>NW_017728943.1:58927940-58965331 GCF_001723895.1 Crocodylus porosus
CTTGATGATCTCCCGAGGTCCCTTCCAGCCCTAATGTCTATGAAATCTATGAAATCTATGAAAAAAACAAATCATACACTAGAAGTCATATGCTGACTATAACATTTTAATTTTATTACAAAAAATAGTTTTGTCATGATTTGTGTTTGTGTACTGCATATAGAGGGGATTGCATAATAACTCAAAAACAAAGTCTTAGTCTTGTATATTGTCTGGTATGTGTGTGTGTGTGGTGGGACATGTGTATGTATGTGCATGCACATGGTGGTATGTGCGTGTGTATAGTAGGGTGTGGGAGGGGTGTGTGGGGGTGTGGCTGTTTGTGTTGGGGGAAGATAGGGTATATTGGGGGGGTTGTAGGGGCAGGGGGTGCGTATGTGGCATTTGTGGGAGGTGAGAAAGGGTGGGAGGTGGGGGGACCCCCCCGGCACTCCTCCCGTGGCACGCAGACCCCACCGGCAGTGGCAGCACCAGCACCAGGCAGGGGCACTCGGAGCTCCAGCCAGCACTGCATATAACAGTGAGGAGCAATGCAACTTGTGGACCCCCATAGGGAAGCTCCATGTGCTGGAGCCAGCTGCTTTTGCCACTAGGCTGTATTTTGCCTGTGGGCCTGTGGGCTGTATTTTGCCTGCCCCTGCATTAGATTGTATTAAAATGGTCTGTTACCTGTCCACGTCGTCTGATTAGTCAAAACAAAAGCTCTGCACTGGGAGTAACTCTCGCAGATCTCAATGGCTTCGGTGATGTCAAACACAGAGAGGAGGCAGCCTTTATGATGGTAAGATGGCCAGCACCTGTAGTTCTCATCAGGAATAGTAGCATCAGGCACCCGTTTGTACTCTGCAATTATCCAGAGCAAAATGATCATTTGGAAAGCTATAGTAAAGCGGTGCAATTTTGATAGACAGGTTGCATCAGGCCAGTTTGCAGGTATATGAAAGGACATAGAAGGGTCGTTCAGTAGGCTGCATCAGCCTCATTTTGTTCCTGGCTTGCTAAAATTGTTGCTTGCCCCTCAGGCTGCTTTTATTTTTCATTTTGAGAAACAAGCCCAGAAATAAACAGTCTGTGCACAAAATGCTTCTGCCCTCCCTACTGTTGAGGCAAGGCTTTGATTTGATTTGGAGTTTTACATGAAGAATGTCCCATTGAATAAACAGCATCCACTTGAATGAAATGACTCACTGTCTTAGTTCTTAACACTGAACAGGATTGTCAGGGTGAGACCTGATGAGGCGTTCCCGGCCCTCCCTCTCAGTTAGAAGAGCATGCTATTTTGCTCCAGCTTCTTTAGAACATGAAGAAAAGACAGGCTTTTAATTAAGCAAACTTTTTCTTCTTGCTCAGATTAGCACAAAAGGGGAGTTGCTTGATGGGCCTCTGAGAGAGAAAAAAAAGGACATGAAGCATGTCAGCTTGGTCCTTGCCCAGCTCCTCTGCATTGCCCTGTGGATTACTGCACAGCTCCCTTGGCTGCCATTCAGTCTCACTTGCCTTTATGAGCTCTCTCTTGTTCTCTGTTCACAGCTCCTCTCAGTTTCCGAGCTGTTTTTGGGCTTCTCTAATGAATACATCAGCAAAATTAAACTAATCATTTACAAATATTTCTACTTAGCTCCCAGACACACAAATTGACAGTCAAGAAAACCCCAAAATACAAAACACTATAGCGATTCTAACCACATGCATTAAAGAGACTGTAGCTACATGCTTCAAAACCTGTTCTTTAGATAGTTCAGTTTTGTCTGACCCTGCAAAATTTCAACTTGCTAATGTTTCAGACACTGAGTTATCAGGATGCTTTTTATTTAATGGGTATTTTCTCTTTTATGTTTAGTATATACATAACAACCAATGGTTTGATTCATAAGAGAATTGTCCATTGTCTATCATACATTTTTTACCATTTACCTGAAAACTTATTTTTCTCATTGCTTCATACTAACTGTCATAACACAAATCCGCAAACAAAAAGTGAAGAAAGAATACAATCATTTTGTCATTGGCAGAACTCTCATTCATTTTCAGGACCAACTTTTGCTATGGCAAATACAAAGAATCAAATTCATATCACAAATGCTCATTTTATTGCCAAGAGATGACATCGCTTAATAAGCTGCTACAGACCTGTCGGACAAATAACATGCAGTCCATTTCCATACCTCCTTCATGACTATATTGTCATATCCTATATTAGTGATAGAATTATTTGGAAAGAACTAAAGAGCTACTGGATGGAGACTGCCGAGGGTGGGCAAGCCTAAGGTCAGTGGGAGTATATATATGTGTGAGCAAGATGAACAAGGGGGTCAATTCACCATTGCTGTTTAGCTCATGCACACAGACATTTATACCCATGGAAATAAAAACCACAGTAGATATAGAAAGGGTTCATTCTGACTCAGCATTTTATTTTATTTATAATACCCCTTGTACTGACCAGATAATGAAAGGAGGAAGCAAAAATGAAATCAGACCCAATACTGCATGGAAAATGAAAACTGTGCACTGAAGATGCTTGTTACTAATGGAAGAAAAAGAGCATCTACCATAGATGTTCTGAAGTGTGAGCATGGATTCAGCCCTGAGCCCTTGAAGGAAATATTTGCCAAGCTCCTGACTATGACATCTAAGGTCAGGCCTTACCAGGCCTTGGCATTAAGTCAGTTTTCAGTAAGTCAGAGTACTTAGCAGAGCAGCCTAAACATCACATGATGTATTTTTGCTATGCAGTACAAAAATCTCTCTCAGAGTAACCTATCAAGCTGCATTTTACTGTTAAAACTCTCCTGCAGGCAAATGTGTTTTTAAAAGCATTTCCACTACATAATACATTGTTTCATCTTTAACATCTTTTCCTCCATTGCAATCCTCAGCTGGCATACATTGACTTCAAACGAATAATAGTGATTTATATGAGATGAGGATCTATCCCTTTATGAAAAGTAAATGTTTCAATATTTACAGATTTTCAATGAGACTCAGGGCAGGATTCAAAGCTGCATATGGGACTTAAGGAGAGTTTAAGTACCTATGTACCAGAGTGATTCAAAAAGGCCCTGTACCAGTGGCCTCATTATGGAATTAATTAAGTGCCTACATTTTTTGGCTATATGGTTCCCAAGCTGCATTAGGGATCCTGAGCAACACAGGTAGAATGCTTAAACCACAATAGTCCCCAACTCCTGCATAAGCTCCATTAGAAGCCAAATAGTTGGTGGGAGGCACCTAAACTCCACCTAACTCCCTGGAGGTCCCTGTCTAACACCAATACATAAACAGCCCTGAAAGAAACTAAGAGGGAGTCTCCCTGTACTGTCCAGTGGAGTTTGCTTCTATGGATATTTTACTTCATTATGGAAGTTTCCAAAATGCCTAGTGGGTAGAGTGTATCCTCATTTATGCATTTTACAGACATTAGTTAACAATCAAAAATAAGTCCGACAGCAGAGCCTAAAGCCCAGGAGTCCCCACTCTCGGGAAAGACCAGATCCACTAGGCGAATGTTCTAACCACTAAGCTACTGGCTAAGGTGTAGGTGGCACTGCCCCTTCCTTGGCTATCTCAGAGGAAAGATGAGATGGTGTGATTTGCAAAGGAACAGAAGTGTCTAATGCTTAACATAAATTGGGCATCTAGACTCCCGAGAGGGGTGGGATTTCTGACACAGCCTGGTGCTTTAGTGAGTCCTACTGGCTACCTTTTGGTACTTCTAGATTTCCTAAATTGCCCTTCGATGAGGCCTACTGCTTCCCATTCTCACTGTAGAGTACCCAGGTGGCTTAGCATACACCACTCACAGGCATCTCCAAAATCTTTCTACTGACTGTATGGGACCCTAGGCACTTACAACATATTTAATTGCTCTCTTGGTATAGGCACTTAAATAGGTAGGCGATGTCTAAATTGAAGTGTTTACTGAGACACTTTGAAAGGCTACTAAAGCCTTTTTTAAAACAGGATTTATCCCTAATCAACAAAAAAAAAAAAAAGAGAAGTTGCTATCATCAGAGTATGGTCAAGCTTGCTGGCATACCAAAGCTCACCTATCTGTCCGAGAAAAGATTTGGGTTGCAAAAGCACAAGTGAAGTAGGCTTTCCTCTCATAACAGCTCTCTGTACAAATTTAAACAGTATAGCATAACGTGTTTCATAAACAATAATGCAAGCTACACAGAAAAGGGCTAATATCATTCCACATCTGGGAAACTCCTAAGCATTTTGGGCACCATGCTGGTGGCAACAGAGATAGAGCCACAGAAGACCAGAAGAAAATGTGGTGGCACGTGGCCTGCAAGCAGATGGTACTAGAAGATGCTCCAAATTGACAGACTGAAGAATACGTACAGATTTGGTGTTTAGTCTCTCTTTTTATCCTGCCTAGTGAGGATACAAGGAAAGAAACCTTAATGGAAACTCAGCGAGGGTTCTCTGCAGTTCCCTTTCCACTCTCCGACTTTTCCTTTGAAATGAAAAGAAATTAACTGTACCAACATAGCGAGTCTGTCACATTCACTTGCACAACCTGAAGAGACTGGCACTTTCTTTCTTAAAAATTATTACAAGTTTTGGCCATTGCAGTGCCCAGTCCCACAGCTGGACTTCACATGAAACTCAGACCTTTACAGGTCTTCTCCTGCTCCCACTGAAGTCAGCAATAATGGGAACATGATTAGACCTCCCAGTGTAATGGCAAAGCCAACTGGCATTTCCTCTTAAAGCTAGGACCATATGGCAATACAGGAAGGAATAGCCACATCAGACACTCCTTGGCTTCCTTTTCCATATACCACTTTTCTCCATACTGCCAGCATAATAGACTTGACTACATTTTTCCTGTAATCGTGATTTTTTTTTTTAATCCTGTTATTTAAAAAAAAAAGATGTGTGGGGCTAAACTGCTCACTAAGATCGAACTGTGCTTCTGCCTTCCATGGTTATGTGGGAAAGAAGCAGAACAGGAGCCTCTCTTCCTACTTACGTGATCCATGAAAGGGAAGCCCAGAATCATACCCTTGTACTTAGGAACTACTGACAGAAGTTTCCTTCCCCCAGAACTGTCTGACCAGAAAGACCACAAACAAGAGTGCAAAGCAAGCTGAACAGAGTGCAAAGCAAGCATCTCTCCTCCCCAGAGATGTGGATCCAGGGTTTCACAAGGTGGAGTGCAAGAGGCATGACACTCCTCTGCTCCCAGCCTTTTTCCCCTCCTCCAACTAGGGCAGGCAGACTATGCCATAGGACCAGCAGTCAGGGACATTTTTAAGTCCCCAAAGCAGGTTAAAATCCTGCATCCCCCTTTCCCTTCCTGCTCAAAGGCACACCTCCTCCACGCCCCTTCTCTCCCCCCAACCTGTCACTGTCACCGTCCCCACTGCCACCATTCCAGGAGCAAGGGGAGCTCCACAGCTTCTCTAGCCAGGCCACACAGGGGCCCAGAGGCAGTGGCGGCGGTAGCGGCAGCAGCAGCAGCAGCAGCAGGTGGACATGTTCCCACTCCCCATACCTTCTTCCAGTCTACCTGGGGGACCAGACAGGGAGGGAGAACCCCCTCACTTGATGCCATTACCACGGGCTAAGCCCAGCTTTGAGCCAAACTTGAATGGGACAAGGGCTTCCCCCATCCCTGGGAGAGTGGGAAAAGTATCAGCAGCAGGTAGGGGACAGGGGATGGGAGGAGAGGAGATGAAGGGAAGGGACTAACTAACTGGGGAGCATAGAGGGAAAGTAGGGAGGGAACTCTTCCCTTCACCACAGATTTTAAAAAATTCCCAGCTGCTGTTCCTGCTGCATGGTCAAAAAGGGGTGCAGCCACACCACTGAACCCCCCCTGGATCTGCCCCTGCATACATACATGCACAAGTGCATGTATGCATGCACATACACAGTTTCTAGTCAGCTTGACTTCCCAGCACTGCAAGGGAGCATGTATGCTGTACCCTATTAAAATGGTGTGACCATATATTGGCTTTGCCTCCCAAAGAGGGAGCACCAAGAGGCACCCTCCCCCCGGAGCAGTTGCACCTATGTATTTTTTGAATTATGGTAAATGTCTTCAAACTGCTCCCACTTCAGCTTAGTTTAAAAAAAAATAACCCACTAAACTGATTACACAAGCAAATACTTGTCTGAGAAACCCATATTTTTCAAAAATTTACCTTGTCTCAGACTATGATAATTTCACATTTTTGAGATTTCCATTATGAAGTAACATATTACTGGAAGCAAACTCCAAATCAAGGAACCATTATTTCCATAAGTAATCTCTCTCTAGTTCTTACTTCCACGAGTTATGTCACTGGATTCATTCAATATGATTGTTTATATAAGCACACTTTACTTACCTAAGCAGCTGATAGTGGAAGGAGGGTTCACTATCTGACAGCAACTACACTCATTTAAGTTTTATTAAAATGTCTTCTGATAACAGTGATAGATATATGACCAGTCTCCAAAAAGGAAGCAGGTATTTGAATGTTTATACTAGGGCATATATAACATATATGCTGAATCAAAATGCTGAAAATCGTTAGTCTAATATAGAGGGTCAGAGAGGTTATTCCTCTGCTATTCAAAGCTTGCTCAGTCTGAGATAAGGCATTATTCTGAAACATAACTACCCACTGAAGAGTAACTTTTCAAACACATGCTTTCCATCTTCTTGCTTTTTATGTTTATGTAATTCACCAACTTCTTTAGGCTGCACTGTGTAGGACAGAGCAATATAAAAATGTTACGTAGCTCACTTGTACTATATGAATCTAGAAGAAATGTGAATAAGATTTGTAATGGCCACATCAAGACTTTTTACCTGCTGCGTAAGCAATTTAGAAAGTCTAGTGTGTTTCTCATACAACTTTTAAATGTTCATCTTGGTCACTATGGTTTAATATACTTGTTCAATTTAGAAACTCCATTGGTTTAAAGACATCTATAGCTCAGGTTTTTGTCTTGCCAAAACCTGAAACTTGCTTAAATGGAGTCCATGGAATTTGAAGGCTCACAGCAATAAATCACATCATAAAAAGGTCAAAGTTCTGGTCGATTTCCAGACTAATGGTGTTTAAAGCCAATAAATACTTGCCTAATACTATAAATGCAGCAATAAATTTACACTTTCACATACATGCACACAGTTTGAAATAGCATATGTGAAGTCTATCACTGTAATGTCAAGAATAGATAACAGAATAACAAGGCATAAACAATAAATGCTTAGCAAAGTCATGAGCAAAATTAATCCTTGCTTACTTGTCCCTATTTTTCTGAGGATTAACTCTAATAAAAATTAACTATACAAAGTCTATTTTTTATGTCACTTATTCCAGTTTTACAGCAGTTTAATCCCTAGGTCCTAATCTCTAGGGTCTGGAGCAGTTTAATCTCCAATTCTCCATTTCTACTGTTGCAAACAGAACTAGGTTGAACTTATTTTTCATGTTGCACAAAAAATGTCCCCATCCTGAAAGATGACAAAAATTTGAAATCTCAAAAATGTTTGTGGAACAAAATTCAGAACTACAGTAATTCTGGTCAGATCAGATATCATTCTGACCATTCCAGAAAGTTTTATTTCAATCTTTTTATTTTAAAAAGCCCTGTAGGTTAATACATTTTGAAATTACAAATAATAATAATTTCAGTCAAAATTGTTTATTTTGAAACTTTTCCCCCAAAATATTTCAAAATGGGACAGTTGTGGAAACCAGCACTTTCCTGTGAAAAGTGTTGTTTTCAATGAGTGCATCTACACGTGCAGTGGACTGCGCAATTGTTACTGCGCAGTCCTGTCACCACACAGCTATTTTTAGCTGCTGCTGCACAGTAGCATCACCATTATGGTTCATGTCCGGCAGTGCTACATCACCATAGCAATGAACTACAGTGCAGTAGCTCATTGCTGTGCCAAAGTAGTGTCTCATGTACAGATACCCAATGAATCTGTATTTTCCAATGATTTTTTTTCTTATTAAAAAACAAAAAATCAAAACCAGCATTAGATACAAGTAATTCCTCCAAAGCCAGTGTGTAGAATCAAGCCCCTTTGTTTCAGTGACTTACCCTACTGTTTACAGTGATGTAATGCAGATCACTACCAGGCGCAGAAGCCCCTAGGGCTATGGCCTTGTCTTGAGAACATGCCATGGTAAAAAGAGGTTTATTTAAAATCAGAATTCAATTTGTTTCATACTATGGAATCATACATCAATTAAGTAAAATAAAAGAGCAAAGCTTAAAAAAATAACTTAAGATTAGTTTAGTAAAAAATCACCTGTGTTGACCCAATGCTGGCTCTAATCTCATAAACATGCCAATTTTCACTGTACCAGATTCACTAATATAAACAACTCCAGGAGTACATTATAAACTATTTGAAACAGGCTGTGGTTTTCCCCTTTAACTTGCTTGAATCACCCTAAATCTGACTTTAATCAGTCCTAATGACCATTTGTTTCAGCCACAGCAGCCAGATTGCATTTTTACTACCAACTACAGCTACCAGTTGGAAAAGTGCCCAGTTTTCTTTTCTAGTTATCACCTGCCAATACACCATGGGTCAGTGACACAGCTGCAATAATGTGCATCCTTGAGAAAGTAATCATGCTACTCTATTTCCCTATTCCCTACCTCCTCCACTGTAATGACAACATAAAACACTGACAACTTATTCTAGGTATTCCCCTCTGCCCCACCCTGTTGACTTGCTAGTAGTTAAACAGAGAGGACCCAATTCTACTATTCTCAATAATATTCTGCTCTACAACACATTCCTTTGATATCCCTGTGAAAGTAAGGATGACAGAATAAGAATAAATAATAGAAAACACACTTCCTTCACGTGACTTTGTGTGTCATTTTAGATTTTAAATTTCTACCTTGTTTCATACCCAGGATTTAAAATCCTTTCAGAAATAAGGCCACATATATAATGTTCTTAGACCAAGTCAATATAGGTCTGAATCCTACAGAGCTATTTTTTGCTACATGCCCATGACAGCAACAAAATACTAGCATGTTAGAGAAAATACATGTCCTGTGTACTGAATTTTTCTCTACTTGCAACCAGATCTGCCTTCCCCACTAAAATGCTACGGTTATTAGGACAGACAGTAGGATCTGGTGGAAAAGGCTTGGGGTAAAACATTGCCAGTAGCTGCTATGGGATCATGAGTTAGACCAGTGATTCTCAAGCAGGGTGCTGTGGCACCCTGGGGTGCCTTGAGATCTTTTCAAGGGTGCCACACAATATTAAACTGTTAGGAATGCAACATGATTCAGAAGATGATAGGGGTGTGTGAAGTGGGCCCTATTCAATTCAAATTCAGATTTGGCCCAAATCAAGGACAGTGATTCAATTAGTTGATTTGGATCACTGTCCCCGATTCGATTCAGCTGAATCTGAAGATTCGATGCTGATTCAGAGAATCAGCGATTTGAATATAGACACAGCTTTAAAAGTTTTTTCTACATACCTTGAGGTACCACCGCAGCTTGTGATCGCTGTGATGCTGGGGCAGATGCAGTATCCCACAGGAGGATGGGGGGGAGGGGGCGGCAGCCTCCACGTGCTGGACAGCGAAGCCGAAAGTGGACTGGAAGGAAGTCAGAACTGCGCCCCACTGAGGCTGCTGCCAGCTCTTGGTGGAGGGAAGCAATCTCTTTCATCCCTGTTCCATACACTAGGATGGGTCTATAATTGTCATTCCCAGTGAATAAACTGTCCCTACACCATGGATCAATATCAGTGGGGCCAGACCATTCCCCTCCCCCATTTGCAGCATCCTTCTTCACAGGCCAGTTTAAAAGCAAACAGACCTTGTGCTCCCTAAAGTGAAAAGAATAAATGAACTGTTGGCATACAAGGCCTTTGCATGGGTACTGGGTAGGGGAAACTTCTTTTAAACTACTATTTCGGTCACACATCCTGAAGAAGACTCACACATCCTGGCCCTAGATCATAGGAAAGCAGAGCTGGAAGGGACATTGTGAAGCCATCTAGTCCTTCTATATCAGGGGTGTCGAACTTACCCAAGGCCAAATATGGACCACAAGGATTCCTTCTGCACTGGATCCAGACTGTTAGGAGCAGATCCATGGGGCCACATTCAGGTAGCACTGTAGATCCAGGGATGTGTGGCTACACAGAGCCATACTGAAGCAACTTGGAACCAGAGGTATGTAGTGCTGCAGAGCTCTGGCCAGGCACCTGCATGGAGCCACATTCAGGTAGTGGTACAGACATGGAAATGTCTGTGGGCATCAGCCCCCAGCTCTATGCTGTCAGCCAAATGATGACCCATGCAGCCACACACCTCTAGATCCACACCATTGCCCAGCATGTGAAACTCTGCCCAGTTGACAGTGCCAGGGGCATATGGCAAAGCAGAACCGAGGGCGTGCACTTCCAGTAGCCCACCAGACTACTGGTGGGCCAGATGCAATGGTTCAGTGGGAAGGATCCAGCCTGCAGGCTGAATGTTTGGCACCCCGATGTAGACGTTTATAGGAAAGAAGTTCAAGACAGGCCTGAGCCTGACTAAAGCAAATTCATTGTAGAATCTCAGTAGATATTTGCAAGGGGATTGTTTGTAGAATATTCGCAGCTCAAGTCTTTAAGTACCTTCAACAAAACATGTATTTACAGTCCTAATGGCTCACCCTAATGTGGGCTACACAAACTTCCTAAAATACTCTTTTACTGCCCTTCAGCACCTCTATCCCCTCCCTCCCCCCCAAACATATGCATGTTGAAGTTTCTTCACCAGATTTACAATTTCTCAAGCATATTACTATAGCAGACCTGTAAAATACTTTTTTTCAAAGCACTGGTGTACCGTAAATGTTTACTAATAGCACAATCCCACCAAAATGTCAAAGGACAATGAAAGATGGCGACTCAATTTACACTCCAACATTCTGTCTCTTGAGGTTTGCAAATGCACTTGCTTCTTTCAAGTAACAACAGTTCTTATTTCTGTTAATTATGCCTTTCTTTCCGTGTACCCCTTAAGGCCTTATAATGGGTCATCTATTTGTTTTAATGAATAACAGGGCTATAGGATTTACTAACTATATAGTTTACTTCATGAAATTCTAAATGAACTGAAAGGCTTTTTTTAAAATTGAAACTCAAGAGCTAGACTCACAGATGGTGTAAACTAGCATAACTTTTTTGAAGTCAAAGGGATTTCAAGTTACTGACTTAAATGGAGACATGATTTCACCCAGGAAGTTCAATAGGTTTGCACATTATTTTGAATTCAATACAGCAACGATACCATCATTTTAGATTAAAGCCTCACAAGACAAGATATGGTTTTCATTTTAATTTGCATTATGTTGAAAACCTTAAACAAAAGGCACATTAAATATAACAGTATTTGAATACAGTGCCAGTCTAAACACCACAATGTTTCTACACCAATATTAACAATGGTGTGATTTATGATTACAGAAAACATACATGGCTATTGAATGTCTCCTGCTTCTCCACTTTGTTTCTAAGTTACTAAACCAAAGTCCAGAGGATAATATAATTTACAACACTATAAAATGTTTTACAGCTGAAACAGAGTAAAAGCTTAAGACCCACGTCCTTCTGTAACATGACCATGGTTTCATCTTGTTAAACTTTATTTACGGAAAGCTGGGATTGACAGGAACTTTCATAGTGTCACTTTCCTACCGACTGCCAATATCACCTTTCTCACTTCAGTTTGTTCTTAGGAAGAGCCTCTTCCTTTAAAAATAATAAATTCAGAGAGATAACAGACTTTCATGATAGGTTTGACTTTAGGGATTTTTTTTCTTAAATCACTTTCCTAAGATTACTGTCTTTTTTTTCCCCTCTAGCAAGGATTTATAAGACTCTGGTCAAGATGATATACAATTCATAATTTCTAGAACTAAATCAAATTCCAAAGCACCACTACCTGAAGCTTCTAATGTTGCTCTTTTTAAAAACAAAGAAATAATACTGCCTTGTAATTCCTAGATTTGAACTGCTGCTCTCTGGTCTTAATTTTAGTATGGATCTTTTAGGGCGTTTTTCAGGCACAACTAGAAACTCAGGGTAACAGGCTTTTGGGGAGGAGAGGTGTTTGTTTTGCTTGCAATTTTATCTAAAAATGGAGATAATTACATTTAAACAGCTAACCTGCTGAGATAACCGTTATTCAAGATTGGATCTATCAAGATTTCTGCTATCTGCCACTGATGTTCCACCATTTAGACCAAAATCTAGTGATATCAGTTTGCAAAATTTTAGCACACTTGAATCTAAAACCAAATCCCAACTTTTATTTGGCCTCAAAACCCAATCCTAATCACTAGATTTAACCTATTCTAGCTCAGGAGTTGAAAGAGTTCCCTCAACCTCATGCTACATTATAGAACCAGACAAAAAATTAAACAATATTCAACATAACACATATTTTTTCATGCCTTGGGAGAGGCACACAATGTACTTTGCTGCTGTCTTCCTGATGACAACATTTGGAGGTGTGGGCTTAACAGTGATATTTACTTCATCCACAATAAAAACAAACCTTTTGTATCAAAAGTGCAAGGGATTAGGTCTTGTCAATGCTAGGCTAGTTCTGTCACCAGGTGTTCTGACAGCAAACCACAGCCACTACAAGGAAGTTTTCAGACCGTGATTGCATGGAAGGGTTTCTGTTGGCTCTAGATGGCTCAACCTAGCAGCTGTGCTGGCAGGGTATGTCTTCCTCCGCCGGCAACTAAGTAATGGGTGACAACACAAGTCTTCTTTTTCCTTAGGGAGGTGGTATTATCTCACCAATAGAAAGAACTGCATGGCAGTTTTGAGTGTAGATTTCATCCAAGTTTTACTTGCCCTCAAATTTGAGTTTGGCCAGAAAAAAAAAACCACTATGTAATGCAGGGGCCAGAGTTTATGGAGGTGAAATCCATCTTGGGCTGTCTAGACAAGGACAAAATTTAGGGGCATAATAGCAGCCATGGCTGCAGCAGCAGCAAGTCGAGTGGTACAGTGTACATAGCAGCCCCACTCCCACACAACTTGCATGTGGAACTGAGTTCACTGTGTCCACGTAACTATTTGTTTCATGGTACCCTATGCTGAACCAATATTAAGAGCTTCTCCAAAGGAGGCGCACGTCCTCCAGACCCATTCCACTACTGCTGCTGCCTTTCTTTGCAGTTGAGTTCTACCAATGGGATTTCTCCTTTGGTGAGTACAAATCAAATGGAAGGTTTAAAAAGTGAATAATTACTTCAAAGAGGCATTAAAATCAATTCAAGGGCGGATCCATGTGGAACAGAAATCATATGAGTAAATGTATAGGCCTTCTCCACCTAAGATCGCCTTACACTCCTCTAGTAAGGTAAAGGTTACTTGAATTAGGAATAAATTATATCTATACCCACTGGAAGGTTGCTTTTATAGAGGTATAAAGTGGTCTCTGTGCAAATGAGAAACATGTCCATACTTTTTAAGTCAGGGCATCTAAATTTGTAAATGAAGGTTTGTCACAGTGGGCAAATTTTCAAGCAATTCCTAGAAGGATGTTGGATTTCTCTGGACTGTCACTGGCTAAAATCCTTCCTGTGTCAAATAATTAAGTATAATATTCAGGTTCTTTAAATTAGTATTTAGTTGCATAAAATTACATTCACATTACTTAGTTGGAGCTACAGAGGACATTTTTTACTCCCTTCCTTCTGCTGAGTTGCATCTAGCTCCATGAACAGTCTCATAAAATTTAATAGGGCTACTTGCAAAGAAAGGTATTGCCTGACTTGAAGTAAAGACAGCCAAATCTCAGCTATATTATACAGAAACATATGGAACTAAATCAACACAATAACACATACTTAACATAGATGCCTGAAATGGATGCAGCTCTGTTCCCCATCAGTGGAACATTGTTCAATTTACTATTGCTGTCTTGGCTATTTCTCGCTGTGA
The DNA here is from genome assembly GCF_001723895.1 of Crocodylus porosus. Lineage (NCBI taxonomy): Eukaryota > Metazoa > Chordata > Crocodylia > Crocodylidae > Crocodylus > Crocodylus porosus. The sequence goes on from NW_017728943.1 coordinate 58,941,895, forward strand.
TACTTTATAAACAAGACAAATAAGACATCATACTGTCCTGTCATGGCAGTTAAATCTAGAATCAGACAGCATCACAGAAAACTTCAGCCTTCCTGGCACTTCTTCAACAAAGGATATGTTTGTACTGTTGATTATGCTGCTGAAAATAATTTTACTGTGTTGACAGGCATCACTCAACAAAGGTGATGATGAAAATCTGAAAATTAGAACATTAAACGAACACCTGCGACAATTTTCCTGTCAAATTCACAACCAATTAAATATTGAATTATTTGAGATTAGAGGGCCAAATTTCACCCATGGCCTCAGAGCTTATTGCAGCTCACGCATTTACACCAGAAATTAATTTGACTCACGAATCTGTCACCTAAAAGAAGGCATTACTGACATCTTCAAATGCTCTATTCTAATATTCTTATTCCTTTAGTCGCCTTTCTCTCTCCCCCCATTGTCATGCATTAGCAGCAAAACTATCATTTTTTTTTCTTTATCAACCTCTAGCAGCTCATATCAACAATCTCATGTTGTGTGCATACACAGATGTATGCAGACATGAACAAATGCACAGAATCATAGAAAAATAGGGCTTGAAAGAACCTCAAGAGCTATTCTAGTCCAACCCCTGCTCAAGGCAGGATCATCTCCATTTAAACCATTGCAGACAAGTGTTTATTTAACCTGCTTTTAAGAAAAAAAGAGATACACAAACTAGTGCCCCTATTTGTTGTTTGACATAAAAAGAACACATATATTACTTCTTTTCAAAATGTGATATTCTATGAAGTATTCTTTGAGGTGGAACATGTATTCCTGTATGCCCTATGTGTTTGAAAAGTCCTGTCAATATTTGTGGTACTGTTGAAGCCATTTTTGTCAGATTTCTGCAGCCTTTTCTTAACTCCTACATTTTTTTGCCCAATCACTGCCAGAGGTCAGTGGATGCAATGATTTCCCCCTGAGAAGCAGGTAGGAGGGTTAATCTTTCTAAACTACAAATGCTACAGCATATGCAAGGAAGCTCCATGAGTCTCAAGAGACACACGGAGGGTAAGGGTATTATTGTTACGATAAACTGGTTCCTTCTTCATGGGCTCCCTGTTCTAACCTGCCCCACAACTCCAGCTCACGAACGTTTCAATATCCAGAGAGTAGACAAATATTTGGACAGGATCCACATTTTAGCAAAAGTTCATGGTTCAAACTTTACACAGGTTTGAGGTTCTCAGTGGGAACAGTCTTTCACCAATCTTAGCACCTCCCTGCCTTGCAGCATCCCTTTCGTACCTGCAGAACTCTAACCAGGCTTTTAGAAATCAGCAAGTAGAAAGTATAAACCTGCATGACTTCAAGGGCCCTTACATCCTCTTTTGCTTGTTTTTGCTCCCTTCCACAACTGGCAAAGGTAAAGGGGAACCTGTAATGGTACATTCTGAAAGAGAGTAACTTACCAGCTTTCGGTGTCCGCGTAGCATTCTGTAGATACTTGCCACTCTTGTATAAATACAAAACTCTTTCTAGCTGAGAAAGTGTTTCATCTATTCCCCAATGAAGTTCTCCTTTAAAAGTACAGAAAGCAGTGATTTAGACAAACAGCCCCCTTACAGTAAATAGGAGTTAGACAACAATAAGTTACAAGCCATTAGGATTTAGTTATGCCATATCATATGATGATAGTGTTGTGATATGGACACATTAGGCATTATAAGTGCCTGCCAAATCGAATTTGCACATGCAAGGAGAGCCACATCATGACCCTGCATGTCAAAAACTGAGCAACTAGTATACTGAGACATTGTCTGAATACAATAAAATGGGGCACACACAGGCGAGGAATATTTTTCTCCAGTGATTTCCTTTGAAATCATTTAGAGTATGGTATCCTTAGCCTTCCCACAACATGTATGTAATAGATAGCAGGAAAAAATGCTTTCAGGCATGAGTCCAAGAGTACAGGTAAGGAAAAAGTTAAGATAGTCTTCCCCCACAGTCATGTTATGATGAATCGCTAAGCTAATTTTAAGGTCTGCTCTTGATTATGAAGCACAGAGGCATCTCCAAACTCATAGGCAAATGTATGCAAAATATTGGTCTCTAAGATTCAAATTCCTCTAACTGATGGTCCATCAATCAAGCTTTTGGCATGAGAATGTGTGGGGTCTCTTTGGACTGGGATGAATTTCAGCCTGTGGCCTGGATCATTCCTCCTGATATTCTGATAGAGGGGCCTAAACTTTGTCTCAAATCCTACTTTCATCCCATTCTACTGAATTGCAATGGGTACTTCACCCATCCATTGTGAAAATCATCCCTGTGCTGAGGTGTCAAGGCAAAGTATGTATCGCTTAAAATCCCACTGAAGGCCTCAAAATAAGAAGGTAAATGGGGTATTTGCTCCTTTGTACAAGGATGAATTTCATTTTAAGAGAGAAGCAGGCCCTGGCTGTATAGCACTGAAAGTAAATGTAACTCTCTCCTAACACACAAGTATTCAATATTACAGTAATATACGAGAGGGAGAAATGTGCTAGTATTGTATATTTACAATATGATTACCTGTAGCGTTGACTATCACATCCAATAATGGTCTCAATGAAGATGGAGCACTGTGCGGCAGAAGATATGTAAAAAAAAACCTGCAGTGGCAAAGTAACCCAGATTGAAAAATAAAAGTTTACAGAGTCTAGTAACCACTGAACAACATAAAGAATAAAATTTCAATAGTATATAAGCCACTAACCTATTCAGGAAATATAATCATATTCCTTAATCAAATAAATATATAGCTGGAGCTATTCACACACTTCACACAGCTGTCTGGCATACACACACTACACTTCTATACACAAGGCTGCCTTGTAACTACCTGTAAATGTTCCATTAACACAGAAATTTGCTGTGAAGCCCCATGGATTGTGACTATTTGCAAAGCTGTCTGTGCCTACACAAACTTTATTAAAGGGACACTGTGAAACTCAGAAGTCTTGTTTTTTTCAAACTGTAAAAAAATGCACAAGTCTGATTTATGCTTCTTTCATTTCATCAATTATTTACTTTCATTTCTACAGTTTTGACAGGCCTTAAAATAAATGGTCAAGAAAAATCCTTCATTCTATTGTTGTGAATCCATCATAATTCAGGATGTCTTCAATATTTCCCTGATGTGAATATAATTTATGTGCATTCATAATGTTCTTGATGCATTCTCTGCTATGAAAAACTGTTAGTCATTCAAGCAGTTCCTTTGCTTTTCATGAGCATGAAAGTTAAAGCAGCAAAAAATGAAGTGGGTTCTACAGTTTCTTAATTTCTCACAAGCTGAAAATAACTACCTAATCGTCATTGTTCTAAAGATCATCTATGCTAAATGTAATCGGAAAATCTAACTGGAAACAGAAGTTGATGTACTTACAAAAATGTGACATTTCCTATCATTTTGAAACCTGGACTCAGTTTAAAAAAAATAAATTAAGAAAGTTAAATCAGCATGTTTTTATCTATCATTTAAGGTACACACAATTTTACAAGGCCACTTTAAATGCCTACTACAAAGTCACTCTGACTAACCTCTGCAAACTTAGTTTTACTAGGAAGATTAGATAAGATGGACAGTTCAGAATTTGGTAATCTAAACAAAAATATCAGACATAAATACTAGGTAATGAGCAGAATAACACAAATAGGAAATCTGACTCTGAGTTGCTCTTTTATATCTAAACTGTAAAGTAAAGTAAAACCTTTTTTCACATACAGAGACCACATTGTCAAACACAAACTGTAGTGAATCATACTCATTTGAGAGAATAAAGCACCTCTTACATAAGCATAAAATTAAAAAATTTAGGTTATTGGTGGGAAAATGGCAATCAGAGGATTCTGTATTATAGCCAACTCAACTGAGATATTCCACTTTATACATTTCCCAAAGATTTTAAGTTCTGCTTTCCAAATGAATATTTACATCACCATCTAGGATTATTATATAGATTTTTTTCAGGGATGTACATAAATATGATTGTAAAAATGATCAAGAAAACTTGAAACTAATTATTTTTCTAGTAAACTGAAACACTTTTGGCCTACGGAGATTGCTCCTGAACAGCTTTCTGCAAGAATTCAATAGCCATTGCTTACTTCTTTTCTATTAGGAAGTTGCAGTTGGGCAGAAAAGTCACCTAGCATAGGTTCTGTTCCTCAGCCGGGTGACTAAGCAAATATCTCTGGTATGAACAGCCACATATCCAACTTTAATAGTCACATACATTGGTGTCAGTAAAACCTAATCAAAAGAATGCTTGTGAAACATATGTCATGAAGCTAAAAGGGATCGTGGTTTCATCTAGTCTGCCCCTCTGCATAACACACACAGCAGGTCTTCCCTAGATCAATTCCTGTTAGAATTAGAACATATTTTTAGAAAAATATCCTTGATTTCAGAATGGTCAGTGATGGATAATCTATCACAACTCTTGGTAAATTGTTCCAGTGCTTAATTGCCAACACCGTTAAGGGTCTGCATCTTGAAAGAAAAGAAAAAACAAGAGCGATAACAACGGTAATTTTTTAAAACTTTTTTTAAAAAGGCACTCCAAAATTTGCCAGGTTTTTTTTTTTTTGGCAATATTTTCTCAGTTCTAATTATTCATTTTGAGAAGAAAGCTGGTATTTCCCATGACTGACTAATAAATTTCAAAACTCCTGAAGATACATGCAGTTCATGGATGTACTACTGCTTAGGAACACAAGGTAGCAGATCATAGGATCCCATGCTTTGAGAAAGTAATACAACCATTCATCTGCCATCACGATGATTGAATGGCAAGGGAGTAAGGAAACTTGAAAACCTAATTGGCCACATCAAATGGTCTCAGACGTTATCTTTGCCAAATGAGGACACAGAGATTCATAAAAGGATAGTTGTAGGCTGGTATGTTGCGAGTCTGCTGTCAAGCCAAAGCCTGTGGCTTAATAATAAGTAAAAATGGGGACCAAAAACACAAAATGATGAGCACACAAAATAGTTCAGAAGCACCCTCCCAAATGTTAACTGTGATAGGAAAAGACTGTCTTGTTCAATAAGACCAGTAACCACACTGCAAGACCACTGAATCATGGGTGTATCCCCATTTAAATCTATAACTAAGATGCATAGTTGCCTATTAGTTTTTTTCTGACCAGACCAGCAAAACGGTTCTAACCAGAAACTAGCTAGCTAAGCAGTATCTTTAATCCAAGCAGATGGAAATGGAAAATTTTGCAGGACACGCTAAGAACTGTTGCGCAAAAGCACGTGGCAGTCATGTGGTAGAATCCATTTTAGTGTGGTCAGCTAATGTAACACATATGCTGGCAAGCACATTAGGGGAAAAGCAGAAGACCTCACTGGAGAAGACTCTTCTAGCTGTGGTCTGGCAGACAGAGAATGGCATACTTGAAAGGAAAGACTAAGAAACGCGCATATGATCATGCCATCTTGAGATCTTCTATCTTCCTATCTGAAGGAGGCAACAGGGCCCTGTGCCTCACCAGTGCCCTTCCACATCAATCCAGAGCACAACCAGGAGCAGTGCATTAAGACTCAATTCCCAATCTCTTGAAAGCTAATTATAAACATCCTGGGGAACCAGAATGTGGTCCTCAGAATGAGTACAGCAATTAAAGTAAGGAATAAGCCAAGACCATAGATGCAAATCAGGCATGTAAAGCTACTCAATTGTAAGCCTGAACAAAATTTAAGAAATAATACTTTAAAGGTGGACATTTAAGTTAGATACTTTCTTCAAAGCTCTGACTAGCCATTCATAAATCCACTGTCCTACCCTTAAACACTATGCATGCCATGGACCATAAACTATGAATGCAGAACTCAGTGTGGGGCACCTAGAGGTGGATAGGGTTAGCACAGAAAGGAAGACAATCCTTGCTACCCAGAAATAGGTCAGGTGGTTCCAGGAGGAAGCAAAGAAGAAAACAGCAGGGAAAGAACTAAAGGGTAGAGCTAGTTAGTTTTACCATATTCCTGAAGTCACCTCAAACTTCTACCTCATTTGTGCCACATGTACAAAGGTGGTAAGGCTTGCATCTCAAAAGTCTTATGAGAATTATTGTTATAATGTTAAAAGATTATTAATGCTATTAAAAATTAAAAATGCTATATTAATGGTGAGTGCTTTCATTAAATGAAATGTGTTTATAATTAGTCTAACAGAGCCTGATCCAATATGCTTCCATGGTCTACAGTGGCTGTAAATGATTACACAGCATGTTTTGTCAAACTGTATTCACTTCTGAAAGATAACGAATGGTATACCTGTATGCATTGTAAAGATTCCTCTTTTCATTCATATTTTGACATCGGGCCTCAACAGAGCAGGAAAGAGTGAAATTTCTTGCTGGGAACTCCATGAAACAGTCACTGTTACTGGTACAAGAGCTTTCTTCGATGCTAGCATCATCCAGATCTGTCACTTTCAGCTCTCCATCTACAATCACAAACTGTCGAGGTCGAAAATCCAACAACGTCACAGAGCCAAGAGGAGAGTGAGCCAAATAATGCAAAAGATGAACCAAGCTGAGACATATCTGAAATTTAAAGTATAGGCATCTTTTGAGGGTTTTTTCCCTTGAACAAAACATAAAATGCGACCGCTGAAATTAAGTAACATGCATAAATGACCAAGTATCAGCTGATTTATCATCAAAATGAAACTACCTACCTAAAATTTAATTTGTATTTACATAGTTGATCATAACAATCTTAGAAGCTTCTTTACCATTTTTTTTACATCATTAATATAGGGTTGTAATTTAATAAGACCCAAAAAAAGCATCAGTCTCTCAAGTCTCAGTGGAAGTGAAAATATTTGTTTTTAACAAAATGTAACAGAGATACTGATCCCCTAGAAGAGTTACAAGCTTAAATTCATGTACTTAAAGTAGTACCATTAGCATTAATTGAACTACTAACATTGAATATGATTAAGCAAATACATAAGTCTTTGCAAGATCAGAGCCTAGCCATGTAGATAAACCCTTATGTCTGCGCAGGATTCCTTTCAAGCAAGTAAGGCTCCGCACAGGTGCAAGCAGCCTGCCTAGGCAGATCAGATTGCAAGACTAAGACCACTGCATGCAAAATGATACAGACTTTGCCCTTCTGGTCTTGGGCTCAGCCCTTTCGATCTTACTGAGGTACAGCTTTCCGTTCATTTACCTAAAGCCTGGACAATATGCCTTTAAATGACTGTGTATTAACAAATTATTAATACAAAACAAATATTAATATGTACATAGTGAAATATTTGCATGCTTGGTCCATGTATTAAATTAACTACAGGTATTTTACAGTTCAGGAAGCTTGTTCTTGTTTACATATATGCTTGGGGGGGGGTTAATTATAGGGCTGTTGAAGCCTCTTATATTAAAAAAATCAAATCAAAATTCAGTCTGGGGAGTACTTATATGCATACGTCAGAAGAAAGCAGAGGTTCGGCATGTCTCATGTTATACCTCAGAGACTTCTGTGGAATATTAGGACTATCAGACACTTCTATAATCATTTCCCTGTCTTGCCAAGTTAGAATATTTTTATCCCATTTAAATGATACCAAAAGTTTATGTAGAGATACTTGAAGGTATAACTGAAATCAGGCATGGTTATGGGATATCTGGATTGACTGTTCTTTTGTCCTTCTTGAAATTCATAATATTGTTTTATGCAATGCCCCAGAGGACATTATACAAAAAAGGCATGTTGTGTTGCTAAGGAAATGGACGTAGGCAAAAATGAAGCATTTGAAATTCAGAATATGAATGTGATTTTTCATTGGGTCAAGAGCACACTTCACAGAACAGCATTAGAGGGAATGAACACTGAAAAAATAATTACAGAACTTTCAAAGTTGTTGCCTACTAAAAGGAAAATATTAGATCAAAATAACTCAAGTCACAGATTTCATAAACTACTAAGCAAAACTTGGAATTCTGCTTGCATAAAATGCATTTTGCAAAAACTAAAAGGGGTTTTGTTTAGAATCTGAAATAATATTCCTCTTTCAAATGCTAGTAAAGCTATGATCCTAAAAATGACTCCACTTATACAGACCCCCACTGAGCCCTGTGTGGGTATATTCCCATAAAACAAGACTGAAATACATGATTTAAGACTTGGCAGGGCTAAGTGCCCAAGCCTTCGAACACAATGGGACTGCTTGTGCATAAAAAAATTAAGCACACACCTAGGTGTTTGCAGATGCATAAATAATTCTCATGCATTGAGATGATATTTTAATATCTGTTTTATTGTCCTTTAGGTGTACTAAGTAAGATACGGTAAATGATAGTAGATTAATACCTCAGTATAGCAAAGCCAGAAATATCTCATCTATGCAAATCAACTCAGCACTGCTAAGATATTTCTCTTTCAACTTTATCTTGAATCACCCTCTAAGAAATTCATAGCCTGAAGAGAAGCTTTCCAAATATAGCCCATAAATTATGGTCAAGGCAAAAATCTCATGTGCCTTTTGCAAATTATATCACATGTAGTGCCACAAATTCCAATTCTATGGATTGGGTGTGAGAGATCAGCTTATTCAGTTGTCCATTACAGGCTAAACTCTGACTTGAGATACCATTTCTTAAGGGCCTGCTTCTTTTAGAACAAGGTAACTGAAGTTCATGTACCAAATATATTCCACGGGGTTCTAAATTACACCTGTAACTGGCCTCTTCTTCAGTAGAGAAAAATATCCAAAGAGATCACAGACCCTGATAAGCAGTGCCCTGTCTTGATCAAAGCACAGTTGCCATCTAACTCCATTTGATGCAACTTAAGCCTGACTTTCATACTCCCGGTTAATTGCCAGTGGAGAGGCTTTCCATTGGCTAAACTCCATTTTAGGTCCTGGGTACATTTGCTTTACTCTTTATTCTCCTCCACTAAAAGACAGACATAATAGGAGGCAATTATAAAATCAACTTGTGATAACAATCAAGATAAAGATGTCACATCCTTCTATTGTTTAAACTCCAGTGGTAGAGCGTAATGTTCAAGCCAAAAGTTTCAGATCCTTAATTTTTAACAAGTATGAAACTTTTGAAGTGATGATGGAACAAACATACTATAATCTGATACCTTCAACTGGCAGAACAGTACAGCACCAAAATGGGAATAAATAGTCTTATTTTAACAGTCATCAGTAGGGAAAATGTTTAATATATATGAATTAAGTTGTAACTTACGTAACCTTTGTTTCATCCTTGGAGTAGTTTTGTATTCACATCCCGCTTAAAAGCTGTTTAGTACCATGGTTATTGTACTTACTCGAAATCTGTCCTCCCAAGAAGTCTGTAAAAGCTGAATCATCTCTAGTGGGGAGCCAAGTTCAGTGATGGTGGTCAGGGTATCTGGGATGTCATTACTGTCCTGGTAACAATAACCATAGAGCTGGGAAAAAATACATACAAGAAAAAGGTATCAGTACAACACACCGTGGGATACTTTAGTTTTCTTTTTTCAGTGGGTGTGAAGAGTACAGCATCAGTGTCCTGCATCCATCTTGCTCCCTTTCATCCTGTATATTTTGCAACCTGCCCTTAAAGCCCAGGATAGCAGCCTTGTATCCTCCCATTCGAGCTGAGCTCACTTGAAGCCCATCAACAAAACGCTCCAATTGCCTAGCACAATGTCTATGGGCAATAAGTAGTACATAACTACTATGTTACATCTGCATATTTTTCTGTGCAAGCTTTTATAATCAAAAGTCTTGTTCAGAAATTTATATCTAAAAGTATGTATATGCCCAGACATGGAACTTTGTCAGAAGGAAATCAGTACACAGCACATATGTTATCTAGCAGAATCATAATTACTGTCTGCTTTAAAAAGTTGCTCTTAAAATGGTATTTTCTACAGGACTATCACTGGTGCACTGAGTGTTTAAGCAAGAAAGCAAGCTGACCTGTATATTATTAATTAACTTTAAAAAGAAGTTGCAACTGTTAAGGCATATCTTTTTTAAAGCAAAGTTAATTTCTAATTGCACTTGCTATACTTAAAGACACGATACTGACAGGGAGGAGAAAATGCTGCAAAAATATTTTGTAAGGCATTTCTTGAATTTAAAAATGAAGGCATTACAGCCTTGTTCCAGTCTCTTTTGTGTTTGTTTTCCAAGAACATTTGTGTTATGGAGTTGTATTTGCACAGCAAGAACATGTTGCCCCTGTGCTTGAAGTGAATTATTTTATATGAAATAGGGCATAACTTGGCAAAGATGGAGGGCTAGGCTCCTAGAAACTCCTTGCAAAGTCCTGACACAACAGAAGTTAAATGAGCCTGACAAGGATCTGATTCTAAATACCGTAGTTGGGGCAACATGTTCATTAAATAAAATGTAACTCTGCACCCAGCCAAATAAGCCCTATAGTGAAAGGACCTGCCTGCTACAAAAGCTTTGACATCTTCAAAAAAACCCTTATCTGACTTATCAGCTCTCATACCCTAAGAGAGAACAAGTCCCAGGCTTCTTCAAGCCCACCTTCTGATCACAAACGGGATCCAAAATCAGGAAAGTCAATTAGAACTTTCATATAGACTTCACACGATTTGGACTGTGTCCTATAATAGTTAGGCTCATTCAACACGGAGTCAAAAACAACACCAACCCAACTCAAGGTTTTAATATCCAGCACAAGTAACTCAATCAACTGATGATACAGAATGAGGGAGGGCATTGCAACAAATTTACTGAATACGTTTAAATAGGAAGAGAATTTGTGTATTGTGATCTGGTCGCTGATGTGTTTATTGTGACTTCACTGATAAACAGAAAAAGGAGGCAAATTCAGTAAATATTGTATATTATTGTTACCAATCATTCCCTTAGCTCTGTCATCATTTATTTTCAAAGACAGAAAGCATTACAAAAATGTAAGTGAAGTAAGCCATTTTTAAGTGGTGCAGTGGCATAGTATTTCAAAACAACTGGTAAAACATGCACATTAAACAAAACACACAGAAGCTAGCAGAGTTTATTTTAAAACATACAGTAGAGGTTTTGGCATCACACACGTACTTGTGTTAGGTACTGCTACACTCGAGATGCGTAGGGCTGAACTAAGGAAATAGGGCTGCTTTATTTATTACAATAATAATATCACATCAACCTAGAATTACTCAGTCTGTTAATGTCTGTGACAATGTGTATTCACTCATTTCTGATACCGGCACAAAAATAAAAACTTAGCAGGACCCAAGCTATCTTAGAATACATCAGACCAACTGTTACTACAAAATCATTACACATTAGGAAAAATATAATTCAAAAGAGAATTAAAATATTTTATAGCATAGTTGTTTTTGCTAAGAAGAATATACAACAGGCCTGATCCAGCAACCCTCACCAATCAGAATTTAACTTTCTCATGGATTTGAACTAAGAGCAGGGATTGGGCCCTGTATTTTTACAACCTTAAGTTTTGTGAAGCAGGTAGGACTAACTGTCAAGTTTTTCAAATAATAGTATAAAATTACCTGTTGAAAAAAATCTGCATTAAATAGGTGTGATATTAAGAAAAATTTAATTCCAAATATCAATTTAATAATCAATGTCATTTCACAGCAATAATGAATATGAAAGGGTTTAATTCGTTGTTGGCCCTTCAAGCCCTCTTTAAGACTAGAAAATGAAAGAATTATTTAATAATACATATTATCTTTAGATACTCAGTCATAATAACGTGATAGCCATCTTTGCATGAAAATGTTATGACTATTTAAATTATTCAAACAAGAATACATTCAGAATACACTTGTATGAGTTAAACTTCAGTGCATGGATTCCTCGGGACTTAATAACGTGATAAATTTGGTCTTGGGAGGTGGGTGCTGTTGCTTTCTATTATCTCATTTTAGAAGCCAGTTCCAGCACTGCAAAAAGCCCTGCTGACTGATCCTCTATGTACTTAGTGCACACTTCACTGCTTTGGAGCCAAGTTAATTGCTTTGGTCACTGTGGAGGTTTGAAGGACCCAATGCAGTTTTCCTTCCACAGGAAAATCTCTCTTCCCTCTCAGAGAATAAATTTTCTTATACAACGAGTGCTGAATTTAATGAAATTCATATGTTGGGGGTTTTTTTAATAGGACTAATGCAGAAAAATATAAAGTAATTCTAAGCAAGGAAATATACTATCTGGCTAAAGCCATTCTTTAATACTTTTACTTATGTAAAAAAATTCTAGCTGTGATATTACTATTTGGTAATATAAGTTCTTAGCAGCATGAAAGACTGGGATGGGGAGGGGTCTGAGGACTACATTTATATTTATTGTAAATAGCAGCCAGAGGCCCAATGCAAAAATACATATGCAACGATGTGGCCATATTTGTGTGTAAAATTACGGTGACCTCACATATAAAATGGCTATGTTTTGAGGCAAAAAGTCCTCTAAAATGGCCAATTAAGATGGGGAGCTAAAATGGCCATTTTTCTGCACATCCATCCCATATTTCTGGACAACAACTTGAAATATAGACTCACAACTGCACATGCATTATTAAGCAACATTTCCAAGGCCTTTTCTTTCTTAAAGTGCCTCATCAGATCATCTAGTTTGTCTGTCTGCCACTTCAGAGCTACCCAAATTCCTTGGTTTTTATCTAATCAATTTTTTAAACTCCTAAATGGAACAGTGTGGTTTGCATCCGCATGTAATGAAGTAAATATTTTTTTTTATACTGTACATATTTAGATCAACCAAAGGCAATAATACAAAAAGCAACAACACAGAGAGACTAAATAAAAGTGCAGTAAAAAAATAACACAAATTAACTTCAGCATCTAAAATTCTGTTTGTAAGGATGTAGCTTTGCTCTATCACATAATTACATTTTAAACATAATTAGAAACATTGTTTTTCATCCCCCGATTCAACATGGTTCCAATTATGTATATGGAAAAGAAACAAAGTCAAATGAACATATTTTTGATATGTCAAACTATTACTTTTAAATAGCACAAATATGTATCTTTGCATAGAATCTAATAGCAAACAGTTGCTAACTTAAATTTTTCTAAACGGAAAAAGCATTTCCAGGGAGATATGAAAAGTTTAACTGTTCACAAATTTAAAGCATCCCTGTGTTTAATGTTTAAATTTGTCTTACTCATAAACCTAGTCCTCTACTCTCTATGCACCAAAACTCCTGTATCCACTTCAATTATTTTTGTTGCATAAATTACATTATTTTGTAAAATTTCAGGTCTATATAACCATCCAGTTCATGTCCCTTTAGAATTCGTTTTTGCCACAAATTATAGTGACAGGATTGCCCTTTTCAGACAAGGTGGGAAAGGAGGGGGGAAGCAGAGGTCAGACGACATACAAAAGCTGACAAGCTTATTGAATAAAAACACAAAATAAAGGAACGTATTAAGCTGTCATCAGTGAGCAAGTATATACAAACAACAGACTGTCCAGCATTAGTGTAGGCACCATATCTGTATTTTCAAAAACCAAATGTCAAGAAAAGGCTTAGCAAATTGTTATGTTTCGTTTCTATAGCATGCTTAATCAGGAGCCGTACAAAATTGAAAAGCTTCCAAAATGAGATCAATTGGCCAGATTCTGCTCTCAGCTCATGGCAGCCTGATGCAGTATCACCAGCACAAAGTTTTTCAAAGATCAAAAGCCAGACCTGTAAAATTAATTATACTGGCCTAAAAAAAAAAAAAAAAAAAAATCACAATTTTTCTATTATATATTAAGAGTCCTTCGATTTGCTTTTTAGTTCGTGCCGTTAATATTCCACTGTTACAGTTTTTCTTCGTGCTGGCGAAGGCTAGAAACCTACCTTTTTTTCTAAATGAAAACTGAAATCGTCACATACTCACTTAGGAGCAGCAAATATCATGAGACCTGTGATAAAATTATGAGAGTTGGCAACATTGGCATTGGACCTGATTTTCCTCTTAGTGATTTACCAAGTTACTCCAGATCCATCTGCAGTAAAAGAGACTGCTTTGACCCAAAATAGAACATATTAAAAATAAAAATTCTTGCTCATGTGTACATGGAACTAGTAAGTACGCTGCCCTCAGAAGGGTGTTTATTTTCAAAGAAACATATATATGCTTTGCCAAACTGAAACTTAGGCCAAGATTGGCCTTAGCAAAGTTAGATTGCTACCGAACTAATTTCCATTGAACTCAATAGCAAGACTCCCACTGATCAAAGCAAAAATAGGACATAGCACTAAGTAGCTAAGTTTTAAAAAAGGACTGTAAAGTGTTGTGCCATGCTAATGAAATCATATGGAAGGACAAAATCAGACGGTAAACTTTTGCCCAATGCTTTGGCTATGCCTTTCTTTGTCATGACAACATACTAGTCACTTCAAGGTGCAATATATATGAACAGCCACAATAAGCATGGTGCCTAATATTTAGCTATGATTTAACAATAAATAATCCTAGCCTCACATATGTTTACAGCTTGCTTTTTCATAATTTCTTAATAAATATATTATAGATTTTTTACTGCTTCTCCTAAATCCAAAAGCATGTTTAAAACTGTTGGGTACCTTTGCATAGAAAACAAAAAAAAATATTTAAGTAACCAATCTCCTTGTATAGAAATGTAATATGCTGGTACGTTTCATATAAAATGAATCCATCCTATTTAACAACAAAGCTAGCTCTTACCTAGACCACGGTACAAAGGACACAGCTCTATTCAGAATGCATTCAACACCTTGTAAGACTGGGACCAAAGTTGGCCAGGAAAGCCAAGAAGCAAAATTTCTTCTTGATGCCTCAGGCCAGATATGGAAATTGTATGGAATCAGTGGGTAATTTTAATTTAAACTGGAACAATTCATATTTCCCTTTAATTTGTATTGAGAAATGTACTGGGAATCAATAGTTATTGTTCCTAAGTGTTGCACACTACAAGTATTAGGTGTAACACAACTGTCATGTCAGCTGTATCTTTAGCTTAAAAAAAAGAGAACAAAAAGTTGAAATTCAAGGGGGTGTGTGCACACACGCACTTTTATATAGAAATGTATGTATATATATGCACACTCTACAGAGTACACTCTATTTTGGCCAGGAACTTGTGGTTTACAAAGGTTCTCTCCCTTCCCCTGTCCCCATTTTCAGAATGAGACAGTTCTCTTATAAAACGACAACAGTGTAAAATGTATACTGCACTGCACAAACTCAAGATACAACCCTACAAATATTTATTCCTGAAAGTAGCTCCACTGAAGTCAATAGGAACACCCAAGGAATCACAATTTCAGTGGGATTGTACATGTACCAGAAGTCAGAGCGGAAATGATAGCAATCAAAATCTACCATGACTTTTCCACCTGGGGTGAGTGGCATACCCATTACTGGAATTATACAGAAGTCTGACCCTTCATTTTGAAACTATTCAAATTAATAATCTCTGAAATTTCTCTGTTCTGGAGGGGTTAGCAAGGCAGTTCTGTCTGAACATTCAGGAAATGTGTCCATACTAAAACAGATCCTGTCAATATAATTTTACAAATATCTACTTCACCTCTAGGCACACTTCGCCAAGGTAAGGTTTAATTTTAATTCAGAGTCAGTCTACAGCAGCACAGCACTAAAATAAGTAAGTTTTCCCTTGAAGATACCATTCTCAACTAGATTAGAAACTATAGAGAGTCTTTCAAGCTCTGAACCTATAAATACTTTATGGCTTGCCCTTGCCTAGTTTGCGTGGCTAAGCTGAGATCAAGAAAAAATAACAGTTTACTCCTTTAGAATAAGCAGTGGTATTACTGCACTGCTTACAAGCTCCAGTTATAGATTAAACTCTATTTTATAAATACACAGAACAAAAATATGGTCCCTTTTCCAAAGCACATTAAACTTGGTATAAGGCAGGGGCGGGCAATTATTTTGGGCAGAGAAACGCTTACTGAGTTTTGCCAAGCCATCGAGGGCCATATGACAGACAGCCGGGGCAGATTAATATTTATTTTCTAAATTTTTTAGGGGTCCCACAGGCCAGATGTCTGCAAGGCCATTATATCTGGCCCACGGGCTGCATTTTGCCCACCGCTGGTATAAGGCATGAGATAACAGATGGCTACAGACACAGCTTTGGATGCTGTACAAAATGGGAATGAGACAATACTTGATGGGCAGTGGTCTCAGAAAACTAGTAGCAAAGCTATTGCCAAAATCTTCATAGCCAGCCCAGAAAAGGAATGTTTTAAGACAAGTTCAACTCCTAGATGCTTTGAAAAATTGGGCCGGATACCTAGCTGCACCTTATACCTTGTCTTCATACAACAGCTGTTCCCAACACTCTCACAAGTGGCTCACAACACCTGACAATATGGTCTTTGGTTCCAAGTGAATCAGCATCCCCCGCATGGAAGGAAATCTGTGGATCAGCCAGTCCTCCATACATGTGCTTATGTCTGTACGAGGGCACCAGATAATTTATGAAGGAACTGAATTGTTTGCCATTTTCAGGAAACATTCCTTCTGAGCTGGCAAAGGAAGACAGCAATTACTAGCATAGGTTGGAACAGGACATTTATTCCAAGCCATTTGAAAAAGCACAAATGAAGCAAGTTTCTCTCAACTTAATGTCAATACAACTTGTGATTCAGGGCATGGTGGGGTCTACATAGCCAGCATGGTTTAGCTTGAGACCCTGAAATCCTGAGCCTAAGCCCAGCTCTGAAAGATTCAGCTTGTGTGGCTTTTGACAAGGCATCTAGCCTCTCTATGTCTTGTCTTGCCAGCTACAGAACAAAAGATGGGATGGGACAAGAACACATACCCACTTTATAAATTAGTCTGCTTGGTAGGTAATAAAAATAATACTGAAAAATAGCTACATGCTCTTGGAATTCACAAGTTTCTATAAAAATGTCATGTGGATCAAAAAAACAATGTCCTGGGCAGGGAACTCACAAAGCTGAATAGCTTTATACTCCTTTTCTCTTTCCTTTGAAAAATCCAAGGAGCAAAGGAGATTTCTAGATGTACATTTGCACCTAGAAATGTTTGGAAGGGGTGACCACTGGTATTACTGAACGGCTACTGAGAGAGGGTAATGACATGTTCCTGTTCTAAGGAGGCTGATGAGGTTGCAAGTCATCAGCTCCAATAAGAGAGGCAGTAATTCAAAGGGAAGGCTTTGGGAGTAATTTACAACTGCGGAGCCATCACAGAAATCATTCGACAAATAAATGGGATTCGCTTTATGAATGACAGTTATGAAAGCAAATAACTGAGGGTGTAGCTCTTTAGCTAATTCTGCTATGTGTGTTTTTGCCTCTTAGCAATCTCTTCCTGCCAACAGCTATGTAAACTGAATCCTTTCTGCAGTCCCATGCAGTTCAATGGGAGAAATATGATTGGCCTCTTTAGCACTGAGGCATTCGGCTTGTCTAATGACATGAATAGTTATAGTAGGTTTGCAGTTGTATCAGCCCTGTGCTTCCAACAGCTCTGGAGTTCTTGTTAACAGATCCTTTCTTCACTCTTAAAAGTTCAGGATAACATCTGGGCCTTATGGGAAGCACTCTTGCAATAAAGAAGCACTTTGTGTAATTCTTCTTTCCTCGCCAAACCGCATCTGTCTGCTCTCTCTGCCCTCCTCCATTCCAACCCCAGCTCCTTGGGGCTGTGGGGACATATGTTAGATGCAGCTAACTGTCTCCACTAAGTCATCAGCAGGTGGCAGCGCTTACTTTTTTTCTCTTTGACCCATCTTAATGGTCTTATCCTACTGAATGTAAGCACCCAATTGATTTAGGAGCCTCCAGCCCATTTGCACAAGTGATATAGGCAGTTAGGAACACTAGCCTTATGGGAAGTCACTCTGACACATAGGCTTCCAAGAGACTGAAGTATTTTTAGCCCACATGCCTCCCTACATTTCTGAACAGTTCCATTTAAACTATTTTTAAAACCTTGTAAAGTTTGGGTGGAAACCTGATTTTAAAAGAGTTTAAGTTTCATAGATTTCATAGACATTAGGGCTGGAAGGGACCTTGGAAGATCATCAAGCCCAGCCCCCTGCCCCAGGGGCAAGAAGTCAGCTGGGGTCATAGGATCCCAGCAAGATAAGCATCCAAATTTCTCTTGAAGGCATTCAATGTGGGTGCCTGAACCACCTCCAATGGCAGTCTATTCCAGGTCTTGGGGGCTCAGACAGTAAAGAAATTCTTCCTTCTTCCTTATGTCCAGCCTGAAACGGTCTTGCTGGAGTTTATAACCATTCAACCTGGTCATCCCTTGGGGCACTCTGGTGAACAAATGTTCCCCCAGATCCTGGTGGTCACCCCGATAAACTTACAGGTGGCCATCAGATCACCCCTGAGCCTGCGCTTTTCCAGGCTAAAGAGCTCCAGTTGGCCTGACCAGTTTCAAAAACAGCTTGGAATAAGCTAGTTCTGGAGGACATTTTCTGATCTGTTTCAATACAGATATCTGGAGTTACAAGGCATCCTCCATCAGCGGTTACAGAACAGGCGCATAATAGCAATCCAAGCCCTTACTTCAGTAAATCCATGTTCTCCAATTAAAGGCCCTGTTTTGGAAATTAAACTCCAGAATGCAATGTCTACTCCTGACCCCACCCGAAGTTCATATTTACAGTTTTCTCAGGTGATCAGCTACCATTTTTGCTTGGGTTCTGTGTTGAAAATATTATATCACAGGCTACTCAGAAGACCAACAGTGACTCAAATTTTTATGCTGGATGCAACCACTGAGCAGTCTCCACCACCGCCAACACAAAGAAGCCTCTTGAGCTCCCATCACCACTGATCCTCACAGTCCAGCAACAGAAAGATTCTTGAGTGTCTGCCTCCACCAGCACAGGTCATCCCAACTCCTGTTGTATGCAAATGGCATTGATTTAAAAAAAAAAAAAAGTCAGGGTGCATTTCAAGTGAAAAACCTGATGGGTCATGACTTCAAGTTTCTCCAGTTACTTGAAGAGAAATGAATATTTAGAGAAATCCCTGACACCCATATAACATTACCATACTTTAGTTAAAGTCCCAACATTTTAAAACTCAAACTAAAAACAAGGGACCAGCTGATGACCTATTTAATATGTTAATTAACATGATGTAGGAATGTGAGACACATAAAGAGAGACAAGTCATGCTTAAAATGTGTCAGCTGGTTGCTGTAACCCAGACCATGACTCGCTAACACATTTTAACACCCTTGCACATGCCCATAACAAAGGCAATCATGTTTAACACTGGTTCAGCTAATACCTTTTCTAGCCCAATACATAATCCCAGTGTAATCAAGACCATGTGCACTTACATAAATCCAGAATAATTCCACTAAAATCCACTGAATTACTCCAGATTTAAACTAGTAAGAAATCATAATCTGGACCATGATTTTTGTTTGTTTTTTCAAATTTATTTGTTATTCCATTATTTCATCCGTTTGTCTCACCACTAATCTAGCCGAACCATTAAAAACCTAAATGAAATGGCCTTCTTTATACAATCAACAAGCCTCTGGTCAGATACCAGCTGCTGTTCACAGCTGTCTACTCCCATATCCAATTATTTCAATATAAACTCATCTTTTTTTTTTTTCTATTTACTTTTGGGAAAGTAAAGACTATTTGTGTTAAGTACAGAGCACTGCACTGTGGGTAGGAATAAAAAGAAGATGAACTATAAAACCTACTGGAGAAATAACCATGTAATTTCACAAAGGCATGTCAGTTCCAAACCTCTAGTTCATCTTCAACAATGGAAAGAGAGAATTCATCAAAAGAATTGCTTATGGCCATGACTGGCAGCATTCTTAATTCAGATATACAAGAGCTATAATTATATTATTACAGTAAATCAAACATTGCCATTGTTTCTTTACAATCAAACTCCTTGTGTGAAATTAACAGAAAATGGTGTTTGGCTTCTCCCTCTGCCCCAGATGCAAGAAGGACTGGAAAGAGGAATTGAAGCAAACTAACCAGACTTTCTCACTAACCACAGGGAAAGGCAGGTTTCTAGATAAAGAAATAAATAAATAGGAGACATTTTAGCTTTGAAAGAAAAGAACTCAGTGCACAGAGGGAAAGAGAAAGGAGATCAGACATCCCATTTGGCACAGAGCAACTGCAAAGCAATTAGTGGCCTGCTAAATCCTGCCGTACAATAAATTAGTGACCCAAATCCCCCTCTTTCCAGTGTTGTTCATTATTAAATTAACTTTAATAAACTACTCTTCGCCAAAAAACATACGTTTCTATTTCAATCTGCACCTGCCTGTGCAGTGGCTCCTGTGGCAGAAACGTTTACATGCCTTCCCCCCCCACACACTAGCTTAGGTGTGTAGGCTTGTGTACAGGTGTAAATTACAAGTTCCCAGCCTCATCCCTGGAAGCAGCACCTTCCACCCAATCCAGCAGGCAGGGAAACAAACCATACTTCACAAACAGCACAGGCAAGCGCTTTAAAGCGGAAGGCACCTCATTTTTAAAAAATGCTTTATTTGCCTTAACTCTAGCTAATACCAACCCACGCTCCCTTCCACAAGGTCAGACAGATCTGACACAGCAGCTGGCTCCCTCCATTGGCTCAGAGCATGAGCATGTCAGCCAGTGTGAAGACAAGGGTGCGGTGTGGAAAGGGCTCCCACTCACTCTGTTGTGCCCTAATTTAATAAATGATGCCTTAAAAAAGGGGGGGGAGAAAGAGGGGGAGAGAGAGGGAGAGAGAGAGAGAGGGAGGGGGAGAAAGAGAAAGGGAGAAAGCAGGGGGGAGAGAGAGAGAAAAAGATGGGGATGTTGAGCAGAAGCAGGCCAGAGAGGAAGTGGAGAGAGAGTGAAGATCAAGGCTGTTATCTGCCCAGCTCCACTCAGGTTGTCAGCGCCCCACGCGAGACAAGCTGAGTGTGCGCCCGCAGGGGCCGCGCTCCACACGCGGGGCAGTCCAGCCCGCAGCACGGTGCCCGCACGCGGGGCGGGGCGGGGCGGCGCGGGGCAGACGCCAGCCGTTCCCCGGCAGTGCATCTCTCGCGGAAGGCGGCCGCGTCCGCAGAGCCCGGCTTGGCAGGACCAATGCGAGGGCTGCAGCCGCCCTGCTGCGGGATCCTGCTCCTTGATCTCGAGATCTGATCCTGCCAAGCCACTAGCGCTGCTGCTTCCGTGGGGGCGGCGGGGCCGGGGCAGCGCGGGGGCACGGTGCCGCCCCGGGCCGAGTCCCGGCCCCAGCAGCAGCAGTGCCCCGCTCCCCGCGTCCGGCGGGTCTGGGCGCGGAAGACGCTGCGGGGGGTGAAGGGAGAGCGCCGGAGGATGGAGAGAGCAGGACCCCGGACGACATGGGGGTGCCCCTGCCAGCTAGGAAGCTAGTCTGTGTCCCCTGCCATCGCCACGAAGAGGCATTTTTGGAGCATCCTGCCCCACCCCCGCTCTCTCCCAGCCCCGCCGGCTGTCATGGCCCGCCGACACGGGGCAGAAGGCGGGCCATGGCCCTGCGCGCCCGTCCGTCCCTGCTGCTCCCCAGCCAGGCACATCATTCAGGGCAGAAGTTTGGCTTTTTTTTAAATTTTATTTGATTTGGGGAACGATTTTCAAATTATTTCCCGCCCAGGGGAGAAGGAAAAAAAAAAAGTCTGTCCCAACCACACAGCCTGCAGGTCCGGAGCCTGGAGGCAAAGGCAGCGACTCGGGGGCACACCGCCGGGGGTGGGATAGCCAGCCGGGTACGCCCTGCCGCCGGGCTCCTCTCGCTCCCCCGGCCGCTCCGCGCAACCCCCCGCCTCCGATTCGCCCTGTGCGGGCGGAAGAGGGCTCAGGGGGTAACCGAGAAGCCCTGGAGGATATTCTTGTTCACATTCATTAGTAAAGGGACAGCGCTGATGAAAGCCTCTCTTTCCAATGGGTAATTCGTGGATAACAAGCGTGAATTAGGGATGGATTCGCTTTGAAAAGGGAACGGGAAGAAGGAGCCAACTCCAGCCCCACGGCAGCCTCCCCCTTGCTGGGTGCTTTCCCCCTCTGTGCCCCCGGGCAGCACGGAAGCGGCCGGAGCGGGGGGCTGGCCCACGCCAGCCCGGATCTGAGGACGGCAGAGGCGAGGGCCACTGCTTTGCTCGCTCGGCTCCCCTGTGCCCCGGGGTGGGGGAGAGCTAGAAGAGCCGAGGGAAGCATCAGCCCCTGCTCATTTCATCCCTGACCGAAAGCAGGAGCGCAATGGGAGCCCCCCGCCAGCGTTTCCCAGCCTGTGCCCCGAGCCCCAGGCGCTGAGACACGTCCAGGAGCGGGGCGAGGAGCCGCTCGCCTCCGTCCCCGCCGGGCGGCACGTGCGATGCCCCCGTGGCGCGCCCGCGCGTGTCCGGGTGCCCGCCCCGTCCCGGCTGGGCCAGGCTGCAGCCCCCCGCCCGGTGCCCGGGGCCCGATCCCCCCGAGCGGCCGGGCCGCAGGAAGCCCAGTGGTTTCTCCGAGGCGGGCTCTGCAGCTCCAGCCCCTGCCGAGAGCCGCGGCGGAGCTCGTCCTCCAGGCCGGGGTCCGCCCGCCACCACCGCCAGGTTGCCAGGGGAGGAAAGGGGCTGGAGGGGAGGCGGTATATCCCCAGCTGGCCCTCTGCGGGGCGGGAGTCGGGAAGGCGATATATCCCTAGCTGGCACTGGGTGAGGTGGAAGGGGAGGCGGTAAATCCCTAGCTGGCACGGGGAGCGGGGCTTGGAGGGGGCTGGTAGGCAGTATATCCCCAGAGGGCACGGGGGGCAGCGTTGAAGGGAAGGCAGTACTGGGGCTGGGGAGAAGGCGGTATGTCCCTAGCTGGCACTGCGGGGACTGGAGAAGGGTGGAGGGTAGGTAGTGTATCCGTAGCTGGCACTGAGGGGAGGGGGGAGGGTTGAAGGGGAGGCCGTATGTCCCCAGGTGGCACCGGGGGGGATTGAAGGGAAGGAGGTATATCCCTAGCTGGCACTGGGGGGGATCGGAGAGGGCTGGAGGGCAGGTAGCGCACCCCTAGCTGGCACGCGGCGGGGGTTGAAGAGAGCTGGGGGGCAGGCAGCCCATCCCCAGCTGGCACTGGAGGGCGGGTTGCGGGGCAGGCGGTGCACCCCAGCTGCCCCCGTGCCTCTGCCCCGGCTGCCACCACCCCGGTCCGGACGGCTGCCCTGCCCTGCCCTTGCCCTTGCCACTCACGCGCAGGACGTTGCGGTGCCGCAGGCGCTGCAGCAGGATCATCTCCTTGACCAGCTTGTAGGAGGCGAGGCGGTAGCAGTCCCCGCGCGGGCCGGCCCGCTCGGCGCAGCGCTGCACGTCGTGGCCGCCCAGGTCCACGGACTTGAGCGCCACGGCCAGGCTGCGGTTGAGCGCGGCGCGGTGCACCGCCTTGGTGTAGCCCGAGCCCAGGTAGCGCAGGCCGGCGGCGCGGCGCAGCTGCCGGCAGCC
>NW_017728943.1:58965457-58993175 GCF_001723895.1 Crocodylus porosus
CCGCCGCGCCCCGCGCCGCTTATTATGGGCGGGAGCGCGGCCGCCCCCTTGCCGGCTGACGGGCGGCGCGGGGGGGGCTGGGAAACGTAGTCCGCGCCGCCGCCCGGGCCCCGCCGCCGCCGCCCGCGACTACAAGTCCCACAGGCGCCCGGGGCTGGGCGGGGTGGGGCGCCTCAGTCCCGCGCCCAGGAGCCTCCGGGCTGGCGCGGAGAGGCCGCTGGCTGCGCGGTGCGCTTCGCTGGAAGGCAGTGTAGCGTGAAGCGCGAACCCGCCCGAGGACGTGTCCGTACCCAGACACACGTGCACACACACAGATGTAGGTCTGCGTGCACAGAAACGTGTGCGCACACACTCGGATATATGCACATGCACGCACAAAACCGCACACGCGACCGTACACACGGACATACACGCATGCAGAGAAGTGTGCATGCACACACATATCCCATCAGGACTCGGAGCGGAGAGGATCTCTTTTATTAGACCAACAGGATTTTTGCACACACAAAAAAATCTTTTCTTTTGTAAGAAAATGTCTTTTTTTTCACTTGACACACATCTACATGTATATACACACAGACACACAGGGATGTGTATACATACACATCTATATAAAGTCATAAATATTTATGCACACACGTGTCCTCTTTGTATCTATCTCTATATAGATCACACACAAGTCTACGTATGTGTATGCGCCTATGATATGACATGCATGCACAGAAACATGCATGCACACATGCACACGTGTCGATACGTACGTATGCGTGCATGCCATATATACACATATATAAAACATTTAAAAGCCATTACATCTAATTAAATAAATTATGGCGTTTAAATGTTATATATGTAATGATATGCACGCATACACACATCACATGCATACACACGCGATAGATTAGATTTTAAACGTCTCGCTGCCACTTTTAAAATAAAAAGATCGCTCTACCTATCTATATCTCTATCCATCCATCCATCCATCTTTTTATTTCAAGAGTGTCTCAGCGAGACGTTTAAAATCTCGCCCGCAATGATGCTTGCAAGCTCTCTCACTGGCGTTATCCCAGCTTGACAGCGCGGGCTTAACCGGCATCACATCAGTCACATGGTGGAAAGCATTTTATGACTGAAAAGCCAGGCTGAGAGCGCTCCGAGAGCAGCACGGCAGTCGGGGCAGGCACCAAGGGGGAGCGCTGGCACATGTCTCCGCCACCCATGCCCTTTGAACAGATGACTTTTGAAAGCGGCAATAATAATTACAAAGACATCTGCCTAGCTGATTCAGGATAAACAAGAGCAAATCCATCACGTCTGCCTTGGAGGCGGTCTGTACAGTCACTGCGGCCAAGCACCACCCACGCAGGTAGGTGTCCTGGTCCGGCGGGGCTCAGCCCGAGCCGCTCGGCGGGCAAGCGGGGGAGCCCGCGCCGTGTCCCACACGCTGCACTAAATCTACAAATCACGGGCTCGCCACGGGGGAGCCCCTGCCCTGCGGGAGACGCGAATTGCAGGGGTGAGTGCTAATGACAGGGTTATCCATCAAGCCCACATTACGACGCTGTTAGCAACTAATTAACAAACACAATCGGCCCGAGGAACTCCACAAAGGCAGACCCATCAACAGGAGAAAAGCCATAAAGCGTCTGCCCTGGTTGGAAACGCTTATGCAAGAGAAGGATGCGTTTCCAACGAGGGCAGGGACTCACTGAAAGAGGGAGTCATTGCGGCAATACACACTGGGATGCAAAAATGCAGCTAAACCTTCAGGGGAGCCGAGGATCCAGCCCGGCAGGCATTTCTTCCCCCTGCTGCAGCCGTGCAGACACACGCTGCCTGGCTCCGACTGATCAATTCTTGTTGCATACCACCTTGTGATCCCTGCTCACATCGCTGATTCCTATGGGGGGGGGGAGGTCTTGTTCTGCTTGGCCCCTTCCCCGGCTCAAGAGACAGCAGGAGCTCAATAAAGGACCTTGCATTCAAATTTCAAGGGAAAGAGTCACAGACTCCTCCGGATCGCACCACATACTAATCGCACAGTTCTCCACCCAGGCTACGGGGGGAATTAGGCCATTGGCAGACCCAGGCAGGGTCTTCCAGGAGCCCTTTATTTGCGTCCAGTTTCCTGCTGGCCTTCTGGACAGTCAGATCTGCAACAGGACAGGAGCGATCCTTGATCGTCTTCGCCTGCCCCCGGGATTGCATTTCCCCTGGTGCGGAGGCCTCATCTGAGCTGGGTGTGGGCTGCAACACGCTGACGCAGCTCCTGGAAGTGCGCTCCTGCCTCACTGGCCTGTATGTGTCCTCACAACTTATCTTTAGGAGGCGACTGCATTTAAAAGCCAGATTTAAAATAGGTAACTAAATAAAAACCTGCATCAGAGAAGCGCCACCTACTGTTTATTGCCACTCGTACTCCAGGCTGCAGACTAGCCCAGTTAGGTGGTGGATTAGGAGGAACTAGGGGGACTGCCGGCTAAGGACACGGGCAGACAAGGGTCCTTGGGTAAGTGTGATATCTTTTATTAGACCAACTGAATGGCTGGGGGGGAAGTGATCTCTACCAGTTTGTGCCCGAAAGCTGATGAACATTTTTTGCCAACTACTCAGTTGGTCGAATAAAAGATATCACATCTACACCGAGGATCCTTGTCTGCTTAGGAGTGATTTACACACGCCCTCAGATAGGCGATCTAGTAGTAGATCCCTAGTCACACCACCGATTCCTGCGCAAGAGGGGATTTTTTGTTCTGCTTTGTTCCCCTTTCCCACCCCAGGGACAGTAGGAGTTTAATAAAAAACCTCGCACTCAGCTTTCAAGGGAGATCCGAGGCCACGACGAAGCTCTGCTGGAGTCGCTCCTGATGCATGGGAAACCCAACTATTGTACCCCCCACTACCATTCATGCTATTTTTAATAGCTCCCGTTCGTGTACCTCCTTACCACACCTGTGCAGAAATCTACCCTTCAGGATGCCATGCAGCCCCACTGCAATTATATGGGGCCAGGACCTGCTCTCATTGCAGTCAGTAAATAAGAGCAGAATAAATCCAAGGCAGCGATTGAAATGCACTCCCAAAGCCCCTAGCATGCTTTTCAAGGGGGATGAGCACCCTCAGCTCCCTGGGGCCTGTGTGGGTGCCCAGCAGGGATCCTGGTTTTCTCTGATTTAAGAAAAAAATCCCCAGGTTTTGGATTTAAAAAAGTAACCCAAAATCCACGTTTCCATGATTAAGATGAAACACCGCTATCTGACAGATAGATAGATTTCATTTTAAATCATGGTAATGTGGATTTTGGGTTACTTTTTAAAAACAAAAAAGGGGGTGTGTTGTTTTTTTTTTTAATCAGACAAAACAAGGATCCCTGGTAATCAGGGGAGTGATCACTCCTATTACATTTCAGTCCCAGGCATGTGGACCCCGGGAGAGCCATATACCGAACCGGCAGCAGTGCAGAAACCTGCCCCTGTGATCTGTCAGCAAGCCCGGCTCCATTTCCGAGCCCGTCGACTTCAAGAAATAATAGAAACGCCGTATCTGGATCCATGCACCTTCCACAGACCAGAAGCTTTCAAGCCAGAAAGAGGCACCTCCCTTCAAGAAACCCTGCACGATTTCTTCGACGCATCCCATAAGAAAAGCAGGAGATCGCTGTTTGCAAGAACTGCAACCCCCTTCTCATCATCCGAAACCAGGAGTCTACTCCCGTGTTTTTTATGGCGAGGTTGACTTTCCCCGGAGCCCCTCTTTCATTCGACAGATATAAGCAAACGAGCCGAGGGGAAGCATTGGATGAAACCGGAGAAAACGAGGACCAGCTGGGAGCCCCGTATACGCAGGGGATCGTCGCGGCACTAGCTGGATGGAAATCCCACACAGCAGCGACCGAGGTTGCATAGCCAGTCCATTTCCCCCGGACCCTGCAAGTCCCAGTTCAGTGGTTTCCCCTGAAGGGAGACTAAAGTGCTGCAGGCAGGTGCACTGAAGCATATCTGCCTTCTACTGAGTGAAGCCTAGAAAGGATCTGGCCCACACCACCCCTAAACATACACTACGGGAATATATATGTAATGGGGAGGGGCCCATTAGGGTAATAGTAAAGTACATACGATATAGTACTATATACACACACACACACACACACACAATATAGTACATACTATATGAATATATATATAATATATATAGTGTGTGTACACAAAGTATGTACATATATACATACACCAAATATGTACTGTATGTGTGTGCATGTACATATTTTGCGTGTGTATGTATGTACACACACTAGATATGTATAGATGTACATATTTGGTGTGTATCCATCCATCTATATTCCCATAGTGCTATATTATATTGTATGTATAGCACTATACTATTACCCTAATGGACCTCCCCCTTGTGGTTGTTTTTTTAACACCCCCCTCCCTGTTTCGGTGTTGTTTGAGCTCGTCAGGACCCGCTGCTCAAAATTTAAGATCCACGGCCTTGAAGATCCGCTTAACTCTGGGAAGTGGATGTGAAAGGCCATGAGCTCTCCGCGGGCTTTGGGGGCCCCGTGCCGTCCCCAGGCACCTCTCTTCCAGTGCAGCGATTCCAGCTCTCCAGGAGCCCTTTTCCCAGGGGCACTTCCCAGTCTGTGCACCCGGGTCCCGGCTCGGGGCTAAGGCACAGCAGCCTGATCTGATATCCAAGGGGGTAATTTAGAGCTTTCCCTGATCGCCTGCATTCTTTCCAGCAGGCACCTAACAGCTATTTACCATCCCCACCTTTTAATCGCAGCAGCCGTTTAGTGCAGGATTATCCAACTTCACACGCAGGCAAAGAAAAGCCCCTGAAATCTCTCCCTCTCTCTCTGGAGCCCTCTCCCGCTGCCAGATTTCTATCAGATAATAGGCCAAGCTCTGCCTTCTCGGGAGGGGGGAGCTGGCTTAGCCAGGTACTTTGCATTACAATTTTACCTGTGGGTGGCTTGGGGGGCGGGGGGGAGAGGGTAAATCTCCCTGCATGGGAGACCGCTTGGAGGTACCTGGTCTTCTTACAGTAGCAGAAATGTAACGTTTTGCTTTTCATTAGGAAGACTGATTGAAGCCACACACCCCCACCCCGATTTGCCTCAGTTTCCCAGCTGAGCTTTCTTCTCCTTCTCCTCCGCCCCTAGCGTTTCTTGCCTTCCTGAGGGGCACTTATTAGTTTCCCCTGTTGCGATCGCGCCTTTTAAGAAGCTCCCCCCCCCCTTTTGTCCTAGCCGGGTTGTTTTAAAGCCTTTTAATAGCTCTGCGAGGTGAACTCATCTCGTGGTTTCCCCGAGCTGTGTCCAGGTCCGATGCCGAGTCTTGGCTTGTGCAAGCTAGCGCCAGCTCGGCTTCCTTGTGAAGTTTGCGTGCCTGCTGGTTGTAGACGTGTTGGCACGGGTCTAGGCAGGCAAGGTGCTTTGGGTAGATGTGATAGCTTTTATTAGATCAACCAAGCTTTCCCTGGGAGCACATCTCCACGTGTGCCCATCGGGAGCAAATTTGGTTCCCAGGGGAAAAGTTCCGGGCAGGGCTACTGCTGCCCTGCTTTGCTCCCAGACCTAGACCAACTAATAAAAAGATACCACATCTCCCCAAAGACCCTTCCCTGCCTTATGAAGTTGATGGCAACCCAAACACAAAGGCAAACAGATGCATCCGAGAGCGCTGAAGGGGGCCACCTGGTATTTCGATCAAGCTTCATCTCCGAGCTGGTTTTTTCCCTTATATCATTCCCGACAGAGCCCATGAAAAGGCATCACTCCTTTTCCGATATAGAAGCAAGCCTCTGGAGGGAGGAAGAGCTGTGGGGAAGACTTTGATGTCGAGAGACAGATTTCCCAAAGGCAGAGAAGTGCTTTCGATGTTTCTCATTGCAACGCGTCCTGGATCTGATTATTGCTCCAAAACCTACTGCTAAGTGGACGGGGATGCTGTTAAAAACACAATCTAGGGAGCAGCAATATACTGGGACCAGCTGTCTTTGGTCTAGCTAATTAAACTATGCTGGAAGAAAAATCAACAAGGGCTTATAAACAAAGCTACTGAGTAAAGTCAACAGAGAGCTGCAGTGAACAGCAAATATATTCCTTAACACTTCAGGGTTCAGTGTAAGGGGGGCTTGATGGAGGCAAACCAGCAATTCATAAATCCCCATTCAAACTGAGCAGACAAAGCATTTTGATCTGCTGCGAGCTGGATTCCCCCATCTTCACCCCCAAGAAAGCTGCAAATAGATTCCCCCCCTGCCAACCTCTCTTCCTTACAACCACAATTTATTTCTCCCAGACCCATAAGGGAGGAGGCATTGAAGACCTGGCTATCAGGCCTGGCTGACCTTTTATCTCAGCAGCACAGTTGGAAAAGCTGAATCGTTCCAGAAAGGGTGAAAACTGCAATGTATTTTTCGTTGCCAAAAAGGCTGCTCTCCTTTGATCTCAGCAGTCTTTTATTCTGCCCCTATTTCTGAAGCTGAAGGGGGAATCAAGCACAGGAACAAAATGAAATCATGCCACCAGGTGAAGATTAAAATTGTGGCAGTGTATTGATTGCTCCTTAGAGAAATCACTTTGTTTCTGCAGGAACCATAGCAATCCTGGAGGGCTGGAACTAAAGGAAACTTGTGCTCCAGTAACTGGCCAGAGCAAATAAAAATTTAGAAGGCTGCTGATTTTTGGACCTGGACCCCTGCATGAGCTTTTCCTCACTTAAACCTGGGCTCACAACACCAGTCAAGGGTGAAATAGGCTAATACATATCACAGAGGCTTCCTAATAGTTTTACCTAAATGAGAGCTGCATTTCCCAAAGTGCTTAGTACCCACCAGTGGCTTGTAGAATTACAGTTTTGAAATAACACCACACCCAGCAGGCTACATTTATTTGTAGCCTTCCCCCCCTTCTCTGGTTTGCTTGATACACAAGGTTGTGGTGGTGATGATGATTTGCAAAATCAGCTACACTGGGGAGTGTGGAGCCTTAGAAGACTCTGGCCCAAAGCGTCTGTTGCCTTCTCAGTGGGTGCTTCTCATTTTGGAACTCTCCCCTGCTCCTTGGTTTGCCACATTTTCCAGATTTGGAAAAGACTATTACTTCTTTTTCTTTCCTCAGGCAATTAGGAGGAAAAAGTGGACAGGATTTAGGCAGCTATATCCCTGGGCAGTTTTTCTGTATTATTTTGTGGGTTTAACCTATGGGACAGTCTTAAGGTAACTTACGGATAATTTAATATACTCATTTTATACAAGTTTTATTTTTCTCTCTTTTCCTTCTTTCCCAGGAAGCTTACTCTCATGTACATTTGAAACAAGTTCAGATGCAGCCAATTTTATTAGTTCTGGCTAGAGCAAAAATGCATAATGAAAGTCTGGAAATATGGGGAAAGGCCAAAATAAATGGTCACTAGCAGAGCCAGCAAAATCTTGCAGGCACAACAAATCTGTGGAAAGGAGGACTTGGACTCTACCTGCATGATATGTGCTCTTTAAGGTATTTCCAACACAATATATACTTTTTAAATCAAAAGGGTGTGGAGAAAGAGGTTTGGCACTAGCCACTTTTCGGATTAATTTTATGAATTGTGATGATTCCAGCTGTTGCTGTACGCACAGTGCTTCACAAAGTGCTCCCTCCTGTATATATTGTCCTAAGTTGCTAAGGGAGAATTAAATGTGCTTTGGTTCCTCATCTGTAAAATGAGGTAAGTAGGGTGAGAGACTCAGATATTGCCATGATAGGAACTCTGTGAGTAATTAGAAGATTTTCCTGAAGATTACAGAATTTAAACCTTACTTTATTACACGGAAGTAGATGATAAAAAGCAGTAATATATGGCATTGGCAAGCTGGTCAACTGACAGGTCAAATATTGTCAACTGTTTTTGACTGGTCAAAGATTATAGCAATTTTTATAAAAGAACTATGTTTTTTGTAGTTCTCTTGATAGAAATATTTTTAATAGTTTTTGATATATTTCTTAATGGAAAATTTGTGCTTTTTTTTTCTCTTTTTCTTTGAACCTATTAGCAATTTTGACAACTTTTGACACGTATTTGACCAAACTTTATTTGACCAGTCAAATATCCAACCCTACTAATACATTAAATTAACTGTTATTATTAATTAAACCATGAAAGCTATTTGGTTTTTTTCCAGGAAATTAATTACAGAATGCCATTGCTCTAAAATGCTCAGTCTAAACACCAATATAGAATATTTAGAAAAGTCTTTGACAGGAGAAAAGCAATGTAGCTACTATAAGAATAAATCTGACCTGTCAAACTTTTTACAGTTCTAAGAGTTAATAAAAACAGTGGGTAAAGGGGAACCAAAGTATATAATTTATTTAGACATTCAAAAGTCTTTTGAAAAACTCCCATTCAACAGGCTATTAAGGAAAACTGGTAACCACAAAGTGAGAGGAGTGGGAGGTAAAGTCCTGTCATGGATTACAATCTTGTTACGAATGGCCATGGAGTAACTGGTCAGTTCTAAGCATGGGAACAGATTAATTGTGTAGTGCCTTAGATATTAGAGCTAAAACTAATATTATTAAATACTTTATTAATAACATGGAAGACAGGAGGGAATAGGGAGTGCCAAAAATTGATGTTGGTTTAAAATTATTTAGGTTAGATCACAAGCAGATTTGTGAGCAATTTCAGGAGAATTCAATACACTCAGACTACATGCCTAAGGAAGTTTGGAAACTCCTTCACTAGAGGTTTTCAAGAAGAGGGTGGTCAGTATTTGTCTGGAATGGCTTAGGAATAGCATGTATTCTGTATCTGTACAAGGCACTGTATCTGTACAAGATGATCATTGAGGCCCCCTCCAAACCCATGATTTTATGGCCCTACAATTCCAATGCCATGGAAAAGGGCAAGTTCCTCCAACACTTTGTGAAAAGTTTCATCACCAAATCACCCAGTACTTTTCTGTGTACACTCCAGTGAATTTCCATGGAAGATTCTCCCTTTCTACCAAGCCAAAACCCTTGAACCAGTGATCCCTAGCCTTTGTTGATCCATTGCATACTGTACATGGAGTGTGCTGTAAATCGCATCAAATTGTTACCTTTTGTCAATCTCATTTTTAACTTTTTAATTTCCTGTGGCTAGAGGAGACTTGAAGAGTCTTGTTGCCAGTGAGCCATGAGTTAGAGAGCACTGCTCTAAAATGTCTTTCATGAATATCTTGAAATGTAGGTGTTCACACAGCCAAGTGTGATATAGCCGCAATCTTCAATACCACATAGCCTAAGACTGTCAGCTGTTTTGTGCAAGGACTGTTTTCTATGCTATGCCTGTGTAGTGCCTCACACAAGACAGCGTCAACATAATCTCTCAGCACTACTATAGCATGAATAATAAATACATCAACAATGGTAGTTACTTCTGGGGAAAAATATTTAGGTAAACAGGCAATTGTGTAAAACTTAGATGAGGGTTGGACTCACTGCTGATTTTTGGATTTGCGCTTTGAATATTTGTGCCTTTTCAAATGGTTAATAATAAATATTAATAAAATGAATGATTAATTCTTACGGTATTTGTATCACCATGTAGCACAGCTGCATCTTGTTAATCTTTATAGCTGTGAACAAAATAATCATGAACTACCACATGCATGAATGCTCCCTGTATGCTGCTGTATGGTGTACAGTATAGATGAATATAGTTTAGCAACTGGCTTGACAAATACAGTATGGTATCTTTTTAAGAGGTAGTTTAGTCCTGTAATCTAATTACTTCCAATTCTCTCCTTCCCCTACCCTCCCATCACATACTCAAATACACTTTGAAAGCAACAAATCTGTGGAAATTTGAACTGTTGTTTTTTTACAGAGATTTATGATTATGTTTTTAAACCATGGGTCATTTCCAAGGATACAATTCCTGAAACCAAAACAACTCATAAGAAAAAAATTAAAAGCACTCTTGATATGGACTGTAAATTATTTTACAACAACAAAAATAACTTTAAAAAATTCTCTTTCACCTTCCTTTTTATTTGCATTACCTTGGCAACGAAGGGCTCCAACCATGATCAGGACCCTGCTTTAAGGCTCTGTGCAAAAGAAAAGAGAGCCCTAGCCCCAAGGACCATATCACTTAAGTAGATAAGGAATGGGAAGTGAAAACAGGAACACAGTGTGGTTAAATGACTTCTCACAGTAGAATCCAGGCTTCCAGACTCCCAAGCCAGTGCCCTATCCATTAGACTACATCTTCCCTATCCAGTGGCCTATCCACTAGACCTATCTACTCCACTTGCCTACCTGTAAGCATTTAAATGCCTTCCCCCCATTTGTAAATGGACTATTGTGTGATCATGACATTCTTTCCCTAGCACCTATACATATTTGAAATAGACAAAATAACACACACACGGAAAAAAAATCCACAGTGAGTAATAATGCTAAGTGAGCCTGAAAGACAGCAGGTTAGATTCATCTGGTGCAAACTGGCTTCCTTTATAGTGCTGTATGATTTACACCAGATGAGGCCTTTTAATGGGCTTTATATGAATGTCCTTTCATTTTATAACTTAACATGAACAAGCAATTACACTATCCAGGGGTTATCCACAAAATATTCTTGCTAGAAGCACCTCAGGCTAGATCCACAAAGGTATTTAAGTGTCTAAATCCTGCTGAGGTGCCTGAACTCTACACACTAAAATCAGTTTAAATCAATGAAAGTTTAAGTGCCAAAATAGGGATTAGATGACTACACATCTTTCTGTATCTGGCCCATAGTTCTTTCAGGCCTCCAAGCCTACTAGTTGAGTTTTAATGGAAAATAAAATACCAAGAAAACCTGGACTTATATTTGTGCTTCCAAGGTACAATAAATATGTGTTAGCATAATGAGCAGTGTTGTGAAAGACATGGGAACATTGAATGGTTTTAAATAGATATTTTTTACCCTGTCCTTGTTGTTCTTTTGAGATACTTTCCATCTTAAGTACTATACAAAGACAAATCTTTTCAAGTGGCTCTGCAAGTATCTGAACAAGGGTGGTGGTGTGGGCAACAACTGATTTAGAGGGAACTGCAGTGTTTGAATAAGACTGAATAAACTACTACATCTGATTACTGTGTTCAGGTTTCATGGATACAATACCATGTGACAGTACTCTGCCCTCCTCCTCCAACTGCAGGAAGCTTGTGCTTCTTACTCAGACTACTCAATCCCTTGCTGTCCCCAACTATTATCAAGTGTTTACCTCTTAATTGCGGCTCAGGGTTGCTTTCCTCCCCACACGTTTTGAAATAACACTTCCTCATCATCCTCTTCTTTGGCCAGTCCCAAACCTCCCTCTCACTCTCCCTGTGTTCTCCCCACTTCACACTCTGCTCCAGACTTTCTTTTCCCCCTGGTTGCACGCTCCCTCCAAGTAGTGGATTAAGATTTATTGAGATCCTGGGGAAACAGACAATTGGAGGCCTCCCAACAGGCAAGGGCAGATTCCCTCTGCACCCACCAGGAGGCTGCAGCTGGCCCTTCCTGGCCTCCTCAGCAGAACCAAGGCAAGTCAGGGGGTGCAAGCAGTGCTGAGGTGAAGGCAGCCCCAGCCCCAATGCGGCCCAGCACCTCCGCCTGGCAGCTGTCACACAGCTGGGGCTGTGGTCCCCCAATGCTGTGGGACAGGACAGGGATGGGGCATGGGCTCCATGCCACCCCCAGATGCCCACCCACCCCTGTGCCAGCCCTGATGGGACATGCATGGAGCCCTGCATCCACCCCCTTGCCTCTGGCCCTGGCCCTGGCCCAGCTGGAGGGGAGGAGGCTCACGTTCCCAAGCCAGATGCCTGGAGCCAGGATGCCTGCCTAGACTGTGCTGCTCCTGGGCCCCATGTATTAATCTTCCCCTGCTCCCTCCTAATACTGACAGTTCCTCACCTATCAGACATAAAGTTTTAGCAACTTATTTCCTGTGTGGCAGACTTACTGATGCAGCCTGGCTCAAATGGACTCAGAAAATTGTCTTTTCAATTGGTGGAGCCCGTCCACCAATCAGGTAAAGGCTGGGTGGGGGAGGCAGAAAGCTCCACTGACCTGATTAAAGACTGCCTTCTGCAGGTCTGGCAAGTCTTTGGAAGTGGAAGCTCCAGAGTGAATAAAAGGAGCTGCGGGTTCTGGGATACTCACTGCACATAGCAATGCATGGGGACACCAGACCCTGGGAGCCACAGGTGGTGGCTTGGATCTGCTACCCTTGGCATGTGGCCAAGGACTCGGTGCACATGGCAGTGCACAGCATCCCAAACCCTGGGGTAGTGTCAGGCCGCTTAGGTTTGCACCACCATCTCCCTGGCGTGAGGCTGGGCACCCGGGAGGCACCAGTGGGGTGCAGTGGAGGTCTGGGTTTTGGGACCTGCTCAACGTGGCCCAAGCCCCAACAGAAGGCAGAAGGCAAGGCCTGGGCATCAGGACCTTCATGGGTGGCCCAAGCCCCAACATGGCAACCACAGCTTCAAGAACCACCCCCCACCCTGCTCCCCAGATCTGTGAGTACCCAGGAAATTGCTTCCCACAGGGAAGGAGGCCATGAAACGGGGGAAGTACTGCAGGATCAGGGACCAGGTGGGGCCACCTGAGGCTGAGGAAGTACTGGGACCCTCCTCCACCTAGGAGGATGCCATGGTTTGGCACCCTAGGGGAACACCCGATAGTCTTGGCCACAAGGGTACCTGGAAGGGGAGAAAAACTTGCACCTCCCATTTTGTAGATAGATAAACTGTTGTTTTTCAATGTGGCCTGGGTTGTCAGCAAGCTGAGGTTTATCTGTATCTAATTGTTGTTATTGTTCTTGCCTGAACCCATCTGTAGATTCCTGTGTTTATTTGCCTAGCTATATTTACCTGTTGTTGTACATATTTATCTATATTTTCTTATAAATCTATAAATATCTATATCATTTGTATATTAATAGCTATCTTTTTAAGGTTTTCTGTAAACATTAATACCTCTGTATATAGTTAAGCTATTCCTGGTCCTGGCCCCTCTCTACAGGGTATAGAGGGAACTGGCCAGTATTTTACAGATCCCACTCACAGCACTTCTACTGAGCTACCTATCTCTTCTATTTGGAGGGGGAAGCACATAGTTGGGTGCACCCAGGTTACACCTGCCTGCCCTGTCTCATGCCCACCTGTTCCACAATCTCAAATCTAGTCCTGTCCCTTGGACTTTCATTCTGCCTACCCTTTCTTGGTAGAACCCACCTGCCCTCTCCTACTGACTTCATTTACCTTGTACTTCCCCTTTCCTAGTCATTATGCAGGCAACAGGAGATGTCCTCAACCAGACCTTCTGCCCTTCCTTCCTTTCAAGTTCCCATTACTGTTCTGGTCATTCTCCCTTCTGTTTTGTGTTTGATTTGGTTTAAGTACCAGAACAGAAAGGATGCCGACAAACTGGACAGAGTCCAGGGGAAGGCAATGAAAATCGTTAGGGGTCTGGAGCACATGACTTTTGAGGAGAGGCTGACAGAACTGGACTTACTTAGTCTGGAGAAGAGAAGATTGAGGGGAAATTTAATATCAGCCTTCAACTACCTAAAGCGTGGCTCCGAAGAGGATGAAACTAGACTGTTCTCAGTGGTGGCAGATGACAGAACAAGGAGCAATGGTCTCAAGTTGCAGTAAGGGAAGTTTAGGTTAGATAGTAGGAAAAACTTTCTTATGAGCAGGGTAGTAAAACACTGAAGCAGGTTACCCAGAGAGGTTGTAGAATCTCCATCCTTGGAAGTTTTTAAGACTAAGCTAAACAAAGCCTTGGCTGGGATGATCTAGCTGGGAATGGTCCAGCATTGAGCAGGGGGTTGGACTAAATGACCTTTTGAGGTCCCTTCCAACCCTAATTTTCTATGATACCTAGAACCCTTAGCAGTGCATGTGTGGACACTGCTGTCCAGAGACAGTTGTGGACCCATCCCTAATTAGTCTCCTAAGAGGCAGGTACCTAGTAGCCTAGTTCTCTCAAGGTTTAGGTGGTTTTGGACATGCCTAGTAGCAAAGCTTTAGCTAAAGGATTTAATACTGGAAACTTAAGGTGCAGTTACATGTTACACTTAAAACAAACTAAAGTTTGTGGAATGATAACTGGTGTTAAAGTTAAATTTGTGCTGTGAGCAGTTGTATGTTAAGGGTTAATACAGGCAACCCCCACTTAACACTGTTTTGCTTGGTGCTATTTCACTATAATGCTCATTTTAAATTGATACCTGATTTCACTTAATGCTCAGCGAGTTTCATTATAACCAAGGATCCTGGTTTTCTCTGATTTAAAAAAAAAAATCCCAATTTTTGGTTTAAAAAAATGTAACCCCAAATCCACATTTTTTTTCCATGATTTAAACTAAACATTAATATAAATCTATATATAGTGGTGTTTGATTTTAATCATGGAAAACAATATGGATCTGGGGTTACATTTTAACTGAAAACTGGGGATTCTTTTAAATCAGAGAAAACCAGGATCCTCAGTTATAACACTTGCGATTGCCATCTTGGGTCATCAAAATCTTTCGGTTTAGCTTAACGCTCATTTAATTTAATGCTTGGTTTTTCAGGAACCAATTAAGAGCATTAAGTGGGGGTTGCCTGTACTGTTTCTTGCCTGCACAGCTCAGACTTGCCATTAGAGGGGTGTCAATCATGACTAGAAGCTAAGACAATCTGAGCTCTATCCCTGTTCTGGGTTTGGTGGAGGGGAGGGGGGCAGCAGTGCTTCTTGTGATGCCGGAGGATTGCAACTTGCTTATTTTATCTCTGTGGAGCAGACTAAAGTTATCATGACATGAGC
This sequence comes from Crocodylus porosus, assembly GCF_001723895.1. NCBI lineage: Eukaryota > Metazoa > Chordata > Crocodylia > Crocodylidae > Crocodylus > Crocodylus porosus. Next base: position 58,980,286 of record NW_017728943.1, read on the forward strand.
TAGGTAGCATGGCCCAGTTAACCCCCACCTGAAGTGGAATAACTCTGAAATGCTCAGAGGGATTTAAAACAAGTTAACAAATTTCAATGTGCAGACACTCACTTTTTAAGTGTCCTGGGTATGGTCTAAGTGTAACATGTAACTTTACCCTTATGCACTTCTTGAATCAGGTGGCAAGGTCTGATGATCAAAATTTTGAATGGAGGAACAAAGGACCATTGCTGCATAAAACTTGCTGTAAACATAGACCTTCTTCTTCTTTCCTACCTTGGTTGCAGTCAGGTTTCCCCAGATCCTGCCCAACCTATATCTGAACTATAGTATACATTAGCTAATAAAAACATTAGTAATATCTTGCAAGCAGCAAAATTAAAGACCTGACTGTCAACAAGCTGTTTAGTAGAACAACTTATTATTCACAAAATACTTTTTAATAGTTTGACCTAATTTATTCAGACAGTTTCTTAGTGAAATTCAGGAAATAAGTTTTAGTTCCAAAATTCTTCATTTCCAATACTTCTCATTCTAAAAACAGTCTGGCACCAAATTTAGAGAAATCTTGTAGATAGCAACCTATTTTTCACAAGTGCTGGGAAATTTTTTATCCCTTCAGCACCCTGCTGAGTTGCAAATATTCCCAGGGGGTTAGTAAACTCTCAGCTACTGCTCCAACGTATAGAAATTAAACCTTCCATCATCTGGTTTTTATATTTGGAAAATGTCAACTATACTTCCTATCACATATATTGTTGCTTCAATGCACTGAGCCTTCTGTGAATTTTAAAACATATAACTCAGCTCTCAAGCATTTCTTTTGTAAATATTGATAATGGTTTCAAGTTCTTTATTAAATAACTTTTTAATGAGGTTGAGGACAAAGAACTATTTTTTCACAGTCTCATGAAGATAAGAATCATAACATATCCTTCTGTACCATGGAACACATGCTTCTCAATGCCTCATTGTGCAGTGGAGGTTTCCCCTCTTTTTAAAAGTTTACTTTGATGAAAAATGCAATTAGAAGTAGTAAAATTTAAACTAGGTTCCAGTGAAATTTCTGAAATTGCATGCAACTCTGACAGCCATGCACACTGGTGTATTAGGACAGAAGCATCAGAAAGCTCCCTTACATGCTTTAATCAGATTTGATCAGAAAAGAGCCCTACAACTACCTTTTAATAAGGTTCATTGCACAGGCTATGTTATCTAAGCAATATTTATTATCTATATCTTCAGCAGAATGCATATCTATACACTAAGAACCATAGACAATAAAATATTATGTAGGAGATCACTAGGGGACATTTCTTGGGAGAGGTTTTTAATCAGTTTACAGGAACGGTCAAAGGACTGAACAGGAGTTTCCTTTTCTGTGCAGGCTGTAAACGGCTGATGATAGGTAGCCAATGGGAAGTTTTTAGTGTGGCTTGGAAAATATTAACTTGTAGGAATTCTGACCTCTGTCTCCAAGATGGGGCTCAGAGGGCTGATGTTTGCTAGGAGGTATCTGGCTCTCTAGGTAACTGCAAAATTTCAGTGGAAGTTATTTCCCTTTTACAGATTTCAATAATGAGTCTGAATATGTAGCCATACATTAAAACAAATATTCTATACAACTCATTTTCTCTATTATACATAAGTGTTTATCTTTTGAACTGGAAAATGTTGCCCCAGGCACGAAATATTCCAGCCAGCTGCACTTTGCTGAAATACGCTGTAGATTCTGTAGCTTGCTTTTCCATTCAACACTTAAGAGCATTTGTATATGCTAAGCTGAATTAAAAGCCAACTAGGAACATATTATTAGTCCCCTGGTATCAACCATTTTTCTCACATAGAAGCCTTTCAGTGCTAATAATCATAATATTTCCCTATACTAGGTTTATTGACAGCTTGAAACATTAATGAAGATCCATTTGAAACGTAAATGGTCAGTCTTCTGTGCACATTTATTTATAGGGTCCATGCAGTGAGTCTTTGAGCTGTGATGGTAAATGGAAGCCTAGATACATACACAAAGCTTGAATTTATGTGTTCTTTAAGGGCAAGAGTGTGACTTTCTCACTGCCCTGAGCTGTGCTGCCACAGGAAGAGCCCCAGAGGCATCCTGACAGAGACACTCCGACCTGTAGCTCCTTCATTGCTTCTTCCCTGCTTCTAGCCAAGGACAGCAGTAAGTAATTTGTGCTTGACCACTACTTGTTCAGCTGTGCCTTCCTGGAGTAGAGGGTGAAGGTAAAACCCCATAGACCTCTTTTGTGGGGGACAGGGAGTCAGGTGAAACAAGCCAGAAAGAAACCCCTGCTTATGCCTATGTGCCTTAACTCAAGATCCTGATAAGCCATGCAGAGACTAAAGGGAAGCTCACACACCTTTTCACCTTATTCATACAGTTGGCCTCATTCAAGTAACTGGGGCTGTTTGTGGAAGAGTTACTGCTGGGGTCTGAGGTCTTCAAGTGTGACGTTCTTTTGGAGGCAGCTTCCTGTTGCAGAATAACATCTTGTAAGAAAGAAAGAATTTTGTATTACATAAAAATGAAGTGCAATCCTATTGTTTTGCTTCTTCAGCTTGAAGGACATCTCTCTTAAGTGAGAGTGAAAGAAGGCCCCTTAGGGATGGAAAGGAGCTTCTGTGGATGAGATGGGTAACTGGCTGAGTTCTTGTTGAACTGATTACTTTAATGCTACTGAGATCTGTTTGTGGCATTAAAAACATTTTGGTAGCTAGAGCCTTAGATAAGCATTATTTTGGTCTTTCATTTAAATATAAATATATAATTTTTACTGAGCTGCGTGTTAAAAGAAACAACCCAGCTTCCACCTTTGTCATTCTGCCAACAAATGAGAAATGTCCCAGGTGAGCACCTGCAACTCTCATTAAAGTCCCTCTAACATGGCCTCCACCCAACAGTCTGCTTGCCACTCCTAAAAACTTTCTTATGATAGCCTTTCATTTTCCCACTGGATTTACTGCCTCAGAACATAGATTACTTGTCTTGCTATCTAGGATTTCCTTTCTTTTGAACAGAAACATAAAAATACAAAGAACATATAAATGCAAATAATGTGAAAATATTGTGTTTGATTCAAACCCATATGGTCCAAGTTACAGCTAAATGTCTGACCTTTACTTAGTTTTGAAATGTGATACCTTGGCTGTGCAGATGATCATATTACATGGGAAAAGTTTGGAAGCTCTTGGAAAAACACTGGAATATTTTTGGCTTTTGCCACACGTTTAATACTATGTTTTTTTAATGTACTGATTTAGTGGATATTAATACTCAGCAATTCTGTGTGTTAAGATCCAGTATTTTTTAAACTTACACTATTGATGATGATGATAATGTATACACTAAAAAATGTACTGTGCACTTAAGAGATAATAAATATGTGGAAGACAAGATGCTGCCCTTACTCTGTAAGAATTTGATTCTGCTCCTCTAGATGTCAGAGGAACTTTGCTTTGAATTTTGGAGGTGTCCTAAATATACATCTCTTATGATATGATTTGTAGAGTATACATATTTGCAAATTTTCAATGATTTGAAATTGTCTCACATAAGTCCCCTGTAAAACCGTACGAAGCAATAAAATTTAATACATGCATATACTTACTACATTAAAATTAATGGTTCCATTTCCAGATCACCTACCAACAGTGTGCTTAAGTGAAATTAGATCTCATGCAAGGTGATTGACAGCAAACTGCTTCTTTAGCCACTGAACAAATACGACAAAGACAGCAGCAGCAGTTAAAATTTCAAACACTTAATCATAAATGCAATGTATGTGTCACAGTGCTGACCTGAAAGGCCCATTACTAGGGCTGAAGGGAACATTCTTTCTCCATGTTTGCTGAATCCCTGTCTTTTCTGGTGAGGATGACCACAAGTATGGTAAGTAAAGACTTGTTTTGTGATGTGAATACTTGCTGTATAGGACATGCTTAGTAGCTCTGTAAGGAAGGCCCCCAAAGCAAATGATTTTTCCCTCCTTCTTTCATCGTAGAAGCCAGCAGAGTTTGGACTTCCATTTGCATCACAGCTAACCAAATTCAAATCAAAGAGGTGTCACAGGATGACAAACATGTTTCACTCAGTCTTTTTATTCTCAATCACTCATTTGCCAGTTATCAGTTATATAGCTTCCTCCTCAGTGCTCCATTGAGTCACACACACAGACTCCTACAAGTGGTAAAATGTGTTAGTCAAGTCCAGGTACATAGCGTCAAAAATCACACTCAAACCTGTCCAGCAAGTCAATGCTTTATTTGTACTTGTATCTATCTAATTTGCATTCCAGTTAAGTTTTTGAAGGCTCTGACGTACCAGTATCTGAGTAAAGACACTTCTTCTGTAACAGTGAACAGAACAGAGGTGACAAAGTACTGTCGAGACTAAGGCTGTCAATTAATCGCTATTATCATGCGCAATTAAATACAAGAACCAATTAACATGTTTATTTTTTAATGTTGTAACGGGTGCATCTTGGGGCTCACTCTCATGTCGGCCCGCCCACTGGTCTATGTAGGACAGTCTGCTTAGTCTTGCCTGCCATGACTTGCTGTTTCATAAACAGGTGTAAAATGGGGGAGGCTGCCCATTTTAATGCCCTGATCCCAGGGGACGCTGTCCACAGCTCTGTACTGCCCCTAGACAATGGCCCTTGCCTCACAGATGGCATCCAAAACAAGTTCTTAACCTTTGACCCAAAGTTGGCCTCACTGTGTTTGAGGGCTTACTGGGGTCTTGGCCTCTGGGAAAGCTGCAACCTCAGGTGTCCATAGCTTTACCATGGCCTATCTGCCGCCTCCCTGGGGCTTCAACTTATGCCCTCCTTCTAGGGTCATCCACCTATGCCCTCTCACTAGGGCTTTCCAATTTATTATTACACATCCAGCTTAAGGCCGAGCCAAACTCAGTCTTGTGCTGGGCCTCTCACTGGGCTGCATATGTACCACCACCTTCTCACTGGGGCCTCTAACACTCCACCCTCTCTCACCAGGCCTCTTTCATACTGCCCTACCTAGGGCCACTCTCAACCTGCCATTGCTCCCTGAGCTACCCCTCCGGGCCATTGGGCTTTAACTACTTTCATTCTGACCAGTGCACACAGAGCCCTTTGGGTCACTTGAGCTTCCCTACTCTACATGGCACTGCCTTTGGGCCTTACAGTGGGTTGACTCTGCCCCTAGCCCCTCGCTGGGCCTTTCAGTCCCCCTTTCCAGGGGCCACTGGGGTCTTGGGCCCCCCTGTGGGACTCAGGTGTCACGCTGACTTACCCAGCCCCTTGCTGGAGCCACACTACTGCCCCAGTCTCTGGGGCCAACCAGGGTCTTACCCTTCCATGAGGCTCACATGTCACATAGACATACCTGGCCCCTTCCTGTCCCCTCACTGGGACTACTCTAACTATATGTCTCCTTACTGGGGCTTCTGGGGTCTTACACGCCATAGGGCTTATGTGTCCAGAGACATGCCTGATCCCCATGCCTGTCCCTAGGTCTGAGTATCCCACCAGGGTGTGGGGGCTGGGATTTTAAGGCACACCTCCCCACCTTTTGCAGGAGAGGCAACTGGCCTGGCATTTCAAGGGAGCTCCCCCACCACGGGCAGCCCCACCAACCCATCCTTCCCCAATAGGGTGTAGTTTCACGTGATACCCAGGACAAGGAGGCTCCTGCCATCCCCACAGCTCCTGCCCTTACCTCCCAGGAAGTTCTGAGCATCAGCTCAGCTGGATGTTGTTGTTCTGGCTGCAGCAGCAGACTGCTGCCCCAACCTAGTGGGCCTGGATCTAAAATGGCTGCCTCATCAGGGCTGGCCCACACCTTAAAGTTTGGTGTCTTAAAGTGGCAGACATCAAAGGTGCTCTACCACCCACCTTCCCCCTTAAAATGGCTACCAGGCAGGGGTCTCCCTGCTGCTCACCATGTAGGCTTATCTGTGACCTGCAACAGCCCATTAAGTAGCAAGCACCCCGATGCTGCTCTGCCAAAAATGTGCTAATTGTGTACACGGTTTTGGAGCCCCCATGCCTGGGCTCCTCTCCACTGCCATCACCCCCACCTCTGGGCTGCACAGCAGGGCAGTGGTGGCAGTGCACTGGGAGCCCCAGTGTGGGCTCTGGGCTGCCACACCAGGAAGGCGGGGGAAGTGAAGGGGGGGACACACAAACAAAGACACACAGACCCCATGTGCAAGTGTGCAGCCACAGGAGGCTCCTCCAGGGTCATGGGGAAGGTAGCCCCTCGCTGCTCGGGAGGCATGGGGAGCACTTGCCCCCTGATTTTTTCACAGGGCAGAGGTGGGCTTCCTGCTGCAGGCTAGGGCTCTACACCCTGCTTCCATTGCCCCAGGAGCCACACAATGCCACATTGTGCCTCCTGCCGCTAGATAGGCAGGGGGCCCTGGCACAGCTAGTGTGCAGCTTCCAGCGCAAAGGCAGCAAGGCACAGAGCCCTGGCCCACAGTGAGCAGCCCACCTCTTCCCCACGTATAAATCAAGGGAACACATGCCCCCTATGTCTCCCTCAGGGGTGTACACAGCAGCGGAGAGCTGCTCCCTCCCTGCGCCCCTGGATGAGCCACCCACAACTCCATCTCATGACCCACCCCGGCCTTGAGGTCCCATTCATTCCAGCCCCTGCCCCTGTCCCTACCCCACTCCCTCACTCACTGTGACAGCCTCGATCTGCTCCCCTGCCCCTTCCCTCCCCTTCCCTCCTGCCTCTTCCCCTCCACAGACTTACTTGCTAGGTGCTGCTGTATATGCCACCAGGCTGCATTCCTGTAGGGTTACAGTATTTTGAGTCTCAAAAAAGAGGACACCTGTGGGGGAGGTAATATGATTTGTGGGGGGGCGGGGGCAGAGATATGCCTATGCCTTGATCTTGCAACTGAATCCCAAGCCGCAGTCCCTCCAGCCCTGCTGCTGCCCCTCACTCTTGACCCTTCTGTGGGGACCCCCCCTCCCCGGGCTCCAAACTCCAGACACACACCCACACATCCCCACACCTTCACAAATTCACCACACGCACACATGCCCCACCCACACCCCAACCATACAGAGTACCTGCATAATTTTGCGTAATTTTGAGTTTTTCTGTGCATAATTTTGATTTTTTATCTGTGCAATTAAAATTGTGATTAATTGTGACTAATTTTTTAAATTGCACCACTAACTGTGATCAATTTTTTAAATTGTTTGACAGCCCTAGTTGAGACACAATGAGATGCTGATAGGAGAGAGAGTTCTCTCTTGAATGTTCATACATAAATACGGATATACCTAAGTCTCACTGAGGCGAAAGAAAAATCACGGGCCATCCACTGCACAATAGCATTTTTGCTGCCTCTTCACAGCCGCTCCCCCTGCCACTAATTGGCCAAGAGGGCTGCCCATTGTGTGGCCCACCCCTCGCCAGTGATGGGCAGGCCTCTTGGCTAATCTGCAGTGGGGGAAGGGATGGCCACCATCTTTGCTGTTCTCATTCATGCCAGCAGCTCCTCCTCTCTCTTTCCCTGCCCAGCTGGCCCACTGGGGAACCAGCATTTTATTTTTACTAAGTTTTTTTCCTGGCAATTGCATGCTAAAATTGCAGGGATCACCATTTTTGTGGGGTTTGCAGAAACCACTTTTTTCTGTGGTTTCTGCAAAAAATGTAAAAGTGCAAATAGGGTAGATATTGTACATAGAATTTTAATACTCAGGCACATCAAGGCTGTGGCCTGCCTAGGGGAACACATAGGGCCTTCAGTGCCCTCTGGCTCCCTGGTCTGTGTGCCCCATCCCAGGGCACAAAATGTCCAGTCTTTTATAGCCTGTAAACAGGGGCTGCTATAGAGACAGCCCAGCCTTGAAGCAGAAGAGACTCCTAAGTTGCAGCCTTGGAGCAGGCCTCAGGCCATCCCCTAGTGGCTGAGCAGACCCAGGAGCAAAATTTGCTCCCACGTCACATCTACATATGCGTTAATGAGCAGTAACTGATTGCACTTAAATTTGCTACCTAGTTTTGCAGGTAGCAAATTTAAGTACAATTAAGGGTTTTTACTGTACAGTAAGTGCACACACATGTAGACACAAGTGCTTATTGTGCAGTAAACTAGGCAACTGCACAGTAACATGTCTTGTGTAGACACACCCACTCAGTGTAAGATGGGAAGTAAGTCCAAGTTGCACATTTCCTATGCTCTAACCACTAAATAAAAGCTTGGTACCTTCTTCTGCCTTTTAAAGGAAAAAAAGTCACAGATGTCATCATAGCCTGATCCTGTAGCAGCTGTGTTAAGCAGGCAGAAGTCAGGCATCTCAGTGTAGCTAGTGGATGGAATATCTAACTTCTGAATCCATGGCAGCAGAGATTGAAACCCAGGATTCCCTCTCGCTGGCCTACAAAGTCAGGCTTCCTCTCAGTTGCTTTTTATGACTGAGGTGTTAGAATCCACATAAATCCCGTCAGGTGGACTTGGATGTCACAAGAATGACTTGGATTATTACTTCAAGCCTGCCTATGTCTTGTTTTAGGTGCCCAAGGCTTACTGGATCTAATGTGCTGTGACCATATGACTTCCAACAGGTACCTGAATCACCACACACTGTAGTTGAAAATACTATGGATTTTTATGAAGGATCTTCAGATCTGCTGAGGAGGGGCCAGATCAGAGCAGAGTTGTCAAGGAAAATAAATATGAGATGGGAAAAGGAGGCTAAAGGCCTTTTCTTACAAGTCATAACTTAGCTGTAACTGCACTGACCAGCTGTCTGTCCTGTCTTCTTTTCGTTGGATATAATTCCCATTGTCTTCAGTGGAAATAACACATGCTCAGCAATGAAAGAACAGGACATCTAGAATCAGCAGTGTACCCATGTATTAACATTTTATGTATAGAAAATTCTATGTATTCCTGCCTGGCAGCACCCCAGTGGCACTGCTAGCCCCTGCTATGCCACGCAGCACCCAGGGAAGTGCCGTTGGGGCCAGCAGACTGGCAAAGGCTACTGCAGGCTGCTGCAGTCTCTGCTCAGCCCTTTCAGTCCCACAGGGCTGCCTACAAGTTGCTTCTGGCAGTAGGGCCAGTGCCACCTGCTGCAGCACACCCCAGCAACCCGCCCTGAGCCTACAGATGCTGCACGGCATACCCTCTTCTATGCGGCTGACTGTCCCTTGCCATGCCCCTGTACTGGGTACTGCTAGCAGCTGCCCAGGGCTGGTGACACTGGGACAGGTATATGATGGGGGGGCAGTGATATGCCCATGCCTCTACCTCTCAAGACTAAGCCACCACAAGCACCCAGCCTACTGGTGCCCCTCACTCCTGACCCCCAGCCAGCCCCTTGTCCCCCCCAGCCCTGCTGTCCACACAGCTCACATGCAAGCACACATACTCTCTTTGTCTCTGTGTCTCTCTCTCTTACCTGCAAACAGCTTTCCAGGGCCCATGCACAGAGCATGTGATCCTCCAGCAGCCAATCAACTTGCCCCTCTAGTCCCAGCCCCAAGCAGCCAAGCTGGAAATGCACAGGAAAACAGAGGTAGAGCAAAAACCCATGCATTTGCTCACATTTTAAAAACCTGCCCAGACAGGAGGACAGGGGACCAAAAAAGAGGACATGTCTGGGAAAACCCAGACATATGGTAAGCCTAGCCAGAAGGACGCAGGCAACCTCGTGGCACTCTAGGGTGATGCGGGGGTGCTGCACCAGTTTGAGCAGGGTGGGTGTTCCAGCACCCATATTCTTGAGGCCATGTCAGGTGGGGTGCAGAAGTGAGGGCATGACCGGTTGCTGTGGCAGTGCTGCATCAAGGTCAAAGCTTTGTGGGCAGAGTGGGTCGCCAAGATCAAACACAATCATCAGTCTGACCATGCCCACAAGACCATGCTCATTATGCAGCAGCTGACCAGTATTTTGGTGCCCTAGAACCCAGGCTGCAACCGTGCAGTTTATACCAGCATGGGTTGCCTACCCAAGCCCTTGCCCTGCCTTGCCCTGGAACTTCCGGTGACATAACAGTGGAGGAGGGACCCTCGGGCATACAGCATCCCATCCCACCCAGCTTCCCAGCTGCAGCCTCCACCAGCAGCTTGGAGAGCCCTGGTCAGCACCTGTCTTGACAGCTGTGCAGCCCCAGGCCCCACCATGAGCACGGGCGACTGGTGCTGCCTTAGTCAGGGGGGCATGTGCTCCCCCTGCAACCAGTCCCACCGACCGGGGGGGGGGGCCATGGGCCAATCTTGCTGCCCAGGGAGTGGGGTCCCCCTCATTGCTGATCCTGCAATGGCCAATCATTGTGGCAGATCACTGCAGCCACTTCTGGGAGTGGATGCGGCCACTTCTGGGAGCAGCTGCAGCAATTGACCGGCACTTGCAGAAGAAGCACTGGCACTCCCACCTGCTCCCCCTCCTCATCACCTAATCAGTGAGCACAGCCAGTCAGTAGGTGCACCAGCACTGTCACCACTGACCATGAAGAATGGCCTACCATGTCACTGGTGGCCACCAGCAGTGCCAGCTCCTCCCCGGGGGGACCCCCAGCCCCAGTACACTGCACCCCACATGCTAAGGACACTGGGCACAGCTGCACATCTTCACCAGCTTGGAGGACCCCGTCAAGCTGCCAGCCACACCATCCCTAGACATGTAGTAAGACCTACACTAGGGGAGGGCCCTCCCTTTCCCTGCCCCAGCCCCCACCCCTGCCCCCTTCCTGCCTAGCCCACTCATACTCTTCTGACCCCAGGTTCCCCCCAACAGCATGCAGAGAAGTGGGAGAGAGTGCAAAATGTTATAAGCAGCCCATGCCTCCCCAGCTGGGTAGGCATAGGTCTCTCACACCCTAAGGAAGATGGTGATGTTGGTAGTGATGTCCTGCTTGGCAGCAGGGGACAGAGACATGTAGCACTTCCACAGGTAGCCCTCCAGGCAGCAGCTGAGGTTATGGGGAGCCTGGGCTTGCCCCCTACACCATCAAAACTCAGGGTCCCCAATCAGGGGCATAGGTGTACCCAGGGCAACATGAGGATCAGCAGCAGCAGGGCATAGTGGGTTGGGCACCCTTCAGCCTACACAAATAACTCATCGCACACCACCTGGGCCACATGGAGCAGGGGCATGCTCAGAGTGCAGTAGCAGCATGAGGGCTAGCCCTGGGAGCAGGAGCAGGAGCACAGGGTACTGGTCATCACCACTGCCAGGGTCAGGAGCTGGGGCAGCCATAGCACAGGGAGGTAGACTGGCCACAGAGAAAACTACTGCATGCTGTCTCTGTACTTGCCATGCTCCTGAGTGAGGAAGAGGCTGGCCAGAGAGCAAAGTGGGGCTGGCTTTTAAAGAGGGCTGCTGGGTGCTGGCATCTGCAGCCAGAGCCTGGAGTTCTTTCTGGTGGCCACAGGGGCACACTGCAGGACTTCAGGGAACTGGAAGCAAATCTCCTACCTAATCCTTGCATGTGTAGACACCTACCCCAAAATCCTTACTCAGCAGTAGCTTATTGAACAGTAAATATAGGCTGGAGTAAATGCATGCAAAGACACATACCCAGTGAATTTAAATCCACATCTTTTTCCCCAAAAAGTTATTTCAGTTAGCCCAAGAGAGCAGGATGTTTGCAACAACTTGGCAGCTGCAGGAAGTGGTGGCAGCAAGGGAAGGAGTGGCCATGCCAGAAGCAGCAGTAGCCTACCTTCAGAGCAAGTTGTGCTAATTTGGCCAGTCACTTGTAAAAGATTGCCAATCCTGGGTTAGGATATTCAAGTGTAGAAGGAAACCTGAGGTTCCAGTCCCTACTCCGTAGACTCTTTCTATATTTTATGTTACACCTTTCACTGGACAAAATGCAGAAAATTCTTGGAGGAGAATTCAGGCCTTCCCCTTCCTAGCTAACTACTCTAAGCACCAAACTACAAAGTAATTGGCTCGATTTCTGTCTCTGGCCCCATGAATAGGATCACAGAGTTATAAGAATGTAGGGCTAGAAGGGACCTTACAAGATCATCTAGTCCAGCCCTCTGCTCAGGGTAGGACCATCCCTGACTAAACCACACCAGCTAAGTATCTGTCTAACCTGGTCTTGTAAAAGTCCAAGGACGGAGATTTTGCAACTTCTCTGGGTAGCTTGTTCCAATGCTTGACCACAGTCATAGTCAGAAAGTTTCTCCTAACTTCCAACCTAAATTTCTCCTGCTGAAGTTTGAGGCCATTGCTCCTAATCCTGTCCCCTACAGTCATGGAGAAAAGCGCATCTCCATCCTCTCTGTAATCTCCCTTCAGGTATTTGAAGACTTATCAAATCCCCCCTTCAGACTTCTCTTCTCCATACTAAATAACCTTACAGTCTTCCTCATAAATCATTTTTTCCCATGACCCTAATCATTTTTGTTGCTCTCTGTTGGACTCTTTCCAATCTATCTATATCCTTCTTGAAATGTGGAGCCCAAAACTGGACATACCAGTTAAGCCTCACCAGTCCTAAATAGTGTGGAGTAATCACTACCCTTGATTTGCAAGTAGCACTTCTGTTGATACAACCCAGTATGCTGTTTCCCTTTTTTTGCAACAAGAGCACACTACTGGCTCATATTCAGGTTATGGTCCACAGCAACCCTCAAGTCATTGGCGATGTGTAGGGGGTGCACACAGGTGCACATGCACCCCCTGAGATTGGCTGTGCCCCCCCAAGCAGGGACTGGAACAGTTACCCCCCCCTCTGGGCCCCCTTAGACCCCAGGGGAGGCGCACCTAGGCCAAGGGTTAGTGAGGAACTAGTTAGGGAACTTCTGGAAGGACTAGATGTATTCAAATCAGCTGGTCCGGACAATCTCCACCCTAGAGTACTGAGGGAATTGGCTGAGGTCATTGCTGGACCCCTGGCACGGCTTTACAAGC
>NW_017728943.1:58994115-59041889 GCF_001723895.1 Crocodylus porosus
AGATTTAAGCTAGACATCAGGAGGCGCTACTTCACTGTCAGGGTGGCTAGGGTCTGGAACCAACTTCCAAGAGAAGTGGTGCTGACTCCTACCCTGGGGGTTTTTAAGAGGAGGTTAGATGAACACCTCGCCGGGGTCATTTGACCCTAGTATTCTTTCCTGCCATGGCAGGGGGTCGGACTCGATGATCTGTTCAGGTCCCTTCCGACCCTAGAAACTATGGAGCTATGAAACTATTAGATTGACCAGTGCTAACACTGCTGCTGGTGTCTGGAGGCAGTTGCAGATCACCACCGCCCCCGCCCTCCACCAACGCCAACGCTGCTGGTGGTGTCTGCAGGTGGTCACCAATCACTGCTTGGCGCTCACCACCTCCAACCCCCTGCCTGCCACCAAGACTGCTGTGGCCACCTGCGGACGGTCCCCACTTGGCCTGCCTTCACTGATGACATCACCGTGGCCACCTATGGATGGTCCCTACTCACTGCTGACACCACTGCTGACACCTGCAGGCAGTCACCAGGCCCCAACAGCCTCAGGAAGCATAAGGCATTCATGCCCCAGGTCCTTCTCTGAAGTTTTGCTGTTGGAAAACAACATAGCCCCAAGAGAAGGAATGAAGAATGCTTCCTACCTAAATTAGCTTGGTGGTCCAGTCACTTTCCTAAGTTGTGGGTTTGAATTCCTCAGGTGAAGGAAGGAAAAGAGCCAAGATCCCCCACTTCTAGAAGGAGTGATCTAACCACTAGGCTATTATAAGAAGGCAAGCATCACCAAGCCCTTCTGTGGCTGTGCTTTAACAGAAAAAAAGTTATCTCAGCTGAGTTCTTTGAAAGTGTAAGCGAAGGCATCTACTCTTAGGAACACATTCCTGGTTGTGGTACCCAAGTGAACAGAGGTACCAAACTCATGGCTATAAGCAGGTCCTTAAGCTCCTGAGGCAGGTGGTGTTTAAAATGTTCTCTTGTCCTCAGCTTCCTCCTGGCTATCTCCAGGAAGCTCCTTGTTTGGTTTGTGGGTTTTTTTGGATTGCTGTTCTGAGGTGCTTAGCTCTCCCCATGCATGATATAGGGAGCCTAGTTGCTTAGCACAAGGTTCTGGATCCCACTTCCATAAGCCCTTTATGGGATCTAGCCCCATGCATCCAGAAGCAGTCTAGCATTTGCCCCCCTATACAGGACCAGCTCTGTGAGTCAGCACAGTGGATCCCAGCCCTGGAATCTGTCATGGCTAAAGCTGGAACCAGCATTGCCACTAGACCCCATGTTGGGTGAGTACACAAGAAAGGAAGTTATTTTTTTACAGTCCTTTGACTCTTAGACTCATGCAGCACCAGATCAATATAAGAGAAACAACACGTGCCAATTCTATGGGTGCTCTGGGGCTCAAGCACCCACCAAAAAAAATTAGCAGATGCTCAGCACCCACAAGCCACAACTGTTTTGGTTTTATGTGTTAGATCTCTGCTTTCAGGCATTTTTTTAAAAAGGAGTGTTTTATTGGAAGAAGCAGCACTTTATTTCAACAAAGCTCTGCAGTGTCAATAAAGATCAAATGCTTCAGTGGGGCTTTTGGGCTCTTTTACCTAAAGGTGATTCAATCAGTTATTAGATAAAAGTGCCTAAAAAGCCCCACTAAAGTGCCAGATCTTTACAGATGTCAGGTGAGCCAGGTTGGAGTAATGCCTCTTTTGGGCATGTGCCAGGCTTGGCACAGGAGCACACTGAGTTTAAAGTAAAGTACCATTTTGAGGGATGGGGGAATTACGTCTGGAAGCAGCCACTGGCAAAAACTGAAGTCAGCACCTATGCCAAGAAGAGAGCCATACCTCCCACTACAGAGGAAGGCAAAAATGCCTGGTCTCATCCTCAGCAGAGGGGCAAGACCCTCTAACCAGGAACCTCTAGGTTTAAGTCCCAGCAGGATCACAGGCAAAATCCTCATTCTTGGCTGCAGTCAACACCCAATGCCTCTTTTGAAGAAAAACCCTGGCACACAGCAGCAAGTGGGAGGTGGGATGAGAGGGTAGGTAGAATTCCTCGCTCAGCCCCATGCCACAACCAGTAAAACCCAGAAGCATAGGAAATGCCCATAGTAGACCATAGGCATAGGTATGCCTAGATCATCCCTGCCCAGTGGCTGCCTAACCTCTTCTTGAACACTTCCAGTGGCAGAGGGTCCACAGCTTCCCTAGACAGTCTGTTCCACTAGAACTTCAAGCCATTGGTTCACATACTGCTTTCTGCAACAAGAGAAAAAAGGGTGTTTTCCTTCTTCTTTATAGCAGCCCTTCAAGTATTTGATGACTGCTATCATGTCTCCCCTTAAGCGCTTTTTCTGGAAACTGGACATACCTAGCTCCTTCAGCCTCGCCTCATATGACTTGCTTTCCAAGTCCTTTATTATCTTTGTCACCCACCTCTGGATCTCTCCATGTCCATTCTAGAATATGGAGCCCCAAACATAATACTTTAGATGAGGCCTAACTAATGCCAACTAATTCACCTAATGCTTCTGTCAATGCATCCCCAAACCACATTCACCTTTTCTTCAGCTGCATTACACTGCAGATTCATATTGAATCTGTGATCTACCAAGACTCCCAGATATCTCTCCATAGTGCTGCCGTCCGCTCATATTGTACTGGTATTTTTTATTATTCTTTCCAAGGTGTAGGACCTTGCGTCTGTCAGCACATACCAAGAAAAGGAGCATTTCTATAGGCATAGCTACACCACTTCCCCAAGCAATACAGCTAAGCCAATAAAATCAGTCCTCTGTCAGCTTCAGAGAGCATGATGGAGAAAGGGTTGCCAACACAGGTGTATCAGGGGAGAGAGGGTGTGTGTGATTTTTTCACATTAAGACAATGTGGCATAATGGCAAAACTTTGTAATGGACCAACGTAACATGGTTGACTTCAGGGGAGCCACTCTAGATGTACATGTGAGAAGAGATCACGGTTATAATATATAAAGCTTTTCTCCAGCATAATTTGAATTAAGTTTTTTGTTAGAACCTAACAAGAAAGAATCTCTGCACTCCATTCAACAGCTGATTCAAGTTTGTGCTAAAAAGAAGAAAAGAAATATTATCAGTTATCTTTAAAAGTTTAAATGTAATCCTTTCTAGCCAAGGATCTTTTTCTCAATTGCTCTGTGTTCAATTTTGATCCCATCAAAATTCTCTTCTAAGCACACCTAAGCAACTTAATATCTTGCCTACCATAGAGAGGATGAAAACAGTGTCAATAACATCTGACCCCTGCTGTTGGAAGATCATGTTAATTTTGGTGCAAAACAACTTAAAATCACATGATTTCTTAAGGGAAGCCAGAGCTAACCAGGATTTCACTGGAAGGCAAAAGTTTATCATCTGCCCCTTATAATTAGTAAATATTTTGTATGATAAAAGAGGCCAAAGGCCTAAGGCTCCACTGTGGAAGGTACTGTACAAACACAGAAAAGAAACTGCACTTGCCCTGAGTGAAAGACTCAAAAGATGCCCTGGGTCATCTTGTACAGCTGTCTGAAAGGGAGTCTAAAATATCATAGGCAAGGTTTGACTACAATTACAAATGCTGGTTAGTGTTTTATTCATAAAGTGTTTTCCACTGAAATGTACAGAATTACTGCAGAGTAAAGGAGAAAGCACCTGGTCACAGAAACATTCTAATTAGGAAAAAATTATAGGAGTTTAAAAAAAACACAAACACAAATTGGCCCTAATACATCCTTCCTGTAATTGCAGCAGGACACTGTTTGAACTCTGAGATAAAACCAGAGTAACTACCACAGCTGAGCAACTTGTACTGAAAGCATAATCAAACCCACTAAAAGTAAGCATACCTTTTTATATAAGAATTAGCCAGAGCACTTTCTGTATCTGACAATGTAGCTGTAGTACAACAGTGCTGTTATAATATTATATGATTTATTTATTCCATTTTAAAATATTTTAATTAAGTTGTTGATTTTGTCTGGCCTTCATATTATTTTTATAGGCTGATGGCAGAAGAGAGTGAAATGGGAAAACACATGGTATATATCAGTCCAGACAGGAAGACCAAGAAGATATGGAGTCTTGTCATGCATCTTTGTGCTTTCATGAAGAGGTATATATGGACTAGGTTCTCTCACACCTATGCCAATAAAACCATTAAGCCTTATAAATAGCTTTAGGGTATCTAACTACTTTTAAAAAAAAGAAATTCACAAGTGAAACACTGACAGCCTCCACAGGTTTCTGCAGCCTTTACAGTGCACTGTAGCTCTGACTCCCCTGCCTGGACCCAAGGTGGGCAGGTATTGCATGAGAAAAAATTATCTGGGTGTATATCCTCTCCTATCCTACCCACAGTCCTGCAGTGGATGTAATAATTGAAGGAGAGGGAAGGTCAGGAGTATCTAAGCACAGAAAAGGTGCCACAAAAGTTCTCTTTTCTCCTTCTACCAGAAGTGGTGAGCCATGTTAATATGAAGTTACTTAGGCAGAAGGTAGGGCAGGCTGGCACCTTGGAGACTAACTGGGTTGGAAGGGAATACACTTTTGTAGCATCTGAATGTATTTAAGCATCCGATACAATATGTTGTTGAAACAGAAGCTTATGCATCTCTGAACCAGTTAGTTTCCAAGGTGCCACCCTGCCCTGCCCTGCCTTGTTGGGTCTGCAGTTAAGTCTGTACTGGGGAGGGCAAACAATGACTGTGGCCTCTTGGAGTCAAACTGCTTGGCTATCAGCTAGAGGGAGGTGCTGTGGGGCGGGGGAAGCAAGTTTGCCTACTCCCTTCAAAATTCCAGTGAAAGATTCCCCCTCCCCACCCCTGAACATTATCTATGAGGCGGAGGAGTCAGGGACAGAAGAAGCAGCACATGACCAGTTCCAGGAAAGAAAAAGCCCACAGCATTACCATAGAGGCTGTTTTCTTATGGAGAGGATCCTAAAAAGACACAGCTGAGCAGCCGATGCTTTATTTATTTTCCTGTGTTTGTTTTAACCAGCAGTCTTTTACCTAAAAGGAGACTCCGGCACACTCATCCGGCATTTCTGGCCTCCGGCCACTGCACTGGCAATTTCATCTATCAGTTACACCAAACCACAGCACACTTTTCTAAGCTTAGTTTGTGATTGTCTTTCAGTCTGCAGAATGACCCAGGGCAATGGAACAGTTACTGGCACTATAAATGTTTTCAGACACTGAAGCTAGTAATACGTAATCTTATTTGAATTAAATTACCTCTTTAAGAGGGTCTGAAACCGGATGACTTCATAAAATTCATTACATTTAAGAGGGCAGTTTAGTGTGGCATGTTAAAACCCATTAAATTACTGTGTAGTTTTCTTGGCTGTATTTGGTTTTTCTAAAAAAGACGGTAATTAAAAATAAATATTTACCAATATCCCAGCCTGTGAAATTCTATAGCCAATAATATGAACAAGAAGAACTGACCTGGCTTTGGCTTTCTACATTAATATCCCACACTGATTCATATGCGCATTTGATGTGCCGACTTTTCAACAAACATGGCCAGCTGACATAGAGCTTTGAGGGGCAACTCAGAAGCTGTACAGTTTAATTTATTTAAACCTGAGGAGGAAACTGCTTTTCCGAAGTGATTTTTATGTACAGAATTAATGCAGTGGGCTCTGAATGGACACTGAAGTAAATTAGTTTTTTCCTTACCAATCCTGCCTAAGCGCCTGATACAAAAACAGCTAAATCAATAGAAAAATTCCTAATGAGTTTCAACAGTTTTTGGATCAAGCCCCCTCTTATTGTGTAAGGAATAGTCAAAAGTGCCTGAGTTAAGTCCATGGGACTGGAGCTCCTAATTCCCCCCCTTTTTTTTTAAATGTACCCATGAACTTGAATTTACCTTGTACAACCCGGTGGGTACATCTATTTTGGCACATGAATTTGCCTTACTCAACATCTGATTTTTAGTGGTCTGAGTCAGGCAAGCAGGGTTTAGCTCCGAAATGCTTTTGAGGCTTTTTCCTGCTCTTCTCTTAACTTCTGCATGGTGGGATCTCATTTATAGTATTATAAATCATGACTGTTTCCATTAAAGTCAATGAAGTCAAAATTAAGATGTGAAATAGAAAAATTTATCCAGCTGGTACAACTGCAGGTTCACACTTCACCAAGCTGAGCTATAGAGAATCTGTCACCTCTACTCTCACTGGGCCTGATTCATATTTATACTCCACCACTGTAAAAGGACTCAGATAACTGTTCTTAGGCCCCTTTATACTTCCATAAAAGTAAGGTTCTCCTTAGCTTGAGTAAAGGCATCAGAATATGGCCCAATGGTATTACCATACTTCTAAAGAAAGGTGCTACACAATAGAAAAACAAGTGAAACACTCCAGCTCTCTGATCCAAATGCTCTCAACAACCATTGATTTCCATTATGGGACCATGGGAATTGAGGGTAGGATCAGGTGCCTGGTATATATCATCTGGAAGAAATAGTGTACAGTAGGCATTCTAAGGATGGGAGGCTGCATGCTGAACTCTCTTCTGCCAACATATACCTGGAGTAACTCATCACAATTATTATTAATGCTTCTGAAAAAGGGATGTCCCTAAACTTAGAATCCAGTCTGGGGGCAGCAGTCCATATAATCTGAAGCATAAAATTCATTTCAATTACAAGCTAAACTGGAACAAGTGTCAAATAGGTGAAAGATTTGAATTACAAGGGTGACAAATATGGATTTGTATCCTGATGCTTTTGTTGTTGACATTGTTGTTGGGGTGGGTTTTTTGTTTTTGTTTTGTTTTAAAGAAAAGAGAAAAAAGACTGAGTTGTACATCTTTCAGTACTTGTTCTACAAAGAGTAAAGCAACCAATGTTTACCACAGACTATGTTTGCAGGGAGTGGTCTGGGAAGGGGTGTGTCAAAAATACTACTCTTGGAAAGGACTTGTCCTGTAAATAACCCTATAGATTGAAGTCTTCTGTCTACAGCAGACGGACAGCATGAGCAGTGTTGTGATCCTTCTCTAACAGAGCTCTACCAGTGTCCCACTAGGGGGGAGAAGTTGTCTCCAAAACTACCTAGTCTTTGGTTCCCCCACTGTAATTGCCAACAAGAATGCCAACAATTAATGGCAATTATGCTGTTACAACACATCGTATGTATTTCAGTAATTGATAAATCCAAGTTCTTTTGCCAAAAAAGGGCTTGTTAGTGAGTGGCTTTAGTCAGATGGATGAAATATTGAATTCCCTGCCTCTACAAAACAATAGTTGTATGAAAGTTCTGCATTACTGAAATTCAGACATTTGCTTTTGGAATAATCTGGTTGGATCGTTTCAGTCTTTTGGGGCTCTGATGTGTAGAGAAACTGCCAAAATGATTAAAAAGTGAGCTATGTACATGTCTGAGAAACAATCTGTGTGTTCTGCTAGAATAAATTAAGCCAAATACACTTCCAACTGTACCTTGACAACAAGCCAACTACTCTTCAGCCATACACCCAGTTCTCCGAGCCTTCCTTCAGTTCATATTTTTCATAATGCTTTTACTGAAACTCTATATTGGCTCTTGATGAGTAAAAGGTAATTTAATGCTAAGCTAACATTCTCCTTGGTGGCAATGTAGTAGGGGCAAATTTCTCTGCCATAAACAGTGACAGTAAAGGAAGAAGTCTGACAGTTGCAAAAGTCCTTTGGAAATTAAGAGAAGTACCATTAAAATTATGTTCATAGACTGATTCCCTATCTAATTTGTAAATTTCCCAGCCAATGTGGCCTGCAGCCATACTACTCTAGGCTATGAGTTTGTCACATTTTTGTCACAAGTTCAGCAAAACTGGACCAAGTTAGAATTTAGATGGGAGCATGCCAACAAAAACCAAGTCACTGATAGCAGTGATTCAAAAGGTGACCTGTTTCTATTAGATTTATTAATCAACTAATGCCCTGAGATAGGCTTTGCATTTTTAATCAGGTCTGCAAAACAACATTTCACTGCACCAAGCTTTACTGACTCCATTGCACCATGATAAAACACACGGCCGACTTGTGCATTTTGAGACAACTCTGAGATTTATACTGAATTGCTACCATCTACAGAAAGCATGGAGAGGGTGAGAACGACCTATGTCCCTGTTCTCAGGCAGCTTAGTCGGAATTAATTTGCTACCTGATATTTGTGCCATCCACTGCAACCTGGGCAGAACTGTCCCACATCTAGACAGTAGCCTAAGGACTTTTCATGAGTTTGTGGTTCTAATTTTCAAAGACTTCAAATGGAATCCTGAATTGTACTGGGGAACAGGATAGAGCCCAAAGGGTGTGTCTACATGTGTGTCCTTTAATGCACAGTAGCCTATTCTACTACTCATTAAATCATCACAGCACAAACGGTGCTAATATGCTAATGTGCAGTCAAATTAGTCTACTGCTCATTAAGTGTCACTAAAAGGTGTTTGCTTTTGCTACTGTGCATTAGTGCAGCCTAATACGCCTTTACGTAGTGCTCCATATTTGAAGTACTTAATTAATTAATTAAACTTAATGATCAGTAGCAAAAGCACATTAATGAACACGTAGACACACCTACTGAGTCTTCCAGAAAACCTGAGACGAGCTTTCAAGCATAGAGATGGATTTACATAATTTCATTTCAGTTTGCCAAGGTTAAATCTGCGAGGAAAAGGGCTTGATACTTCTTTGCCAAATGAGCCAAAGCTGTCTTTTACATGTGTGTGTCTCTAGAATGAGATGCAATAGGTTTGAAATATCTGCTCTGCTAATGCCAAAGTATGGAGTTGGTCATATTCTGTTGCTAGAAATGTCATCTCTTGGGTACGATTCAAGTCATAGGTCCCAGTTCTCTGCAGTTAATACATGTTTCATAGTATTTCTTGAAAGAACAAGTGTATGAGCTGTGGCAACTTGTCCAAATACAGTCAATGATATTCTGCCTACTTCAATTAGATAAAATATTATTTCTCTTTCTATATTACCTACCTAGTTGTGCCAGGTGCTACAATCAGTTGTCACAGTCTATCTCAAAGGTGGCTCTCCATGGGGGGTAAACTGATTCCTCT
Organism: Crocodylus porosus; assembly: GCF_001723895.1. Taxonomy (NCBI): domain Eukaryota; kingdom Metazoa; phylum Chordata; order Crocodylia; family Crocodylidae; genus Crocodylus; species Crocodylus porosus. The sequence goes on from NW_017728943.1 coordinate 59,003,181, forward strand.
ATTTCAGGGGTGGGCAAAATACAGCCTGCAGGCTGAATCTGGCCCACCAGGCAATTTTATCCAGCCTGCATGTGCCTACCAACTAACTGCACCCTGCCCAGCCCACGCATCTTGCTCCTACCCTGGTGAGCAGAACCCTCCTGCAGCAGTGACAGCAGCAGCCCCATCAAGAATCAGGGAGCAGGGCTCTCTATCATTTCCAGCAGAGTCCCAGGACTTGCATGGCAGGGAGTGTGAAGGCATCCAGCTCCCTCACATGGGGCTTCCCCCAGTGGCACACAAGTGCCGGTGCATGTGTGCCATGAGGAGCCCCACATGATACAGGTGGACCATACTGGCTGTGCTCCTTGCCACCGCATGTAGCATAGGCTGGAGCCAGGCACTGCCAGACAACAGCACCTGCATGGGCACAAAAACCCTGAGTGCCTGCCTCCTACTGCTGCTGCTTCAACTTCTGCAGCACAGACTGTCCATACCCCCTCACCTTCTCTCACACCTCACAAATGAGACACACCTGCACCCCACCGCATAATCCCCTCACATATACACACACACCCCAGCATACCCTATTGCCCCCCAACACACACTGCCACACCCCCTTACAGCCCCCCCACATACATACCCCCATGCTCCACCATACACTCACCCACCCCAGCCACACAATATACAAGAGTAAGAATTTAGTTTTGAGTTATTATGCAATCACCTCAATATGCAGTACACAAACACAAATCATGACAAAAATATTTTTTGTAATAAAATTAGAATATGTTCTAGTAAGTGTTTGCCTTTTAGTGTATGATTTGGAGTTTTTTTCTGGTTCCAAAATGGTAACCCCTGCCTTCCAAAGGAGGGCTTCTGCGGTGGGGGGGGAGCGAGGGGAGGGACTTCTGGTGGCAAACGTCAGGGGTTAGGGGTGGAACTTCTAGTCCCACGATGGTGACCAGGGGGCGGGACACCTGTCAAGGTGGGGGCTACCCTTGCATCCCTTGACTGCTCACCAAAACTCAATAAGTGGCCCTCCAGCTGAAATAATTGCTCACCACTGCTCTATTGTACAGTTAGTCTGGGTGGAGGGGAGCAGTTTCCTACTCCTCTATAGACATTATAGGAAGTGTCTCAGAAATAAAATAAAGTTCATATGTATGTGTGTTTGAACAAGTGAGTTTGAGAGAAATGGGGAAAAGGGTGCACTGTGGAAGAAATCTGGAATAAGTAAATAGAAAAAAAAGAGAGAGAGTAAAAGAATATGAAGGAAGAAGAGAACCCCCACAGAAAGTGAAAGGGACAAAAGGAAAATAGGAGTTGAGAGAAGCATAAAACAGATAGGAAGGGCTGAAGGAAAAAAGATACCACAGGCAGGAAAGGAAAAAATTGTAATGAAGAGAAAGCAAGAAAAGGAAAAGAAGACACAAGAACTCTGTCCAGACAAAAATGGCCATGCAGTATGTGGTGCCTTAGACAAATCTGCAGCGTCACATACTGCACATTCAGCTGTTCTCTGTGCTGCAAGGCAGCAACACAAGGTCGGGGTTTTGACTCCAGGAGTTCCTGGGGTAAAAAAAACCTGTGTAATAAAAAGTGTGGTGCTGCACATTGCATGCATTGCCCCAAAATGGGGCCTGGCTAGCCAAAGCCACATTTTGGCTGCCGGCCAGACTGAGTGGCAGGATTGCCACTGCTGCCCCAGGTAAGGCTCCTGGGACCAACCCAGTGCTGGCACCAGCTTTCCCTGACACACCTGAGGCAACTTGCCAAGTGCCAGAGAATAGGTGGAACAGGCTACCCCAGGGACAAGTAGCAGTGGCTCAAGGTGTCTCGCTGCTAGTTGTCCCCAGGGATACACGGCCAAGAAATTAATTTACTAATTTTATTTAATCATTTGTAATGCCCAAATATAGCAAAAAACAAAATATTTGTTGGACACATAGAAATCTTCTGAGGTGAACCTCATGATACCCTGCAAAACCTCTTTATCCCTGTGTGGTCTGAAAAACTAAGGAAATTATAGAAGATCTGCACAAAGATATGGCCTAGGCTGCCTCTCCCTTCCCATCTAGTGTTGGGGAGGATGGGAAAGGAGTGCTTTTGGCCCATGGGGAGAGAGGAAGATGCTAAGACAATGGGACAGTATTTGCTTGATGGGCCCTGCTGAGAGGAAGCATTCCTGTATGTTTTCACCCCATTAAAATACTTTGCTCCGTACATTGTACCTGTTGATTCAATTCTGGCTGAAGTTCCACCCACTTACACTAGAGGCAAACTTGTCCAATGGTACACTATCGAATAGAGGGTAAAGTAGATAGTTAGATTTTTCACATGTCCCACTGTCATATGCTTTGGATTCTCTTTCATTTTGTAACAAATTAACAAAATCTGTAGCAACTCTGATAATAAGATCATTCCCTTGCAGATGTTCTTGTGCCTTATGGATTCTTCTTCAGGTGCATCTTTTTGGTCATGGTTTAACTGTCATGGTTATTTTATTTCAATAACTCTATCAGCCTAGAAAATCATTAGCACTGACAAATGGACAGAGAGTCTAATTTTGAGTCTGTAGAATCCAGCTAGAAGTTTTAACATGCAATTTGATAGGGGCAAGAATATGCCCAGTAATACGTTCTTTTTCCCCTTCTTTACTTCACCTCTTAATGTGATAGCACAGGATTGTTTTGAACTGCTAATCTCTGCTATAGTCTGTTGTTTCCCACAAATTGCATTGCTGTGATGTTTACTTCCTGGATTTAATTCTAGTTTAGCTACTCTGCTAATCCTTAAATAAATCTTTTTTCAGTTCAACTCTCTTTCCCTAACCCTATACACCAATGTTTACACTAATTTAAATAGGCAGGATATTAGATTAACGTTAATTGATGGAGTCAACATACTAATCCAGCTTCCACAGGTTTACACCTTTGAAGGAAATATTAAGTGTAGCCACATAAATTGCCCTCTCTCACGGTCACAGTGGGAGATAATAACTTTAGAAAAAGACCTACTATTAAGTTTCTGAAAACCAATCCATTTGTTTTGTATGTTTCTCAAATCTGTAATAGAAGACAACACAAATACTTGATATGAGTTGCCTGTTTCTTTCCAAATTCATAGCTAAAGCACCTGGAGTTTAACTGAGAAACTTCAGGCTATAACTTTAGCAGGTGGGAGTATATTGTAGAAATTGTTCATGTATTTTTGTAGTTTTAGCCTTTCAAACACTACACCAAAACTGAAAGAAATTCAGTGGCATGTTTTGTTACATACTTTAGCCAAAAAAGGCTTCTTTAAGAGAGGATTTAACTGACCTCCCATTTTTGTACCTACAAACTGGCACCAATAACTTTTGTGACAATTTAAATAATTAATTTTTTGTAGGTACAATTTGCATCATAAGGATCTAAAATACCTAGCCTATTGCATCACCTAAATAACATACACTGCTTGAGATATTACTATGGCCACAAAGGGAGATGAATAATTTTAGGTTTGTTACAAAATATATTCTACTGTAAATTTATTTATTTTCTGACTGTACTGCAAAGTCCATTTATCACTAAGGCACCGAAGAGGCCATGATGAAGGAAATTAGCATCCTTTTTATGGCTATTTACTACTTGCTATTAAAACTGGCATTCTGATAGCACCTCAGTGTTGCAGCCTCATTATGCTAAGCACTGGACAAACAGAAGCAAAAGTTCACAACTGTTTCTAGCATAGCATATTTAATGATATATCTTAAAAACACTGCCAAAGATTGCCTAAAAATGGATAATATATTCTTGCTTACTACCTAAATATAAGTTGATAAGTAAATAAATCAAATAAAAAATAAATACTTTTAAAAATCTGGAAATCTAAACATATACTTATTTTTGAAAAAACAAGCTGAACTTTTGGCCAGTGCTTTGTTGTCTGAGAAGCTGAAGAGTCACCTCTCCTTTTAAATGCCAATTCTCTACCTTTCTTTAATGCCCTGTTATAAAAAAACTCATGCATTTAAATTCACTAATGAAGCCATACTGGGTGTAACTCAGCAGAAAAATGCAGATGCCTGATTCTCAGCAACCAGCCTGCAATTGCTCTGGATTCATAAAACTCATGCATACACATCTTTATGTAATATGGTGGATTCTGTTGTTAACCCCAGGCGCTCTGGGGCAGGAGTTGTAGCTTTTCCCTACAAGGTAGGTGTTTATGAGTATGGTAGCACCGGAAGCATTTCTGGAGCCCACAAACATAATTTAATTCTAGGAATATAAAATGTAAAATTACTAACTCTCTGCCTCATGCTGACATGTGTTATATGGAATTGTAAAAAGGCATAGAAAAGTTTTACCCACTTAGCCACAAAGGCATGTTTCTATCTGATTACACTTAACTGTTAATTTAACAGTAGTTAATCGGTGGTGTACAATACAAGCCAACCAGCTCAATGGTCTGGCTGATGAATGGTACGAAAGTTGCTGTTTTGGAGCCTCTGAAACAGCAACATGTTTGCTAAGGGGCAAAGTCTGCTTTCAGTTATCTTGCACATAGCCTAAGTTACTTCACATTTACTCCACATTTACACAGATCTAACAGAGCAACCTTTGATCCAAAGGCCCCAGCTCTGCATTGCATCATGGCAGTTATCTGCAATCAAAAAGAACCCATTGACTTGACTAAATTGCCTCACAACAAAAATTAAACAAACGTATGGTAATAAAAAAAAATATATTGATTAAAAGATACGGGTCAAAATTTTCAAAAATAAAAGCCTAAAGTTAGGCTCCTCTTCTATATTTAGATTTCATGAGGTGGGATTTTCAAGCATTTCTATCTGTGCAAGTCACACTGACTTCAATGGTACTTGGACGATTACGTTACCTTGGCACTTTCAAAAATCCCACGTTCAGGCATGTAAATATGGATTGATGAATCCAGATTTAGGCCCCTGTTTTTAAAGATCTTAGCTGCTGTGTTCCACAGTCCACATATTTAAAGCCAGACAGCAACTATTTACTTCCTGAGTTTCAAGAAAAGTCAGTTTTCATTGGCATATATATTTGGCGACAACGTTTAGGCTAGGGACAGACATCCAAAAAGCCTGAGCCTGAATTGATTCAATCTTTGCAGATTAGTCTAACCTGGCTAAGTTAAATCACCTTGTAACTGCACAGACATCCCAGACATGCAGGCACATGCCTGCATTGGCTCAGACTAGAAGCTGGGGGGTACTACGGCAGCCCTCCCTTCCCTTGCATGGTACTGAGTTGAGGCAGGGCTTGACCAGACTTTAGCAGGATGCTCTGATTAGCCCATCAGGGAAGACTGTTTATCACCCCCTAACTCAGTTTTTATCACTCCATTAAGAAACAACAGAGGGACATTACCAGCTATCTGTTGATTCTACCTGTTAATTCAGCACAGACCATAGCCAGCATGTGGTCTGCTAGCTAATACACAGACACTTTTCTGCAAGGCAGAGGGGAGGGGGGAATTCCTGCTTAGCAGGGAGTGGTAAGGGGGAGTGAGGAGCAAACAGCTCTTCTTAAACAGCTTGTTTAAGTCGCCTGTTAATTAGCTCCAAAAAGCCTGCCTGCCTTGGTCATCTCCCATAGCATGGATTATAGCCAGCGTGTGGTCTTCTAGCTAATGCTGAGGTGTCTGCACAAGGCAGAGGGGATGGGGGAATAATCCCTGCTTAGCAGGGAGAAGCCAGGCAGATGCTGCTGTGCCTGCAAGTTTCTGCCGAGCTGCAGCCATGGAGCAGAGGGGAGGAGCCAGCTCTGCTGTGGAGCAGAGAGCTCCACCCACTCCAGAGAGCATGCCAGGATGCTGGGGGGGTGGGGTCTCTGGTTTATCTTAAGCCAGGAAGGGGCCTGGGACAGACCATAAACCATAACCAGTTTGATCCAAATCAGTCAAGTCTGATACTGCATTCAACCAGGTTTATCTCAAACCGGTTTCAGCCATTTTCAGACTGGTTTATGTGCATTGAACATCTGTTCTGTTACAGGTTTAAACCAGTTTCTGATCACTTAAACCGGTTTATGTGTAATGTCTGTCTCTAGCCTTAAAGGGCCCTTTTATCACCCTCTACTGCAGTGAACACCTATGGTTTGGTCTAGATTGGTACACAAGAATCCATTCAGTTTGCACAATCAGGTACACTCCTGGAAACAATGAATTCTACCTATCCTACAGTAAGAGCAGATCTTTTTCATCATAGTAAATCAGTTGTATGAAGTGAAATTCAACCTTTAGGGTGGGAGTTACATTAAAAGATAAGGTCAATGATGCAACTGAGGGGGGCTGAACAGGATAACAGCCCCAGAGGGGGCATGCAAAAGCAGCTGCCACTTCAGGGGTGGCTGACCACACCACCACAGTTGGAACAGTAGTGTCAGGGGCCTTAACTGCTTAACAACCTTAACAACCTGGGCCCACTCTAGGCTTACTGCCCGCTTAGCTGGTCACACCTGCCAAGGGAGCTGTGACTGGAAACCCTGCTCCAGCTAGGAATTCCATCTGGCCACTGTCTGTGCCTCATAACTGGCTGATGAAAGCAGTCTCCTCATCTCAGTACACCTATGGCAGCAAGCTGCAGGCCAGCCAACAGTTGCCCTGAAGGTCTGTTTTGGTAAATCTCTCTGATTCTATGCTCACTAATATCCTGACCCTGTTTGGCTCTGTTATTAGACTCTACCTGTGGATTTCTACCTGGACCCAGTAACTCAGTATCTGATTCCTAACCCCTGATTCAGCCCATGTTTTGGATTTTGCCCCTGTCTCTGCCCCTCCTCTGGTGGTCTAACCATTAGGCAAGTTGCCCCATGACATGGTCCTTATAGAAAAGATCCAACACTGCCATGTGTGTCAGCGGCTGCCTTGAGCACAGACCTGCTCCGCTACACCTCTGGGATAAGTCACTAGGGTTGTACTTAGATGTCCAAGTACTAGAATACAATTTTATATTATATCTGTGTTAGGTACTCTGATGTTGTTCATCACATAAACACAGCAAGCAGTAACAGAGAATGATCGAGATCTGCCCATCTGCCTCTGACTCCACTCCAGCTATTAGACACCTAAGGGTCTTGTTACATATTAATCTTAAGTGGCTTCTGGAACACTTAACCCCTAAATTGTTCACACAGCACCTGAAACTAGTTTTAAGTGCACTTTAGGTGGCTTAAAGTTATGCCACTCAAAGGCAAATTTATTTCTGATCTGTGTTATTCAGCTTCTGCTCCACTACTGTGTGACCACTCACCACAGATGAGCCACCCAACTTACAGTCCTCCAGCACCCCAGGATGCAGTGTTCCCTACTGCCCAAGGGACAGTTCTGGTACCAAGCCAGTTCCCTCTCCTGCCCCTGATAGTGTGACCTTCCCTCCCCCAGTAGTTCAACCCTGTGCAAACAACCTGCAGAGTACATGCCAGCTAGCCAGGTCACAGGGCATGGATGGGTCCAGAAATGGGGATGGAACAAGGTAGGGGGCCAGATAGGATCCCTATGAGCTGTGGCTTCTTTCCTAGAGCAGGAGCAGTAACTCTCCCCAAAATTGCTTTCCCTCACTACTTCCACACACCAGCCACCCCATGAAGCATGACCAGCACCTCCCACGACCAAACCCCAACTTATTAAAACATGAGACCTTTTGAAATTTACTTCCTCTTTATTTCGTTTTAAATATTTTTTTAAACTTTTTATCTTTCAGTGGTGACTTCCTTCATTTCACCACCCTGCCCCACTGTCATTTCCTTTTTATCTCCCATTTCATTATCCTCCATCCCATTAACTCTCTTCCTCCCAGTTTCATGTTCCCATCCTCCCTGCCACCCATCTCTCACACCCCTCCCCACCTAAAGCAGGGATAGAAGCCTGTCCTGGTTCACCAGCCCTGTAGTGGCAACTCACAGCTGTGCAGGTGGGGGACATGCTCCAAAAACCAACCTAGCACTAAAGTGAATCAAAATTTGAGCAGCTCAAAGTGAAAAAGGTAGCAAGGCCCAAAGTGGCCCTAGATGCCACAGTGAAATTTTATTCTCAATTTTATGCTCAAATTCCTGAAAAACTTTTAAAATGAAAGATAGATGGGTCATCCTTCTCCTTGCTGCCTTTTTTGTGACTGAATATTAAGGGTAAGATGTTGTTTTGTTACTGAAGTAGATGCATTCACAGATTTTCAGGACTTGAGCAGGGAGGAATAGAATCTCACATAGGTGCCTAAGTCCACTTAAATGCCCAATAGGTAGAATATGATCCAATTCAGAGCGGTTTCTGTATTTGGTAGTTCCCAGGACTTTGAAAAGTATGTTCATGTGCATTATTAGATAGCCAATGGATTGTACATGATCATATTAGAAATTCTTCTTAATAGCTCACTGAATTACCTTTTGGCCCCATGGGCTAGATGAGTGGCAAGAAGCCAATCAGCAAGCAGTATTGGACCCCATATTCCAAAAGCAGACCCACATGTTCAGAGCAGGCCCACCATGCCCGCCCCCCACCCCCGTTCCGTGCCTGGCATCAGCCACCATATGCACCCCGCTGTGTCCAGCCAGGCAGGCGGTGCATGATGGTGCTCTATCTCCGCCCACCCACGCATAACCCCTAGGGCCTTCTCAAATACCCCTACACATACCCCCAGTTGACAACCCCTGATATAGACGTATGAAAAATTAATTCCTGTGGAGTGTATCCAAGATTAAAAGCTTCTAAAGAGGATCAATGAGTAATTTTATAGATTTTCCTATTCTGAATGCTCACTAGCTACAGATTACCACTGGAAACCCACAATACCGTTTTGTACACTAATGTCCTTATTCTGTATCTGTTTTAAAACCAGTTGATGTTGTGCTGTTACCTTCACTGGGAACGTAGCCATTGCTAATGTTCAGAGAGGGAAATGTTAAGGAGAAAAGGCTTTTTTTTTAATTTATGAACATATGATAAAGTTTGCTAAATGCTGCCAAAATAATGAGAGAGACTCTTTCTACAAGTGATTTAGTCCTGGGAACCATTTCCTTGTATAATTGTCAGGAATGTGCCCTATGCTGGCTATTCCATGAATAATGTTCTTTCATCTTCTCATTGGAAGATTTCAAAGCCAGGAAACACGAAGTCCTTTCAAGCCATTAGTTCAGTCACAAGAAGAATGGCTTAAAATAGGTATGAAAATCTCTGGACTCATAAGACTGGTACAGCAGGACCTTCATTTTTTTAATTATGAAGCATACCAGTGAGTTTCACCCAGAAACATTAAACCAACAGAACTGTGTTAAATCCACCCCTGTATTGGTGCACTAGGGTGGGGAAAATCATCAGTGCTTCAAGAGCAGTGAGCTGAAATTATCTAGTTTGGTCTGAGGGGGTCCAACCATTTCAAACCATCCACTGCCACCACTGCCATTGCTTCTCCTCACTGCCCATTCCCAACTACCACCACATCTCTCCATTATTTGGCTGCAGCTGGGCTCTGTCACTCAACCACCACTGAAATACTAAAGAAGCCTCAGCTTTGTGGGCTAGATAGAATGGCGTTATGGGTCAGATCTGGCCTGTGACGGGTAGGTTGCTGATGTCTGCCCTAGGACTAAGTACAGACATTCAAAAAGACAGGGCCTGAATTGATTCAATCTTTGCAGGTTAGTGTAACCTGCGTAGACTGAACGTATTTGCAAGTAAATAGACATTCACTTTTCATTCCAGAAATGCAGACGTATGCCTGCATTGGCTCATGCTAGAAGCCAGGGTGGGGCTAGAGAGAGGGCTGCAGAGAAGCTGTGCTGAGGGGAGAGATGTGGCCAGGCCCCAGCAGGCTGAGTATGACTGGGGAGGGGTTTAAATCCTCACCCTGACCTGCAAGGACCCCAGCCACAGTGTGCCTGGAGAGGGGAGGGGGAAGCAGCCCCTACCAAGCATTTCCCACCCCCACCCTCCCGGTCAAGTGGCAAGGGGCTTGGCCACCCCAGCAGCAATGTGAAGCAAATGGAGACAGAGTGGGGTTTAATTCTCTACTCTACCCCTGCCCAGGTGGCACAGACCCAAGCTGGGGTCTGCCTGGCCAGGGTGCAGCAGCCTGTGTCAGGGTCCCCCCTACCCTTGCTGCTGCAGTGGCAGGGGCAAAGGCATGGACCCCTTAAGTGAAGGGAGCAGCGAGGGAGTTTATTCTCTGCTCTATCCCTTCTTAAACCTCCTCCCTTCCACATTCACTTGAGGCTAACGCCAATGCTGGCCACACCCACAGCTGTTCCAGTGGTGATGCGGTGGAGAATGCCTGACAGGGGCTGCTCTGCCTTGGCCAGGCATTCCCCGGTGCGGTCCTGAGGGTAGAGAGGAGGGGCTATGCTGGGCTGGTGCCTGGCCATGACCCTGCCCCCACTCCTGCTGCTGCAGCAGCAAGGAGGTATGGACCCTGACATGGGCTGTTCCACCCAGGCAGACCCTGACTCAGGTCCACATGGTGGGGCAGCAGGTGGAGGGGAGGAATTAAACTCCCCCTCTATCTCCGTTCACTTCATGCCACTGCTGTGGCTGGCCATACCCCCTGCCACTCGAGCAGCATGAAATGCCTGACAGGGGCTGCTGTGCCTCTACCTGGCAGACCCTAGCTGGGGTCCATGCTGGTGGGACAGGGGAGGAAGGAGGGGAATAAACCTCTTCCATGCCCCCTTTGCCTTAGGGGGGCCGGCATCTGGCCACACCACTACCCCTACACTGCCTAAAGAGCAGAGGGCCAGAGCCAGCCCTGCTCCACTGAAGCAGACAGCAGAGCCCAGCCAAGGGATGCAGAGTATGCCAAGGGACTATGGTTTAACTTAAACCACAAAGGGGTCTTGGACAGAAGTTCCATAAACCAATTTGACCTCAGTCAATTAGGTCTGATACTATGTTCAACCAGTTTCATCTCAACCCAGTTTCAGCCACTTTGAAACTGGTTTAGGTGCACTGAATTTCTGTTCTGTAACAGATTTGGACCAGTTTCTGATCATTTAAACCAGTTTGTGTGTAACTTCTGTCCCTGGCCCAAGGGATACATACTGTAGATTAACAGTTCATTAAGTCTTGGGTATCAACTTGTTCAGTCTTGAGTACCAGCAAAGAGTTAAAGGAGTCACTTCATTAGGTAATTTGGTAGGTCATCTCTTGGTTAGAGGACAAACATGGAAAAACCAAAACAAAGCAAACTTCTCCTTATTGTCTTGAAGAAGCTGATTTCTGAACCACATTAAACAGGGTATTCTCAAAATCTAAACAAAAATATTAAGATAATTATTCAGATCAGATCCTGCACCAATGCAGGTGTTTCCAAATGATGAACAGGGGCAAGGAGCACAAGGAAACTAGCATCTTCATTAAAGTAATAACATGACAGCCTTGTAACTCTTGCCTTATTGCAAGAGTAAGGCAAGAGTAGGAAACCTGTAGTAGTTGGTGAGCTTCTTATTGGCATTTGCTTCAGCCTTTGTATCCTTTTACCAGCCACCCCCTTCCCTTTAAAATCTACAATATATGCAGAGACTTCTCACTTGGTGGGAGGCGTTCAATTGTAGTCAGCACTTATATTAGTGTGTACCCTTGTAGTACACTGGATGGGCAGCTGGAGGATTGGAGCCTTTTTTAAATGGGGTGAACAGAAAGGGTTTTTTTGAATGAATAAAGAAATGTGAATGAAGCTGTTGGAGCGCTTGCATCCAAGTCTTCAGTGTGCACCTGAAGACTTCAGGCTTGCAGTTCCATTTTACAGGTGGAATGAATGGATTTTTACTTCTCAGGACTAGTACGCAATCAATGAGGGGTTTGTGTTTCTCCTGCAGTTTGTTATCATAAGAAGTTAAAATACTGTGGGAAGCTGCATTCCTTACACTGCTGTGGGTGTCTGTAAAAATCACCAAACCTTGCAAAAGGAGCAGTGTGTTCCCAGCTCAGAACATAGCAGGTTAGTGAAAAAGGCATATATTGCAGAGACAAGGTTTTACTAAGAATAAAATTAATATGTAGGAAAGGCAGTCTTGCAAGTCATGGACTGAGCACCACGAATTCTGTGGACTGTTCCCCACTGTGCTACTCCATCATCTTGAGCAAGTTACTAAAATAAAATATGTTTCTGAAGATTTACAGAGCAAAGACACCTCCATTTCTGGGTGCTGAGCTTGAAATATGCTCGTCCTGATTCTTGGATGTGTTGTCGGCCCACGGCACTCACAGGGAGCCATGAGTGCTCTGAGCTTTACAAAATCAGATACTTATTGTTCCAGATCAGTCCCTTTCTCTTCAGTTATTTGTGATCATTTGCCATCCATGAGTTATCTTAAGCTGCTAGTAGTTAGTTGTGCTGTGCATTTTTTAAAGTGCTATTAAAAAGTTGTGTCCCTGGTCATTTCTTGTACAAGGAGGAATGTCCTACACACAGACGGGTTCATTCCTGTTTATTTCTACATGTTTGTTTCCGTTTAATTCTGTACATAGAGAAAAGCAATCCAGGCAAACTGTAGGCACAAAGTGTGCTCTGGAATTCGTTGCTGGCCTGGTATAAATAGCCAGTCCTGTGTACTGACCTAATGTAAATAGTCAGTAACCTACATAAACAGTCTGCAGTTAGACCCAGGTTAAATGAAATCCAAAAAGTATGCTTAAGCAGCAAGAAATCAAACATTATTGTATATATGTTCATGTTGCAAACTATTGTTTTTTTTTTTTCATAAAAGGAGTGATTTAGGTTCCTCCCCATACCTCCTCACCAAGTTTTGACCATGAAGCAATACCCATTTCCCAAAAGAGTGAATTGGTGCAGGACAGTCTACGCAACAGTGTTACAGCTACTTAGACTTGACTCAGGTTTCAGTATACCTTCCATTGACGTCACTGGCAAAACTTTTATTGACCTCAGGGGAGGGAGCAGGCCTATAGTCCAGTGCTATCATAGTTTGGTGGTAGACAGCGAGGAACCTCTGGATATTTGGAGATTCATCCCTAATAAAAACTATGCAAAAGGTTAATTATATAAATTCCAAAAATTTTCATTGGAGAAAGTAAAATAAAAACCTTTCAAGGATACCTTGTCGTGTATTATTATTTAGTTCACTGGGTCTCTAAAGAAAGATTATATTGTTTCCGTCAGAATTATCCCTGGTACATAGAGACAGTATATCAAAAAATGATACATTGATATCACTTCAAAATGCAAACATTTTATGGGCACCACTTTTGATTTGAAAATATTATAGAAAGAAATGCTTCTTGTATTTCCTGATGATTCCAGCAGAAATGCAAATTATTCTTCATTTGAAACTTCAATGCATGGATCAAGATTAATTACATGTGTAATTATACATCTGACTAGAGCCATTTATCATCACCTCAAATAAAGACCATGCTAAACTACACTGAGTTTTCCCTACACAGCAAGGTGGAAGAAAATAAAAGACAATGATTTTATTTGAATGAATTGGGTGGCACAGAGAATCACGTCTAGGTTATTGGTTTCAGTCACAAAACTATGCAATCTAATGGTTGCATGCTATCTTATATAAAATGAGTTTTGTCATCTCAGTCCAGTACCTAGTGAACAAACATCTGTATTACATACCCCATAATCACAGTTAGAAGCTGGGAGTCTTGTAGACTGAGCTACCTGCACCAGGCAGGGATGTGAAACACTAGTATAGCAATGCAGAAAAGCATCCACTTCAACTGCCAATGCTGCCATCTGGCCTGTAGATCAGGTAAATGGAAGGCTTCAGTCCCTTACTACTATAATCAGCAGTCAATCCACTTTTTAAAAAAGGTCCTAGAATTACACATTCTAAAGATGAACCTTCTGCCCCAAGTTTTCCTCTTTGCAGCACTGCTCACTGTACCACAGCTGCACAGGGTGTAAGTCAGGGCAAGAATCAACCTCATGTGAACTCTGCTTGGGTACACTGCATCAAGCTCCTGTATTACTGAAGCATGTAATGAATTCCCATGTCAGTGCTAATGTAGAAGTAGTGGTGATGTGCTAACTGGTTTAACTGCTCGTAAAATGGTGGTTAACCACCTGTCCAGTTATTACTGGGCAGAGGAAATTAGCTGCAGTAATAAGATTACACCATATTAAGTTACATCTTTACTTAGCAGCAGACACTATTCTGAGCAAATGCAAATAGAAAATAAAGTTAAAAATGCTAAAGGGTTAAAATAAAGAGGGCAAAGCTTTTCCCATTTGTCTCTTGAAGGAATCTAGACTATTAAATTACATACCTCAGAAATATCTTGAATGGGCAAATAACCTTTTTTTTAGTTGTTTTTAAAACTAGGACTACCACAGGTTTAATAATTTCTAGAACAGCAACAAATAATTAACAAATAGAATTAACCCTGGAGGTAAATTTAGCCTTCTATATATTGTTTGTCCAGAAACATAGCAGACGTAGCTATGGATAGCAGTGCCACTCGCATATGGAGCTAGAGTTGGGGCCGTATTGTCAGCCTTAAAAATATAATTGCTTCAAATGGTTATACTTTGAGGAAGAAATGATCTGAGAAACCAGTCTCCAAGAACTGAAACCAGTGGTTATCATTACTTAGTTACATTAAAAATATATAAAATACAAATGCAATATTAAAATGAGTGTATTTGTTTAATATTTAAATAAAACACTTATTTTAATTGTTGCCCTAGAAAACATGAATCCTACCAGCAAGATAACATAACAGCATGAGGCTTGAAAATATTCATCTGAATTTGAACTATTTACATTGATTTGAGTCTGAGGTACACACACCTATCTACATTTTCCAATGTATACAACGTAAGGAAATTTTATACGATTCCTATTAGCCCTATGAAGTCCTTTACTGCACAGCTTACTCTATACTTACATATAAATTGAGATAATTGGTTATTAAGCGAATAAGTAAAAAACATCTATTCTATCTGTATATTATAGGAGTGATTTTCTTGCCAATAGTTTCAGTTTTAAGTGCCGTTTTCTAAATGGGTGGAGCTTAGTGGAGCCTGGGCCTTTTAGATGGCAGGTTTCCATTTTTTCCCCACTATGTTGACTTCTAAATTCTTTAGCAGCAGAAGCATGAATATGACACACAAATACCTTCAAAATCACAGGCTATACTTGGTGACAAATAGAAAAATTATTTTTTGATGACCTGTGTACTCTGAACATCTACCAGAGAAATCACATTGAAAAGTTTACCACAAAAAATTGTTTTGCAATGAGTTGTTTGGTAAAGATTCGTATTTTGGCAAATAGGCCCTTGACGGTTTATGGGGCAGGGACCAGGAGGAGGGGAAGGGAGGGGCAGTGGAATCCATATTATCCCTTATCAAAAGTCCTGTTCTCTCTGTCTAAGGATAGATATGACACCTTTTGGAGCAGCAGTTTTTAACTGGGGAGGGGGGCTGCAGGCCCCTGGGTGCCATGAGCAGGTTTCAAGGGGACTGTAGAACTGGCACGACCAAGGTCAGCTGGGGGCAGCCCATGCCTGGGCTGAGCCTGCCACTTCTACCATGGTTCATGGAAAAAAGTGAAATGTCTTCTTTAAAGGAGAAAAATGCAAGAAACCACAAGTTTCCTTTTGCAAGGGGCTGTTTGGGGCTGGGAGTAACCAATATGTCAGGGGCAACACATGCATGTATGCTCATGCACACATGCACATGGCAGCCAGGCAGCAGTGGACAGCAGGTCCCACAGCTCCCTGCAGCTGAGTCAGAGGGGAGGCATAGGTGATGCATCGGGGGGTGGAAAATAGGGGTGAAGGTGAGGAGCAGGTGGCATTGGCAGAGCCAGGGGGCTGCAGGTCAGGAGTGAGGGGAGCCTCAGGTCCAAAAAGGTTGAAAAACCATTTCTTTAGAGTGCATGAGCCAGAGATGGGTCACATGCAGGACACAATCACTTGGGAATTTACTGTACTAATCTCTAGGGTTACCCAAAGCCCCTGTCAGACTGGAGAGAAAAAAAATAACTCAGCACTCAGAACAGTTATCTGTGAGAGCCCTGGGACTCCTTAGATCTTCCCTGTTGATATGTCCCTAAAACTGTGTCAAGACTGTTTTCATAGAACATTATAAAGAGTTTCTACTATATCTCAAATCCAGAGCGCACAGAAATTAAGCAAAAAGACAAATTTTAAAATGCACCCTTGGACTTCAGCCCACTCTTGAAGAATCCCAACCCTCTGACCTCTAACATACATGCTCAGTTATCAGGTTAGTTTTAATAAACTCACAGATCACTCTTTTAATTCGCTCACTAAGATGACTATGGAACACATCTCATTATACTCATTTATACCATTGGGATTGTCTCTTGGGCAAAATGTATGAACCATGTTAATTTCCTTCTAATATTTATATTGCCTACAGCTTTGTAATGAAGCATATCAGATCAAATATTAAAAGACCTAGAAACCTTATTGTAGAGAAATTAAGCAATTTCAAGGTCAGATGTTATTTGTTTTATGGAAGGAATCTCGAAGTGCGGTGAAATCTAGAATAATTAAAATGAAAGTTCTGATCTTGCTAGAAAAAAAACAAAATATCTATAATTAAACTAGTTCAGGCTGATGAATGCTTTTTCTTTGTGCAGGCAGTTCTTTAAGCCAATATCTGGGTAATACCAAACTACTGTACAGAAAACATGTCAGATGCTTTAGATTAGAGATTATTTTTAGTCATTCCTTTGTTCTCTTGTTATACATATAATTTCAAGGCAACTGATTTGCCAGTTGCAACAAGGACTGCCTAAATATTCTTCAGTACCACAGGAGGAAAGCCAAGTAGTGAAAACCACTACAGCACAGTACAACCTTTTCCTCAGGAGAGCTACTAAATGCTGTTCTTATAGCAGTAGCACCTGGCTCTGTATCAGACATTACAAAACACTTGCATTTTCAGCCATTCAGATGATTCAGGTTTTGTCATGTATAGGCTGTTTCTGAGATCTTTACGGCAGATCCAAGCCTTGAAATCCAATACAGAACATGATGCATGTAGTCTAACAAAGGAAGTGGAGACTGTTATTCATTATGAATAGCAGCCCACCACAAGAATACTCTGAACTACAATCAAGGAGAGTCCCCCTCAAGGTTTCATTTCCCTGCTTTTTTTAGACTTAACATTGTTCAGAAGCCTATTGTTTCTCCTCAATTCTGCCTGATGGGCAGAATCAAGAAATGCAAGAAGGTCTAGCAGCAAGGTTTCAGAATCTCCAGAAGAGTAGGAGTGGCTGCTTTTTAGGTGCTCCCCCTCTTAAAGAGGTCATACATCTACTAGCAGATAATCAGAGTCTGAAGCATCTTTTTTTTTTTCAGCAGGGACAGGAAGTAATTGTCCTAGGTGGGACACAGTCTTTGGGACTCTGCAGATTTTCATTCAGCAAAGTATCTACAAGTCATTGCTTGTCAGACCATGTGTCACCTGGACCCTCTATCATACGAGAAAGCAGTGCACAAGATAGGACAGAGAGGACTGAGCTAAGAATTTACAAGACTCAGAGAGCTACATGAAGAAGTCAGATTTCCTCCCAGGAGCTCATCCCTTCAGAAATTCCATGACGATTTCTGAACACATGGGTGGGTACTATGTGTCCTTACATATTTCAAAAAATGAAATAGCCTGAAATAGTCACTTGTCACATTTTCATCAGGTATGTAATAGTGGGGTACTATTAAAGTCAGTAGATACAAGCTGAGTTTGCAATGTGTCTCGGAACCCTGAGACACATCTTTAGAGAGCCATTCAGCTCTTACTTCACCACCTATTTTCATAGGCCACCTACTATGTGTCTATGATCTATCATAACAAATTGTAACAGGTTGGCCTTTTAGGGTCGGGTCTCAGTGCTGGCCACCCACCTGTTCAGGACTAAACTGCCGCCTCGCTCTCCTGCCATGCCTTGATGAAGAATAATATGACTGTTTTTCTAAGGTGAGAGGCTGCCCATTGCTCACCCTCCTGTGAGGCTCAGGTGGCTTACACTGTGCCTGGCCCCCTGCACTGGGGCCTCTCACCTGGTAAGGCTCAGGTGGCTAACGCCATGCCTGACCCCTACTACTGGAGACTCTCACCCACTGGGCTCAGGTGGCTGACGCCATGCCTGGCCCTACTACACTAGACTCAGGTGTCACCCTCTGGGCTTGCCTGGCCCAGGTCTCTTCCCTTCTCAATAACCCACCTGTAGGCAGGGGCTAGGGTTTTCAGGAGACCCTCCTTACCTTTCACCAGGGAGGTAACTGGCCTGGCATTTCCTGGGGACTCCCCCACCACAGGGAGTCCCACCAGGCCACCCTTCCCAGCAGGGTGCAATTTCAGATCATGCCCACGACCAGGAACCTCCAAACCATCCCCATAGCTCCTGCCCTTACCTCCAAGATGTTCCAGGAACAGCTCAGCCTGATGTTGCCTCTTTACCTGCTCAGCTCAGACTGATGCTCTCTCTCTCTAAGGTCCTGGGTTAAAATGGAGGTTGTTACACCCCCTCAGCCAATCCCAGGGTCCTCTTAGGGTCATGTGCTAGCCTTAATGAGGCTAGCACCCACCTGCCAGCTGCTCCACTGCCAACTAAAAACCTTAAAGTGGCAGGTTCTGCAGGTGCCCTGTCACACAGATATAGTTCTCTGAACTAATGATGCTCAAATGTCTATGCACAGCAAGACAGAACTGAATAATAATAGATTAATCATCTTTTACACTACAAAGAAGGAAGCAGAATGCATTTCAGGCTTTTAATACAGTTCTATAAAACCTCAGGTTTTGAAGGTGATACCTCTGCTTATTTCCAGATAACATGCCAGCTGTTCAGTTTATAAAGGTGAACTCTTGAGTGTATTTTCATGGTTCCCACCTAGGAACTGTCTTTGAAAGATCATTGGGTTCACATGAAATTAATTCAAGATATTAAAAACAAATCTGGTCTCCCATTATCCTCAAGAGAATAAGACATTGTGTCAAATTTTTGTTTTCAGGCAAATATTTTAAGCAAAACAAATAAATGAGATTATGCTGAATGGGCAAGATGTGTCCACAAAGTGGATATTTTATAGAATTACAGATGCTTTCATACCTCAAAAATCCCTTTATTTAGAGCCTGTGATTTGATTATATAGCTTATTAACTTCTGATTAACTAGAATCCAATAATTCCTCATAAAACAACAAACTCATGAAAGCATGTCACTAAAAGAAACATTATAACTGTGGAGGGGTGGGAAGCATAATTTTCCATAAAATAAACAAAAGGAATTTAATTCAAAACAATGTGTCAAAATCATGTATGCTTTAGGTGGTCCTTAATAATTAACTATGCAAAGCCTCTGTGCATGAGTTTAGTTTTCTATTGCAAGGCACAGTGTCATAGAGGAAACTTCAAAAGCTAAACCCTGAGCCCCCCCATACCTATGTTATAATCTAGACTGATGGCTCTTCCAGGGCTACACAGGAGGTGGGGTGGGGTAGGGGGAGGGGAAGGGAGTGCTATGAAAGCAATGGTTCCAGTCTTAGCTTTACAAGAGTCCCCCACAACTGCAGTTCCTGTCCTCTCACTCAGAAAGTGGTGTGGAGAGGGAAAGAGCTACAGTTTTCTCCTTTCTGCTTTCTTGCTAGTTCAAAGATCCAGTCTTGAACTCAGAAGAGAGTAATCTCAAGGCACCCTTTGCCCATATACATTTAGAGACCCCAGGAGAAATTAAGCTCACTGTGGGCACATCTACACATGCAATTATGGCACATGAATAAACTGCAGAGCTTATTGCTCCAGACTTTATTACTCCTGGGTACACCATCTGAATGTGAGCCCAGGAGCAATTAACTCCAGAGTAATAAGCTCCGCAGTTCATTCAAGTGTAGCATGTGGAGCTGAGTTGGAGCACCCCCCCAGCTGGCAGGGGGTCCTAGAGGTCAGCTTTCCAGCCCAGGGCTGCTCCCCCTGGCTCAATATCCTGTGGAGGGACTGCCTGGGGCATGAGGGGGCTCACCATGGAGCTATCTGGTGAGTAGAAGTAGCCCCTGCACTGAAGCACTTTTGTTCCCCAGCCAGCCCCATCAGCATCTACATGTGCGCTGCTGCAGAGGTCTTTAATCTACTACAGCCTAATAAGGGCACATGTGTAGATGCCGAGATGTTTACTGTACAGTTAATCAATCAACTGTACAGTAAACATCTCATATAGATGTGCCTCCTGTGTAGAAATATTCAATGCTTCTTCTATGGCTGAGTGGCTCTGCACCACCCACTGCTCAGGGCTATGGCATAAACACTGTAAGCTAGCCTTCTAGAGGCCTCCAGATGCTCATGAAGGACCCTTTACAGTTATATGTGGGTGTTTTTTAACAGTATTATTTATATCAGTTACTGCGGTTAAAAAAAATCAACATCCTTTCATGGGTGACTTATGGGCAAGGTTTTGAGATGAAGATGCTGAATTAAAGCCATACCCATAAAAGATACTTTTCCCTATTCAAATGGAACAGATGAAAATTTTCCTTAAAACAGCTCATTATTCCTATCAAGGTAACATTTTTATTCAAAACATGTGTGGGTTCTTGAGTCCTGATTGAACCTGACATTCTCAACCTACAGCAACTGTATTACGCATGGCATGCATTTGTATTTACGTGTACATAGCGGGTAAGGGAAGGAAGGAATGAAATTCTTCTGGTAAGATAGGATACTGCCCCAAACAGTAGATCCCAAATCATTTCTCAGTCCTTCCATCTGTACATAGTTTTGGTAAGAACATAGTCATATTCAGTAGAACTTTTTCAGCAGTAAATCTGAAGAACTTACCAGTTACCTCTCCAAAAGAATATTTGTAGAGAAGAATGGTCATAACATCTGCACTTTCCAACCAAATAGAACAGGAATCTCTTTTTATTTATCAACACCATTATTGTTTTCTCTGGTCATACCAATATTGCCTGCAGTAAAAATGAAATAAAATAGGTAAAAAATTGTCCAGCTTGGACAACTGTAACACAACACCGCAGGGTATGCATGTATTTCTGTATAATTGCAACGATCTGTATCTGGCATAGAAGTATACCATTTAAGGGCCCTTGCATAGAACAGTTTAGGATTATGCTTTTCATCCTTCAGAAATTTAAACTGTTGTCAGCTTTTTCAGCCTGACAAGGAACAAAAAATGCTATGCCCATTCTACCCCATTTAAATTGAAATATGGACCTTCTTCAGACTTCAAAGAAATTCTCTTCAGGTGATAATGATGGATTAATACTGGAAGAAAATACCATAGCAGCTTGTTAGGTTACTTTTTCAACTGAGTTGGACACACCAAATTTTTCATCCATCTGTTCACTGAAGACAGCTGCGAAATGATGACTGTGAGCATGCTACAGGGTTCAAAAGTAAATATCCACTGATGAACACATTAACACAAAAGAAGAAAATTTCTTTCAACTTTTGCTATAAATTAGGCTCCTGCTCCCACTTAAATATATATAGATTAAAGCAATCAAAGTTTACAAATTCAAAGAAACTGACCCTTTACGGTTAAGTTATATCATCAAACAAATGCATTTTATAAGGCAGGGCTGTCAAAGATATGGTCCATGGGCCAGATGAGGCCTGGGGTGCTAGTTGTGGGTCTCAGAATTGACCCACATGCTGCACAAGGTGCCCACACTGGGCTAGGCCAGGACATATGCTGCATGCAGCATCTGCACTGGGTCAGACCACAACACACAGAGCATGCACTGCCTGGGCTGGGCTGCGACATGAACGGGATCCAGCATGTGGGGTTGGTGTGTGGCCCTAATCTACATGAGCCAGCCCCATGGACCAGCCATGCACCATTCATCCAGCCTCTCTTATAAGGCAATTCTGTTTCTTAGAAGATTAATACAACGCCCTTCAAACTTCAGAAGTCATATTCAAGTGTGGTTTAGATTGAAGTGATTTAACATTATTCCAACATCCAACGACATGAATATATGCTTTCAATGGATGAAGCTGGAATCGGGTGTTCTGCATTGCTAAGCCTCTTAGAGCAAGCTTTTTGGACTCTGAGCTGTTCAGTACCCCAATGGGACAGAATAATCTCTGAACTCTGGGGCTGACTTCTATTTAGCTTTCTCAAGTGTCTGCTGTTCATCTGGGCAGCCCTCAGACAAAGACAACAATTTACCAAAATCAATAACAAGCAATTTGAGATAATGGTGAATCACAGAGAACTCTAGCCCCACAGGGATACAGAGATGATATCTGTACCTTCTGCCTCATAAAACTGTTCCCTAAGGTTATTGTGCCTTAATGCTACCTTATGGCACTATCTAGCCCAACTAACTCTAATTATAAGCAACCTCTGGGGGAATGGTTTTTATGTATGGTATAAGCCCCAAATCATTAAAAACAATTAGGACTTCGCACAATATGTGGCATTTGCCATACTTCCCCAAAGTGACATCTATAAACAGTATATTTGGTAGGGACTAGTAACAAAATACGATCTATCTTTTGCATATACATTGCAATATAATCCGGAGGTGAAAAGAACAGAAACTCAAGTCAATAGTGAAATCCTTCATAATGTGGTTAGCTATAAGTAATAAAGTAGGAACAATAGGGTTTTTCTTTAAAATTAACGGGAACAGTTACTCAGCTTTTCCACTTCGAAGAACAGAGAGAAAAGACTTTTGTTACTCTGAGCAATGGAATGGACAGGAAATGGAACTCTGTGGATCACTCAGGCAGTAAGCCTATGAACCTGAGATTTTTTCAGAGAGAAAAAAAGTTCAAGAAAAATAGATGTAATTCAGTAACTCCTATGTATACAAAAAAAGTAGATTCTTCTCTTTCCCCTCCCCAGCATTATTAAAAAATATATAGGAACAGGTGCACAGAAAGTAAATCTACAATGTATTTAGTCTTAAACAGAGTTCATTTATAAACGTTATTGTTAAGTGTGGGGGAATGACATTTCATTCATCCCATGAGTTATTTCATATTCAGTTTTGTTAAAGACAGAACTGTTCAGATTTATATATTAACAGATGTAGCAATAATAGCTTAATCCCTACTGCTTCTACTGGTGGGTTCCTACTGTTAATTTTTCTTGAGTACCAAAATGACCTCCTGGACATTTATGAAAATATTAATAAAACTATTACTTACTCTCCAATAAAGGTGGACTTTCTAGATGATGCAGTGTGGACTTCATTGTAAGTCCACCCTAAACCTCATGACTGCCAGGCCAGATTTTTTTGGTTAGCAGTATCTGTCAGGGCTGCACATGTTCCTTGTACTTATTTGTGTTAGTATACAAAAGCCTAAAGGATGAAATTGGATAAACCCTTCAATCTGTTCCCTCACAGTCTGAAGTCAATTTTGCTGAAAAATCTGAAAAATGAGGAAAGATCGTTAAATCCATAATGACTACATCTTGAAGAAGCACAGGTACATATTCTTTCTTGTTCAAATAGTGACTGGGCAGGAATGTCTTCCCCAGATAGTGGAAGTGAGGAGTTTCAGCTGTATTAGTCAAACAAATATTGAAGTATGGCTATTCTGAACTTAGTATCCAAATTATTTCCTTGTCAAGTGCTTAACGTTTAAGCAAAGAGGGTTGCTCCATAGATAGCTTGCATATCACAGGCATCAGCATGTTTTTAAGGCAGGCAGATGCTGTCGCTATTGCCTTGATGGAGTGTGACTCAACATTTAGAATCCCCAGCCAACTGATGGCATGTAGAAATGCGTTGCAATATCTACTTTGAGACTTTCTGCAATGAGAAAGAGTGGCTTTTTGATGTATGGCCATAAAAATGCTGGAAAGAACCAAAAAACCTTGGTCCTTTTAAGGCAATATAACAAGGCTCAGGAAACACCTGAAGCACACGGTTGTTGGAGTGCAACATTGGAAAGAAAGACTGTTTTGATGACAAGATAGTATACCAAGCACTCTGAGGATCCATAAGCTTTAGGATAATGTTGAGGTCCCATGTGGAAGTCAGGCCCTTGACTGGAGGGTCAACATGAAAAAGGCCTTTTTGGTATTTTGATACTGTAGGATGTAAGAAAAAAGACTGTGACCTCACTGAAGTATAACATGCTGAAACTGTAGAAAGATGAATCTTAGGGGAGTTAAATGCTGATTCAGTATACACAGTTTCAGGGTATTATATACTCCAAATTCTTTGGTAATGCAGCCTCTACTGGGTTAATATTATGCTGAGTTGCCCATTGAAGAATCTTGTTCCATTCAAAGAAAATTACCTGGAGTAAAGTTTCTTGCTTTTTAAGAAATTCCTCCACTCATAGAAAAGTAGAAGAAGGAATCACTAATTTGGTCCTCTGTATTTTCAGGTAATCATTTACCCAAATAATCCCCCAAATCTCCACTTCAGACTCTCACACACAACTGCAAGGGACAATACCCTAGAACATGCCATGTGGGAGCCTAAGGAACTACCAGTGCCCTGACACTGTAATGCTCTGCTATTACAAAAAAGTAGTTGTAAGAAGTAGTGTTTGTCATTAATGCTTTGCCAGTCAATATCCCAGCTATCAAGTACAATGATGATAGCATTTGACTGTGGACGTAGACCTAGGATGGATTTCTGCAGCAAGTGCTCTTGATTCTTTACCCCATTTCTGTTCAAATTGTCCAGTACATAACTGTTGAGTCTTAGATGATGATGGGGTCACCCATCTTGAGGACACCATTACCATAACATGATGATAAGTAAAGCAAGCATGATTGAGCACCTCCTTACTTATTTATATAGTGCATCACCAATCTGTAATCTTCAGGATTTTTCTGGGAAGTACTACATAATGAACTGAAACATTATACAGATTAATAAGGCCTTGGGCACACATTCATTTGTAGTGCTATAAAGTGCCTAAGCACTTTGTAGCTCTACAAAAATAGATTGCAACAGGGGCATACACATATGCAAAGTCTCCTGGGTGAAAGGAGTTCTAACTGAAAAAACAGGAATTGGATGCAATCTAAAAGACAACCAGCTGGTCTCCA
Source organism: Crocodylus porosus (assembly GCF_001723895.1). Taxonomy (NCBI): domain Eukaryota; kingdom Metazoa; phylum Chordata; order Crocodylia; family Crocodylidae; genus Crocodylus; species Crocodylus porosus. The sequence continues at coordinate 59,028,158 of NW_017728943.1, forward strand.
GCTGGGACCCATGATCAGTCATCCACACAGATGTAGATGTAGCATCTCTGTTTCCCTCAGCAACTACCACAAGACATTTAGTAAACACTCTTGGTGCCACAGGGAATCCAGAGTCTAAAGTTTGGGGGCCCTGATATGAATCTTAGATGCTTTCTGTGCACTGGATGGATATCAACAAGAAGCGTACATCTCACAAGCAATTGATCCATTTTGAGTTTGAAGATGCAAGCATTTAACTTTTGGCTTCAGAGGCAGTATGTGTATTTTTGACCCTCCTTACATCCAGGAAAGGATGAAGAACTGCTTTCCTCTTCAGAAAGAGGCAATGCCAGCAGTAGAAGCCACTTCTCCTTCACTTCTGTGGAATCTCTTCTATGACGCTTAGATGAAGTACTTATGATTGTGAAATGGATCTTGTTAGAAAGATCCCTGAAAAATGATGGGGAAGTATAGTGTGTTTGCACTTAGGAATAGAATGAAATGTAGTATCCATGAGTCACAATCTCTAATCCTCCTCTGTCTGATGTCAAGGCAGATCACTCTGGGAAACGGAGTGAGATGACTTCCAAAGGTGATATTCCCTAGACCTGGTCTGATACACTTTACCAAACCTGCTTACAGCCTATAGGAGCATAGTACATTGCCAAAGAGGAGGAAGGCTGGTGCCTCCTGTTTCATCCCAGGCACTTTTTGGCATGATATCCTTTCTGCCTCGGGTGATAAGATAGAGCTTACTGCCTTGACAGTAGCTGAGGCTGATGCAGCTTGAAGTATGCAGGAGGAACTTAAATGTCTAGACACCACATGGTAGCTTCAGAGTCCTTCAGTGAGTGCAGTGTCATCTGTCTGCTTGTTGAACAGGTCCGAGTCCTCAAAGGACTACTTATCAATTGGGGATGCATTTTTCAGACCCTAATTGATCGAATCATGTTGCTTGTTGCATGATCACTATGCTGGCCACAAATCTGGCTAGTGTCAAAAGCATCCATTGTCATTATCATGGCCACCAGTTGACCTTCTTTGATTATGTTCTCAAGGTTCTCTGTACTGTCCTGAAAGGTTTAGCAAGAAGATTATTACTTTTTCCTATGTTGGAAAATGTGTAAATGACATAGCTGTTCACTGCAGGTAGCTGTAATGAAGACAAAGAACATGATTTCCTCCTTACACATCCTCATGGAGAGGGATAAGGATTCCCAGAGCTTCTGCTTGAAATTTAACATTCATATCTGCCAACTGAGAAATGTTGTTCCTGACAATCAGTCTTTAATGCACAGCAGTGAAAACAGGAGTTCAGAAGCAGATTGGAAGATTCTCTGGGACTGTAAGCAAGTCTAGCCTGAGGTAACAAGTATCAGTCAAACATTTGAGAGATTCTGCCTTACTGCCCCTTATGGTAAGAGAGAAATAAGAAACAGTTACTCTGCACTCAATGCCTTCATATAGGGGCATGAGACAGTAGGAGCCCTGACAAACACTACTAACCAAACCATTGAGCCTTGTGCATGTGAGGAACGTGCACACCTACAGTGTGGCCTATACTGACACACATTTGAAAAAGAATCAAAACTCTTCATGAATTTGTACTTGACAGACATTATTTGCTGGTCACTATTTATTATTCATTATACACTGGTTAGCCATTAATTATTCACTGTTCTCCTCTTAAAAGTTTTAGTTGTCTATTCAAGGAAGAGAAGCAATCCCATTTAAGCAGTCTTATGTCACAGATAACAAATAGCAGATAGCAATTCCTCATCTGAATGGAAAGCAGTTTGCAATCCATCATCTGAAAATTCTATGCTTCAATGTGAGCCTCAACAACCATACCACTTTAATATCTTTTTTATCTGGAGATCTCAAAACACTCCCCAATGATAGATGAGTCCTACTATGCCAATAGTGTAGACCAGGAAAATGCAGTACAGCAAGATTAAGCAACACAAGTCAGTGAGATTCAGGAACAGAACCTAAGGCTTCCTGATGCCTATCCATTTAGTCTACTAAACCAAAACTGCCCCACTTTCACAACACCATACTTTGATATTATAAGAGAAATACAGAACTTGCTATCAATTCCCTAAAGGCCAGGCAAAGAAAGATGCTGAGTAGCAAAGGAGAATTAATGCCTTTGCTGAAAACACAGATTCTTGTAATAATAGCAACGGGAAAAAATAATACATTTTCTAATATAAGTGTTTTTTTCAAAATTTGATATAGTGTTTTAAATCTGCTCTCATACTGCTCTCCCATGGATACAGAGGAGCATTTCTGAGAGATATCAAATATTGACTTTTCACAATAGATCAGCCTGACATGAATTAGCAGAGATAGGTCTATAATTTGGATGCTCTGGAAAAAAAATCACATCTTAAAATAACCCGAAAATATGCCTCTCTGGCTGGTCTGTGCCAGCAATTTTTATTCTGATTACTCACCATGGTACTTTAGCTCTGCTAGTGGCAGCAATATGAGGAGCCTGTCTGTAAACCATTTAACTGCTCACAGCTGGTGGCCATATTGTACCAGTACTCCTACTATGAATGAAATTTGTGGGTGTAGCATCCAGGATACCTCAGTGCCCTGGACCAAAGTAGAGAATAGTTGTAAGAAATACACTTACATTATAAAGCTTTGTGTTTCTTGTTATATTACAATCCATTTCCAGGAACTTTTTGTTTTAAAGTAGATAGGGTGCAGGTTTGGCATAACCACTACTCTGAAAGAGCCCACATAATACCTGTTAGTTCCAGCTGCTAGAATACTTCCTTGGACCAAATGAAGGAATAAGTTAGAATGGATTTAAGATAGCTCTAGTTAATACCTAGGGTTGGATGAAACTTCTAACTGGCCACTGAAAAGAGAAATTTCAAAATTAGCATAAAGTCAACTTGGCCTCTCCATCTCAGACACTACCCAGCACAGCTCATTCTGAGCTGAGAACCAAAGACAGAAACTTTAATATAGGGTTACTGTTTGTGAGAGACAATCCTCAGAGGTTTGGCAATTAGTTCAACTTCAGTAATCACCTCTAAGTTCAGCTGCTTATCTGAATAATCCAAAGCAAACAGCTGTTGATGTTCTATCGTTACACAAAATTAAATTAAATTTATTTTTTAAAAGTGATTAAAAATAATCTCAGTATGCTGACTCTTGGGTCCAATTCTGCATTCCTTAGTCTGTCCAAATTCCCATTTAAGTTAATAGGAGGCTCACCTTAGTAGACAGGGCAAGAGCTTACATTTTTCAATTGATCACACAATGAAATAGTTTAAAATCTATGTTGGCTTAATTGTCTTGTACCCAGAGTGTGATAGGCACTTTATTGGTATGCATAACCTATAAGATAGTACATTGAGAAGGGGAAGGAGAGATACAAAACAAATTTAAAAACTTAAAACCAGATTCCAAGTTTCTTTATATGGCCATAAATTCATTTAGGCTCAGATTAAACTCAGTCCAGGTTTAACAAGAGGTTTGTAAGACCTGGCCTAAATTTTGGTTTAGTAAAAAAGTCTGAAGCCAACCAAATTTCATCTCATTTCAAGGTTCATTAAAAAAAGGAAAAAAAGGAGTCAGACAAGATATGTGTATAGCTCCATGTAGTTCTCAAATTATAATCATAATGAAAGCCATGGACTAATGCCACAGAGAGCATGTACCCTGGTGCTGAAAAGCACAGTTGGGTTAAGCACATTCATTTTTTCATGGGTTTGATGCTGCTTTGTCTAGTAGGTATATACATGTATCAATTGCAGTAAAATGTGTTCTTGGTCTTTATCAAGTACAATATGTATGTGACCTTCTAAATAACTGGGAAACAAAATACTTCATCATAGACTATATCAGAACATGTAGCCAGACTCCACAGATTTTCCCACAAATATTGTCTGCCCTGAAGCCTAGTTCCAAAAAATGAAGGGATGATAAAGTATTTGCACTATAGTAAGATAAATGTACAACAGCTGGAATGTGAGAACTGGCACCAGAGGGCTTTTGCCAGCAGGCCAAGGAAAAGTGTATGAAGCAAGTAGGAATGAAATTACATGCCTTGTCTGTCCACACTGTGTAAGAACCTGAAGCCAACAAACCCAGAGTGATAGAGCAGTAATTCATCATTGCAAGAGAGGCAATTTACAAAGAGCACTAGAAACTGTGAAAGATATGTAGCACATTGATTTAATTCTCTAAATATTATTTTATTAGTAAGGACAAAACAAGTGAAATTTAATTGTATACTCCTCAAAAATCATTAAACATTAGTGCTGCCTCCACCCTTACTGATTGCTGATTTTTATCACCAAAATAAAATGCTTTCAGCTGAAAGGCTAATTAACGGAGTCCAGGTTTTCTGTCTGTTCAGATCACAGGAAAAGTCAAGTGAAGCACTGCTACAAATACTCACAAGGATTACTGCTCTGCACTGTCTGATATAGAATAAAAGAACACTTGTATTTTCTTGTCTGAAAGCTTTGTTTTTGCCTCTCTGATACACACACACACACACACACACACATGCATGTGATCTAGCTAAAAAAAATGATAAAATCATACATAGGCACCCAAATTCTCCTTGGAAGAATTTAGGTGGAAGTTTTCGATGCCTGGAAAAATGATATAGGGCATGCACTCCTCTGAGTCCTTTCAGACAGAATGAATTTGTTCTTCCTAGTACAGTGGCATATTATGGACATGGGAGAATTTTTTATCTGCTATTTGGTCTCTTGGTGTACTTTCCTCTTTACATTAGCCGGAGCTCCATGAAAATTCTACTATACAGAGAGGATGTCTACACATGCACATTTACTGCGCAGTAACCAAAATTACTGAGAAGTACAGGCAAGCATCTATACATGCACGTCTGTACTGCACAGTAAATATGGTAATTTATACTGACTTGAGCATAAATTTGATACCTGCATTATGCAGGTATCAGATTTATGCCCAATTAATTACTGCACAATAATGCACATGAGACACCTTACACACAGTAACACTGTGTGTGTGGACTGACTTTGGACTAACTTTAGTCCCTGCATGTTTAGGTGCTGGCCTATTCCTATACTGGGCAGTAAATTACTGTGCAGTAAATTTAAGCTGGCGTAAATGCACATGTAGAGACGCCGAGAAATCTGGAGACTGAAATAAAGAAAACAATCATATAAACCAAGTTAAAGTGGAAAGGAAGAGAGAGTATAATATTTTCTGACTGGGAAGTTTTCAAACAGTTACAGGGTCAAAATGAAGTCAAAAGGAATGTTATCATATACTTTACAGATCCAGAGTTTTACCTATGTAGACTGATTCCACATAGTTGAAGTCAGTGGCAGTTTTATCACAGGCTTCAGTGGGTCCAAAATCAACCCCCTTTAGAACAGATAGTTTGGGTGGATTTCTCCAGCTTTTCTCCACCATCATTAATACATAATTCATTGAACCAGATACCATGGAAAATATCTATTTCTATAATTTCCTAAAACAGTGGAGGCCAACATGTGGCATGTGTACCACAGGTGGCACGTGTACAACAGGTGGCACAGGAGCATCTGTCTTTGGCACATAGCAGTTAATAGAGGGAGCAGGGAGTACAGTGGTGGAAAGGACAGGGAGCAGAAAGCAGAGCAGCAAGTCAGACAGGGAGCACAGGGCTGGGAGTAGAAAGCAGAGCAGTAGACTGAGCAGGAGAAAAAGGTCAGAGTAGCATATTGGGAGTGTGCAGTTAATTTGTGGCATGTCTGCCAAAAAGGTCTGCCGTAGAACTAGGGTCATCAATATTAGAGCGGCTCTAAGGTACATGCACAAACGTAGCCTTTTCTTCTTGGTAGAATAGTACATATACATATCAAACTCAATTGTTCACTGCCACTGTAAATATATATTCTGTATAAAAAATCTGAAGACTACAATTGTTATTTTATTATTTTAACAGATATTTGGTTTTACTCTAGCATCTGAGTTTTACTAGGTTTTTTTTAGACTATAGAATATTTTTTAACAAACAAACAAAAAAAAGTAAAATGGCATAAAGTGACACGTTGCACCACTTTCATATTAGCGCCTGGATGCTTCACATGACTAAGGCCTGACTCTGTATGTGCTTGACCTTTCGCGCTGTGCGTGTTACCACTGAAATCACTGGGATTGCTAAATGAGCGACATGAAGAATGTGCACATATTTTGGCAGGACTGGAGACTTAAGGGATCAGCTCCTCCGCTGGATTCAGTTCAGTGGAACTTTCCTAATATTACACCAGCAGAAGATGTGGCCCATTTTTTTCCTAACTGTATTTTTCAAAATTCTCTTTGATTAATATATCAGCTTCATGGAAAAAATGTTTGCATCCTACCAGCATATTTTGAAACTCAGAACTGATATATAGCCATGACATATAATCGTGGTCATTTCTGAGGTTTTAAGACAATGCTGTTCACCACAGAACCCAAGCTCTGCATTAATGTGAGGAAACACACAGAAACACAACAAAATGTATTTCTTGCCAGATCTTTTCATACTGTGTAAAGTACAGAAATATTTTCCTATATGAAAATAGTGTAGTTTAATTGTTTGGATCTTATCCATTTTGTTTCTTTTTGTATTAGAATAACCTTTCTTCCCCCTTTGATGGGGTAGAGAATTTATGGAGTAGAGAATTATATAAAAACAATGACAATAGTTCCATTGTTATTTGATAATGCCAGAAACTTCTTCATTTGCTGTACTAATGTTTCAGTTTCCAGGCATTATCAGATGTCTATTCTTGGTTGCCAGATGTTATTAATTCAATAATTGTCATTTCAGCCATTTATGCTTTTGTACAGTACATGCCCATACAAAAAACAATTAAGGAATTTATTTTCAAAAATCTTGTTGGTCTAATAAAAGATACCATCTCTACTACAAGTCCTGATTGCCATATAAAAAACATAACTTCAAACAATGAGCCAGTAGCTTTTTTATATAAATGAGGTACAGTACATTCCCTCAAACAAATGAACTCATTCAGATTGGCTCAGTAACTTCCTAGGTCTACTTGGGAGAAAAACAAACTGCACAAACTCAATGACTATTGTGTTGTTTTCATTATCTAGGAAAACCCAGGTTGTATTTCATTGTCCACAGCATCATACAAAGAAAAATGGAAATAAATTAGAATTCTATAATAAAAGGACTTGCATTTGCCCTTAAGACTATACACTGAGTGCATTTACACATGTGCCCAACTGCACAGTTGTTATTGCTGTCATTTAGTACTTGTTTAGCAAGTATTAAACAACTGTGCAGTAACTGTCATTATGGAGCAGTCCCAAGGGCACATGGGTCATTTCCAACCCTACTGTGGAGGGTCTGCAACCACTCGCAGACACCACCGATGGCAGTGGTCAGCTGTGATTGGGGACTGCCCGCAGATGCCACCAGTGGTGTTGGGGGTGGGGAGGGGTGGTGAGCAGCGACTGCCCACAGCACCACCAGCAGTGTCAGCAGTGCCTTTTTGCAGGGTGTCACAAGGCACTTCTGTGTCCCGCTCCTAGTGAGACTCGAACTTGAGGGGGGAGGTGTGTCGCAGGGCATTGAAGTGCCCTGCTCCTAGAAAGAGTTACAGGTGCCAGTTGCCGGGGCAACCACAGTTTGGTCAGCTGACCAGAAGGGGGCAGGGCCTGGCCTATATAAACAAGCCAGGCTGAGGTCAGAGTCAGTTCCCCTCTGGCAGCTGAGGAAGTCAGAGTGCTGTTGAGGCAGGCAGAGAAGAGAAGCCTAATGGCCAGAACAGCTTCCATGCAAGGAGATTGGGTGGAGGAAGCCCTGGTAGGGGTTTAGGGAGGATAAACAGCCTGATGGTTTAGAGTTCGTGTTTTAGCCAGGAGGCTTATCTTTGAGTTGCAGCCAATTGGCTTATGTTATTGCTTTTGGTTGTTACACCGGAGGACCGGGAAAGGCTATAAGGGGTTGGAGGAGGCCTCAGTGGGGCTCCACAGTGGTGTGGAGACCCCGGTGCCAGAGAGGGCACAGCATTAAGGGGGCATTGACCCCTGCGAAGGCATAGTGGATTGGGGCCAGGTAAGGCCGAGACCGCCTGAGCCCACAGGAGTTGGAGATCCACGGTGGGGATTTAGGGGCCAGGCACAGCTACGGCCACCTGAGCCCCAAGCGCGGAGATAGGCCCCAGTGTGGGCGGAGCCCAGGGAGGGTGAGCGAGAGAGAAGCCCCAGGGAGGGCGAGCGTGGGGAAAAGGCCCCAGTGCAGGCAGCAGCCGCGGGGAAGCCAGGGAGTGCCCATGAGGGCGCATGAGTGAGGAGCCCCAGGGAGGGTGCATGAGCGAGAAGGGCCCAATGTGGGCTCGGCCTAGAGAGGCCTGGGAGCGTCTGTGGGGAGCGTAGGCGACTGTAAGGAAAGAGAGGACAGAGAGAGTCCACGAGGGCAGACAACAGTAATTGACTAGACAACGTCCGGGACATCTGAGAGGTTTGGGGCATGGTATTAGGGGTGGTAGAAGCCACACACAGCCCCTAAGGCTGGAGTGCACCAGAGCAATTAGACACAACATTGGCCAAATACGTCAGGGGTACCGTGCCAAGGAGGATAAAAGGCAGCCTCCCTTAATACTCTTATCATCAAAGACATGGCGGGTGAGAACGAGGGTGCATGGACACTAACTTGGCATGGTAGGGGGCGCCAGGGGAGATCACGGCCGCTTCTGGGACCCCACCCTGGGACATAGGGGATGCACTGCCAAGCTCAGGGGGTGCACATGTACCCGTGTGCACCCCCTACATGTCACCAATGTCTGAGCCATGATAAGTATTCCTCCATGATTCCCCTCTAATTCAATTTCTGATACAAGGCATAGCCATAAAATAATAATGACTGTGCCTTGCGTGCTTGCACACACTGAGGAAAACCTCTAGACCATGCTGTGTCTCTTTGCAGAAGCCTACTAAATTTTAGACCTCTCCCCTCAACATGGAGAAGACTAAAGTGCTCTATCAGATGAAGAGATCCAGCACAGGATGCAGTGCACAAGCATTTCCCCTTGGAAAATGGCTTAGGTGTGTTTTTATTGATTGCAATCTCTGGAAAGACACCAAGATGATAGAGGCAGGCTGCCTGGCCCTACTTCTTGCTGCACGTGCAGCTCCTGGAACTGGATGGAGCTGTACACTAGTGGGAGGCTGTTTCTGTGTGGGCCAAGAACCTACTGTCTGCTCCTCTTGTCACCAGTGGTAGCACCTGTGCGCCATGAGGGTGGCATACGGTGGAGTTCCCACCCCCTCCCACCCTTCCTCACACTCACTACCACATCCTTCCCACCTGAGCTCCATGCTCCCAGTGCCCTGCTGGGTGCAGGCTCCGCACTCCCACCAGCCCCAGCCCCAGCCCCAGCCCCAAACTCTGCACTCCTGCCCAGCTGCATCTTCCCTACCTGTTGCCTCGAGCCGGTGCTGCAGCAGGGACATGAGAAAGAACTGCTGAAGGCTGGTGAAGCCAAGCAGGTCCCCCAGCAGCTGCAGCAGTGGCAACAGCAGCCCAACCTGGAAGCTGTGCATGCTGGCCATGGCCAGGGCCCCCTTGTGCAAGAGGGTGGAAATGAAGTGAATGTGCTGGGTGGGGTACAATTAATTGGTGGATGCCCCTGAGGTGCATGAAATCACCTGGTGGGCTGGAACTGGCCCATAGGCAATATTTTGTCTGCCACTATGCTACAAGGACACATAAAAGTCATACCTCAAGCAGACGTCAACATCAAGAGTTGGAAAAAGCTAGCTGCCAACTGACTACAATAGCACCACAATCTCAACCAGTGGCAACCCATTTCAAAGTAAAGCATCTTGCCCTGTGTAGCAGGGCACTAGGGTGCCTGCTACTGGTAATGGTAACATGGGCTTAGCTGCCACTCAATAGGGCAGCACAGATGTGCGTTGCTAAAGCAACTGATTGTGTCAGCTGACCACCAGGGGGCAGGGCCTGGCCTTCATAAACAGAGAAGGCTGAGGCTAGAGGCAGTTCCCCTCTGGTAGCCTAAGGAGCAAGAGCGAGCAGGGCAGTGTTGTGCACCAGCGTGTGGATACAGGGTGGAGAGGACCCTGACAGGGATGAGAGAAGGTTAGCCAGGTTGGCTTAAGATTTACGTTGTAGCTGAGGGGCTTTGAGTTTTTGTTTCAGGTTGTTGTGATTATTAGACCGGAGGACCGGGTGAGGCTGTAGGGATGGAGGAGGCCTCATCAGGAGCTCCCCAGTAAAGTGGGGGTGTTCCTGGCAGCACTGAGGGTGCCGCATTGTGGGGGTGTCCCGACCCCAACCCAGTGTGGGCAGCTTCGGGAAGAGCTCGGTAGAGGCAGAAGCCCAGTGGGGCGCAGGCCCAGGAAGGCGGGTCTGAGAGTGGGGGGGGGTCCTGACCCCAGCCCAGCAGGGCGATATTGGGATGGACCTCAATTGGGAACCCCAATTGGGAAGAGCCCCAGTGGGGCATAGACCCGAGAAGGCGGGTCTGGGGGCCAGGTGAGGCTGAGGCCGCCTGAGCCCCAACCTTGGGAAGCCCGCGTCAGGCGTAGAAGGCCCCAGGGCGGGCGACAGGCGCGATGAGCGCGAGCAAGGGCCCCAGTGTAAGCAGGGGAGTGCTAGAGGTGCAAACAGGGCCCCAGTGCGGGCCGGGGAGCGCGAGCATGGTCCCCAATGCGGGCCGGGGAGCGCGAGCATGGTCCCCAGTGCGGGCCGGGGAGCGCGAGCATCTTGGAGCAGGCCCCGGGAGAAGGCGTGTATATTAGACATCGGGAAGAGCCCCAGTGGGGCACAGCCTGTGAGGGGAAAGCCCTGGAAGGGGGGCAAGCCCAGTGGAAGGCCCCCAGAGAGAAGGAATGAGTAGATCGAGTAGGCCTGAGAAGGCTGGCTACTTAGAACGGAATCCCGGTATAGCAAGACCAGCCCCGCGCCAAGGAGGGCAGAAAGGCAGCCTCCCATTAATAATAATAATAATAAGATCAAAGACGTGGCGGGCGAGAGAGAGGGTGCATTCAAGACCCAGGTTGGCACGGTAGGCAAGGACACTAGGGGAGGTCACGGCACCCCTAGGGACGGACGGTCCTGCTACACCCTGAAAGTAGACAAAAGACAGCAGAGAAAGGAAAAGGAGAGAAATCCATGCTACAACCTACTCTCCCCTGCAGAAAGACCTGTAACTTCTGTGAACTGATCTGTGGCTCAAGGGTTGGACTCTTAAGTCACCTCAAGACTTTTAAATTGCCCTATCAATGAACTGTGGTAGAGATCATCCTGGAATCAGCTGCATATGACACAATTTAAAGACATACAATAAGAATCTGCTGAAACTAAAAAGATATTTAGATCATGGTAAAGACATCCTGCTTGTATGATTTAATCTATACCTTTTTTTTTTTTTTTTACAGAAATCTTCCCTACCACATATTCATCATGGATGTTTAGCTGCCACTGACAAAAAGCCAAATAAAGACAAAAAGAGCCAAATAAGCAGACAAAACTATAATATTGATATTAGGCCAGCATTAAGTAAGCTAGGAACTGTAAAAAACCTTATATTGTTATTGCAAAAATAAATAAATAAATAAACACCTTAGAAAAATTATGATATGGGGTTCGTTTTTAAACCTGCAATTTGATTTCTTTTCGGAGCACTGAAAAACAAAACTCTATTTGCACTCCATTACAAGATGTTATCTTGACTGCAGCCTGCATTATAATATAATATAAACTCCAAGCTGCCAACAGAGATGATCCAAAATAAGCAATTCATTGCAAATCCACAAATAGAAAAATTAGGGCTTACAATTTTTTCTGGAAATGGTCTGAAATTAGGCATTTTTTCTGAAAAGCTTTTCTCAACATTAAAGTACCACAGACTTTACAGCACATGTACTCAATGGCTTTAAAATCCCTTATCTAAACAAATCTGTGAGGGTGGGGGAATCTCTTTCTACATTTAAAATCATTGGTTTATGGAATTATCCATTTTCAGCCTTTGAGCAAAAATGGATAATCTGTAGGCCCTAAAGGACCATATCAAGACCATAAAATTCTGTGGTAGAGAACTAATGGTCCACTAAAGGGTTTTTGGTGTCAAATCTTGATTATTGGCCAAATGCAAGTCATTCCACCCCAGTCCTACAAGACACCTAAATAAACATGCTGCACAGAAGGGATTAGCTGGTGTGATCCTTAGAATCTAGAGTCTTTACTCATCTAAGTAGTTCCTGTGAGTAAGTGCACTTGGTAAGAAAGAAAGAAATTGTATTCTACTGCTGTTCTGGGAGCCTGTTCTCCCTATTCATGGAACTCAGGCCTACTGATCTGCATAGTACTGGATAGTAGGGGTGTGCAAAGTGGGTCCTATTCAATTTGGATTTGGATTCAGCCCCAGTCAGGGTTCACCAATGATTCAATTCATTGATTTGGAGCACTGTCCCTGATTCAGTTTGGCTGAATCCAAAACTGAAGATCCGATGCTGATTTGGACATAGACACAGATTTAAATGTTTTTCTATGTACTGTGAGGTACCAGTACAGCTTGTGAATGCTGCGACGCTGGGGTGCATGGAACATCCCACAGGAGTGCAGGGGACCTCCCCACCACCACGTGCTCGGCAGTGAACCCGGAAATGGACTGGAACTATTTCCAGTCCACTTCTAGGTCTGCCAGGGAGCATGCTGAGGGACCCTTCTGTGCTCAATGATCAGTTGTGGGGGGACCCCAGGTGCCACTCCCAGACCCAGGAGGCACAGTCACACAGCGTACTCCCTGGAGGACCCAGAAGTGGATCAGAAGTACTTCTGTGGATCTGCTGCTGAGCACACTGGGGAGCCCCCTGCACTTCTGTGAGACACTCCATGCACCCCAGCATTGCAGTGTTCATGAGCTGCCTACTACCCAGAGGTATGTAGAAAAAACATTTAAAGCTGTGTCTATATCTGAATCAATGAATCTCTCTGAATCGATTTGGAGGGTTCTGATTCAATTCAGAGAAATTAAAGGGTCCTCTGATTCAATTCAGATTCAGAGACTCGGCCACCAAATCAGGCCAAATCTGCACCGAATAGAATCAGGGACCAAAGCTTCACACAGCCCTAGTGGATAGTACATATGTAACATCCCAGCCCAGATCCATCAAACTTCCAAGCTCTGCTGTAGGCTACTTTGGAGAGAGACCTTAAAAAGATCTCCTGCTAATGCAAAGCATCTAAGGCCTCCCTTAAACATGAGTGAGGGGAGTAGGGCTTCATTTTGTTCTGCTCTATAATTAGTGGCCTACTTTACTTATGGTGAAAGAAAGCAATTTTCATGGCTTGGTCACAGCCCAAAGAGCTGATTTCATGGTCATTTCACAGCAGCCCTGACCCTTGGTGCTGATTGGAGAGAGGCCCTAGGCGGGGAGGGATAGGGGGGTGGCCATGACTACTGGCTGCCCTTCATGAGGCCCTGCCCCTCAGCACAGATTGGTGGAGATGCACAAGGAAGTAGCCACCACCTTGGGTGCTGTCCTTCAAGCCACCCCACCAGCAGACACCTCCCCCGCCCAGGCTGGCTGCAACACCAGGCCACAGCAGCAGTGAGGACCACTGGCTCTCACTGGGGAGACAGCGTTTTATTTTTATTAAGTTTTTTGTTTGTTTTGGTTGATTTGAATTGAACACAGACAAGTGGAAGGTGATGCACCTCGGGAGGAACAACCGGCACCATACCTACAGGTTGGGGAACTCCCCTCT
>NW_017728943.1:59042394-59060705 GCF_001723895.1 Crocodylus porosus
ACCCTACAAACTATGAAACCTTTTCTTGTTATGCCTTCTATGCAGGGAATAGCCACAGCAAATGTTCTTGCACTTCAAGGGGAACAGAACAACTTTCCAAGGGTAGCCTCTGTGGGTGCCTACACAAGAACATGGAGGCTGCTCCAACATACTGGAATTCTGCTCAGAGTGTGTTGGAGCAGACTTGATTAATTAAGCCTGCCGGAGCATGGCAATTGCTGCACTCCATCAGTCTGCTGTCTCATGTATCAGCATCCTTAAGCTTAAAAATGGTAGCTGGGGCACTTGAACTAAAGTTCTTGGAACTGCTCTAGTTAAAGCTCCACCTCCCCACCCCCAGAACATATGTAAAAGTGCCCCGAAGTAGCACTACCCTCTACACAAGAGCAGTAAGAAAATGGAGCAATGGTCCTCGTCTCTCTGCCAGCACGCAGAATTAGCCAGGCTCATAGAGAAAGACATACTTCTTCCACTGCATCCCTTGGTTGCATCATATAGCTTCCCTCCTCAGTTCAGGACTGCCACAGAGAAACAAGCCCTTCCTAACTCATGAAAAAACATACTATCACTAAATGGCCAGATTCACCATATTAAAAAAATAGTGTTGTACAACTCATTTGTACCACATAATTTGTGTCCAAATTTTACACGTTGAGATCTGTGCCCTTTCAGTAATTTACAAATGGCCATTTCTATAGTTATGTTTGAGTTAATCCTGAACCAGATTTCTTTAGACGCTATGGAAATGTCCGCACAAGTGGGAAGGTGTGTTTCCCCAAGGACAAACAGCAGCAGCATAATGTGTGCTGCTGCTACTTGCCCCTGAGAAATGCCCATGCCACACACACTCTGGCATGCATTGCCCCAGGTTGGGTAGGGGAGCCTGGGGCCAGCAACTGTGCTGGCCCCAGAAAGCCTCACCTGGAGTCCTGAGGGCCCCTGGGAGCTGCAGCCATGGTGATCCTTCAGCAGGGAGCCTGGCCAGCCAGGCTTCAGTTTTGGGCAGTGTGCGCTGCCACCAGTTGTGCCTTCCTGTCTTTTTTAGGCATTAGTTTTTTTGATCCTAGGAGATCCCCATCAAATTCTCATGTGCAGCACTGCATACTACACATCCACGCTCATTTGGACACATCCTATATTGTTACAAAAAAGGCAGGTTTAAAAAAAACAAACATGTAAGTGAAAACAAATGTAAACTTACATCAAATTCTCAAAAGTGACTTGGGCACTTTAGAAGAGGCATTTAAGGCCCCTAACATAAAAAATAAACATAATGGGATTTCTAAAACCAAGGTGCTTTCAAGAATTTGATGAGGTATCTATTTAGGTGCCTACAGATGCAAATATCTTTAAATATCTGGGCCCTGGCCTGAAGATGTCCAGTTTTGATAGCAGAACTTTGACTGCCTCTGCATCAGAGCCTGCCTGTAGCAGTATGGCCCTACCCTCTGCCAGCAGAGTTATTCTACCTCTGGTGTGTGTAGTAAGGTCTCTGCAACTGCCCTGCAGCCAGCATATACAGACACTCCCATACCTTCGTCTAGCTGGTAAAGTCCACTGAATAGCTGGTGCCTTCCCAAAATGCACTTCATATTCTGGAAGCTTAGCTCCTGAGTGGAGCTGTGCAGAGCCACCAGAAACATCTGAATGTGTACACAGTCTGTTAGTTTGGTAGGGTTGCTGCTATCTCCCACCAGTCCTACTGGCAAAAGCAAGAAGGTATTGACATAGCCTAAGACACTTTAGAAAACAGGACTTTGTTATTTTGTTAAAAATGCCACAAAAGCATTTTATTTTTGCTTTGAAGGCTGTTATGCTCAAATATCTGAAAAAAGTTTATATGGCTGCAACAACAATTTGCAGAGCATCTTGGACAAAATTAGCAACTTCAGTACCATATTTCTCAATCGTGCAACACTTATGTAAGTTGTTTTTATTCATGCAAGTCACCTCACTGGCTTCAATGAGACAACTTGTGTAACAAGGTGACAGACTGAACTCTGTACTACTACACATTGGAAGAGGCTTCTGCCTTGGCTTGCTCTCTCTGTAGAGAATACACTAATATTTGCTAGAAAAAATAAAGTGCCTTTTAATGAAGTAACACCATGGGCTATTTTTCAGTAATTACCTTTGTGTTAAAAATAAATAAAACTGTTGAAAGACAGGGAAATACTATTACGTATTTTCATACATAATAAATAAGAGAAAATGAGAAAGATTTGATAGTCTCTAGTAAAGCAAGTATCTGCACCTTTAAAACTTTATGGATCCAATCCTGCAAAACTCACACATGTGCCTGGCTTTTTTGCATTGTCTTATGGGACTACTCGGCATACTTAAAGCTAAGCAAGTGTAACCTTTTGTAGGGGTTCAGGGCTAATGTCTGGGTACATCCCATTTTAGGATGCACTGCTATTTATTTTATGACATTTACTTTTTAGTACTGTTTTGTTTTGTTGATTTAACTGAAAGAGTATATTGAATGCTGCACCATTCAGTGATTTAAAGCATACATCATTATCAAAATAACATCTTCTCACAAAGATTTTACATCAGACTAATCCTATTGTTAGCAGTGGTGAGACTCCTGTTAATAAAATCAGGTCCGAGGTGTTTTTTCTCCCTCCCCCCTACTTTTTTTTTTAGGGCCTGATTCAGCTCCCTCTGAAGTGCATGTAAAGACTGCCTCTGCTCTGACTCCAGTGAGAGAAACCAGGAATTTAAGATAGCATATTACTATACTGTCCTTCCTTCCCAATTGTATTCTCCACAGCATGCCATGTATTTTCTTTCCTTTCACGAAGGAAATTAAAGAACGCTTTCATCTTTCCTCAGGAATCTTTTTTTTTTAAAGTCTTCAAGAATAGTGCTCTGAGTGAGCTCATTAATGCTTCATTTCAAGTCTCCACCCTCCCCCTCTGACTCTCCCACTCTTTTGTTCCTGTTTATCCTTGATCTTTCATTTTACTGGAATAATTTTGCCCTCTGAGAAAATGGTACATGGGTTGTTTTTCATTTCCAGGGGATATCAGAAGCATAATTGAGCAACACTGTAAGCAGGGTGCCTGACAGTGCTAGCAGAAAAGGCACAATACAAGGAGATGTCCCACTGATTTCCTCATCTGTCTGTCAGATACCACTGATGGCATTTGTACCCCCTGGCCACCCACCCTCTGATAGGAAAGCAATGCTAAATGTGGACGCTTCCTACAGGGAGACTGTCATTGGCTCAGTGTGTAACTGACCTACTGTAACAAAGGGAGGAGGAGAACCAATATATCAAATGTCAAAAGGCTAGGGACTTTGGGAGAGTTTTCTGAAAGGGGCTCTCTGTGGGTTTACTGTGATAAGAATGGGGCTGTGACAATCAGGAATGCTATATAGTCTCTTTTCTTAATTTATAATTGCTTTCAAGGAAACACAAGGGAAATGTAAGATTTCAATATTAAAGAAGAAAAAACAAGAAAACATAACATCAGTAACATGACATAGCCTGTTAAGACCCTGGACCTAATTCTACTGTGTTAATATAAACTATTCTTACCAATGTAAACAATAGGATTATTTTGGTGTAACATTCAATAACAATAACATGAGATATGTTAAATGCATAAAAAACATGAATTAAACAAGTGCACCACCGCCAAGCTACCTCAAGCTCTGGACTCCTTGAAACCCAAGGCTGGATCCAAATTTTGCAGCTTTATAATATGCTGAGCCAGGTCCTTAGATATCAACTGCTTTTGTCAAGCATCTGCATGCACTGAATCCAGGTCCAGATGCAATGCAGCAGACTGCATCCATCTCTAGTCCATGTGCTCAAGGAAGCTGACATTTAGAAGCCACATCATTTCAGACTTTCGACAGTCTGATCCATTCCTGCAGTCCTTCAGGATCAGGCACTTAATATTCAGGGTACTTTGTTTTACAAAGGAAGATTTTTAAATCTAATGTTAAAAGTATGTCAACAAGATGTATAGTTTAGTATACTCTAGAAGTTTAGTATATGTAAGTAATAATAGGACATTTTGACATGATACTAAATATCTGCTACCAATCTACTCCGGTAGGTGGGTCCTACAGTTGACTCACCAGGGAAAAAAATTCCCCATGAAAAGATTTTTCTCTGAATTATTGACACAAAAAATGTTTTGGTTTTGGCCACTGGAAATCACATTTTCAGCTCTCACTTCCTCGTTTTATGAAAACCTGAAGAATTTAATTAAAATCCAAACATTTCCCACAAAAAAAATTCCACAGAAGATTTTTGCCTAATGCGTATCCAAGATATCTATGCTTCATGTGATCATTATGTTTTAAAAACTTGTGCTTAATGTAATAAGTGAGAACTGATTTGTTTCACACTGGAACGGCAAATTTTCATGCATTTGTTATATAAGGTTATTTGCCAAATTAGCAAGTACATTTTTATCTCAGATAGCACTTTCTGATTTGTGGAAAACAAGAAAAAACTGTTTGACAAGAAACTTCACTATACTGGTATCACCTGCTCAACTATTAGTTCCAATTAGTCTCCTTTTTGCCAGCACTTTTGGGTATATAAGCAATCCCAAAAGATCTGTTTGGAAAAACTTGCCACATTCCCACACCTCTAACAATTTTTCATTATGCCTCAGGGTTATTCTACACAGTCTTTGCATTGTCCTGTGACATCTGTTCATTTTAAAACTGAACTGTTTGATAGCTGCATCTGATGCCTTGTAACTAGTTTCTATTATACTATACCATTTGCTTCATCATTCTCTTTCCTACCATTTAATTTCTCTTTTTTCTTTAGCCAGCACCAAGGATCATACAAATGTATTGTACCACAAAGTCAGGAAACTGCAGTAGTACAGGGAGCTTCACCTTGCACTTTATTATAGCCAGAAGCAGTATATTTTCAACTGTGTACCCAGAGGACTGGCCATGCATGGCTCCCATGAATGCTAATGGGTGTTTTGTGACAAATCTCTGAATAGTGATCTGAGATTACAAACCCTGGTAATAGGAGAGAGTGTCTGCCTATGAGGCATAATGGTCACAAAATCTAGCACTGTGAATTAAACACAGGTAAAATGGTATTTGTCCAGCTTCAATATCTGCTCTTGAGGCCCCTCTTCCTGTCTCTGCTAGTTGCACCAAAATGCTAACAACAATAAAACTTCATAGCTTGTTACAAATATGTAACCTTAGAGGACATGGAATTTGATATGGGTTCTTAATGATATTTTAATTTAGCAATCAAAGAGTTAAAAACCATTCTGAAGTTTAGACTGCAAGTTAATTAGAACCCTATGGGCTGCTATGTTCCTATTGGCCAGAAGCATCTGGGAACACTAAGAAGTGAAACATCGAGGTGACCCATGGTGCTGTGCACCTGCTGGTCTCCCTGAGCATGTCCCCAGACTTGTGTAGACAACTGCTTGGAAGGTGGGGGGCAAGGATAGCTGCAAAGCTGGTAAGTCTGCTGCTTTATTGTCAATGTAAAGATATTTTGGTCCAGTGAATTTGGCAGTAGTCCTGAAAGCCAGCAGTCTCATCCCAGGTCTGCTAATGACTAGCTCTGTAACTAGCCATTTACTTATTCTCCTTCTGCACCTCAGGTTCCCCCATCTGTAAAATTAGGAAATCTGTGCATATTGGTAAATCTGTCTGAGAACTACAATGAAAACATTACATATAGACTACATAAATTGCATTCTAACTCCCCTTAGGATGCTCTACTCAGTAAGCAAAAAGTAAGTAAAAAGTAAGCTTTTTGTCAGATTTAAATATGTTTATATTCTTTATGGCATAACAGCACAGTTCTAATAATTGATAAGTTCTCAAATGTCTGCTTAGTACTATTTAACTGACTTAAATATTAGTGCACCCCTTAATATTAAATAAATAACGAACAAAGATTTTTTATTACAAATCAAATCCAAAGCCCACTGGAAGCAACAGGAGTTTTTCTGTTCAATCAGATACAAGTTCATGTTTTAATATTCAAGAAAATTCATGCATATTGGTTAATGTTAATGTGTCATTCATCACGATTTTGAGGAATAGTGTGGAAAAAATCAGTAACTTACCTAAAAAAGATCATGAATTTTATCTTATTTTCTAAACAAGGATTTCTGAAGTCTTGATCATTCCCTAAATTAAATGAACAAGAATTTTTTGTGATTCTTTATTTTTCCATAGAACTGTAAGCTTACCTAACCATCTTTTCTTTCAAATGAGCACACGTGGTGACATCCATCTCTCATAACCATTGACCTCAGGAAGCTAAGAAAACAAACGGTTTCAAAACCACGCTGTGAAATACGGCTGCTGAGATCTCTAACACATTCTTCTCATTTTTCATTAGACTCTTGTAGCTGTCACAGGACAAATCAGCAGACAGGAAACTGCCAGCCACGCTTGCACAAGGCAGAAAGACTGTTGTGGAATGACATTAGAAATATTAAGTATATTCTCTGGGCCCCATTCTGATCTCCATAGACAGGGATAAAGTGAACAGATTCAGAACATGGGTTCCCCAAGTCTCTCTGGGAAAACAGAATCATCCTTCTTATGCTCCCTCCGACTACAGAATACCCAGGGGGAAACTCCAAGGGGTTAAGTAGTGTAGGGCACATTTGGCTACTAATACACCATGCTGCATGTATCCTATTTTAAGTGCCCATTAACAAACCTTCAGGCAATGCAATCATCAGATCCACCTTCACAGCAGCCGAGACATTAGTCCCAATTTTTATAAATAAAAAACTCTGGTCTACTATTAATTGTGGGGTACTCATCCTCCATCTGGATAATTTTTAGACATGCCAAAATTTCTGTGAATTCCAGCTTAAAATTATATTAATTTAATATGTAATGGAAGTATGTTATTTGTTACTTATTATTTATTGTTATGCACTTATGGCTCTTTGACTCTGTTTATATTACAATAATCTCTCCAGACCTCCACTGCAATCAGCCCTCCTTCACACTAGACCCTAAATAAGGGGTGGTCAAAATATGGCCCGTGAGGCAGATCCAGCTTGCCAAATGACTAAACCTAGCCGGCAGCTGCCCCCACAACACTTCTCATGGAGCCAAGACCCAGCCACTCTTGCTGAGGTAGCCCACACAGTGCTCCCACTGGCACCCACCAGCCCGGGCCCCAGCCAACACGCAGCTTCTGATGGGGCTGTTCCCGGTGTGACTGTAGCCAGCCGGGGGATGCTGTGCTTCCCTCACCTTCAGCAAGAGCGGCACGGCTGACATTTCTCACCCCAGCAAACTCACCTGGAGCAGGGCAGCAGGGACAGGAGCAGGAGGAGGAGCTGCCGGTGGAGGTGAGGGGAGCAGAGCAGCCCCTGGCCAGCTGCAGTTTAACCAGGAACAGCCCCACCAGGAGCTGTGCACACTGGCCAGGGTCCAGGCCCATGAGGCTGTTCTGCTCCCCTCAGCTCCAGCTGTGTCTCTTCCTGCCCGTACTGCACTGCTCCAGATTTGTGGGGGGGCAGCTCCTGCCCCAGCATGCGGAGCTCCAGTGCCCAGCTGCCTTCAACCTGCTCCACACATCCAGTGTGATGAGCAGCCACCTGTGGAAGGGTGGAATGGGTGGAAGGTGGCTGGGAGCTGGGAGCTGGAGCACGAGCCCAGCAGACAAAAGCCACCCTGCTAAAGCTTCCCTCCACACGCCTGCTCACCCAGAGCAGTGTAGAAGGGGCAGGGGCAGGAGCTGCAGCTGGAAGCAAGGGGAGCAGCACAGCCCCATCAGCCCTGGCCAGCACTTGCAGCTTCCAGTGGAGCTGTTCCCAGTGAGGCCGCAGCTGGCCAGGTGCTGCTCTGCTCCCCTCACCCCCAGTGGCAGCTCTTCCTTCCACTCCTGCCCCTGATGTGCCACTCTGGGCAGGTGGGGGTGGGAAGCTTCCAACAGGGGGCAGGGGGAACACAGCAGCACATGGCCAGCTGCAGCCACACCAGGAACAGCTCTACCAGAAGCTGTGCACCGGCTAGGACACAGGCCAGGACTGGGGACAGGGCTGGCAAGTGCAAGCAAAAGCACAGTGCAGGCTGCTCGGGCGGGGCTTGGCCCCATGCAGAGCACCACCAGGGCAGCCATAAACCTGGCAAGCTCTGCTGTACATGCCCCCCTCTTCCCACTCCCTCCCCTCATCCCTGACTGGCTCCCAGACAGCCCACCCACACACTTGGCCTGCCTCATCGCTGCCCCCCCACCCCAATATACATGCTTCCCACCTCCTTCACAGGGCAGGGTGTGCAGGGAGCAGATCGCACCTGTCCCACTCCCAAACACTGCTCCTTGCCCACCCAAAGCTCCATAGGAAGTTTTGGTGAGTTGTTGCACAGAGGGAGGGAGGTTGAGGGACAGTGCTGAACTGGCCTGTGACAGCTCATTGAAACTCCCTATGTGTCTTGGGCCCAAATAATTGCCCACCCCTGCACTAAATGAACACAGTACCATTTTGTGTTCATACTCTGAAGCACTTGCAATCTTCATAGAGAAGATAGTCTCAGAGCAGAGTAGTATTTCCCTCATTTTACAGATGAAAAGCAGAAGTATGGAGAGGTAGGTGAGAGGTATGCCTACATGGTGCAACAGGATCACCCAAGCTAGGTCTGAATAAGCTAGAGCAGGTACCAGAAGTGGTGTAGCTGTGTCAGCATTGCATTTGCCCAAGCAAATTATCTCTGCTGAGAAGTAGGTTATATTAGATGAGGTAGAGTGCTGAACTATCATGGCTGTACTACTTCAAATATACAGTCTAGCTTGGGTGTCTCCACGCTGCCTTGTGCCAAATAAACACACCCTAAGTAACACAGGAAGCTTGTGCCAGAGGCAGGAGTTTCACCCAGATTGCCTTACTATAACACAATGTTTCCTTTCCTTATATAGATCAGTTCTTTGTTAAGTGCTTCATGGGGCCTTTGGTGGGAATCAGCACAGAACCATGGGCTCCTGGCATGCTGCTGGCTCTAAGAAATACCATCAACAGCATTATTATCAAGAAGGACCCAGTGCTGAAGTCAGTCACCTTGGACATACCCTTAGTAGAAGACCTTGGACATACCCTTAGTCAGAGATTCTGAACCTTTTTAAACTCAAAGACCCCTCGTTAAATTCAAAGCACCCCGCATTAGACTCAATACACCCTCTGGAAAATGCCTGTTTTTAGCTTTCACTTGTTTTTAAACTATGGAAAAATATTAGAGCACATCTTTGTTGCAAAAAACTCAGAAATACCACAACAAGTCAGAATGTTGTTGACAATGTGGATTCTTATTTGAAATCTCTGGCTTTGTCTTGTCAATCATATGTGGGTGTTTACATCCTAGCTGAGAATTACTGCCTTAAGGGATCAATCCAGTAGTGACAGGGAAAAATCAGAACCAGAAACAGTGGGTATGAATCTGGGGTAAACTCTTCCACAGGTACTTGGAAGAGCTCCAGTGGGTTAAAAGGTGTGCTGCTCACCTTAGATTTGCGTTTTGTTTTCATGCAAAACATGAATTACTAGTTCTCATAAAAGCCAGTACTACTTCAAAGCCCAATCAGTAAAGTTTGTCTGGCAGCCACAATAGGTGTTAACTGATGCTGCTACGAAGCTATTTAACCTATCTTCTAATAAACAAAGATAGCTTTGCTATTGTAACTTTGTGTATTTCCTAATCAAGGGCTTGGTTGTACTGGAAAAGCACAACTCCTGCTTTACGGATGGTCTGGATGTGCATCAGCCTGGAGAGCTCAGGAGAGATTTATGACACAAAGAAACAATAAAACTATTCCACAAGTCTAAGAGGAAGTAACAAGATAGTAAGCCAGACAGTCAAAATATATACACCAAACCTAAAAACTGGAAATTTATTGGCTCTTAAGAGGAAGAAAAATTCTTGATGTTCTGGCTGGTCATAGCTCCAGCGTCCATGATGAACAATAGCCAGGTGTTCAGAATTATTCAAAGTTGCTCTTCCCATGGCTACCTTAAGCCTTGGCCACAATAAGGAAATAACTATCACCTATGCCACCATCAGTTTAGCTGCTCTTGTGATAGCACTGGCAGGAGCCCAGAGCCTGTAACCATCATGTAAATTAATCTTGTTCAGCAGTGGAAATTTTACAACAAAAAAAGGGTAAGACAAAATGACAAGCACAACAGTGAATTCTCAACTGTTCAGTTCTGTATCAAAGATAACAACTTGCATAACATTTGATAGGTCTTCAACTTAAAAGATTAAGTTGACCCACTCTAGGCAAATCAAGATTGCCAGACATCTTCCATCTTCACTCACATGCATACTGTTAAATATTTAAGGTCCAGAATGATGAGGATTTAAGGGAAAGTATTCTTTATGTTCCCTACCTGCTCTTCTTAGTGCAATTATTGGCTTTTATAAATAAACTTGGCCCCAATAAACTTGGCTTATTTTATTTGTCTTCAGATCATTGGAAAGTAGTTGGAAGGGGCTTCATGAGGTCATCAAATCCAGCCACCTAATCAGAGCAAGATTGTCCTTGACTAAACCACTCCCACTAACTGTGTGTCTAATTGCACCTATACAAGTGACGGATTTCTGCCTCAACATGTACTAATTACCATGTCGAACGAGCTTTAGTTAAAATGCCACCACCCACCCCCCTGCCATTTTGAAGCACAGGACAGTGAATACACATGATACTGTGGGCACCACACCCACGCCCCCTGCCCCACTCCCCGAGTCCCATGCCTCCCCACTCCAGCTGGGCAGCTTGTCCCAGCCCCAATCCCTCCCACCCTGGTTGATCTCTCCTCAGGCTGTCTTCAGTCAGCAGTCTCTCAGTTCTTCCATGAGCACAGCCTGGGCCAGACTGGCTGCTCTGCTCTGAAGCCCTTGGCCCCAGCATTCATGGCCTACAAGGGCACTCTCTTTTCTCTGGTGAAAACCCTCATCCAATAATAGGGCAGGGGTTCCCCATTACAAAATTAGCAGCCCTGCAGCTTGCAGTTTATGGCCTTACATTCACCGGCTTCCCAGTAGCAGTGGTGTGGACCTCTGTTACAGCTGTGAATTTAGGAAATCTGCATTTTTTCTGCCTCAGATTGATTTGCTGTATGATCTGAGATAGAGCCCTTTATTTCTTATTGCCTCTGTTTCTCCTCCAAACTTCTTCTGTATTGGCTGGAAAATACTGGTGGCACAACCACATATTTTTGTAGCATCCAGAACAATGGACCTGGGATTTGGGTTTGGGATTCAAGGCAGTTCTTTTTCCTGTAATCCAAGCAATCAGATAACAATGTACAAGACACAAAAGATTAATTTAATTTCCTCTGAATCTTGTTGTAAAAAGCACAGTAACACAGGGACCCAGATTAATTTATTGTGGAAAGATCCAAAAGCAACTAATTTAGAAAACAGTATATATACTAGCATTTTAGCCCTGTTTTGAAACAAGATTTCCAGCCTGCTCCATGCAGAGTGACAGACAGAATGACACACAGCCTTCAGATAACAAACAGTTATGAGAAATGTTGATTCTTCTGACCACAGCGGGCTGCAAAAATTCACACAGGCTTTGTGGAAAAGTCCTTCACCTCTGGACGTAACCCACTGGTACAACACCCTATTAGGATCTGCCAGTTCAGAGTAAATAACTTTCATCTGGCTGGAGAAACTATGTATGTAAAAGCAAATCTGGCAGTCTTCCTTGGAGCTGTGTGCACTGTAGTTTAAGCAAGATAAACATACATTATTCTACAGGACAAATCATTTCCATAGCTTGGTGATGCTATTTACTGCTGTATAAGCCCATCTATGTAAGTAAAGGCCAAACTGTGTCACAGCCCTGCATTGGCATGCAACAGCCATGCAAAAGGGCTTCTTTTTTTCACAAACTATACACTAAGTAATGACATAAAAGCCTCCCCTCTTTTCTGCAGGTTACAACACCCACATCCAATACTCGTTAATGCTCTTTAATGCTCTCTTTAATGCTCAAGAGAGCACAGAAACTGTTTGCTCCCATTCTGGCCCATTCCCAGAGAGTCATCCTCATGAAAAGAGCATGGAAGAGACAGGAGCGTAGTTGTCAAACTGGAGAATCAATTAATTAGATTGCTGATCCTCTTATTCCTTTGGTCCAAGTACATCCAAACTGGAAATCCATACACTGGGAATATAGAAGTGGATGGGCTCTATTAATGGCCAGTCACATTCTTCTGGTCCAACTCTACTGAAGTAATAAAGGAAGAGCAGTTGCAAAGGCTTGCTGTTGGTAATGTTTTCCAGACACAGCTCTAGTGGGTAAAGCTGTCTTTTGAACTCCGTGAGGGTGTCTCATATTTCCTGCAAAGATTCTCAGCCATTTGGAGCAACTGGAACCAGCTCAGAATGATTTCCAAGGTTCTTTCCTTCACAAAAGGTTCAAAATCATCATCATCTAAGGCAAGTTCTCTGCACTCCCTTAGAAACACTGAATTTGCTGATTTGGTAGCTGCTCTGTTGGTATTCAATACAACTCTCCCTTATAAACAGCTTCAGTCTATTCCATTCTCTTAACAATTGCCACACCTCTTGGGAAAATGCAATAATTCCAGCTAGATTGTATCATAACTTTATAACAAAACGTGTGTGGTGATGACCATTAATTTACAACCGGGCCTTAGATCTGTCAGCAGCATTGACCTTGAATAATGGGGACTAATCCGGTGTAATATAGTTAAGAGATGGGTCCACTGTTAAGAGATCGGTCTAAAGTCTCTCACGTGCCCTTGAGGGTTGTTCTGAACTAGTGATCCTAGGCAACTTGCACTGAAAATAGTGTTTACTCCATCCGCAGGAATTATAGCCAAGTTTGGAGTTCATGGACAACAGGTTAGTGCATCAGCACTGTATTGCTTCTTTCCAAAGGATTCTGAATGCTGAGCTCATAGCCGGTGCATCTTTTCCTTAGCAAATGAAAATGCAAATCAATGCACTGATAGTGTTGGAGTGATGTTGTAATCGTGAAAGTCCAGGAAATATGAGCCAAAGATTTTTGTGTGTGATAGCTTTTATTGGACTACCTGCCTGATTGCAATAGATTTGGGCAAGCTTTGGCAAGACATCTTTCTGAAGGTCTTCTGGAGAAGAATGCCTGCATTTGAGAGCTTGCCTAAATTTATCCCAACAATGCAGTTGGTCCAATAACAGATATCACCCACACAAATCCTTATCTCTCACAGATCAGTGCATTGTTATTTGTCCATTCCTGGAACTGAGCACCACACAAACACGCTCAAAATTTCTCAGTGACACCCATCATAAGGCCAAGAATTCCTATTTATGTAAGAGAGATAATGTCACACTTTTGGAGAGACTACTCATCTGGCAAAATACAGAGGGCTTCATTTGCCTTCTGGGGATAACATTCCTCTTAAGTTATCCAAACTGGCATCCGTATATAGAACAAAAATTTGCTTTGATCAAAGGTAGAAACAGGGCATGAGTCAGACAATTAATGATTTCCCAGAAAAACTTGTGCTGATCTAATGATTTCCCAGAGGTCTTTCCTCTCATCCTATCAATTCCCATAGGATTTCAGTGGATTACAGTGTAAAGTTTTGAAGACCTTTTGGTTTTGCCTTACATTTCCTTTTCTTCTTCTGGACTGACATCATTTTTCATGAATTGGTGGTATGTTCCCTAAATCAGAACGTTCTTGGCTTTCTGTAATATTGTGGGAAGAATAATGTACTAAGAGCCTCCAATTTTTGAGGCTCTGTTTTTAAAGTTTTCTGTGATACAACGTTCCCACATATTTGATTGTTCTACAGAACTAGTATTTATCAACTGGTAACTTTTGTTTCTAGGCTTCTAGCCAGTTTAATGTGTACAGGATTTTTTTTCAATGTGCTTCTTCAGACCCTAATACCATCAGGTCATCCAAACAGACAGATACCTGTAAATTCATGTCTCCCACAATTTCTCCAGGAGATGCTGAAAAGTTGCAGATGCCTAGGGGTAGGCATTTGAACTGACAGAAACCCAAAGGGAAGATGAAAGTTATCTTCTTTTTATCATCCTGAGCCAGCAGGATCTTGCAATATCCAATGTGAAGGGCTGGGACTGGGACTAAAAATTCACTGCTCCTTAGCCAGTAGCCCAAGGCATCCTCCACACAAATCACAGTAAATTGAAAAACTACAGTGTGTTTGTTAAGTTCCAGAATAGTCTACACAGATGTTTGTCTTTCCATTTATCTTCCTAAGCACTGCTATGGAGGAGATATGCAGGCTGCACAGTTCAGCAATATATAATGTTTTCAAGCATTTCCTGGATATGACGTTGGACATCGTCCACCATAGACAGAGAAATTTTCCAACACTGCTCCCTAAAAGGTCATGGATGTTCTAGTCCAGTGGTTCTCAACCTTTTTCATACTAGGACCCATTTTCCAAGAGCACTTGTCCTGACCCTTCCCTCCTCTCCCCCCTGCCCCAGGCTCTGCCAGCGCCCAACTCACAATCCCCTGCCCCCTGGCACCCGTCACCCTCAAGCCACATCCCTCTGCACCACAGGCCATGCTGGTGCCCCCCACTCCCAATCTGCAGTTCCCTGCATCCCCCCCACTCCCAGCTGCCTCCATCCCACTTAGGCCAGAGCTCAAGCAGCGAGTGCAGGCCCCTACATGTATGGGCTCTGGCCCCATGCCACCAGCCCAGACACGCAGCTCCCCGCTGCAAAGGAGCACCCCTGCCTCCTTCCTTCTCTAAAGGGCCCCACGTCTTCTCCCCCAGCTCTTCCTGCGCTGCCACAGCCTTGCTCCTGGCCACTGTCCCTAGCGTCCACTGTCCCCAGTGCAAGCAGTCAGGCATGTGTGTGCATGTGTACACACACACACACACACACACACACACACACATACAGCCCCCCCCGCCATCCTTCTAAACAGTCCCCTGGAACTCCATCCCCAACTCCCCATACTTGCCTGTGTCCAGCGGCTGAAGCTTCTCCCATGACCTGGCCTCACTCTATGCTGGCCCACATGCGTCTATGTGCACAGACTCACATGTGCCCACCGCCTCCAATTATCCCAGGCAGCTGCTTACAGGCTGCAACACTGCCAGCCTACAAGGGGAAAACCATGCTTTCACGGGTTTTCTGGGGACCTGCTTGCAACCCTTTCAAATACTCTTGTGACCCACTTTTGTGTCGTGACCCACCAGTTGAGACATGCTGTTCTAGTCAATATCATGCTCAATTCCTTTCCAATTCTCACTCCTATAGTGATAGCACCTTTGCCAGAATATTTTTCTCAGACAATTCACTTCTCCATCAGCAAGTTTCCAAAGAAAAACTTTGAAGTGTCTCCTGATGAGGCCTGAGACTCACACTGGACTCTTATAAACGTTCTCCATCGCAAAGAGGGCAGCTAACCACTGAGCTTTTCTTACTACAGTGTCATGAGTTGTCATGTTAGTAATCAGTATAGTCAATTTTTCATTGAATCAAAAAAAAATAGGGCTGGAAGGGACCTCTGGAGGTCATCTAATCCAACCCTAAGGCAGTAATCATCCAAAACATCCTATCTAATCCGTGTCTAAAAAATTACAGAAAACTCCACAGACAATCCTGACAAATAGGAGACAAGATGTAGTGCCCTACCTTGCCACAGGTAAATGAGGAGGACAATGACAGCTGCTGCAAGGGTTCTTAAAATATGCTCAGAAAGAGGGCCATGCCCCCTGCTACAAAGGAAGGCAACCTCCCCTCTCCCGCACAGTCTATACCCCTGATCATAGGGTGAAATTCCTTTCTGACACAAAATATGGAGATTGATCTAACCCTGAGCACAAGGGCAAGACTCTCTAGCTAGGAACATCCAGGCTTTAGTCCCAACACGAGCACTGGCACACCCCAGTCAAAACCTTGGCCTTGACCGCAACCAACACCCTATGCTTCTAAGGGAAGGCAAAAAAAGATGCTGACGTGTATCAAAGGAACCAGGGGGTGGGGGGAAGAAAACCTATCACAAACCCTTGTGGAAACCAGAAAGCCCAGAAGCATGGGAAATACTAATAGTAGAGCACAGGCATAGCAACTTCTAGATCATCTCTGACTAATGCTTATCTAACCTCTTGTTGAACACCTCTGATGATTGAAATTCCACAACTTTTTGCTAGACATAGTCCACTGCCTCTCTATTCAAACAGTGAAGAAGGTTGGGGGGCGGGGGGGTTCTTGCAAATAAGGCTATGATTCTCTTGCAGGAAGAGGGGGTGGGGGTTTCTTCCAATGGTTGCACTGTCATTTGTACTTTTTAGACAAGTACTTGTGAATAACCATTTTTATTCAGCTCTAGCAGGTACCAACAGTGGTGTTTTGCCAGTATACCTTATTAACTCCATTGGTAATTCAGGTATTTTCTCTGTACTTCCTGTATTTTTTCACAGGCTGCCAACAGTGAATGGATTATCAGTGTGTTCAGGCATAGCACCCCTTCTAGCTTACAGTAATTAGAAGGTGCACGCAAAAGGTCCCCATCAACACACACATCAGAACAAACTAGGCCTGCAGTGTTCAACTCTTTTCTAATAATCCATTCAGTATATTACTTAATGCACAATAATATATCCTTGGTAGGAATATTCATTTTCTGCATGGCCACACAGAGACTGCAAACAATTAAACATCCCTAGTAGTAGAAGAAGCAGCTGTTTTGTTTAAGTGCAACATTCTGTCCCTGTACTCATGACAGGACAGATCATTGATCCTAATGAAACAGCATTTCACTACAGATCCATCTTTCTGGCTCTTATCATCACTTTGTTCTGTTTCTTCAGTTTTTTCTTGGACTGTACTTTCCAAATCACGAAGACAGACCTTCCTTTTTTCCTCCCACTTCACAGTAATATGTCCATCTTGGTTATACGTCATAGTAAAAGATTCTCACTGCTATCTTGCTAACTGCTGAAGCTTGCAGATCCCTGTACCTTAAGTCTTGGAAGCTGTGTCTCTGTTTGGAGCTCAACAACTTTATGTTAGTCTCTGGCTTTCTTGTGTAAGTCCTTTCACTATCAATGTCCTTGGAGCTAGATTGTCTCTCTACTCCTTCGACTTCTTCCTTCTGCTGGGTTAAACTGAGGACTCTCTTGGACTCCCTTAGCCAAATATGGTTAGGATCATCTGTATGTCTGTCTGTCCATAACACTTCAGTCACACTGTGATTGGCTGACAAACAGCCAGTCAGAGTGCGAATACATATCTGGACAGGCAGTGACAGTGTGGACAGGCAAACAGACAGACAGCTTCTTTAGTATTAGAATGATGGTGACAGTGTGGCAGAGCACTGCCATGATGGCAGAGACCCAGGGAATGGAGCAGGGGCACATCTGGCCTGACCCCCCCCACTCCCTGCAGGTAGCAACAATGGAGCAGGGGGGAGGGGCAAGGCCACCCGAGCTGGCCTCACCCCCCTTCCCTGTGCTCCTTGGAGGTGACAGAGGCAGCGTGGGGGGGAAGTGGGGTCAGGACTGCAGGGGGGCGAAGCAACCAGCATTGGCCTTGGCCCTCCCTTCCCCCCTTCCATTGTCGCTGCCTGCAGGGCCAACGTAGCAGTGGTGGGGGGAGGAGCGGGGCTGACATGACAGCAGCAGTCAAGGGGGAGGGGAAGGGTGGGCCCAGGCCCAACACGGTGAGGAGTGAGGAGTGAGCCTGGGTTGGGGGAGCAGCGGGCATGGAGCAGCAGCAGTGGGGGGCGGGGAATGAGCCTATTTCTCCCCCACCCTGCACTCCTCCATGTCGGCCATGAGCCCGCTCCTCCTATCCCCTCACCACCACCATATCAGCCCAGGCCTGCTGCTCCCCCTCTACCACTGTCGCGGGGAGGGGGGGAGTGGGCCCAGGGCTTCATCCCCTCCTCCTCTGCCCCCATCATTTTTGACAGGCAATTGGCTAGTTTCTTTATAAAGCCTACTCTTTTAGAATCTGCTACTTTTACTACTGTCTTGGTAGCAATTTTTCCAGTCTCTAAATGTAGGTAGAAAGCTTCTTGCCCCCTCTGATTGTTGGAAATGAAGTTTGCAGTATGCTCCATGGTTCTAAATGTGTAAGTGCCAAAAAAACCACTTCCTCCAATCCTGGGGTTATAGACTGTCAGGCCACATCCACATGTGGCGTAGACATTTGGTTCCCCGGGAACAGCTAGCAGCAGCATGACTCGTGCCGCTACAAGTTGTCCCCGGGGAATGCCTGTGCCGCACGCTCCCTGGCACATGGCAAGTTACCCCAGGTGGGGTATGGGAGACTGGGGCCAGCATTGGTCTGTCTCCAGCAGCCTTACCTGGGGT
>NW_017728943.1:59066142-59074957 GCF_001723895.1 Crocodylus porosus
TAGAAGGAAATGAGATTGGTCAAGCAAGACCTACCCACAACAAACCCATGCTGGCTATCCCTCAGGATGTTGGCGTCAGCCAGTCCATTAAGGATGGCCTCTTTAATAAACTTTTCTAAGATCTTCCCCAGGATGAAAGTCAGGCTGATGGGCCTATTGTTAGCCGGATCCACTTTCCTCCTTTTCTGGAAGATAGGCACCACATTGGCCTTCTTCCAGTCTTCAGGCACTACACCAGAGCACCAGGAGTTCTCAAAGATCCATGCCAGAAGCTAAGCTATGATACTTGTCAGCTCCTTGAGTAACCTGGGGTGTAGATTGCCAGGGCCGGCTGACTTGAAGGTATCCAGCTTCTCAAGGTGTTCCTTCACAAGGTCAGCATTAATGGAGGGCAGGGGATCTCCCTCACCCAGACTGCCCTGTCCTGTAGTGGGCATGGGCATCCCATGGGACTGATGAAAAACTGATGCAAAGTACCCATTTAATTGGTTGGCTTTTTCCTGGGCATCAGTTGCCCCATCAGGTTCAGCAGGTGTCCAATGTTGTCCTTGCTTTTCCTCCGTCTCCCCACATATCTGAAAAAGGACTTTTTATTGTCCTTGATGCTTGAAGATAGTTGGAGTTCAGTTGCAGGCTTGGCTTTCCTGGTTTGCTCCCTGCAGGACTAGACCAGTGCAGAATATTCCTCCTTGGAGGTGAATCCCATCCTCCATCCTTTGTAGGCCTTTCTTTTTAGCCTCAGGAGGTCTGCTAGATCCCTAGAAAGCTAGTGGGACTGCTGTGCCCTCTTCCTGCCTTTCACCCATGATGGAATAGAAATAGCTTGTGTGTTGAGAATCGCTCCTTTGAGGAGCAACCACTCTTCCTGGACTCCCCTCCCCCTGTGGTCGTGATCCCTTAGGGCCTCACTGGCAAGCCTCCTGAGCTTGTCAAAGTCAGCTTTCCTAAAGTCAAGGACTTCCATGTTGCTGACTGACTTGCCAGATTTATGGCGGATGGTGAAGGTGATCAGCTCATGGTTGCTGTCACCTAGCTTCCCACTGATGATCTTCCAAGGTCCCTTCCAGCCCTAATGTCTACGAAATCTATGAAATGTGGAAGTGGGAATTGCTCTACAGCATCATGCAGAGCAATGAGGGGCCCACTCAAAAGGACCCACTCTCTCTAGCAGCTTCCCACAGCCCAGTGAACCCAAGGAGCAGTGTAGAGGACTCCCCAGTGAAACCCCCTCTCCAGCCCATTGCTGAAGGGCAGGTAGAAGGGTCCAAGCCCCTGGAACTGCCTTTTGTGTCCTAGACTGCCTCAGCAGATCCTAGACTGCCTCAGCATGGGTGAGGCCTCCTCAAAAGGGTGCAACCTATGAACTATGTAGTTGGCAGTGTTTTAAATTGTATTTAGTGTTTCCTTTGTTTTCTTTGGCTTTGTCTTAAATTTGTAATAAATTTGTTCTCTGTGTTCACGCTGCTTGTTAATGTGGGACACCTTCATAATTTATTTAGTGTTTCCCAGGTGGTCTGGATGGGGGCTTAAGCCAAGGTAAAATATATTTAGACCCCAAAATTGAACCCAATCCTTGCTGCTGCCAACTGATGCCTGGCAAAAGGGTTACATTAAGGCTAAGATTTTCTCTAACAATTGATCTTTTGAACTAGAGGATGAGCACTTGGTTTCAAAGGCCACCTTCTAGTGTAAGCTGCCTCTCTTCAGTACTAATTCTGACAGGGTTTAGTCCCCATAGGGCTCATCCTCCCTCCTCAATATGTGTCCCTGTGCCCTACACCTGTGGCTGCCTGCAAGCTGATCTCAATTGAGCATTCATTGAATGCTTCAGATATCCTTGTTACCAGCCTAGAGCTCTTAGGACCTCTTGCATCTGTCCTTTAGTATATATGCTACTATTATGCAAGTGATATATATACAACAAAAATATGTTGCTTCTCACAATGCATGAATGGCTTACACTGTGCTTGCAAGGAGCACTAACCTCAGATGAGTCCCAAAACGTAACCCTTCTGCCAAGTGGTTAATTACAGCAAGAAAGACCAAGTTGAATAAATCTAGGTTCCCTCCTGACAGATCACTAAGTCTGCTTTAGCACCTATCCAGAAACATAAGAAAACTAACTGCACCCTGTCTCTACCACCAGAAATTTCCTATTTGGGAAAACCTGAGACTGTGTGCAAACAAAGAATTTGTTATTTAAGGGAAAAGGAACACAGTCATCAACTTGGACAAATGTAGCAACAGGATATATATACAAACATATAATCTTTTTCCAGGAACACTTCCATAGTAGCCAGGCTAACTCCTTTCACACCTACCAGTGAGAATGTCTCACTAGTGACCACACCACTGGGCAATTAGGAGCAGTCCAAACATCTCTTTGTAGGTGCTAGACTGATTCTTCCTGAAGGCATCATCACCCAACCTAGTTTCTGGAGAGCTAGGATGCATGCACTGTGCACGTGGCTGGAGGGTGAGGGTGTTAGGCTGCCTGCAGGGCATTGGAAAACCCTGGGGCTGGAGGCTGCCGTCCATGATATGAACAGCTCCTGGTTCTCAGGCCTGTGCCTCTGGTGGCCCCCAGGACTGCAGCCTGCACATATGTGGCTCCCAGCTGCCAGGAAGTTGGACAGTCCTTCCAGCAACATGAGAGAAGTTAATGAAGAGTGAAAATGGAAAACAGTGACTGCTGGCTGCCACACTTGTCCCCCTACCCATGCACGACTGGTGGCTGAAGAATACTTTCCAGTCTTTTAACTAGTCCTGGTTTAAAAGACTCAAGCAATGAAGCTTCAACCAATTCCCTCATGGCACTGTTTCATAATGTATCAGATCTTGCCCTTAAGGAATTTTTGCTGATATTCTGACTAAATCCATCATTTTATCATTTGATTTCCCTACTCCCTGGGAACACTGAAAACAGTATTTCTTAAAAATGAAATACAAGTAATAAATAATATTAATAAAATAGCAGGCAGTAAAATTAATAATAAAATCTCATAGACTGTACTAAAAGGAAAACTTTGCTTTACTGAGTTTCATATAAATACGGTAGGTTACTGATTTATATAACTTTATATTACTTAAAAATTATAAATGTAAGCCAGAATTTCCCATAGGGAAAGAGTTCTCTGCTCTCTGTTGATGGAAAGCAAAAAGCTCTGCAATAGAGAGCTTCATTTTCATGAGCTGCTTATCCACAGTTCCTCTGGTAATAGTTGGGAGGTTACCATAACAAGGTGTACACTTGGGTTTTGGGGAAAGTGAGTTCCTAGTAAGGGTTGAGAGAAGGTCAAGTGATATTTAGTGAAGGTCAAGTAGCCATGAGTGGGAGATAGTACTGAGGACAGCAACAGATCTTACTACACATGAATGAGAGAGGCTACCTAACAAATGAACAAAGCAGAACTTCCTGGCCCTCTCCCCCTGCAGCATAGGCAGCCTCCCCTCCCATCACACATACAAAACTCCCCTCAGCTCCCAGGCACACAAGCCCACCTGCACCTGCAGTGAGGGAGCCTAGTTCCTCCCTTCCTTGCATGCAGCATGGGCAACCTGCCCCTCTTCCCCACATGCACAACATGGGGACCCCAGGAGTGGGGAAGAAGTAGAGGCTGGAGGAGGGTACAGGAGCCTGAAGAACCTGGCTGCTGCCACAGGAGCAACAGCAGGAGGGGAAGAGTGGCAGCTGGACAGGAGCCCACAGGCTACAGATTAACCCTTCAGGGGCTGCAAGCGGCATATGGGCCACAAGTTGGATGGCCCTGCTCTATAGTTTCAGTGGCATTACTCACAGAGAAAGCTACAACAGGGGTGCCAGAACAGTGCTGAGCACTAGATCAGGTCTCTCACATAGCACGACATAAGATGTCTAAGGCAAGGCTGTAGTCAGAGGGGAGCAGAACCATTTGCCACAATGGGACCATCAGAAGGTCATTTCACCTTCTCCCCAAGCACAGAGGGGCAGCTGGCTTGCTGCTACGTGAGCTGAAGCTTACTTCTCTTCTGCCTAATCGTGCTCTGTGGCCAGACTGAGGGCTAGGTACATGCATCCCCGGAGGAGTAGAAAGCAAGGGAGAGGCTTCTCTGTTCTTTCACCTGCACCATGTATCTCTGTGAAAGACAGGCACAATTTAGCCCCACGTTACTTCTTTCATCCTTATAGGGGCATCTCATTTGCTTTCTGCATATTTAAAAGTACTTTGAACAGAAAATCCCTCATTTTGATGTCTACACAGCATTCACACAATCATCATTATTGCTGTGATTAAATACTTTTTTTTCCATCCCAGACACAGCCCCTTTTGAGATCGTTAACATACTCTAGTATTCTATGTCTGTGTCTCATACCCTAGCTTTATCAGATTTGATTCTATGCTCACTCACGCTGGGTACGTTTACATGTGATGCTACGTCACCATAATGATGCGCTATGGTGACACAGCATTGGCAGGCACAAACCATGGTGCCAACACTACATCACTATAGCAACAAGCTACCTCACTATAGTGCGTCACTATGATGACATGGCTGCTAAAAATAACCATACACCACCAGGATGGTACAGTAACAGCTGTTACTGTGCCATCAATTAGTACTTTCTACAGCAAGTACTAAATGACGGCGCAGTAACAACTGTGCCATGGGGGGCATGTGTAGATGCACCCACTAAGTAACTCCAGTGTAATCAACAGGTTGTAATCCTACTGATCACACTGGAGTAACACTATTGGGGCACATCTACATGTACTATTAAGGCAAAGCAATAAACTCTGGTGCTTATCATGCTGGAGCTTACTGCTCCCAGGCACCACATTTACATATGTGCCTGGGACTGCAACATGTTGAGCCGGGTCAGAGCAGCCCCACTGGAAGGGGGCCCAGGGGCCAGCCTGACAGCCCGGGGCTGCTCCTCCCCAGCTCAATGTGCTACAAAGGGAATGGCTGGGGAATAAGGGTACTCCAGTGCAGGGCTAGCTGGCAGGCAACCCCCATACTGAAGCACCTTTGTGCCCAAGCCAGCCGTGTCAGTGTCTACACATAAGATGCTGCAGAGTAAAAAACTTTGAAGCAGGATAGTATTTGTATTTATAAGTACTATCCTGCTGCAGAGTTAATTAATTTCCTGAAGCCTAAATAAGGCCCCATGTGTAGATGCAAAACATTTACTGTGGAGCTATTTAATCTACTCTGCAGTAAACGTCTCATGTAGATGTGCCCTTGGGCCATGTCCAGACAAGCACAGATGTTTGGTTACCTGGGGACAAGTAGCAGCAGTGCAGCTTGCACCACAACTACTTGTCCCTGGGGAACACCTGTGCCACATGCGCTTTGGCGTGCAGCAAGTTACCTCAGGGATTGTAGGGGAGGGTTGGGCCAGCACTGTGCTGGCCTCTGATGCCTTACCTGGGGTCCCAGGGGCCTCCCAGGGCTGCAATAACAATGATCCTGCTGCCCCGAGCTGGCTTGGGACAGCCTGGATATCCAGGGGTCAAAATAACGCATGGGGAAAAAAACAGAGCATGCATGCATGGGCAGCACCTGACTGTGCAGGTGGTATGTGGCACTGCAGACGTGTTGGTGGCCCCACATATCACATGGCTGCGTTTGTCTGGACGTGCCCTCGGAGTGTAAACACTATTAGAGTATGTGCAGCCTAGAAGTTACTGCAATATGAAAAGGCTCTGTATTTGTTCTGTTTGCTTCTGCAGCAAAACCAAAAAACACAGTCTTCTAGATAACAAAATTTTGCACCAGTTACTTTTTCAACGGGTGGACTGAGTCATTGCTGCAGAACATAAATACCAATAAGATCACAACCACATATTTAGTAAAGTAATACTTAGATTCAACCAGCATCATATACCAGCATTTCAAAATGCCTCACATGTTGATGTTTCTCGCTGTACTCCTCTGTAACCTATTCAGTTCCTGTTGAACCATACAAAGCAGATGACTGGAAGTGATTAAAATGTTCATCTGCCCTCCAGTCTCAGTGGTGTCATTCAAGCAGAAAGCTCAGAGCCCTTTCAAACCCACCACACATTCCCTAAATTGGGGATGTTTTCATAATAAATTCACATTTTAGCACAAAAGCCAAGAATTGCCATTGTGCAAATGACATGCTTCAATACTAATTTTACTATTCAGATCCAAATCCTCTATTTCCTGTTGACTCTTATTGCTTAGTCTAATATCATGCTAAACCCTTCTCAGTTGAAAGGATAGGCTAAATAACCCCCTCTTCAGTAAGTGGAATTACACACGTTTAATAGAGTAGAAATTTTTGGCCCACAGTGCATGCAACTATTGTGTGTAATTCAGTAATAAAAAACAAATGCAAAAACTTCATTTTACACACAAACACACACATACACAGTGTATTCTCTTTAGTTTCATTAAAGACACAGTAAGAAAATCTAAATAAAAATGCTACAATATTTTTACGTTTCATTTTTTTAACCACCCTGGGTACAAGTGCACTTTAATGTGCATTAGCCTATTTTAATGCATTAAACATCACTAAAAAAACAGGTTATTTGGCTAATGCGCATTAAAATAGGTTAATGCACAGCACATGTCACTTAAAAACTGTGGGCATTTGTACACATGCTTGCACTGCAGCACCAGGCGCTTTTAAAAGCTCCCAGCACTGCAGCATGTGCATTTGTATAAATGGCGAAATGTGTGTAAGCACTGAGAAAATGGTGGTGGTGACTGACCTAAAACACATTGAAGGTGTTTTAGTTCAAAAGCACACAGCCGCCATTTTCTCAGCGCTGCCGCGCATTTCCCTATTTAAAGATGCAGCACCAGGCATGTCAGCTTGTGTGTAGAGTAGACTCAATTAATTGAGTCTGCTCCAACATTCTGGATTTCCAGCACACTGGAGCAGACAAATATATGTGTATAAATTCCCTGTGCTTTTTAGTTAATGCACATTCAGACAAGGTAATGCACATTTTCTTACTACCTCAAAATGGGGAGGTGCTAGATTTAATGCACGTTAACTAAAAAGCATTAATGCACATGCATAACACCCCCTCCTGCGTTTAAACAGCAGTGTTATTTTTCATCATATGGAAGTTCTGAACTGAAGAACAAAATATTA
Source organism: Crocodylus porosus (assembly GCF_001723895.1). NCBI lineage: Eukaryota > Metazoa > Chordata > Crocodylia > Crocodylidae > Crocodylus > Crocodylus porosus. The sequence continues at coordinate 59,073,257 of NW_017728943.1, forward strand.
AAGTATTTTGAGCTTGCTGACTAAGCCATCCAAGACAGCATTTTGCTGGCTGCACATTTATGTTGACAGCAACCACAATTAGCAGGGGACACATTCCATCTTAGGTAATTCCTCTCTACTCCACAAAAAAAAAAAAAAATGCTTTTAGTTAAAATCTTACATGCCAGCCAGGAATTTTCAGTGTTTCAGTTCAAACTTTGCTGAGAAGCAACATCCTTATCAAGCACATTACAGGCCATCACCAGCATGAAGACCATTAGCCAAGACCACCCACCAAAAGCGATAGTGAGAGGATGGAGGTCTTGTCTCCAACCAGAGCGAGGTCTCATCTCTCTTCTTTCCGTGGTGTTTCTTTAAAACTTCCTAACCACTTTATCCCAAACCTAAAAAAGGCTGCACAATTAATTGCATGTCTTAGATTGTGTTAACATACACCAGCTATTATGTATGTAGCCACCATGCACAGGGTCCTGTATTGTCTTCCAGCTCTACAAAGTATAATTTTAACTTTTTCTCAATAGAGTTTTAAATCTCCCCTAAAGGAAGAATAGAAAATATTAAGAGTGTGCTTCAAATATTGAGCTAACTTTACCATTTTACCACAAAGATATTTTTAAGGGAAATCATTATAACCACAGTAAATAAAAGGAGTTTCAAATTCATAGTAATCTGTGGTAGCATCTGGCCAAAGGGTGCTCCCAGGGGATTTGATTACTGAATCCCTAGGTATGTTGAGGCTTTGGACTCCATAGCTGCAACTACGTGAGCTACCGCATGTGCAGCAGCTCGTTGCTATTGGACGGTAGTGTTGCGTGGCATGAAACATGACACAATGCTACTGCACAGTAGTAATGAGCTACTGTGCAATAGTAATGAGCTGCACAGTCAACATCACTGGGGTATGCAAGAACTAAATGACTGTGCAGTAACAACTGTGCAGTCAGCATCTCGTGTAGACATGGCCAGCATAAAGTCAAAATATTGCCTTTCCACTCTGGAGACTCTTGGAATACTCTATCTAGTGCTACCTCCTAAGAGCTGGAGCCCACAGTCCAACTGTCTGTCCTAAGAGTGCTATACTGACTCAAACTCTGTCCTCTTGAGCTTAAACAGAATCTCACCAAATATTGGAGCTATCTTGTTTACAGTTCAACTTTTCCAGATGCACGCTAGTTGAACACAGACATACGGAATGACTTTGCACAGTTTCTAAATGCACTACTACTTTTTACTTAAAAGAAAACCACAAGAAGATCACAGATTATTAAGAAAATGGCACAAAGCCTAGCTCACCTTTCCTTTCAAAGTCTTTCAGTGTCTAACCACATTTAGAAAAAGGTGCCTTATTCTGGCAGTACATATAATGTGTCTTTTCTGAACTCACAGCTATGTCAGGAAACAGAAGTACTTTCCTTCCTGCATGTGTCTTTTCTGAACTCACTACTACAAAAGGAAACAGAAGTACTTTCCTTCCTGCAAGTTCTTGGATGTCTCTCCCACTCTTCCATCTGCAAGACCTTTTCAAACTCTCCTTTTTTACATCTGTCTCTTTGCCCTGTTGACAGCAATTTTGCACAGTTCCAAACTCCACTCTTTCAAACAAGCTGCCCCTAACTCACTGCATTTAGCCTAGGGGTGTCAAAACATACAGCCCGTGAGCTGGATCCAACCCATGGAACCACATTATCTGTCCTGTCCTGC
>NW_017728943.1:59075057-59103961 GCF_001723895.1 Crocodylus porosus
GCCCAGCCCCAGAGCTCCCAGAGAAGCCAGGAATTTGGGAACATGACAAGTGTAGGTGTGGCCCAACACCAAAATCCCAGATATGGAGCCCTGTTGGGGACGCATATCAGTGGTTAAGGGTAAGTGACAGCTGCGTTGACCCTAATGGCCACCACCACTTGTTCTGCCACTATTTCAGTATCAAGCCCACAAGGAGCCTTGTGGTCCAGATTCAGCCTACAAGGAGAAGCGAGTTTTACCCTTCTAATCCAAACCAATGTTCCAAGCTGTTTCCATTTCACTGGGTGCATCTACACATGATATCAACATGATGTAATAAACCCTGGCACAGTTTGTGCCGGAGTTTATTGTTCCCAGGTCCAGCATTTACGCATGTGCCCAGGACCGCAGCATATTTTGCTGGGACAATGCAGCCCCAGCTGGCAGGGGATCTAGGGGGTCAGCCTGCCAGCCTGGAGCTGTTCCCTCCCAGCTCAGTGTGCTGCAGATGGGCTCACTGGGGCATGAGGGTGCTACCATGCTGGGGTAGCCGTAAAATAGTACTTGTGTTGGTTAATACTATCCTATGGCAGAGTTAATTAGTTTTCTCTGGTTTAATAGCACTGCTCATGTAGACAGTGGGAGCATCTACACAAGAAGCTTCTGCACAGTGGTTACTGCACATTTATTTAGTACTTGTATTAGCAAGTTACTGAGCAGTAGCACTGACAAATGTCTTTTAAGTGACGCTACCGTGCAATAGCCTAATACTACTGCACAGTAGTGTATTAGCACTGTTAGTGCTGTGACATGCTGCTGCGCAGTAATATTAGGTTACTGTGCAGTCAGCATCTTTTGTAGACACACCCAGTGAGGCTTTACTGTGGAGCTAATTAGGCAACTCCACAGAAAGCATCTTGTGTAGATGCACCCATTAAAATTTAATGACCAACTGCAGTCTTTAGCCCAGAACTGAAGAATCTGGACTTTCCAGCCCATGGTGGCTACACACAGACAAAGGCACTCAGTGATACAATTTCAGAATATCAACCAGAGCGCATTAGTTGTATAGACAGATTCCCTAGACTGTCACAGTACAATTTAGGAAAGCAAATGCATAAAAGACAGTAGTTTTCTAAGAAACAAATTGGCTGTTTTTTCCCTATCTCTAAATATGAAATAATCAACACAGTTATTATTTTAATGGGGTTCTCTACCAACTCTTTCAAATCCTGTTCTGAATCACACCACCACTATTTTCACAACAATATTTCTTTTCAGTGAAGGAATGCAGAGCAATTTTGTTTTCTCTACTGCTCCTCATATGTGTCATAGGATTTCATGGTTGCTGGAATGAAACAAGCAATTTATTCACTGAGGGTAGCACTGCTATCAATCTCTAAAGGAGACTCAGTTTGGAGAATTGAATTATAATGTTTTTCTCATTGTACCCCCATCCGGCACTATGGAATGAGCAGGATGTATTGTTTTGCACTGGCATACAGAGGTGAAGACAAATTATTCTATAGTTATGGCAAACTGGCTTTGTGTTTTTAGTAACAAACTCACCTAATTGGACATTTAAACCCTAATTTGTAAATCCCTTGTGTTTTAATACGTCATTTTTATCTTAATTATAATCCTGTACTTCAACAGTTTTCCAAATTATTTATGAAAAGAGACTAAATTAATTTATTTTGGTAAAATAAATAAACAAGACTTTACTAACAGATAGAATGCATGCAGCAGCACAGGCAGAGGATATGAGTATTTGACAAAGGCTTCAAACCTTTACAAACATGGACTGGTAGTTTATTTGGCAATGGGAGTATTTTGGAATGAAGTACTGGAACAAAGGCATGTAAGTAACAGCAAGGTAAGCTAAGGATGAAGTTACACGTTACACTTAGACCACACTAAGGACATTCAAATTCCAAGAGTCCTCCTGTTAAAGTTTGCTAACTAATGCTGAGTGTCTCAAAGTTACACCATTTCAGGCAAGGGTTAATTTTGGGTGGTGATACCCATCTCATGTTAGTGTAATTTCAGTCTGCCCCACATCTCTGTGCAAGCAATGTGCAGTCCTCCAACATCCCACAATGCATCACTTCCAGCCCCCTCCCCTAGCCATGCCCCTGCTCGCCAGCCCTCTAGTGGCAAGTCAGAGTTGTGCAGGCAAGAAATGGTATTAACCCTAAATGTGCAACTTCTCACAGCACATTCTAATTTTAACACCATCTAACATCCCACACATTGAATATGGTCTAAGTGTAACATGTAACTTCGCCCTTTGGTTATGAGCTATTTTGCAGTAACTGCCTGTGTATACTCCCCTCAATTAAACTAATATAAGCTACCTTATATTTACATTCAAAGTATGCATGCAAGACTTTACAGGCATGAGTACATCTATGGGCAATTTCTAGAGAGTAGCTGACCTAGAGCAAGTTCACACCCTACCTTACCTGGCTGTAACTTGTGTTCCCATGCCCCTAGCCAAAATAGACAAGTGTACAAGGAAGCATTATAATATTGTTACTGTTTGTTTTTCCTTATATACCAACATCAAGTAGTTATGCTCTAAACACAGGACTAAGTAAAGATCAGAAGGGTAGATCTTTAGAAGGGAACAAGATCATGAATGTGGGTCAGGAAATAAAAAATTCTAGTTTCTTTTTCTAGCTTTTCTGCTAATTTATACTATGAGGCTGGGAAGCCATGTCCTTGTGCCTCAGCTTTTTCATTGAAAAAGCCACTAAAATAGGAGGTTAAGTGAAACGTTTTTAATTTAACTGTGAAGTACTTGGGCATTCAAAAAGGATAGGTCCTACACAATTCCAGGGAATAAATTATCCAAACTGATATAATCAATTCCTGTTCCAAAGTGGAAAAGTAATAAAAACATGTGTCATTTTTCTCAGAGATTTAATATAGCTACAATTCTTAAAAAAAAACATTGTCAAAAGTAATTTATTTAATATTGAGGTCTATAGTGGGTTACCAGAAAGGAATAATGTAGGGCTGATTTCAGCATATCTATCCTCACTGCTTTCCTTTCCAAGTTACTCAAATACTTAAATACTTATATCTTTCCCAATAAACAATGAACAAATGAGTAAATTATCTACAACTAACGGGCAATGATGGAGCCAACTAATGGCAGAACTTTTCCGAGCAAATTTCCTCACTGCTGTCTTTATTTGTTACCACTTTTATTGCGTTCTAATTGAAGCCACTGATGGCTAATTGCTTCATTTATCATCAAGTTTACAGGCCACACACTGCAAAACTAATTAGAGACAAGGCATTGTGCTTTAGTCTCCTTTTGAAATATTGCTGGCATTTACATTTAATTTCAATTCATTATGTTTCAAAGAAGCTGAAAGCGTGGGAGTGAAAGGATTATTTTTAAAAGTAGCATGAAGATTACGCATGTCTAGATCGCACTATGATGCACCATTATTATTAGGCTTTGAAAACAGGACAGAGAAGAATTAGCTGTTTCCCTTAGCTGGTTCCCTTAGCTCTGAGCACAAACACAAACCCACATAAAGAATCTAATATAAATAGGAGCCACAGAACTCTGCTCAGTCCACATAATTCTCAGCCATACTGATTTTCACAGGGAAGTGGTGAATTTTGCACCTGAGGTGAGAAATACTGCCCTAAGGATTTAAATCTGACAAATGCCAAGGTCTTGTGAAGGTTCTTCTGTTAGGCATGGAAAGACAGAAAGGCAGACTTCTAAGTTCATTGCTTATTGGTTCTACAATAAATCACCTGAAGCCTGCAGACATTTGGCAGGCCTGCAAAGAAATTACTGTTGTTTTAACTGTTTTTAATTGAAGCTTGATAGATTTTCAACTTTTAAGGTACTTTGATAAATAGATTTGATTTAGAGGTAAATCCTGCTTTTGTCTTATTCACACAAATTTCCCTCATTCACTTCCCTGGGGCTATTCCTGTGATGAAGGCAAACAGAATTTGGCTCTGAGCAATAAAGCTCATTCTGTACACTTCTTGCTATTTGATTTTGTCCTGTCATAGCCATTCTTCTTCCTGTCCCTTTTTAGTTCCTTTTCATCCTGACAGGCTGCTTCTCCCTACATAAAGTTACACCACAGAAGCAAAATGCATTTGTTACCTGGAAACCATGCAATTCAACATAACGATTTGCCATCTTAATAGAGATGCAGACCGCCAAGGATGTTTTCTGTGTTTTAATATCAATAATTTTAGCTGATCAAAAGTAGCAACCTAATAAAGTATTCCACCACCTACAGATTGCTTTTCAAGATGTTTGATGAGTTGTTCATTATAATCTCTGGTGTGTAGGGGGGTCACAGGGAGGAGGACAAGGTTTTTTTGAGTGGAGTTTTTGTCTTCCCCTCAGTTTTTCTGAAGAAGCAGTGACTGACTCAGCAGAACTTCAGAAATGAACAGGAATTCAGGAATTGTTATTCTGGATGCTATGGAAGCATCTCTGTTTATCTCCAGAATAGCTCCCACATTTCAGAGTGATTATTCATAGTAAAGATGAAAGAAAGCATCTCTGTAAAATAAATTTTCAGTCTACTCAGCTCTGTTTTATCACACAATATGCTTTTCATATTTTAGTACTGCCTAGCATCCTGCTGTTGATGTTGCAAATACATTCACACTTTTTCTCAAAATGAAGCAGGAAAGCAGTCACTGCACTGGTTTCCTCTAAAAATAATCATCTTCGATGGTGGCCTTCCCATATGGGAAAAGGCACACTCTTTGTTGGGTAAGGCTGTTTGGGAGGTGTGACAAGAAACAGACAAAAATATACTCCCAATGTAATCTATACTGTGTTTGTATACACATGTAAATGACCCCAGGATCAGGTATGCACAGACGTGCAGCTAACCCAGGGTAGCTGCACACACTAGGCACTGGCAGCTGTTTTTTGTGTCTCACTGCTGGACAGTGGAGGAACAGGTAATAGCCTCAGGCAGGAGGTTGGACTAAATGATTTCTGGCTCTAGGTCTCTCCCAGCCCTTCTCCTCTATGATTTGTAAGCAGTTAGCCCTGAGATAAGCATAAACACACAACATTTCTGCTGGAAGAGTTTATATCCAGTTCTTTTTAGGGGAAATTCTTTAAAGAACTGGGTGAAGTTATCCCTAGTTGGTGGTTTGGATTATATCTGCCTGCTTCATTTTACACTGGTGTAATGCCAAGTCCACCAGCATAAACATTTTGTCTGTACAGGGACTCAGATATCCAGCAGCACAGCAGGGCCCGCCTGGCCCCGTTGGAAGCCCCAGCAGCGGCTTCTGGCCTTGGACCATGTGGCTGTCCCGGTGTGTGAACCTCAGGTGTGTGCGGGGGGAAGGGCAAGGAAGGAGCCCGGATCCCATGACCAGCACTCCCTGCTGCAGCCACTCGCAACCCACACAGGGCTGTCCTGAGCAGGCACAAGCAGCCCCAGGCAGGCTGCGAGCAGCTGCAGTGCAGGGAGACACTCACAGGGCAGGCGAGGAACTGTTTTTCCCCATGCTCCACACCAGCAGCAGCTGTGCCCCCCCTCCGCTTGCCGCACCAGGCAGCGTTGGCTGCCGCTGCCCACCCAGAGCTTACGTGCTGGGCAGCCCAGACGTAGCAGTGGCAAACACTTCCCACTGCGGCAAGCAGTGGGCCACAGCTGCTGCCGCCATGTGCAGCCCTGACGGGCAAGCCCAGAGCCAGCATGGGGCCCAGGCTGGCAGTGGGGGCAGGTTACAAGCTGGTGCTGAGCACAGGAAAAGCAGCCCCTCACCTGCCCCATGCCCAGGGCCCCACACTGCAGCTGCTCGCAGCCTACCTGGGGGTGCCTGTGCCTGCTCAAAACAAAATGAGGGCAGGGAGTACATGGCAGGATGCCCTGCTTGTGCCTCTTGCCCCCCAGCCCTGCTACCCCTCCCAAAGCCCCTGCCTCCCAGCCCTGCTGCCCTGTGCCCCCCTCCCAAGGTCCCTTCCCCCCAGCCCTGCTGCCCCATGCCTCCCACCCAAAGCCCTTGCCCCCCAGCCCTGCTGCCCCTTGCCCCACACCCAAAGCCCCTGCCCCCCAGCCCAGGATCTGTAACTGTCAGCTACCCAGAACCTGGGCCAGCTGCAAACATCTTCTGCCTCTTCGCTCCAGTCCCCACCTGTGCCTGCTCAGGACAGCCCTACATGAGCTGTGAGTGGCTGCAGCAGAGAGCACCGGCCACGGGGCAGGGGAGGGGCCACATTTCCCTGCGCTCCACACCAGCTCGTTCCCTGCCACAGAGCAGGGTGTCGGGGCTGCTCGCTGCCACCCCCCCACCTGTACCACGGGGCTAGGGGGGGCACTGGGAATGAGTGGTTGCATTGGGCGCACACCAGTGTCCCAGGGCCAGTGCTGGTGGGGCCCAGAGCAGGGCAACAGGAGTACAGGGTCCTGGCTGGCAGAGGCTCTATGGAGCTGGGCCAGCTCCCCTGTCTCTGATGGTGCAGCCCAACCTGGCTCCACAGACCCCTGCCAGCCTGCACCCTCCTCTGGGCTTCACCAGTGCTGGCCCTGAGACATTGGTCCCAAGATGGTGACCAGGGGCAGGGCATCTTTCAAGGGGCAGAACTACCCATGTGGCCCTCGACAGCTTGCCAAAACTGGATAAGTGGCCCTCAGCCTGAAATAATTGCCCACCTCTGGTTTATAAGCATGTAAGGGGTGAATATCGGGAGCTGGGAGAAAAACTGTTCACTAGGCTGCCCCAAGAGAGGACATTGAGCAATGGTCATAAACTGTTAGAGAATGGTTTTGGGTTGGATGTCAGGAAGAACTTCTTTATGGATCAGCAATTCTACCCTCTGCACATGTCCCAAACTACCCTAATGCTAGTTCTCTCCTAAGCCTGCCACTGAGATCAAGGGCTCCTATACACAAGTGCAGAGGCTGCTCGATGAGCTGGAATTCCAGTGTGTCAGAGCAAACTTGATTTGAGTCTGCTGGAGCATGGCAATTCCTGTGCTCCAGCAGCCTCCTGTGTTTTGTGTATCAGGGTCCCCATGCTTTAAAATGACAGTGGGGGTACTTGAACTAAAGCTCATCAAAGATGAGGCAACCCACCATTGTGCCAAGGCTGCACATGCTCTGTAAGAACACCTGGAACCCTCTGGAACAGGACTGACCTTGCCTGGACAGGCCCTCCCCATAGGAAATCATAGGTAGTCTACCCCATAAAAAGGGGTAGTGGAGAGAAGACTGACTCCTTGGGAATGCCATTTTCAGCTGGACCATCACCATGCCATACTACCTATCTACCCCAGAGGCCCTGCTGGCAACCCCTACTGGACAACACTGAGCTGAACGAGACCCCAACTGGCCATTGAGGACCCTCTTTCAGCCTGGGGTAGGTAGATATCACCTGCATATTTCCTCCTCCAATTTGGACTCTATCTCTCTCCTCCCAGACTTCAGCCCCTCCACCAAGCCTCTTTAACCCCTGCTGCCAGTATGTGTGTGTGTGTGTGTGTGTGTGTGTGTATATGTGTGTGTGTATGTGTGACCCAATAAGCTACCATGTCACCATCTCCCTTGTTCAAAAAAAAAACACTGTCATTTGTAACCCCGAGTTACGTTGTGTTTTACTGAGCCCCAGTCCCTTCCCTATCTTAAATTCCAGTCTCTGTCTCTCTCTCCACTCTCAGCCCTGTTCCGGCCACCTTTTCTCTCCTCTCTGTCCCTTTTCTGCAGACTCTCAACCCTGTTCCCACCACTTTTGCCTCTTGCCACCTCTTTCCAATCCCTATCTCTCTCTGCCTATACTTTCACACTCTCTGTGCTCTCCAGCCTCCCTCCCCCCTGCAGCCCCACTCCCAGGTCTCCTCTCCCCATGTACCCCTTGGCTCCCCTGTAGCTTCCTTGTTCCAGCTCCAGCTTCCAGGCTTCTCCCCAGCATTGCTTTTTCTGCTTTCGATTAACCTTAAGTTACCCCAACTCCCCTCCAGTCTGCTGGTTCTAATCCTGGCACCGGCAACTTTCATCTCAGTCTCTACCAGCAATAACCTAAAGTAACCCCAAGCCTCAGCTCCTCAATCCAGCTCTCTCTAGCCTACCAGTTCTAATCCTGGTCCCAGCAACTTTCACTCTCTTTCTTACCTTAACCTTCCCCCAGGTATCCCAAGTATACCAAGCACATACATACACACCACAACACCCAAGTTAGGAACTCACCTGTGTGTATGTGTAGGTGAGTGGTATGTATGTGAACTGATATACATGTATGTCACTGTGTGCATGATATACGAATTAGTGATCTGTGTATGTATATTGGGTGTGCAGGTACTGGTAATTGATTCTGATCTAATTTCTTTTGGTCTGTATAGCGTGTGTAGGTGCTTGAATTGGTGATAGGTGTGCATTTGCCTAGGCTGGTAATTATGGATGTGTATGTGCCTGAATTGGTAGTGTGTGCACGCACGCCTGGTGGGGGTGCACGCACCTAGAGTGTGTCTATGCGCCTAGTGTGTGTTTGCACTGAATTGATTTTTGAGTGTGTGCATGTGCAAACACCATGCCCTCCTGCCTAACAACACAATATCCTGAGCATTGGCCAGATCCCACAGGGCAACAGCACCATAGAGAGAGGTATGCCTAAATCCCCTGTGAGGGATATGTTCTGATGGATATGCTCTTAGCAGGATTGACTCACATGGGCAGTACTGAGTTCAACTCAAGGCACAGAAGCCAGTGGTGACATGTACAGGCTGTACGGAGGTGCACATTCACCCCCTGAGAATGCCAGTGAACCCCCTGACAGGCCATGCTCCCCACTCAGGTGATGGGCAGAGGTGGCAGGCAGGAGCACGGTCGGCACAAGGAGACCCCCCCCAGCTGGTGAGATCAGCCATGGGGGCCCCCCCCCCTCACTGACTGGTTGCTAGGGGGGCACGTTCCCCCCTGACTAAGGTGGCACCAGTCGTCCATGACAGAAGTCACAAGTACTTTCATTCAAAAATAAATTCAGAGGATGTGCTACTACCCACCTTCTCTATAATATCCAAGTAGTTAGTGCTCTCATCCAGGAAGTAGGGAACCTGAATTTATTTTCCTCCTCAATCCAAGAGGATTCAAGCCCATATTTTCCACTACTCAGGAGATAACCAGTGGGCTATGGGCTAATCTAGGAAAAGATCATCCACCCTGCTTACTGAAGAAGAGCCACCAGAAGAAAGGAATACAAGATTCAAGGACCAAAAGTGAAATAAACAAGAAGCCTGATTCTATAACTTAGTGACTAGGACAAACAGATGACAGGGGGAAGTCCTGTATGCCAATCCCTGCTCTCAGGATTATTTCTGGTATCTATCCAATGACTGTTTAATGTAAAATGCATTAAAAAGTCTAGGCAAAAGACTGGTGATCAGACAGGAGGATGAAGTCTTAATTTTGGTGTCTTAAATGCTTTTTAATGCATTTTAAAACACCTCCTTGGGAAGCATATTCCAGATTCTGGTCACCCTTACCATAAAGAAGTTCTTCCTGACATCCAACCTGAAACCATCCTCTAATAGTTTATGGCCATTGCTCAATGTCCTCTCCTGGGGCAGCCTAGTGAACAGTTTTTCTCCCAGCTCTCAATATTCACCCCTTACATACTTATAGACAGTAGGCTCGAATTGGGGACGGTGATTCCATTTGTTGATTCAGATCACTGTCCCCAATTTGATTCAGCGAATCCAAATCTTAGGATCAATGCTAATTCAGAGAATTAGAATTCAGCCATAGACACTGCTTTAAATGTTTTTATAAGTACCTCGAGGTATCAGGCATGGCTTGTGAATGCTGTGATGCTGGGGTGGATGGTGCATCCCACAGGACTGCAGGTGGGGGGAGGCACATGCTCGGCAGAAAACCCGGAAGTAAACCAGAAGTACTTCCAGTTCACTTCTGGGTCCACTGCTGAGCACACAGGGGGGCGACCACTGGAAGTGCCAAGCACACTGGGGAGCCCCTCATGCTCCTGTGGGATGCTCCATCCGCCCCACCATTACAGCATTCATGAGCTGCCTGGTACCTTGAGGTATGTAGAAAAAACATATAAAGCTGTGTCTATATCCGAATAGCCAAATCTTTCTGAATCTCTCTGAATCAATTTGGAGGGTTCCAATTCGATTTGGAGAGATTAAAGTGTCTCCTGATTTGATTTGGATTGAGAGATTTGGTCACTGAATCAGGCCAAATCAAATCATGGACTGAAGCTTCGCACAGCCCTAATAGACAGCCACCATGTCCCCCCTCAGTCTTCTCTTCCTCAGGCTGAATAGTCCCAGATCTCCTAGTCTTTCCTCACAAGGTTTGTCCTCCAGGCCCTTAATCATTCTTGTGGCCCTTCTCTGGACCCTTTCAAGATTCTCCTTGTCTTTTTTAAAGTGTGGCACCCAGAACTGGACAGTACTCCAGCTGGGGTCTCACCAGCACTGAGTAGAGAGAAAGTATCACTTCCTTAGCCCTGTTCATGACACATCGGCTAATACATCCCAATATGTTATTAGCTCTGTTGGTTACAGTGTTGCACTGGTGGCTCATGTTCATCCTGTGATCAACCATAACCTTGAGGTCCCTTTCATCTATATTCATGTCACTGGTTACTTCTCCCCAGATGAAGCATTCTGTATTTATCCTACTGAATTGCATCCAGTTCCATTCTGCCTATCTTTCCAGCTTCTTCAGGTCCTCTTGGATCTGCATCCTATCCCCTAGTGTGACCACTTTTCCCCATAACTTAGTATCATCTGCAAACTTGGCCAGTGCACTTTCCACATCCTCTTCTAAATCACGTTAGCTGTTAATAAGGATGTTGAACAGCATGAGGCCAAGAACTGAACCCTGTGGGACACCACTCACCACCTCCCACCAAGATGATATAGACCCATCCACTAACACTCTCTGGGCTTGACCCCTTAGCCAGGTCACACCCCACCTGACCATGGACTCTGCCATCCCACAATCACCCAGTTTTTTTATAAGAGCATCATGGGAGACCATAACAAAGGCCTTTTTAAAATCCAAGTATATGACATCAACCATGTCTGCCGAATCTAAGTGGTTCGTTACTTGATCATAGAAGGAGATGAGACTGGTCAGCCATGACATACAAACAATGAAACCATCCTGGCTATCCTTCAGCATCATGCCTTCTACCAATCTCTCACAAATGGACTTCTTGATAATGTTTTCCAAAATTTTACCCAGTATTGAGGTCAAACTGACCAGCCTATAGTCCTCAAATACCTCCACCAGTGGTCCCACAATGATTTCAGCCCATTTCCTCAGCACTCTCAGGTGTAGTCCATCCAGTCCTCCTGACTTGAAGACATTCAGCTGCATTAAGTGCTCCCTCACCAGTTCAACACTGACCATTGGTTGGCACCCCTTCTTCTCCCCCACATCCATCCAATATCCAGCTAGGCAAGCAACCACCATTTGTATGCAGGTGAATACAAAAAGTATTCATTAAAGAGTTCAGCTTTCTCCTGACTGTCTGTTATCAGTTGTCTCATCCCATTTTGCAAGGGCCCCACATTTCCCTTGGTCTTCCTCCTGCTCCCTATATACCTGAAGAAGGACTTCTTCTCATTCCCCACTCTCCTCTCATATCTTGACCCAAAGGGTCTTGAGTCACCCTTCTGTCGAACCAGTTTGGATCTCTGAGGAGGCATACCTGTCCTTTACATAGAAAGCTACACCTCCTCCCTTCTTCCCTGTAGCCCTCCATGAATATAGCCCAGTCATGTCTAGAATCCTACTGGTTCTCCGTTATTCCAACAAGATTATATTTCCTATTTGATAGCAGGAGTGCCAGTTCCTCCTGCTTATTCCCCATATTCCTAGAGTTTGTATATACACACTTAAGTCCCCCATTGGTAACCCCCAGTTCCCCACAGCCCCAACATCATCCCAACATTTCAACATCTTTCTGACTGCCCTCTGTATCCTTCCTGCTTGACTGTACCCCAGCTTGCATTCCCATCTGTACACCCATGCCCCAACACACCTTTTTTTAAAGCCCTCTTCCGTAAGTCAGCCATCCTGAAAGAAGACAATTTCTTCCTCCTTGGCGTGAGGTAAATGCCATCTCTTCTCAACAACCTTGTATCCTGGAACAGCATTCCATTATCATAAAATCTGAAATCCTCACTACAGCCCTGACCTTTGACTGGGAGGATGGAAGAGAAAACCACCTGCGCCCCCAACTCAGAGCCTTGTAGTCATTCATGACCTACCCAGGGTTGTTCCTGGCCATATCATTCATGCCCACATGGATGAGCAGCAAGAGGTAGTAGTCAGAGGACTGGATGAGCTTTGTAATCCTCTCCATCACATCCCAGATACAGACCCCTAGAAGCCATCAACCCTCCCATGCAAAGGGATCTGGTCAGCAGATGGCACCCTCCATCTCCCTCAGAAGAGAGTTGCCCACTACCACCATCCTACATCTCCTCTTCTGATCAGGAGCTTGCCTCCTTTCCTCCTCTGGAGCAAGTGCCTCCAGTCCTTCCTCCACCAAGGGTGCAAGTTTCTCATACCTGTTGCACAGCTGAACTGGACAAGTTTCCCTTGCAGAACATGGCCTGGAGCCCTTTCCCATTAGCTAGCTCTAGGTGTTTGCCCACTCCTCGTGTGCATTTTTTGGGATCACCTTTCTAAGATAGCTAGTTCTTTCCATGAATTTTATGGGGAATCTAGGCACTTAATTCTGGGTTTTGAATTCTAGTCTGGGACCCAGACACCTAAAATGTAGGTGTTGAGATACCTAACTTTTAGGCATGTAAATCCTTTTTTGGATCTGGCTGTTAGTACCTAAAGGCACCAGTAAGGGTCAGGTCATGTTTTGCTGTATGCCCAAAGAGACTGTTAATAGCAAAGTGGGAAATAAATACTCACAGATGGGCCCAGGGTTATGTACATAGGACAGTCACAGTGGTCACAGCTCTTGACTGCTAGCAGTATGTATTAATACTAGAAAGAAACTTGAAGATGGAGAGGAAGAGAGGAAGGTAGGAGTTTCCCAAAGAAAATAAGTGAAGACAGAACCACTTTCAGAGAGGTGCAAAAGAGCAAAAATAAATGGCTGCTCCTGTTGGACACACTTTGCACACCCTTACCCCCTCGACAGATGTGGTTTCATTTATGAGCAAAGTTTCTTAGTATGATATATAAAACTATGACAATTATTTGTGCATTATTTGCTAGATAATAAAATGTTCTTTTCATGTGGCTGATGATGCATGCAAATCACCCAAAAACTTCTTCCTCTTCTCAGCAAAGAAAGAAAAGGGAACCAACCTCCCTCAGAAACATACCTTCAGAAACATACCTTCCTCATCCCATTCAGGAAATGTTTGGCACTGAACTTGAGTTTGGCACTGAAAAGAAATGAGCTTGGCACTGAGTTCTGAAAGTCAACAAATGCAGAATTCTTTAAGCCAAAAAAGTCTATGGTCATCTACAGAAAATTCCCACTGGAATTTAAATCCAGTAACTATTAGCTCAACCTTGGCAGCTGACCTCAAAGCTGTAGCAGGTCATGGTGAGAGAGAGTCTCTCAGATACCCTGGACCTATGTCATCTATGCTTTTATTAGACTTTGAATGGCTTTGGGAAGTGCACAGGAAGCCAAGGTAGCAGGAAGTCCAGGACTTTGAATGGCTTTGGGAAATGCACAGGAAGCCAAGGTAGCAGTTGAAAACCCATGTAATTAATTCCTATTATCTAGCAAATAAGCTTTTACATTCTGTACCATTTTACCTTGCAGTACAAACTATAGGCCCAAATAGTGTCATGCAGTAATCCAGTCTAAAAGTCACAAAGTTATGGATAACTGTGACAAGATCCTCATGCAAAAAAGACTATGGATACTCCGTTACAGAACAAAATAGTATGGCATTGAGATTCCAAGTTCCCTGTCAAATACTTACCTTCTTGGACAATGAAAAGGCAACTCTCAAAAATTAATGACATGAACTATCCATACCTTTTCCTATCCCTGAAGCAATATCTCCATCTTTTCAGCACTAAATTTCAGCCAACTCAGTCTCACCCCACTGTGCTGCTATTTCAGCTAGGCCTTGGGAGAGCATCCATCTCCACTGAAAGCAAGACATAGTGTTGACATGCACATATGGATGTCAGTACACCCAAATCATTTCATTATCTGTCTTTACATATACGCTGAACAGAGGGAATGACAAAACAGAGACTTGGAGGACTCAATATTAAGTGTCTCCTGACAGGAAAGCAGTCTCTCAAGCTACCTTTATCATTTTGCAAAGTAATGCTACCCCTTTTTGCCAGTATCTGCATGCAAGTTAAAACAGGGATATTCTACCAACAGAACTGAGCTGTAATTTTTTCCCACTCTGAAACAGTGTACCATTTAAAGACTTCTCAGGTACCAGGGCGTTATAATGTAACTTGATACTGGTGGTGACAATAAGAAAAGTGGTGTACATTACCGCACAAGGAAAAATAAAGCAGCAATTAACAAGTTTCTATATATTTCCTGTTTGCATAATACAGCCCTTTTTCAGGGCAAAACCTGGAAGAAATTTATAGGCCAGGAAAAGATTTTCAGTAAAGACTCATTTGAACACTTACTAATGCAGAAATGGTTGTGTGCTTTGTGAGCAATGTAAAAGGACAAACTGAAATGCTGTTTCAACTGACTAGAGGTGGCAGCAAAGAAAGGTTGCAATGTATTCTAGTGGCAGATACCTGTGGAGAAGTTGTCTTACGCCATTAACAGCCAGTGTGAAAGCTTCTTATCACAACTGCTCTAAATAAAACAAGACCATGTGTGAAGCATATACAAGTCATAAATGCATTTCAAATATCAATTTTTATGGCACAATCATAAACGGATGTTGTTATTTTTAAAGAGACTCAGCTGGGCACACTGATTTACTAGACCTACCACACAGCCCAAGATACAAAATTATATATGCTTATCACTAGTGAAAAATACTGCGTGCGCCTTTCTTCAACATGTACTACTGAAGTTTGCTTTTTTTCCATTAGGCTTTAAACTATAATACCACTACAGGGCAAGTGCTGTTGTGAAGCCTTAAACTACAGATCTATATGCACACTTTCTGGTTTTTACAGTTTATTCTTTTCTGAAATTTGGTGCTTCTTTTATAGAAATTGTGACTAATTTTAATTATAATTTTTTATCAGTTATAATTTTAAATAACTTGTATCCAAAGTATTTATCTGATCTTTAGTTGGCCTTTTCCACCCAGTTACCATTTTTTATTCAGAGACCACTCTTTCACTTAACACAGGAAAAGCTATAAGCAGTAGAATGGTATTAAACACTCAGTTCATATTTACAAAGCAACTTAGGGGACAGCAGACTGACTTCTGTCTCTGAACTATGAAAACTGTTTCTGAGTAATAAGTTATTTTTTTATAATTAAAACTCAAAACCTTAAGTCTGGGACTAATTCCATAGACTTATGTGCCTTAGTTCAGGAAAGCAGCCCCATTCATTGCCAAAGAAAGTAAGCATGTGCTTTAAACTACCATATTTACCAGAGTATGAGACAACTTCAAATTTAAGACAACCCCCCAATACAGTAATTAGAATATAGACATGGAAACATTATAAATGTATTGTAATTTTCCATGCATAAAATCTAATTATGGGAGGGTAATTTTAAATCCTCCCCTCCTCCCACCACACACTGCTACAGCAGGGAAAGCAGCAGCAGTAGCAGAGTGGGGCAGGTGGCAGAGGGGTTTGCCTTAACGCAGGTGTGGTAAAGTTCCTAGCTTCTCTTTAACTGGAAAAAAGTTTTATATCTGATGATGTGCCACACCATATCCATCATGCTTTCCAAAATCCTAGGTCCCCATACCTAGAGTGACACTCAGTCCATTCATTCTGATTTTAGGTCAGTTAGTTCTGATTCTGAAAAAACTTCTAAGTGTATGATTACCATATTTACTTGAAGCCAAGATGAGGTTTCTTCAACATGGGGAAAAAAGCCCCTCATCTTGGCTTTCAGTACCTAGGGGAGGGGCAGGGGACTGCTGTGGCTCCAATTCCGTCCCTGACCCAGGCTCATGGTCAGAGTCAGAGCCACTGCAGCCATCTATGCCCTGCTTGCCTCCCCTGCCACCTGCCCCCCTGTGCCTATGCCCCCCAGGGCTCCTGCCCCCTCCCCAACCCCGTAGTGCTTGTCTCCCTTACTGCCTGAATCCCACAGCCTCTGCCACCCACAGCTTCTTTCCCCTGCATCCCACCCCCCACAGCTTCAGCCCTCCTGCAGCTTCTGCCCACTAAAAGCCTCTGCCCCTGCTGCTCCCTATCCCCCTGCCACTTATCATTAAGCATGGGAGCTGGATGCTGGATGCTGGAGCTGCTGCCACCACAAGTGCTGCTGAGTGGCCAGGCTGGGACAGAGTTATCTTATGCTTGTACCCACAGCCAGAATGGGGCTGAAGCCATGCCTAATGGTAAGCAGTGGGGGGCGGGGGGTGCAGAGGTTGTGGGGGGGTGCAGATGGAGGTTGTAGGGGGGCAGGGATGGAACAGCTGCAGTGGGCATATGGCTGCTGTGGCTCTGAATCCAACCCTGCATCTGGGTCAGGGCCAGAACTGGAGTCATAACAGCCCCCTGCCCCCCTTCCCCCCACACACACTTGGTATTCAGATCCAAGATGCGGGGTTTTTTCTCCATGTTGAATAGGGGGAAAAACCGCATCTTGGATTCAAGTAAATATAATCACACACTTAGGAGTGTTCCTGAATCAGAACATAGGTTGCCGTAGATATACAGAGATCCTGCTCTGACATGCTGTAATTACAGCACATTAAAGCAGACTCAATTAATCAGGTCTGCTGGAGCATGGTAATAAGTTCTCTCCAGCCAACCTCTGCATTTATGTATTCAGCATTGTGCACTTCAAAATGGCAGTGGGAGCACTTTAACTAAAGCTCCACCATTTTGAAGCACCACCGTTTTGAAGCACAGGATGCTAAATAAAGGAGACGCTGTGGGCACTTTAATTTAAGTGCCCCACCACCACCACTGGAACACGTGTAAAGACACCCTAACTGACCACAAATCAGAATGAATGAACGGACTGTCACTCTGGGCATAGACAGATCTAGGATTTTGAAAAGGGAGTGCAGATGGTGTGGAACATCATCACATATAACACAGCACATACTTTTCTCCAGTTAAAGAGAAGCTAGAAACTTTACTAATATGGTAGGGAGTTAGCACTATATTAGTTGGTTTACAATCAAAGCAAAAGACAAATGTAATTATTGGAATGTGCACTAATTGGCTAAAGAATATATAAAGATTTTAAAAACACAAGACATTAGACAAAAATAATCAAAGAATATTATATTATTAGTCTTGTAATCATTATAATTACATGTAAATCTCTTGTTCAGATTCATAAAACAAAATCTAGCCTTCCTGAGGATCTTAACAGTGTCTCCAATACTGTACTGTCAGTCATTTCTTCACCTGAGTTAATGTCACCACACCTCAGTTAAGGTTTTTAGTTAGAGCTAAAAACAGTCTGCAGGGCTGTAAAATAGAAGAGAGACATTACCAGGAACGGCTAACAAACAGCAAAATTGCAGAAGAAAGCATAGTTTGAAGAGTGAAACATCAAAATCATTAAAAAGGATAGAGTCCTGTGGAGAGGAGAGAGATTGGCAGGAATCAGGGAGATGAATAAGTCACAAAGTCAATTGACTCTCTCAGTACTATATGAATAGAAATGCTGCTGACCCTCCAAGACAGCTCATTTTAAAGTTTGGGTGGAGCTGGAATGAAAGGGGAGTGTAGCTATACCTGAAACACATTCCTTATGTATTACAGATGTTAGTTTTTCATTGTAACTTCATATGGCAATGGTCAGTTTTCTGGGGTTTTGCTCCTGACATCTTAAACTTAGGTTTTATACTCATCTACTTCATTCACGGATACATTAGCAGAGTGGTTTAAACAACTCCAGGGTTCAAACACTCCAGGTTTCAAACATTGCTTTTGGCGTATGCCAAAGGATGCAACTGATCAACCTAATCATTTGCACTAGGAAATCAAAGGTTCCTTGTATGCTAATGAGTATGAAAACTAGCTCTGTGGAATACTAGGCTCAGTAGCTTCTTTTGGTATTTTATTGCTCAGTTTACTTCTCAGCTTTACGCATTGAACTCTTACACATTTTATTATTTTACTGTATTTTCCATTACACACAGTTTATTTGTCTCTGAAATAATACCCTTACTATATACAGCTATCTTACATACATTTCTGATATACTCAAGTTATATAACTACATTTTTAGTTTGTCTTTTTTATGATTGTGGAGGAGAAGTTATACCATTTTAGACAAGCAGTTTTGGAACTGACAGACCTTGACAAGGAATCTGATCATATTAGCCTCTGAAGTCCACAGGAAAATTCCAGCCTACTTCTACGGTTGAATAGTATTAGCAAAGGCATGTGTTGACCTCGTGTAAGTTTTTTGCTACATCTATCATGATATTAACCAACCAGCTCCTCCACCAGCTCCTCCACTCCACTCTCACTATCTTGAGATGAGTATAAGAATATTGCTCACACATGCAGGATAAAATCAGGAAGGCCAAAGCTCAATTGGATTTGCAGCTAGCAAGGGACAAGAAAGGTAACAAGGACATTTTCTACAAATATGTCAGCAACAAGAGGAATGTCAGGAAAAGTGTGGGTCCCTTACTGAATGGGGGAAGCAACCTTGTGATGGACGATAAGGAAAAGGCTGAAGTATTCAATGCCTTTTTTACCTTGGTCATCACTGGCAAGATCAGCTCCCAGACTACTGCACCAGGCAATGTAGTTCTGAGCAGCCCCCAGTGGTAAAAGGACCTATTAGGGATGATTTAGAAAAATTGGATGTGTACAAGTCTATGGGGCAGGACGAAATGCATCTGAGGGTGCTAAGGGACTTGGCTGATGTGATTGCAGAGCTGCTGACCATTGTCTTTGAAAACTCATGGCTATTGTGGGAGGTCCCAGACTACTGGAAAAGGGTGAATATAGTGCCCATCTTTAAGAAAGAGAAGAAAAAGAGTACAGGAAACTACAGACCAGTCAGTCTCACCTCAGACTGTGGAAAAATCATGGAGCAGGTCCTCATGGAATCCATTTATAATCACTTGGAGGAGAAGAAAGTGATCAGGAACAGTCAGCATGGATTCACCAAGGCCAAGTCATGCCTGACCAACCTGATTGCCTCCTATGATGACATGAGTAGATTTATGGATGCAGGAAAAGCAGTGGGCAAGCACTTTAGCAAGGCTGTTGATATGGTCTCCCACAGCATTCTTGCAAACAAGTTACGGAAGTATGGGCTGGATGAATGGACTGTAAGGTGGATAGAAAGCTGGCTGAATCATTGGGCTCATTGGGTAGTGATCAATGGGTTAATGTCTTGCTGACAGCCAGTATCAAGTGGAGCACCCCAGGGGTCAAGCCTAGAGCCAGTTTTGTTCAGTATCTAATATCTTCACCAGTGACCTGGAAGATGGCATACAGTACACCCTCAGCAAGTTTGCAGATGACACCAAGCTGAGGGAAGTAGCAGATACACAACAGCTCTGCAGAAATGGACCTTGGGGTTACAGTGGACAATATACTAGATATGTGCCCGTGTTGCCAAGAAAGCTAAGAGGATACTGGGCTGCTTTAGTAGGAGGAGTGCCTGCAGACTGAGGGAAGTAATTCTTCCTCTCTATTCAGCACTGGTGAGGCCACACCAGGAGTACTGTGTCCAGTTTTGGGCCTCTCCACTACAGAAAGAATGTGGGAAGTTGGAAAGAGTCCAGCAGAGGGCTCAACAAAGCCTTGGCTGGAATGATGTAGTCGGAGATGGTCATGCTTTGAGCAGGCAGTTGAACTATATGACTTCCTGAGGTCCCTTCCAACCCTAATTTTCTATGATTCTATGATTCTATACCCTGCACCTTGTTGAAGGGGTGTAACTGATAGACCTTTGACCCTTGGCAGCAGACTCTTACTTGATAGGGTTTAAACCCTGGGGTTCAGGAATTGGAGGCAGGGCAACTGGAGACTTTGGCAGCATGAAACAGAATAAAGGCTAGACACTGTTACCAGGGGAGGTGTCACCACCAACACAACAGCCTGGTAAATCTGACACAGCATACAACCCCACAAATGTATGGGTCCAACAACAATGCAAAGCCCTTAATTCCACAGCAACTACAGGGTCAGAGAAGGGTTACCTGGCTGTTGGTGTTGACACCCCACCTTGAAGCAGCATCTTCCACTGGGAGTAAAGTGAGGCAGATAAAGGGACTCCTGATTTCACTCTATTCCACACAGCTGGAGCATCCAGGGCCTCTGCTTCCATTCCAGGGTCCTCCTTTACTAAGTACCCAGGCTTATGCTATGGTTATCCAGCCTTGTTTGAACTTTATTAATAGTATATATGGTACTATTATTTAGGAGTTTGTGCTACATTTGAAGTTCAGACATTAAGTTGTTTTTGAATAATTTTCTAGCAAGAAGAGTGGGTGACTTAAAAGTGAGGAAAACATTTGCTCCCAGGTTTTTCTAATTCAAAACTGGCTGAACAGATTTCACTCATATTATCCAAGACGTGTCTAAGAACTGTATATATTATTACTAAAAAAGAAGGGTTTCAATTGGAAATGGCTCCTCAACCTGAACTCTAGAGTTTACTACATAGGCATGCTATAATCATCTAGTTAAATAGGTGAAATTAAGGAAAAGTGTGGGGTAAACTGCCCTGGGACATATGGTCAACCATACTGTATGAAGTGGGATATAGAAAAGAAATAATCACTGTAACTTAAATTTTTATGGTACCTTTCATCATCAAGAGTCTCAAAATGCTTCACAGACTAAACATGACAGTCCAGATTCTGATTTAAGTTATACTGGTGTAAATATGGAGCGACTTTACTGAAGTTATTAAAGCTGCTCAGTTTACAAAGATGAAACTGAGATCAAAGGTTTGGTTCCATTGTATGTACATAGTAATAAGTTTCATTTGTGCTTTGGTTTAATTCAAACAAGTATAATTTGAGGCAAATTTATTTCCCAGCAAGAGAGATGGAGAACTGATAAGTCTGGTACTTAAATATATGTGACAACAAATAAAAAAAAGGAAATCAGTAACAAAGCTTTAAGCATTTATCTAAATATGCCTTCTGGTTAATGGAAAACAGCTAAGCATTCACAAAAACGTGAAATATGACTGTCTTAATTCAAATTAATAGCAACATGTATACATTCAGCTACAGAATTATCTTCTGTTCACACATCCTGGTCAGGGGATTAGCTGTTTAATACATCTTTTGATTTTTGAAAATGTAATTTTCTCAGTCCCAGACCATCAACATAGTGCTATAGCTCTGTTCTACAGCTCTGTCACCATGACCACAATGGGATTGGAAGAACAGTCCAACTTTTAGAAGCAGGAGATCGACCCTCAGTACCAATGCTGGCTTCTGAAACAGCAAAGCATACATTCTCAGGCTCCAGGCTAGGGACAGATATTACACTTAAACCGGTATAAGTGATTGGAAGCACATTTAAACCTGTAACAGAACAGAAGTTCAGCACACATAAATCGGTTTCGAAATGGCTAAACCCGGTTTAAGATAAACCTGGTAGATGTAGAATCACACCTAACTAATATAGGTTAAACTGGTCTGAGGGAAGTGAGGGAAGTGTCCATCTTGGCTTCTCTCACCCCTCCCACCTCCCACCCCCACCAGCTCCAGGCTTTGTCCTGGCCCAGCCCTACGCAGGCCCTGAAGGAAGTGTCCATGTTGGCTCCCTACACCTCACCTCTGCCTGCTTCAGCCATAGTTGAGGCTGAGCAGAGGGGCTGTGGTATGACAGAGCTGAAACCTCAGTTCCCTCCCACACCCAGCTCCAGCTTCCCCCACGCCGCCCCAACCTAGCTGCCAAACATGCCAGGACCTGCTCTGCAAGCCTAGTGCAGTGTGGGGAGGATCGACAGTGACAGCAAGGGATTGGGGGCATGTGCCCCGCAGCCAATCACAAGCTCAGGTAGACTCAGCTGCCCTCAGCAACATCTGGCAGCCAGGGAGGTGTGCAGGAGTGCCCCTGACGTCTGGTCTTGGCCAGTGCAGGCATCTGTTTCCTCCCTCCCACAAAAGGAGACGTGTGTTCTCTCCCAATCCAATCTACACAGTTTAGAGAAACCCACACAGATTGAATCAATTCCACCTCTGGATTTTTCACTGTCTGTACTTAGCCCTAAAGACAAACTATTTCCTATCTGTGCTCCCACACAATGGCTCTTCTTTCTGACCCTCATCCAAGGCCCCCTAAAGCCTGTGGGAATTTTCCTACTGACTTCAGTGGGCTCTTGGTCAGCATCTCTCTGCACAGTGCACCTAAAGCTCTTTTTGTCTCTCTGTAAAAGGAAAGCTGACAGTCCACTTTCACATCTCACACAAACACATGCTCAACCTTTTTTTTCCCCAGGGCAAAGACCAAGGGTCAAAGATCTTTCATGGAAAGCAACATCCCCACTTTGTCTCCTTTTGCACAAATTGTACCCTTCCTAATCCAAATGTGTGTCAGCAAATAACTTAAAACTTCCCAGGAGGGTATTTATCTGAGCTCAGGTCAGTAGGAGTGGCTTTAGAACTTAAATTGCTGGTATGTAAAGAGCAACAAACCATGTAGTTTATTTGAGCAGTGAGGTCTGAAAATAAGCATGAAACTTGAGGAAAAAGTTGTAAAAAGTTCACTTTGAATGATGAACATTAAACTATATACTGTTATTTAAATAAACAAGGTTTATGCTCACCGTTGATCAAACTCAAAAAGTCCTCTTGTATTTCTGGGCTTCTGATTTCAGGCAACCAATAGTCACAACAAGGTCAAATCATTATCTATTAAGTGAGTTTGTCAGGTCTTAGATATCTAATACACATCTCTTCTAGATGTCACATTTTACTGTTAAGGGCTCATTGGCACTCAGTGTAAAATAACAAAACCCAAGTTTGGGACCTGACAAAATCACTGTAATGATGGATGGTATAATCTCTTTTCATTAAAAAATTATTTGCAACCACTACAAAAGGAATTAATCAGCTGATGTACAGTGGAGAATTGTTTGTAGTGCAATCAGACATGTATTGCAACAAATTAAATGTTTAAAGCTTATCAAATAAAAAATCCTGAAAAAAAGACCGAGGATCTATAATATATTGTAAATTTTAAGTAAACTCTACTTGGAATTGTTAACATAGACTAAACTAAAATTAATAGCTAAAGATAATTATTTTTTTCATCCCTGTCTATTAAAATGTGATTTCCTTTATACTGGCCTACGAAGACCACTCAAAACCAGCCTGGTAAATGAATCAGATCTTGGTTAGTTGAAAGAGCCCCAAATGATAGCGATTGGTGCCTGTCTTTTCTCTATTTGGATCTTATGTACTCAGCCTAACTCAAATCAGATCAAAAGTTGTCTCACGGAGACAGAAAATCTATCTTACTTTTGGAAATGAATCCAGATGATAGCTGGATCACCCACAACATCTCCTTTCCACTCAACATGCCAATAATTTCTAAACTGGGAGTCAGAGATTCATCAGCACAGCTCTTGTTCAGGGCCAAATCTTGGCCCCACTATATCAGAATGGGTTTTGCCATTGTTTCAGTGAAGTCAGTCTGTCACAAGGATGGTTTGGACAGCCTGTGATCAAATTCACTAACAGGACAGAATTGGGACTTATGTAAAGTGAACAAGACCTTGCCTTTACACATAGGTTCTAGGAAATGTTGAGTGCAATTGGGCAGTCTGTTCACCATAGTATCACCTTTTTTTAGTCTAGAAGGGCACCATTTGGTGAGATTACATGTTGTCATTGTAATATACATTGTAATGCTGTACATTACCCAGCATTCTTTCCTGGTGAGACACCTGGATCTAGAGAAAGAAGCATAAAGACAGGAAGTCAGGAGACCTTGAGTTGTAATGCCATTTGTGGTGTTGATTTACCTCGTAGTCTTGGGCAACCCATTTTAGATCTTTGGCTCCATTTCTCCATCTGCAAAACAAAAATCATAAAATTTACCTACCAACTTGCCTCAGAGGGCTGTTGACATGCTTATGTCACTGGGTTTTCCATAAAGCTCATCATCCTAGCTAGTAAGTGGATATGTAATGCACTACAGGAATACAAAGTACTATTCTGATGATGATTATGAGATCACATCTTCTGACATTAACATGCCACAGGGGCCAGGGAACTTTTTCTGCCTTTAACTTCTGAATACCAACCAGGCACGCTGTATTTAGAAAAAAAAAATCTAAACCAACCCATGAAGACCATTTGGGAAATATCAAAATGTATTTTTCATGTCCCACGTTACTTGCAATGACAATTTGGCCAAGGGAAAAACCGAACACATAAGGTTTGTGTTTCCTTTTCATATGTAGCAAAGGCATAAATATTTTTTTCACTTTTGTATTAGCACAGAAACAGCCTGATTGTGTGGGACATGGTGAAAGGCAGCATCACATAAGGTGGATCACAACTCATTTGTCTTTCAAACCTTTTCATCTGAAAGATGAAAGGTAGATGAGACATCCGTGCTGCAGAATCTTGTTCTCTTGTCATTATTAAAATCATATGGTGCTTTTTGCAAAAGAAAGGGAATTAGTGTTGGTGCCATATTAGAACTACAATATGAGTAATTACGTTACATCCTGCCTAAAATTCCTATTTACATGCATTCTTCCTATTCTGTACTAAACTGATGCCTTGTGTTGTTTAATGCCACAAAATAGCTGCACCAGTTCAGTGGTGGATAAAGAAATTCTCCACATAGGTAAGTTGTAAAGCATTTCAAGTGTTCTGCTTGATCAAAGGGTCAAATTGTATCTTAAATAATGTCATCTCTCTCCTACTAGCATATAGGTCAATATAGAATGTTTGAATATGGAATATATCACATGGCACAGAGACATAAACCACATATTCTCTAGTCAAAGTGTTTTGCTGCAAAGGTTTGTCTTAGTGAGTAAGACCTTCTGGGCATTAATCATTTACATGAGCACCACCTATTTTACTTCAATCATTGCATTGTGGGCCTATAGGAAGGTTGAAGCCATCCATTGCATCAAATTACTCAGAGCTGAGGCTAAATCTGAGCTCTGTCAAAGTGTTATAAAAATAACAATAACAGCCTGAGGGTGAAAGGTGCAAGTCCTACCACAGCCTGAAAATTAAATGTAGTCCAAATGAACCTTTTAAGTATGGCTTTAAAAAGTGAAAAAGAGACTGAGAGGTCCTGATAGAAGTCCAGAAAAGTAATAATGCTTCTGTAGTTAAGAAAGAGTAGTAAATATCAAAGGGCCCTTAGCAACAAAGCATCTGGTCAGGTTCAATCCAACCCTGAAACTGAGTCCTGATAAAGAAGCACTGCACTGAGGGACTACTCTTACTTTTAGCCTTAGCAGGAGGAACAGAACTCCACCATGTCCTTATCTGGCATTCCCTTCCCCAGAGTGTCCCTTCAGATGTGGGAGAGGAGGCGGCTGAAGTAGGACCCGATTCTGCCAGCTTTGTTATGAAAATTCTCTCCTATCTTTGCCACTTGCAACCAGAATTTGGCCCACTTGTTCTGCTTGAATGGCATGCTATCGGGAAAAAAATGGCTTTCCATATTTCCTGTGTCAGAAATAAATGGCAGAGCACTACTTTGTTTTTATATATTTAAGAAAGTCTCTAAATCACTAAGAGCCATTACCAACCCTGCATGACCACATATGGACTTAACTTGAGATGTGGTTTTGCCGGGAAAGCTCTAACTGAAATATATGGGCCTTGCAGGAGCTCAGCATTTCTGGAAATCAGGCCCTAATAGTATGTAATGTTGACCTCTTTTGTGACCAAACAGTCAACTAGTACTTAGGGCCTTATGGGATGATTTTTGGTACAGGAAGAAACTGGTGGCAATCAGGTATTTCCCTGATGCAAGCTCATTTATTTCCAAAGAATATACACAAAATCCTGGGTCCCTGAACAAAGCAGAAGCCAACAGCAGCAAGCGGTCTCCTTTCCCGGAGACAAAATCTGTCTTTCAGAGAGTCCTGTGTCCCCCAAAAAAGTACTATCTCAGCTTCCCACAGGCCTACAGTACCACCACTTTTCTTTTCTGCTGACTTTCTGTATCTTTAACAGAGATGCACACAGCTGTAACCAATCAAACCCTTAGTCTGAGCATTTGCAACTGCTCCCAGGGAAACCTC
This sequence comes from Crocodylus porosus, assembly GCF_001723895.1. Lineage (NCBI taxonomy): Eukaryota > Metazoa > Chordata > Crocodylia > Crocodylidae > Crocodylus > Crocodylus porosus. Next base: position 59,101,360 of record NW_017728943.1, read on the forward strand.
TTAGCCCATACAGTTTAGCTTTTGATCATCCTTGCCATAGGACTCGTTGCCTTGGGTGGTAACTTCCCATTGTTTCATGTATTGCTGTTTAAAGTGCATTTAATTACTCTTTCCATTTCCCTGAAAAAATGTGGTGAGTTCATCCCATGACTGTAACCAAACTCTTTATTAATCTATTGACAATAGACATGTTTCATGGCAGCTCTTAGCCTTCCAGCATAACTACAGCTCAAACAGTGAAGAGCATGTGGCAGCATGCACACGCACAAATTACCAGTCTGTTTTAAGAAGCGTTTTAGAGTACTCCACTCTCACCATTGCTTTCCTTCCACCACTTTCTTCCCAACAAACAGTGTTTAAAACATTCACAAATGTAGATGTGTATATATTACTTTTGCTAAGAATTACATTTAGGAGATCTCTCTTGCCAGGCTGTATGTAAACATTGATCTCAAGGGAGCTGGTTATTTAAAGAACCAGTCAGAGTAGTTGCTACTGCCACAACCAATTATAATTGCTTCAATTCACAGTTGCAAAAGTGAATTATTCATACTGCTAGATAACATTAGTCAAAGACAGATAGATGGACAGAAATAGAAGAAAAGCAGAAAGACAGGTGGCATTTTGTTCTGCAAAGAATTTTAAATATTTGAAGAGAATACACTAATAGACATGAAAACACTAGGAGCATTTTATGAATAACCTGAATATTCTCTACAAAAAAGTGCAAAAGGAACAAGCCTCAAAAGGTTAAATAGCCAACAGCACAGTAGAAGTCCTTATTTTCCTTAGAGCATAGATAATTCTACTGCCTTACTTAACCATCAGTGTGCTAGTTCGTCTGTCCAGAACCTATTTCGCTTTTAGATCCAACAGTTGTCTTAGGATGTGTCTGTATAGAATAGTTAGCACAGAGTAAGCTAGAATGTGAGGTTATAAGCACGCTAGCTACGAGCATATAGATACTTGTAGTGAACACTAAAGGCATGTCTACACTGACAAGGTTTGTCCTGACAGTCAGTCTCAATCAACCCAAAACAAGTGAGCCAACATACCCCATCTGTACCATACCTAATAGCCTGCAGCCAAGCTGTCTACATGGCACTGCTTAGAGACAGAGCAAAGCCTTTCTAGGAATCAAACTCTAAAATACTTGTGTCTCCTTTCAGCTTCACGGCTACTTACAGGCAGTAGAGAAAGAAAATTGGGTTTAGAAGGGCCAGCAGACAAGAACAATGAATCAGCTCATTTCCTGTAGCTCATCTCCTGTGTTGGAGGCGTGCAATGCCCAGGAAAGTTCCAAATACACTGCAGAAAGCAGTGAGCAACAGGCAGTGAGGACCGTAGCCAAACTCATAACTGGTAGCTCAGCAGAGAATTCAGTGTGTGGAAACACACAACACACTTACCTCAGTGTGGCATCCAGCGTGCAGGAAAATTGGGCAGCACCCCACAGCCAGAAGGGATCCTGCAGAGTGGTCTGGCCCTGGAGAGCTCCTGGGATAAATGGAGCTCCTTGGCAGTAGCTCTGGAGAGGAAGAAAAAAGAGAGCGCAGGAAGTGCTGCCTGGGACCGTCCCCACAGCCAGAGCAGAACCAGCATGTCACTGGAGCTGGTTACCAGGCAAGGCTGCTAGAGCCCAGACTGCAGCAGGAACTCCCCCGTGGAGTCTGGGAACTCACCTACCTGCGGCACCAGAGCCAGGAATCCTTCCTGAGACAGGAGGGCGGCCAGAAACCTGTGGAGTAGCATCATGACAGGTGCAACTGATGAGATGAAAGACATGGGCCAGACTAAACACCTACTCACACCCCACAATGCTGACAGGTACTCTTAGGGCAGCCAGGATGGCAGGAGAGCAGTTCAGGAGTGTTCAGGACAAGAGCTTCCACAGGGAAGCAGACTGCAGGAAGCAGTGCCTAGAGAAAAAAATGCTACTCAGAAGGGTGAGAAGGAACCTAGCCCTGAAATTATAATTTATGGGAAGTGAAATTTGTGAAGGCAGTATGCATATATTTTAACTGTAGTTGTAGATGTTTGTTTATGTTCCTTGTACAAGTATCGGGCTGGATGTGGCTACAAAAGGGTATTAGGAGGCCACAGGGGTACCTGAGGGGCATGGGAGCAGGGCAGAGACAGGCTGAAGCCAAGAAAGTCAAGGACTGAACCCACAGAGGGGTTGCACAGGTGACTAGGGGTTTAGAGGGCCAGAGCTGGAGCCCAGAGGGGCAATGCCATAAGCCTGAGGCTGAGGGGGCCAGAGCCAGAGCCCCAAGAGGGGCAGCACAGGCAGCCAGCAATCAAGAGGGCCAGAACCAGAACCAAGAGGGCCAAGGGTCAAGGGCTCAAACAAACTGCAATGGCCCCAGGCCAGAGAAGGCTGAGACAGAAAAGCCAGGCCAAAGCCAATGGGCCCAGGCTACCAGCCTGCAGCCACAGTAGCCTGTAGGTTGAGGGTGTAACTGTTTTATTTTTTTTTTGTATAACTGCCGCGCGGCACTCTCACATTTATGTAACCTTGAAGTCTTGACTGTTAATCAAAATGAACGCTTTGTACTTTTCTCCGCTGGCATTAAGCTACACATGCGCATTCTGTAAATTT
>NW_017728943.1:59104451-59117243 GCF_001723895.1 Crocodylus porosus
CAAGGGCTAGCTCTGGAACCCCGTGAACCAACGGACATCCTATAGACTTATTACAAAGAAAACTAACAACTTACTCTAAGTCGTCTACTTGTGCCAGCTCGGTGAACCTCGAGGGCGGTTATAAAGCTACCTCCAATCCCGCCCCACAAGCCGCGTGCTCGCCCGCTCCACAAACCCGCGGCTCCCCAAGCGGTGCTGGAATCGCAAGCCCGGGATTCCGCCACAGAGGGTAAGAAGGCCAAAGCATATACAAGGGAATAACTAGCAACTAAGTGACACCTTGGAGAAATGGGCATGGCTGCAGGAGTGGAAGGAGGCCACAAATTTAGCACATAGGGCCTGAGGGAGAAAATACTGAGAGAGGGAGTGGGGAGCATCCTAGGCTCACCAACCTCCAAGAGCAGCCTCCCCTCATTACTTTTAGCAACAAGGCATGTCAGGAAAGGAAGCAGGGTGAGACCCTGGGAGGCAGGAATGGGAACAGGGCAGGATCAAGGTGGCCACTAGGATGCACCACGGCAGCCCTTGGGTGCTAATCCCATCACAGTCCTGAAAAGCTGAAATCCTTAGCATACTAGCAGATAGAAGCCTGGTCCTGCCAGGTTCTGAAAGAGCTGAAGTTGCATCTAAAAGAGGTATGTTAACCAAAAGATGAGCCGTACTCAACAGCAGCAGTGAGGAGTGACAAGAAGCAGCATCTCCACCCCCAGAGCAACAGAAAGCAACACCCCAGTAGTGGTAAGGAGCAGCACCCCAGTGGTGGTGAGGCAAGGGAAACCTTGGGCTAAGAGCTACACTAGCTCTACTGACTAACTACACTGCTCCCACTATGTGTGATGAAGTGAGAACTCTGAACCTGCTGACTGTGCTGAAGTGTTAACAGTGGGTTGAGGTGGTCTACTGATAATTAAGGAGTTCTCCAACCTGTTTATCATCCCATCTCCCTCTCCCCCATGAATAAACCCTGTTATAGTTGCTTGCAAGTGGGGACGTTTGTTCACATTGGAACACCCAGGCAGAAATTATTTTCCCAGGTTTCTGGGTGGGGGCTTAAACAGGGGACTCCACTTTGTCCCCTCCCTTTTGCCTACCCATTGACTGTTTTTCATGTTTGTAAATCCAGTCAATCTAATCAATTTGTGTAAACCCCCCCCAAGATGAACTTGACCCTTGTTGCTGCTATCTGGTGCTTGGCAAGAGGGTTACACTTCAAACCTTTATGCCAACCTGATGCCTCACCATTCTAGCCCCAGAAGACTCTGGCATTGCAAAGGCAAGACACTTTCCCTTCTGCTCCCTTGCCTCCACTGAACTCATCAAGAGACTGTAGGGCCCTACTCTGCCAAGTCTGCACAAGTGACTTTACCTGCACCAGCGTATCATTTACTCTATCGTGCCCCTCCTGTCAGCATTTCCACTGGCTGTTTTCCATGTCCTTAAATCCAAGATTTGCCTGTCATTCAAAAGATGTCTTAATCATTTCATCCAGCAAATACTAAAGTCAGTGGATGAAAGAGATTTCCAGCCAGTGCCCCAATACATGCAAATTAGGCAAACCAAACACATCTGCACTGCTGGGAATGTAAAGGCAGACCTGCACAGCAGATACACATTCCATCTGCCAAGAAAGAGTGATCAATAAATTTTATAAAGAAAAGTACAAAAGACAAAAGTGTCCATAGAAAGTAAATGTGCCAGTGTGATGCTGTAGCTGTGATGGTCCAGGAAAAATGCAAGACGCAAGGATTTTTGTGGGTGATATCTTACATTGGATGAACTATAGAGTTTGGAGGGACATAGACAAGCTTTCAGGTAGCACTGTGTGTATGTGAGCCCTTTCTACCCAAACAGCCCAGTACACCTGGCATTACAAGGCACTGAGGAAAAGAAAGCCCATGTAGCACACCTAATGAGTCACAGAGAAGGGAACTCGTAGAGCAGAAAGGATGTAAGGAGTTACTTTGTATGCAAATTACTAGTCATGGTGAGGGAGCCCTGTAACAGAGTCCAAGCAACAAGTAGGTATCTCCTGCACTTTTTCAAAGTAGAAGGTCAGTGTCTCCCAAACAAGATGTCCCTGTCACTGTATACCAGCCAGTGCTCTGGCTGCTCAAAATCCCACTTTTTCTGTCTTTGCTAACCAACCCTCACCCAGACTCTTGCCCTTCTCCCACAGTGTCCAACTAGACCAGGCCTAGAAAAACCCTTGAAATTCAAGACCTAAACGAGGGGTAAAGAATGAGAATATATCCCATCTGTCACTTCAGGGTAGTTAGGAAATCCCAACTAATCAAAACTGATGATTACGTCCTTGGGAGTGACAAATTTTATGACACACAAGCATGGTACACTTTTTCCATGATGGTGTATACCTTATGCCTAGTAGTGCCACTAGTGGGTATTTATACATGTGCTTGGGAGGGTGGCAGGGGAGGAAGGGGTATTTTAATTAGAGATGCTCTAATTAAAGTGCCTAGAGCATCTCGTGTATCAGCCTCCACACACTTCAAAATGGCAGCGGGGACACTTTAATTAAAGCTTGTCTAACAAGCTTTAGTTAAAGTGTCCCCACCACCATTTTTCAGTACGGAGACATTGATACATGTGACACTGGAGTCTGCTGAAGCATGGTAAGTACCATGCTCCAGGAGACTTGATTGAGTCTGCTCCAACACACTAATTACAGCACATCAGAGCAGCTTAGGTGCCCAGTATTTCATAGATTTCATAGACATTAGGGCTGGAAGGGACCTCGGAAGATCATCGAGTCCAGCCCCCTGCCCCAGGGGCAGGCAGTCAGCTGGGGTCATAGGATCCCAGCAAGATTAGCATCCAATTTGCTCTTGAAGGTGTTCAATGTAGGTGCTTGAACCACCTCCGATGGCAGGCTGTTCCAGACCTTGGGGGCTCAGACAGTAAAGGAGTTCTTCCTTCTGTCCAGCCTGAAACGGTCTTGCAGGAGTTTATGACCGTTCAACCTCATTATTTGCTCTGGTGAACAAATGTTCCCCCAGATACTGGAGGTCACCCCTGATAAACTTACAGGTGGCCATCAGATCACCCCTGCGCCTTTCTAGGCTAAAGAGCCCCATGGCTCTCAGCCTGTCATTGTAAGGTCTGCTTTCCTGACCTCTGATCATAATTATGGACAAGCCATTGGTTTGCAATGGTAGTTGCAGGTTGTCAGCTTTTAGATAGCTAGATAGCTAAACAATCTATGTGATTTTCCATCTTTGAAGAGTTGGGATTAGCTTCAGCCAAGTTTCTAGAACAGTTGCTTTCCTCATCCTGAAGTTCTTGTGCCACTGGTTATCATCCCATGTCTATAGTACAATAGACCAAGTTTGCCTTCCTCATTCAGAACCAACCACACTCATTAGCTGCCTGGAGCCCTCATCACACATGCAACGCTGGGCTGCAGAAGTTTAACTGTCATGAAACAGAACCGTCCATTTGATCTCTTTGTTGTTGCTGCTGCTCCTGCCAGAATAAGATTTTTTAATGTGTACAGATGCAGCAGAGCATATATCTCACAGAGAGATATATGCTCTGCAGAGGGAACCCAGGTGCTTTATCATGATCTGGTGATTGTTGCCATTTATCAGGCTAAGGAAATTGAGAAGGGATCTACGCATCTATGCTGCTGCCCTTACAGTTTGAAAATGGAGTGATTGCCTTCTCAGATAGAGATTGCCAGAGGAATCTAGGGATTTTTTGCAGCTAGCCACCAGAAGTGGAACTTGTTAACTTCCAGCTACCCTTCCTCAAATGTCCCACCATTCACTAGAGCAAGTATAGGGGGATGAACAGGGAGAGGCAACAGCACAAAGACTTCTGAGCTACCATCCTCCCCACTGCTGGTATGACTCATGGCAACTACATCCCAGGCATATGATCTCCTTTTCATCAAATTAAAATAACTCACTTATTTAAACACAGCAACCGTGATGTGATTTATACCAGGCTGTTTCTCATGATGTAGCCCATTCATGTGCCTATGGACTTAGGCCTCATCTACATGGGTCCATTTGGAAAAATATTTTGAGACAGTCAAATAAAGGAAGAACTAGAAGTGCAAAATGACATCATTGTTAGGGTATCAAACAAAACACTGACTGCTCTTTGAATTAAGAACAAGGGGGTTCTATGTTTTCAACATGCTGCAAAAGATTTTTGTGTAAAATGGAATTTTACAGCTAAAATCTAATGTATCCGTTCAAGAATATAGCCTTAAAATGGGATGTTAGTCATATCTAGGGTGTGTTTTTACAGCTACCTGGATAGCAAAATTGAAATATTCTATCACAACTGAGGTTTACATCATCCATTTATAAATGTATTCCCTTGCTCAAGCTCCAGTCTCTATCAAATGGGAATTTCTATTGTTTTCTGAAGTGTAGGGGTATTATTTTCCTTAATGCAATAGAATGATGTGACTCATTGATCATAGAACAAAAAACTGAAATGTTGTTAGAATGACTTATATAACTATTAAATAATAGATCATTACTTCAGGGGTTTACTTAGACACCAGTTCTGCCACCTGCACTCATGCTTTGTAGTACTTACAAAACTGTCTTACAAAACTCAGAGGAGGAAGTACTACAAAATTTAACATAGAAAAACAGGGCTAGGAGGTGCTTCAAGAGGTCATCTACTCCATCTGCCTGCTGAAAGCAGGAACACCTCTGTTTAAACCATCTCAGAGAAGTGTTTGGGACACAGTTTGCAAAATGGAGCTCTGAGGTAATACTCAGCTGAGCAATGATCCATCCAGGGCTTCTATTTCGACGAACATCAGCTTTCCATGTAAGTTTTTAAGTTTAGTATTATTTTAAATGAATAAAATGAGTTCTCTTCTTGAACAAATATTGTGCATTTACTTGCTCAGAGTTCTGTCTTGTGCTGTTTCCCCCAATGACTGCATAGAAACTAACGGGTCTCCTCCCGTTCCAATCCACTACATGGGAAGGTGATCCATCCAGATGCTACCTTGGGCATCCCTTTAAAATACCCACCATGGCAACAGTCGCTCAGGGGTGAGTTGGCAGCACTACCATATCTGCTTATCTGAAAAGTTATATGTGGAATCTACAGGCATTTTTACATGCATTCCTGACGTGACACCAGGCACTTTTAATTAGTGAGCCATGCTAATTAAAAGAGCCTGTGTATCACATGTATCAGCAGCAAGAAAATGACAGCAGGGTGCTTTGAACTAAAGTCCATCAAACATCTTTTATTTCAAAGAGACACGCTGTGCTGCTAATACACATGACATGCAAGGGTGCCAGAGTGCAGCAATTTATATGCTCCAGAAGACTCGATTAATTGGGTCTGCTGTGACGTGCTGGATTTCCAGTGCATGAAAGCAGGCTCCCTGCATGTGTGTAAGTGCCCTATAACATAATATGTGTGCTTCTTGGAAATCTCCCTCCCACTAAAATGTTACCCATAATCTGAGCTTCTATCATCTCTATTACAGCAGCCTTCTCTGCCTTTTTTGTCCCTTGCCTCGCTCCTGGAGTATTAACATCTGTAACATTAATTCAGAAATTCAAACGCAGAAATTTTTAATATTATTCACCCAGTTTTAAATGTGTGTGTGCATGTACTTCTCTTGTATTAACTCAGCAGGGGTCTGCCCTTTGAAAAAGAAAGTTTTAGCCCAGCCGTCACAGTTTGCAGCACAGCAAGACCTAGGTGGCCGGAGAAGATCTAGGTGGCCAGAGATTTGCTACAATATCTTGTTTCATGTACGGCTTACTCTAAGTTCCTATAACAATGTTTTCTTCATTTTGGAAAATGACTTAGAGGAAATTATAAAAGAGTCCATCTCATATTCAAAGCCAGCAAAATATTTCTTATTTCATTGGCAAAGAGCACATCAATGTTTTGTTCTTTAAGATAAATTCCAAAGCCATACAAGGCCTTTGCTCCCCCTTACCTCTACCCAATCTTTCCTACTTATTTTTCTCCTGACAAAACAAGTGACATGACAGTTCTTAAATAAATCAGATCCCAGTTGTGTTTTATGATGTCATGGTAAGTGCAGTCCTGACCCTAAGTAATCAGCATCTCAACACAGCAGGAAGCTTCCTGCTTTAACCGCTCTAGCAGCCAGGCAAACTTGCCTACACTGCAGAAATAATGTGAATTACCTCACCTCTGTGTATCCTAATAACCCTTACCACACATTATGCCAAATGTTCAGCTCTGGATTGAAAGAAGCCAAAATGCAGGCAAAACCCAATAATGTCTAAAACAGAGTTCTAGTGAAGCTGGGCCCATGCCAGGCTGCAGGGCTCCTTCTTCATGTCGAGCTTATATCTGACTCTTATGTACACAAACAAACCAAGTGGGTTGGGAATAAACCAGTATTTGAGTTATTCTCACAGAGCAGGTACTTAATAATATCCACATTTCCAACATTTAAATGCTATACTTATATTAATCAAAGAACCACTCCCACCAAATATCCCTTAGTTGCAGTAAAGGCCGCAAGCATGATTTTATTTCAGCCTGTGAACAAAGCCATATGGATTCCATCTACATGATTTTTGGTTTTGCTTTTTATGAAAGTCATGATGTCAAACAAAACCTTAGATCAGGCCCAAAACATATGCAGTGTGACAGTCGGCAATGCAAACTACACAATGACATTCTTTTGAGGCTCAGATAAAGAGCAGTCCAGCAGCATCCTTAAAATCACCAAAGAACTAAACACAAATGTCAGCAGCTAAAATGCCCCAAATCCAAGCCAAGAGAAGCAACTGACAGTTGAATTACAGTATTCCTCGAATGGGTACAAATTTTGATAGGCAAGTACAGAAATTGCTATTCATGAGTACAACTAGTTTTCAAACTTGTATGAAATTTGGTATTCTTAAATGACTGTGATTTTTCCTCCATTTGTCTGTATTTAGAATCTTTGGCACTAACCCAGAAAGAGACCAAGACTGCTACCAAATATTTGGTAGGTTTTTTGAAAAATAGATCTCAAATCAAAGGTCTCTTATAAATGCTCCTTAAACCTTTGCTTCAAGAAGAGAAGAGAAACTAGTAAAACAAAACATAACATTAAAAAAACTTGTAAGCATACTGAAGCAACTACTTATTTTTGCATGCTGTAATAAACTGTTTAAAAACACAGTAACACATTTAAGGTTATTATGCATAGTGGGTTCAAAACAAAATTCAGGATATGAAATGAGATCTAGGTTTATTGGCTCTGCTTTTTCCTATTCAGACAAGCCAAAAACTAAAAAGGCCTGTTTACTTTTAATGCCAAAAGAAAAATTACTAAAACATTTATAACAGCTGGTCATACTACTGAACAAAACCACTCAATTAATCAGCTAACTACCGTATGTTTGAAAGAGACAATGCAAATTTTCCATTCTTAATAAAGTGCAAAGTATTGATTAGTTCTGGAATAACACACGAATAAATGACTTGCATCCAAAATTAGATTTTAGAATGTCCAGGAATTCTAGGTACTTTTTATACATCGTTTATCACTATTCTGTCTTCATTTCTCTTTGCTTTCACTTCAGGTTTTTAGAATTATGTCCAAAATAAACAAAATATTTCCTCATCGTTCCTTCTCTGGCTTCCTGCTCATGAAAGAATTTTCACTCATGGCCTCTTGCACTTCTTGGAATCAAGTTTCTCCCAGAAATCTGCAGCGCTGTTCTCTTCAGCAGTCCGAACGTAGCATTTTAATTATGAGTGTTATTACAATCCTTCTTTGACTTCCCCACCCCCACATTCCTCTTTCTGCACTTTAATGACTAGTCCCTCCCAATCCAGCTGTTAGAAGCAGGGCTACAAATTTAATGCTCGCTTCCTCAGTATAATGCCCTCTCAACACTACTTTATGAGTCCTGTTCCCTAAAAAAAAAAAAAAAGTGCTCTAAAATTTTGTGTAGAAGCTCTTTCCATGTGGTCTATTTTTAGGTGCATTTTATAGGTTGTGAAAGGCTTAATCTATCCCCATATGCTATAGCTCTACAGCTTATAACAATGGCTTCCCCCCAACGCAGCTAATGAATGCAAGGGTTCTGGGATATCTGCTCTCACTTTGGGCTGTTACGTTGCAGCATCCAACGCTGCAGTCATCAGTGAAGGCCACATGGGTCCTCTATGAATGGGTTATTTCCAGTCGTGTATAGTAAACAGCTAATTCGCTAATTGTTTTTTAAAACTGCTCTGAGTAATTTAGTGAGATTGCATAGTTATGTGTGGGTATCCCAAACTCCTAGAAGCTCAGAGGATTTGGGAAGGGGGAATTCCTCATAAAGCCAGATGGGCCATGTTGCAAATACATCGCAAACCAAGCTGCTTAAATTGGCTGGGACCTGTCTTCGGACTGAAATGCTTTCCAAGGGAGGAATCAAATGGCACAGCCAATGTGAGAAAACATTCCGGGCACTATTCCCCCGCACTTTAATTTAAAACTCTGACACGTTTCAGTTGAAGAAAGTATTAAATATACAACTGAAGGAAGCCACAGGCATACATGATTATACACAAGACAGCTGTCTGGTGCAAACTCAGGGTAAAAATTATCTCTGTAATAATTTAATTGACTTGAGTGGAATTACATAAGGAATTAATTTGGCCAATGATACAAGAGTGGGTGTAAACTGATGTTACATTTTTTAAAAATTTCTCTTCCAGATCGCACCCAAGAAATATACAAAGTTAGCTACAGGGCCCCAGCTGTGTTTCATGGACAGTTCATCAGTGTTGAATGAATAATTCTTTTCATATTGTAAATGACAAACAAATTACTGCCCTAAATTACATTTGGGGGAGGAGTCTATATAACTAGCTCTGACAATAATACTTTTCCCAGGAAACAATATATTAACTGAATGTGTTTGCTCATGTGAAAGTATTTTAATTTTTGGTACCTTCTGCAGATTCATTTCTATTTACAAGGGCATTCATTTCTGAAGTGTTTTTGCTTTTATGCATTGTACAAGAAACCCATCTCCCATAATACTTCAAACTAGAAATGGAAAAGTGGCACAAAACCCAATCTGTGATAATGCAGAAAATAGCAATGTGTTGTGGCCTTGCACTTCCTGGAATCAAGTTTCTTCCAGAAGTCTTTCAGCACTGTTTTCTTTGGCAATTAGAAGGTGGAGTTTTAATGTGGATTTTAGCACAATAATAATAATTAGCACATAAATAGTGTTTTTACCCATTAATCTAAAGTGTCTTACTGCTAAGTATTATTATCAACATAGAGGAGGAAACTGAGGCACAGAGGAATAAAGTCTGTTTTCAGAAATGAAAAATAACTTCAGCTTTCTACTTCCAACACTGAGGTAGAGCAAGGAGTAAAATATTTAATTCTGCATCATATTACCACTTGAGCACATTCACACTAAAGTATTTCTTCTGGTAAGGTTTTCTGAAAAAGCAATGATGATAGGAGATAAACGCAATATTTCAAAAATGAAAACAGTCTGTCTAGAGCTACTCTTCTGTGATATTTAACTTTTCACTGTAAGCCATTTGGAGTCTTGATGAAACAACTAACAATCCAGAATAAAAACCAAGTTAACTTTAAAAGAATCTTCAAGTGAGTTAGCAGTGAGACTCTGACCTCTAAGATATCTAAGTGGCAATTAGGCAGTTTTTAGGCATCTAAAACAAAGTGCGGACAGTAAAAAAGCCCAAGGCATAATTGATCCAACCTTTGCAGGTTTCTCTACGCTGCAAAAATTGGATTCAAAGCAAAGGGAACTCACATTCATCGGGGGGGAAGGGTCAGGGGAGGACAGACAACGTAGGCAAATGTCTGCACTGGCCAGGCCAGAAGGCAGGAGGTGCTTCTGCATGCAACCCAGCAGGCCAGACATTACTGAGGGCAACCAAGCAGAACCATCTCTGATTAGCTGTCAGGCACACACACTCCGCCCCCACACCCCAACCCCCTGCTGTCAACATAAACCCTCCCTTAAGCCCAGCCCTAAACTTCCAGAGCTGGTCACCATGGCAGCCCCCGGGGGCAAGTGAGGAAGGGGATGGAGCCCCTCCACCCCAACCCCACAGCTGGTCTGCACAGTACAGGGGCTCCACTGCAGCTTAGTTTCCCCCCTCACAGCCCAGCTGGGTGATCACTTCAGTCCCATCCCCACACCAGACCTGGCCTCTCAGCCCCATGTAGGATGGTGTGTGGGAGTAACACTGCCCCTAGCCCTGGCTCCCTCCCCCAGCTGGGGTGGGCACAGTGCAGGGGGCCCCCATACATCCTGGTTGGGCAATCACCCCAGCCCTGCCCCTGTTCCAGACCTGGCCTCTCAGCGGCTGAGGGGCCAGGTCTGGTATGGGGGTGGGGTGGGGCTGTGCAACCCCAGCTGGAGGGACCAGGAGCGGCTCCATTCTTCCCCTTGCCAGCTCCCCCATGCCCCGCATGGCCTGGGTTGTGGAGCAGAGGTGTTGCTGTCTCAGCTCTGTGACAGGAACCAGTGGGAGGGGCCAGCCCAACTTAACCAGAGCGGAGGAGCACTGGCAGAGGCTAGCCTGCCCACCCTACAGGGGAGGAGGGTTAGTGGGGGCCGCAAAGCATCCTGGGGTGCTGGGGGCTGTGACCTAACTTGAGTTGGGAAGGGATATGGAACAAAAGTTCAACAAACCAGTCTAACCCAAACTGATGAAATCTGATACTACATCCATCCAGGTCTATCTTAAACCTGATTCTGCCATTATGAAACTTGTATTTGTGCACTGAATTTCTCTTCTGTTACAGGTTTAGACCAGTTTCTGATCACTTATTCCAGTTTATGTATAATTTCTGTCCCTAATATGTCTTTAAGCGTGATCCTCTTCCACCCTGAGTCCCTGAAAAAAAAATTAATAAGTCTACTCTTGTAGCACACTGTCATCTTAAGTGCCTACATCAAATGGGGGAAGAAGAGAAGGGCCCACCTACTTTTTATCCTATATACATCCTTGCTCAGGAAGTGGAGGACCTAGGTTCTAGACTGGGTGGGCAAAATACAGCCCTTGGGCTAGATCTGGCCCACGGAGTGGATCCACCCTGTGGCTACTCCCGCAGTACTCAGCCCCACCCACTTCCACCAAGGCAGTCCACACTGCAAACCTGCGTGCTTACCAGCCTGGGCCCCAACCAGCGTATGCAGGTTCTCCTGGGGGCTGTTCTTGGTGCTGCTCTGCTCCCTTCACCTCCAGTGAGAGCTGCCCAGATGAAGCTTCCCCCCCCACCCCCCACCTGGAGTGGCGCACCAGGGACAGGAGCAGGAGGAGCCACTGCTGGAGGACAGCAGAGCAGCACCTGGCTGACTACATCTGCACTGGGAACAGCCCTGCCAGAAGCTGTACATGCTGGCTGGTAAGCACGTGCTGGCTGGGGCTCAAGCTAGTGGGGCTGTTCTGCTCCCCTCACCTCCAGCTATGGCTCCTCCTACTGCTCCTACCCCTGCTGTGCCACCCTGAGCGATGGAGAGCTTCAGCATGCAGGGCTCCAGCTCCAGTTCCCAGCTGCCTTCCACCCAGTCCGCCCACCCAGCAAAATGAGCAACCACCTGTGGGCAGGCAGAGGGGGGTGGAAGGCAGCCAGGAGCTAGAGCTAGAGCCAGAGCCCTGTGCACTTGGGCAGGAGCTGCCCAGATGAAGCTTCCCTGCCCCCACCCCTCACCCAGAGCGGTGCAGCAGGGCCAGGGGCAGGAGGTGGAGTTGCCATTGGACGTAAGAGGAGCAAAACAGCCCCACCAGCCCATCCCCCTGCCAGCATGAGCAGCTTCTGGTGGGGCTGATCCTGGTGCAACTGCAGCTGGCTAGGTGCTACTTCACTCCCCTACCTCCAGTGGCAGTGGCTCCTCCTGCTGCTCCTGCCCTTGCAGCTTTGCTCCAGGTAGGCAGGGAGGAAGCTCCAGGAGCACGCAGCTTCAGCTAGAGTCAAGGGGAAGCAAAGCAGCACCTGGGTGGCTGCAGCCACACCAAGAATACCCCACAAGAAGCTGCATGCTGGCCAGGGCCAGGGCCAGGGCCAAGCCAGTGGGTATGAGCAGGAGCACAGTGCAGGCTGTTCTAGGCAGAGCTCAGCCGCATGCAGAGTGTTCCAGTGACAGCCATGGACTGCACCACCAGCTCTACTATACATGCCCCACAACTCCCCTCCCCCTCTTTACCTCCAGCTGGCTCCCAGGATCTAGTGCCCAGGCAGCCCCCACCCCGCACATACATGCACACATGGCCACCATGCACCCCACACATCCCCCCATACAGATCCCCCCACTTCCACCCCACAAGGCAGGGCATGCAGGGAGCAGATGGTGGCTCAGCCCAGGTTCAAGCTGTCACTGCCCTGCAACCCAGCTCCATGATCTCAGCCTTGCCCACCTGTCCCATTCCCCATCCACCCAAAGCCCCATGGGGAGTTTTGGTGAGTTCTTGTGTGTGAGGGGGGTGCTGACTGGGCACACAACAGTTCATCAAAGCTCCCTACATGACCCTTAAGCCCAAATAGTTGCTAACCCTGGCTCTAGATCCTCTCAACCAGAAGGGGTTTGAACCCACCTTTCTCACTTTCTGGGAAAGTTTCATAGTTTCATAGTTGGTAGAGTCAGAAGGGACCTAAGCAGATCATCAAGTCCAACCCCCTGCCATGGGCAGGAAAGAGTACTGTGGTCAAACAACCCCAGCTAGGTGATTGTCTAACCTCCTTTTGAAGACCCCCAGGGTAGGAGCAAGCACCACTTCCCTTGGAAGTTGGTTCCAGATCCTAGCCGCCCTGACTGTGAAGTAGCGCCTCCT
>NW_017728943.1:59117438-59118955 GCF_001723895.1 Crocodylus porosus
AGTGGCCCTCCTCTGGACCCTCTCGATGCTGTCCACATCCCTCCTGAATTGTGGCACCCAGAACTGGATACAGTATTCCAACTGCGGCCTGACCAGTGTTGCACAGAGTGGGAGGATCACCTCCTTTGACTGGCTCATGATGCATCTATGGATGCATGACAAGGTGCAGTTAGCCTTCCTAATCATGTCCCCACATCGGTGGCCTATGTTCATTTTGGAATCAATAATGACTCCAAGATCCTCTTCTGCCTCTCTGCTGAGTGGTTGACAAGTGTTTAACCACTAATGAATAAAATGAAACCTGACTCTTGTAGTCCAGTGATAAAGTTGCCCTCTGCCTTCTGGGTCGGAATAAACTCTGCATTCTGTTCACAATGCACAGTGCATTAGCAGCATTAGAAACAAGGACCAGAACCTAGGACTTCCTGCCTCCCAGGGGAGTGCTCGCATTCCCTCTTGCTTGCTCTTCTTCTGGCACCATTACTTTTGCATCTTTCTCTCAGTAGTCTAGCTTCTGCAGGAGGGCTGGAGGTTGTCCTTAGCCATGCTTAGTCTATAACCTGGTGGTTTGGCATTTTCAGCCAAATGGAAGAAGTGTATACAAACCACTTCAGGCTGGAGTACCTGGAACCCAAATCTTGCAGTGTGCTACTAGGAAAAAAGTATGGGGGTCGACCACTGCCTCCTCCTCCTCCTAGTAATACACAAGCCGGAAGGACATAATGGTTCCATGCCTGCTATTTGCTATTGGTTGCCTATAGGTGACTCCTTGCTTTGAAGGAACTTTAGGCTGTCCATTCAGAGAATGGGAGAGAGGTGAACTGCCTGGGCAGAATAGCATCACTTTCCAGAAGCAAGACATGTCGCATTGGGGAAAGTATCTTCATAGGCTTAGATATCTAGCTGGACTTTGTGTTTGGAAATACAACTGGGAGGACAAGATACAAAGTTGGAAGATAAAATGAATACATCAGGTGATTAAAAAGTTATGAATAGGATTGGAGCATAGAATTGACAGTGACTGGTTATACCAATGCAATGGACAGCTCTTGCATCCTAGCTATGGAAGTGATCACTGTCTGAACCATCAGAAGTGAGCACTTCCTCCTAAAATTATCTGGGCAAAGATCCAGTGCTGTGAATGAGAGATGTTTCTTGACTCTACAGCAATAATCTGATACTTAGGAAAGAGATCAGCCTTTCCTTGAATCACAGTGCTTACTTTTCTGGGACAAAGTAACATTTTTTTTAGATTTTGAGAGACAAAACTATAATTCCTACGGCACAACTTGTTGTGCAGAGGTTTACAATATCATAGAAGTAGTGTTGGAAGGGACCTTGTAGATTTTCAAGTCCGACCCCCCTGCCTGGGCAGGAGAAAAACTGGGCTCAAATGACTCCAGCCAGGTAGGCATCAAATCTCTTCTTAAAGATCCCCAGGGTAGGAGCCAGCACCACTTCCCTTGGAAGTTGGTTCCAGATCCTAGCTGCCCTGACTGTGAAGTAGTTCTTATGGA
>NW_017728943.1:59120207-59121305 GCF_001723895.1 Crocodylus porosus
GCTCATAAAGCCGTGCCAAAGGCCTTGCAATAACCCCTGCTAGCTCCCTCAACACCCTGGGGTGGAGAGCATCTGGACCTGCTGATTTGAACACGTCCAGTCAGAAGCTCTCTAACCCGGTCCTCCCCAACCTGAGATCTGGAGGTGTTCCCCTCGAGTCCATCTTGCATCACAGTGGGGAAGTCCCAGTCCCTGCACAAGAAAACGGAGGTGAAGAATTGGTTAAAGAGGTCTGCTTTCTCCTCTGGTGCAACCACCAGATTGCCCAGAGGATCTTGCAGGGGCCCCACATTTCCTGGTGCCTTCTCCATCCTCCCTATATATTTGAAAAGGGACTTTTTATTATCTTTGATCTTGGACGCTAGTCCTGGCTCTATGTCCGCCTTAGCTTTCCTGACAGCCCCCCTACAGGCCCAAGCAGAGGAGGTATACTCCTCTTTCAAGATAGCACTCCCCTTCCACCAGTTGTACGCTGCCTTTTTGGCAATCAGGCATTCCTGGACACCCTTGGTGAGTCAGTGGGGCTTTCGGGCACTCCTGCAGCCCTCGCTTCTTGTTGGGATGGTCACCCCTTGGGCCCTGGCTATCGTCTCCTTAAGGAACGACCACTCATCTTGGGCACTGAATTCCCCTGCTCTTGAGAACCCCAGAACCTCTCCCACTAGTCTCCTCAACTCGTTGAAGTTGGCCCTCTTGAAGTCTAGGGCTACCGCCCTGCTGCAGGCCCTTGACACCCTGCGCTGGATGATGAATTCCAGCAAGCGATGATCACTATCACCCAGGTGGTCAAGGACCTGGAGGCCCCTTACCAGGATGTCACCTGTGGCCAGGACCAGGTCCAACGGGGCATTTCCTCTGGTGGGACTGTGTACCTCCCGAATTAAGTAGAGGTCCTGTATCTCAGCCAGGAACCTCCTGGAACAGTCTGACCTGGCTGACTGTTCCTCCCAGTAGGTGTTCGGGTAATTTAAATCAACTATGACAACTACATCCCTTGCCTTAAGTGCCTCTGCAAGCTGGCCCGAAAATTCCCAGTCCAGCTCCTCCCCTTGGTTGGGGGGTCTGTAGTAGACCCCCACTGTTAGATCCCTCTCCCCA
>NW_017728943.1:59121718-59150139 GCF_001723895.1 Crocodylus porosus
AACTGGCTATTCTGAGGGTGAGTTCCTCCTGTTTATTCCCCATACTATGAGCATTAGCATATAGGTATCCTGAAAATGTAGGGTCTTGCCTGGCTGCGTGTGCCACCCCCCGATTTGGGAGACTGTCCGGACCCCTGTTTCTTACCTGGGCACTCCTTGCATTTGTCATCTGTCTTGCTCGGGTGGTGTCTCCTCATCTTCCTGCGGCCCCCTCCCTAGGGATTGTTTGCTAATGAAATAACTATCCCACAGGCCCTGATTCATCAAGGTCAACACAATTAATGGGACTGCTCCTGTGCCAAGCATTAGTCTTGAGCTTTATTACTTAACTGAATCAAGACCACTGTCCAGACAATATCGGGGTCACTGAACACTGACATAGTCCGTTTCCCTGTCCTTCCTTTCTGCTGCACCTCCATACTTTTGTAGTCTATCAAAATGTATTTCTTCCTCCCATTGGTGCCTGGTCCTTATTCACATGAAGATTTCTATTGGCTTCAGAGGCACTCCACACATAAGGTGGCATTTTCAGGATTGGACCCTTAAACTGTAAGCTAAATTAAGCAGGAGATACTTCCGCATCTGAGTGGTAAAGTGCTAGGCTTATCTGCGTTGCTATCAAATAATAAGATAGTACATAACAATTATGAAAGACAACTTACAAGTAGCAGATAGTATAACAGAACTTGCGTCTAGCATATACATAAAACTAGATTTTCTCAGCGTCTTCTCTTTTTCAGGAAATATGTGAGTTTGCCAATGGGAGGAAAAAGAAGTTTAAATGACATTTCATGGAAAATATTTCTTGGAAGTATTTTTTATCTAGGTTTCTTTTCATCATCAGCAGATGACTGTTGGCAGGCATGCTTCTTTAATACTACATCCATATTGAGCCATTCTTTTTAACACAATGCACATAACCAAAATGGATGAAGTGTTGGCCTTCCAACATATCCTTTGGGTTGCCTGGAAAGACAATGAAGCTGGTTCCTGAAGAATCTTCCTGTCAAGGCCTCGTATTTGATAATCATGAAAGGTCACAAAAATTACAAGATTTGCCTAAATAAAAATATCATGAGATGTACTTAAACATTAGGAGCGGTGTTTGGTTTTTTGTTTGTTTTCCTGTTCTTTTAAATGGGGAATTTTGAATGTATTAAATTTGTTATGTTTGCTTTCTGCTGTTTGTGTTGTCCTACTTCACTTTTTCAATTTTTCTCCAAAATTGTGAGGGTTAGAAACTTTTCTCTTCACCAAAATCAGAGTGTCTCAAGAAAAAACACTTGAGTCCAATAACTGGGGATTTAAGAAAAGTACTAAATGTCACAAGGGTTAGTAACATTCAGATTCACACTGAGCAGGTGGAGTGTCTGAAAGCTGCACAATTCCTAGCCCCAGGTAAAAGGAGTGTGGGGGTGTTTAGGGTGATCTTAAGCCCCAAAGAACCAGGGTCATTATAATGGCACGTAGCTGCCAAAGCACAGGTAGTCCGAGCTGGACCAGGGGTGGAACTAACTGCTGGTTGCACCAAGAAATGGAACATAAACTTCACAGGCGACTGGTGCCTCTTGAGTCGGGGGGGGCACATGCCCCCACCGACACTAGTCAGTGACTGGTGGGGAGGGTCCTCCACTGCCAATCTCACTCACCAAAAAGTGGCCGCACCACTTCCAGAAGTCCTGTGACCACTTTTTCTGGTGGCTCCGCTCCCGGGCTGGCACTCCTGGGGGGGGCCATTGGCACTCCCACCTTCCCCCCCTGCCTGTCACCAAAGCAGGGAGAATGGCCTGACACAGGGTACACCAGCGCTCTCAGGGGGTGCACGTGCATCCTCATGCACCCTCTATGTGTCTCCACTGGTAAAGTTCCCTCAGTTGCCCTGGTCAAGACTGCAGCTTGGCTAGGCTAGAAACTATAGATTCCTTAGTAAACGCTCCTGATAATGTTGGTGGGAATGCTGTTTTATTCACTCCAGCTTGTTTGCCTATCTGATGTTAATCATTATCTGTTCTTTTGCTCTCTTCCTTTAAAAGCAAGGAAATGCCAAGAACAAGTATTCTTGATAAATTGTGTAGAAAATCATATTTCTGCATGCTTGTAGCAAAGGTCAAGCCAGTAAAATAAAAGATATGTCTAATTATAATGTGATTCCTTCTCAGAACTAGACTCTGTGAAGTATATGTACAGCAAGAAGGTCCTTACAATGTGTCTTTAATGAAACAAGCCTGCTTCCTATTTAGGTAGATGAGTAAAGCATGGCACTGGCATTAAATGGAGTGAAGTGTGCAAAGTCTAAACCTTTCCATTGTCTCTGGATAGAGGAGTGCATTCAGATGTTTATGTTTAACATGAACAAATTTATGATCTGATGTGCACTCCTTTGAGCACAGATGTATTCCAACAATTTGCTGAGTCCTAATTTTGAAGGAGTATTTTGAAAACATAACATTTTCTAGCTATTTTGTTGAGGGATTTTAGTGAAGACTTTTCAGTGAAACGTTAAGGTCCTATCAGAGAGAGCCAAAACATTGCTAGAAAGCCAAGACTAGAACACTCTTAAGAGAGTTACAATTTTAAATTCATTCCTTCATCCAGTTGTTCTTGGCCCAGTCTTAAGATCTACTAAGAGCCTCTAGGCACCTAAATTCCTTCTCTTCCTGTGAAAGCTCCCAACAGTAGTGTAAATTAAAATAATGATTATCACAACCATTTTAGATAATGTTACAACTTTTTCAATTATGCTACAGAAAGATGACAAGCAAAAACTATGTGTGCCTATCTATGAGCATGGAGGCTGTTCTGATGCACTGTAATTAATTACAGCATGTTGAAGCAGACTTGATTAATTGAGTTTGCTGGAGTGTGGTAATTACGACACTCCAGCTAGCCCCTGTGTCTCCTACATCAGTGTCCCCATGCTTCAAAATGGCAGCAGGGGTACTTTATCTAAAGTTCGTCAAACAAGCTTTAGATACAGTGCCCCCAACACCATTTTGAAATGTGGGAATGCTGATAGACAAGACACTCTGGGTGCTTTAATTAGAGCAGCTCTAAGAGCTGCTCTAATTAAAGTAGGGCCCCTCCCCAACCCCTGGAGCACATGTATAGACACTCTAAGCCAGGGGTCCCCAACCCCTGGGCAGCAGCCTGGTGCCAGGCCACAAAAGGTCAGCTGCCAGTCTGCAGGAGAGCTGGCTGCCAGACCAGAAGTGACCACAGACTGGCAAACCGCAGACCAGAAGTGACCAGCATACTGCAGACTGGCAGCCAACCTTTTTTTATACTCTACTCAGTACAGTATTCAGTATAAAAAAGGGTTGGCTGCCTGCCTGCAGTATGCCAGTTGCTACTGGTTCACAACTTGCCAGTCCCCGGTTACTTCCGGTCCCCAGTTTCCTGATCCTTGGCATAAAAATATTGGGAACCCCTGCCCTAAGCTACTAAAACCTGACTTGAACATGAAACTGAAAAACAAGGAACCATTCTTATCTAGACAACCTGTATGTCCCTCAATAGATTAATTGCTTTACTTATCCTATTGGCCTATTCAACCCACATCTACCTCTCTCAGCAGTGGCCCCTCCCCCTATCTTTTGTGTTATATTTGCTTCTACTTAGAACCCCCACTTTCTGCAACTCCATTCACAGCATCTGATGAAGTAGAGTATCACCTATGAAATCTTATACCTCTCTGAACTAGTACCTAGCAGCATTTTTTACATGTGCTTCTGACATGGCACCAGGCAAGTCACATGTATCAGCAGTGCAGCTTGTCCCTGCACTGAGAAAAGGCAGCAGGGCGCGTTGAAATTAAACACATTCAGTGTGCTTTAGTTCAAAGTGCACTACTGCCATTTTCTCAGCGCAGAGGCGCACTGTACCACTGATAGATGTGCCATGTGCGGCTGCCACAGCATGTCAATTTACATGCTCCAGCAGACTCGATTAATCAAGTCTACACCACATCAGAACAAGCTCCCTGCACGTGTGTAAGTGCTCACAAGTGCCACCCTGCCTTTCTTTTGCTTGACTTCAGACTAACATGGCTAACTCATTGAGAAATGTAATTAGCCTGAGTAAAGCATTACACTAACGCAGCTCTACTGTTTTATGTATAGCTACCAGCACTGTTTTTTGCATAGCTCTGCATTAAGCAGTATAAACAAACCCAAAGTTAGAAAGGGATAGATTTTAGTCTAGGGCACAATGTCTGCAGATGCAGCCACATTACAGGTAGCCCCTGATGTTGCAGCAGTCTCTAGAGATGTTCTAATCCCACTGATTAATATGATCTCCACTTCCTAATCTCATAAACCATCTAATTTTGTGAGATTTTCATACCCTTGAATGCTTGGGAACCAAGTAGGTTAGCCTTCTTACGAAATCTCTTCTGAACCACAACCATAAACTAAGCCACTTGGTTTTAAATCCAATCTGGAAGCCAAACTGTAAGAGTAGAATTCAAAAAATCCAAATCTGGACATTTCTCCCTGACTCCACTGAACCTGAAGAGGCCTGAATCAAGTTTCTTGTTTCATCCAATTTCTTATTCATACAAAGACAGATTTCCAATTATTAATAGCCTCAAGAGAACTCAGAGAGTACGTTCACACATGCAGGCATGTACGCTTGCAGCAGCTCAAATAGGAACAGCACAAATTAGAGCCTTGGATTTTTGCCTCAGCACTCATGCCTGAACATGCACTTTGTTGAGGGGCAAGTTGTACCACTTGGGGCAAAATAACCCTGCCCAGCTCCTCCTGGATCTGCAGCCAGGGGGACCTAGAGCCTGGGGCCAGCACCTGTGCTGGCCCCAGCAGTATAAAAAGTGGCCCTGGCAAGCAGCTCAGGACTACTTGCTCTCAGAACTACCCTCCTCTGGATGTCGACAGCAGAGGCACCCTGGTTGTGACAGCGATTGATCCTGGTTGGTGTCACCCATGTCAGAGACCTCCTGGACTATGATAGGCAGGAGTGGGTGGACCCTGCTGCACTGGCCCAGCGCATGGGTCTGCCCAAGACATGTGCAACCTGCTATCTGGTCCAGGAGGTGAAATCTGCCTTACCTCTCAATGCCCTTGCCCACCAGGCCCTGCACATTGGCAGTCCCTGCTCCCCCATGTCCTCCAGTCCACCGGAGTTTGTCATGGGGCTGGCACCTTGCCTGGCCTTGCAGCACTCCCTGCTCCACCACCTAAGCTGGCTGAAGGACAACAGACCACTCCGCTTTTCCACTGTTCACCTCTTCCACCTCTACACCCTTGCGTGCCACACAATCCGTCATGCCGCCCTCACATCCTGCCCAGACAAAAAGTGGTGGGACCTGCTCAGCAGGGACATGGCTGGGGCACCCCAGTGGCTGAGTCTGTACTCCACCCTCATCCCACAAGCCACTGGAGACCTCAGCTGGTGGCTCCTCCATAGAGTCATCACCACAGGAGTGTATGTGGCTAGCTTCACGGACACCCTGGTCTTCTGCCCCCTCCTGTGGGCAGAGGGAGACCCCTGGCACACATGACCCATGAGTGCAGTAGGCTGCAGCCCCTCCACCTCCACCTTCAGAATTTCATCCCCCACCTTTTTGTCTTTGGTCACCCCACCAAGTCCCGGGACCTCCTGATTAACATCCTCCTTGCCCTAGCCAAGTGGGCCCTGTACTTGATCAGGAAGGAGGCTCTGGCTGGGAAGGTGCCCAGAGACTGTGGAAACACTTTCCTATCACTTATCCATGCACATTTCCAGGCAGAGCACCAGTGGGTGGTGCCACTGGCTCCTTAGAGGCCTTTGAGGACCAGTGGGTGTGCCCCAGGGGGCATTGCGTGGTGTCACCCTCAGGTCCACTCATTTTCATGTTTTGACACTTTGACCCTCACCTCACTCCTGTCCTGTTTTTTGCTTTTTTTGTCGCAACTATTTTATTGTGGCATTCACCCATTAGCCTCCATACAATAGAGGCTACTAGTTAGCCAGGTGGGCTTTAGAGCGCATGGTATTTGAATGTTACAAATAGACAGGAGCCTCTGGGGAGAAGTTGGCCATGACCCTTCCTACCCCAGGCTAATGCTCCTGCTCCTGCGGTTGCTGTTGCTGCTGCTGCTGTTGCCACCTGCCCCCCGGGGGGTTGTCCTCTGCCACACACTGCCTGCCACTGCCCACCCCGAAGGGGGGGCCACCACATCCCTACCGCACTCGCAGTACCCCAGTACTGCACACCAGCTTCTGCACTTCCATTCTGGTCTTCTGCCCAGCCCACCACCAAGCCATGGCCAGGGAACAGCCTGGGGAGGAGGTCTGTGCTGCCTGTGAGCCCCTCCCCCACCACTACTACCAGCACCAAAGAGTGCCTCACGTGCCCCAGCTGCCTCAGCAGGCCACCCCCTGCTTTCACCTTTACCTTCACCTGAAACACACCTTCGGTGGCTGACCTGGATGGCTGCTACCACCACCACTGCCATTGCTGATGCTGCTGCTGATGCCACCTGTGCTGCCACTGCTCCTCTGCTCAGGAGAGGAGGACGGGATTCCCCACTGCACCACCTTGCACCGCCCTGCACCGCACCTGAACTGGATTGCTCCTGTTTGCTTCTGCATTCCCTCACAGCTGCCTCACTGCATCTGATCCTGTGCCTCACTTCCTGCCTGCTATCCTGCTGTTAAGTTCCTGGCTGGAGGCCTGAAGGGCTCCTGGACTGACCTTCAACAAACAGAGCCCCTCCACTGCTCCAGCCATCTTCTACATCTGCCTCAGCAGTCACCCTTGTGTGTTTTGCCCTCAGGTGGAAAGTCCTGTAAGTCAGTGAGCTTCAGCCCCCTTCCTCACCTCCCCTCTCCCCCCACACCCCCAGTCTGCTGCTATTGGATTCACTGGCCTTTTTGTGGGGTTTTTTGGTTTTCCTCTCCCTTATATTAAGTGATGGCAGGGCATAAGCCTTTGGGGGGGAGAGATGCCCCCTCAGAACTTCCTGCAGCCCCTGCTGTGGGGGCAGATTCCAGCCTGGTCCCTGAGATGGTGCATGACCCTACAGCCCCCATCCTGGGGGCAGAGTCCAATTGACCCCCTCCGGGGGTAGACAAGACTGTGACCACCACTGCAGGGACAAGCAAGACTCTAATGGAGAGCCAGCAGAGCCAGGGCATCTCCCCTGGCTATCCCCTTCCCTCCCAGAGGGGCTCCCAACTCCCCCCCACAATCATCAGGGACCTGGGGCAATGGCAATGGGAAAGGCAAGGGCCCCACCCTCCAGCCCAGACCACTGGCAGCTACACCAGCCAGCATGCCCACTCAGCCTGTCCCTGGCCCTAGCCCTGGCCCCACCAAGGTGGTCCCCCAGTGAGGGGGCCACAGCTATGCCCAGGCACCTGTGGAGTGACCTGCAGCTGCAGGGCCTGGACCCTCCTTTGGCAGCCCTTCCAGCTCAAGTGGTGGGGCTTCCTTTCTGGCACTCAACCAAAGGCACAGGGTGGAGTGCCAACTACCCAAGCAGGAAAATCTACACTTTGAGACCTGAGTGCAGGCTGTGACTTAGGTGGTGGGGGCCCCCCACGATCATGGTGGCCTCCCGCTTTCATGGCAAGAGATTTTTTTTCCTTGCCTAGGGGGCCACCACAAAAAAAAGGCTGTGGAGAGGTGGCTCATTGTGGAGGGTGAATACCCTTGAGCCCCTAGAAGAGCTGGGGACCTGGGTGGTCCTCAGCTCTGTCCCACCCTATATCCCCAACTGCTGGAGGGCCCTACTTCTCCAGCTCCAAACCCTGGGGAGGGTTATCTCCCTGGTGGTGGCCCTCCTGCTGGGGTGCCAAGACCCCAGCCTCCACAACATGTGCTCTTTCCGCCACCAGGTCATTATCCAGCTGGTGGTGGGAGCATGACTGGAGGCCAAGGGGGTGTCCCATGATTCCCTTTCAGGGGGCCCTGGTAAGGGTGTTTTACCTGGCTCGGCACAGTGCTGTGCACCTTTGGGCTGCTCCAGGCTACTCGGGCTGTCACTTAGGTCCAGGTAACTGCAGCCTGCATCACTGTTTGCCCTGCACAGGCATGTACATGCTCCAGCATCAGGGCAAGAGGCAGGCATAGAGATGTTTTGGCCAGCCACCAGAGTGTCTCTTCAGAGGATGCAAGCCTCCAGTTGCCCTGCCCCGCTTTTTGAGACACAAGAGGTGCAGCAAAAGAATTCTCCTGATTTCAGCTAGAGTGGAGTCAGACCTACTATTTGTTACTAAAAACAATCAAAACTTCATTCTGATTGGCATTTACCTGAAGTGCCATGAAGCTTTTCAAAATTAAAAATATGTAGCTTACTTTGGGGGAACTTTGGTAGAATTTTTTGGTCAAAGAGAGAACATTTTTTTCTAGTATGTGTCTTACTAAAAAACTTTCAATGCTTCATTTACCTATGATTACAGCTGTATCTTTATCCCTCAAGACCTTCTATTGTGTGCCTCATATTGCCTTACTCAAAAGCTTCCTGTCTGACTTAAAACAAATTAAATTACTACCAGAACAGATTGTCACAATTCTTTAATCGTTTTTTAGCTATTTTTTATTTAAGGTTGTATACTTACCACTTAAATTAGACAATATTTTTCCCCCAGGGAGAAAGGCTGCAGGATATAAGGCCACATCCAGACAAGCATGGCCATGAGGTATGTGGCACCACAAACACTTCTGCGGTGCCACATACAACACATATAGATGTTCTCCTCACTGCAAAGGCATACTGCCTATGCGTGTACTGCTTCACTTTATTTTTTCCGTGGGTTTTTTTTTTAACCCTTGCCTGTGGGAAAAAAAGTGGAGCAGCACATACACAGGCAGGGTGCGGCACTCAAAAGCAGAACTGGGCCACCCAGATCTACGCTGCATCTGCTGGCCAGGCTCTGCACAGCAGAATTGCCACTGCTGCAGCCCCAGGAGGCCTCCAGAACCCCAGGTAAAGCTGTGGAGGCCAGCCAAGTGCTGGCCTCAGCCTCCCCTACCTGACCCAGGGTAACTTGTCATGCACCAAAGCATAAGTTGCATGGGTGTCCCCCGGGGACAAGTAGTGGTGGCATAAGGTGCACTGCTGCTACTTGTTCCTGGGGAACCAAAAATCCACACCCATCTGGATGTGGCCTGGGTGTGTCTACACGAGACACTTTGCTGCACAGGCGGTTAATCTACTGCATAGTAAAGCATCACTACATAATTGTGTGCTGAGTTACTTCACACTAAAATCAGCTAATGCATGGTAGGTCTACTACCCATCTTTACAGGTAGATTTACTGTAGATATAGATCTACACTTGTAGATGCTGACCAGAAGCAATTTGCTCTCAGTCAGCCCAGGCAGCAAGGGGTTCACTGTTACCTGGCTAAGGCCCGTTGTGGCAGGGAGCTGTGCTAGCTTCTGGAGCACCTGTCTCCCCACCATGTGGAGATCAGGACTGTCCTGATCCCCACATGCCTGAAAGAGTTGTCTTGGCAGCCAGGACTGCTGCTATCCCAGCCAGGTGGGAATCCGGTCAGGACCTGATCCCCATGCAGCAGCAAGAAATGTCCTTGCTGGGGGTGGGCAGCCACATGGGTATCAGGATATTTCTAATCCCCATGCAGCCAGAAGAGGTGTTCTCACCCAGCAGGGATGCTACCTGGCAGCCACATGGGGATCCAGAGGGTCCTGATCCCTACGTGGTCAGGAAGACCATGCAGCCAAGCAAGGCAGGAGAGAAGGAACATCCCTGGTCTTAATTGCTGCAGTTGTGCTCAGTTTACTGTGCCTTATTTTAATGTTCAGTAACCTTACTGTACAGTAATAGAGTATGTAGACACTCCCAGTGAGTAGCAATTGTTTTTTAATGACCCATGAAATCTCAAATTCTCCTTCTGGTTTATAGCTGAATTCCTCCTTTTTTAAGACAGAGCACAAAAAGGTCATGTAATTTGCCGGTGGTCACATTGCTGGTCAATAGACTTAAAAGGATTTTAGTCCTTTCCTATAAAGATAATATAATTATGTAAACATTACAAGTTAGGAGCATAAAGATGCAATCATCACATCCACTAGGCTAGCAGAATCATAGTAAATATGTGTTTTTTATTTATAAAATTCTAAATACAACATCACGTTAAACTCAGTAAAATTTACTGGCAGATGTGGGCATAAATTAAAGTACATATTTTCCATTTCACCAGTTGCATTCTGTTCTCACACATCACTGAATGATATTTAATGAGTACAAGAGAGGCAAAACATGCTGCCAAACTTGTGTCTTTCATGTTTTCTCTGCACAGTAATCCATCTAATGCCTGATTATTAGGAAACAACAGAAGTTACAACGTCACCAGCCCAGTTGAGGTTTTTTTAGTCTAAAATAATTAAAGCCATATTATAATCTTTCCTGATGAGCTAAATTTATCTTGAAAGTGAATATAGTGACTTTGTAACTATTTGGACCCTGATTAATTAGGAAAATATATGGCAAGTTCAGGGTGTTTTGTAAATTCACTGTAAATTGTGCACCCGATGGGCTTCAAACATCCGGTCCCGTGCTGCCCAGCTTTGGGTATGTAAGATTGCTCGTCGCTCCATCCCTGAGGTTGTATAGCCTGGATGTATTGCCCCAGAGTAGCCTTCACCCCAATCTCACCTGCCACAACTTTGTTCATTCTTTCAGTGGTGGGGTCGACTACTAGGGCATATCCGGACTCGGGAATCTTGGGGCGACGGTCTTCTGCAAGGCTCCAACCTCCCCTACACCTCGCCCTGATACCCAGCCTCGCCGAGTTGTTGACATCTCCAGGCCCGACCCTCGCCTCTCAATGTAATGGACACTCTGATACAGATATAAAGATCTAACCTGACCCCGAATCGAGCTGATTATGAGACCCTCTACAGCCTTCCTTCCTACCCCTCCAAAAGTGGGAAACAGAACAATGAAAATTAAGAAACACACTACCAGTAAAAATCCCTGGCTTCAAAAAAAATGCGCTCCCTGGCCCGGAGAATTCATCTTCCTATTAACCCTGTCTAAGGCATTCCTCTGTCCGGCTGATATGCCTCCTGAGTGCCAAATGGGACTACTACTGGTCCCTCCAATTCAACCCCACTCTGTCCCTCGCTGAGCAGCTCAGACTGGTAGGAACTTGTTTCCTGCAGCCCCTCCCGCTGCTTGGGCTCTCTGCTGCCCGTCAGGGTAGACTCCGGGAACCTTCCCAAACCCATGCTGATCCCACCTGGATTGCTGGGTTGACTTCTGTCACCCCCTCTTTGGGGCCATCTCTGCTGTCAGCTTCTTCATCCGGAGTCCTTGGATTTTCTCCCTTGACTCCGTCGCTGTGAATAGGGGCATCTGCCACCTCACCACTGGCGTCCTCCCTCTGACAGCCTCAGGTGCAGCCTCTTGCCTTGTGGAGGGTCATTTGGATCCTCCTCGCCCCCAGTCGGGGTTCCAAGGGCACATCTACTGGCGGCTCCACTCCGGCTCTCCCCACTTCTTCTTCCCTTGGACCGCCTTTTATTGTCCCACACAGGCTCCACTCGATTCTCCACAGCTGGCCGCAGTTTCAAAAAGACGCGGCTAATCAGCGGCGCGGGTCCTGCCACCTCTTCCGGTCTCGCCATGGCGTCAGCTGCAGGTAAGGGAATCTCCATTTCTTTTTCCCTTCCCTCACCTTCCCTGTTGTGTTTTGGGTCCCAGGATTCCCCCTTGGCCCCTCAGGGTCTTTTCTCTGTAGTTTCTCTGTGACAAATTGCATACTCTAATTGCGTTAAGAGAAAACAATAACAATCTGTCCCCAGACTATCCTATCTTTTGTTTCCTCATACACAGATATCTATTCCCTCTAGGGGCGCATCCACACATGCAAGCATGTGCGCTTGCAGCAGCTCAAATAGAAGCAGTGCAAATTTGAGTCGGGGCTTTTTGCCTCAGTGCACATGCTTGGACATATACTTTGTTGTGGAGCAAATTGTGCCACTAGTGGCAAAATAACCCTGCCTGGCTCCTCCCAGATCTGCAGCCAGGGGGAGCTAGAGCCCGGGGCCAGCATCTGTGCTGTCCCCAGCAGTATAAAAAGCCACCCTGGCAAGTAGCTCAGGGCCACTAGTTCTCAGGAGATTCTGCGGCCCAGCCAATTGGTACCTGGGGACACTACTCCTTGTCCCAGCTGGGCTGCTGGAGCAGGCCTGAGAGTTCCCTGCACCCTTTACCCACTGCAGCAGTCTGGCAGTGGGGGCTGCTGCCTGACTGTGACCTGCTGCACACCTGCCAGACTTGGATGGGGACTGCAGAGCCAGTAGAGGCATCTTCCCCTCTGGGCCAGCTGCCAGTGGACTGCAGTTGCAGGGTTGGCCTTTGTGCAACACTACTGCCATTTGTGCCCCCTGCCCGGCCATCTGGGAAGCTATCACCCAGATGTTCTGTGAGTGGTGGCCTGCTTTGAACTGTCAAAGCATGCCCTCCTGGCCCCATTTGGCCAGGAGGTCAGCCACAGCCAGATGGGTCCAAGGTGCCAGCTCTGAGCAGGCAGAGTCCTGCCACTGGCCTCCCTAGCAGGAATTCTAGCATTCCCTACTGGAAAACTGAAAAATCCTTGATTAAAATAAAAAATCCCCAAATCACTCTCTAAAATACCCCCAAATCCATGTTCCTCGACAAGTAAAACAAAAGACCACTATAAAGAAAGAGAGTGAGACAGAGACTGTGATCAGTTGGACAATGTTTTATTGTTATATCTATAGTGTTAAAGCAAGTCCCTCACCATAACAACAAAGTGAACTCTAAATACAGGTTTCACAAATTCATGAATATACATTTTGCTGCCCTCCCACAGGGCAATAGCCCCCACACAAGGGGTTGGACCCCCACACAAGGGCTACGGCCCCCCCAACATGGGGTTCAGCCCCCACACAAGGGTTTCAACCCCCACACAAGGGGTTACGCCCCCACACAAAGACTACACCCCCCAACAGGAGATTCAGCCCCCACACAAAGGGTTTGGCCCCCCAAAAGGGGTTCAGCCCCCCAAAAGGGGTTTGGCACTCTCACAAGGCTTACACCCCCCTGCAAGGCCCACATGCCCCACTCCAGCCCCCTGATCGCTGCCCCACCTGGCCCCATACTCCACCAGCTGCTGCAGCCCCCCCAGTGGCTTCCCCACCCAGCCTTACCCCCCAACTTGCACCCTTACCCCCCAACAGTACTCACATTTAGGGCCTGAGAAGCTGGTGGAAAAATTCAGATTGATTTCAGTGGTAGTTGGTTCTTTCTCAAAGTATGAAAGATTTACAAGTTGTGTTAAAAATTGTATTTTAAATCTGCCAAAATGTTTTCTATCAGTTAAATTACAGACTTGCTTAAAATATGTACCAAAGTATGAAATACATGTGCAGTAATGAATATGTTTTGACAAATGTTTAAAGGTGCATGACACTGACCCTCCAGCACATATACCTACACAAATCATGGTATATTGTCTGAAGAGTTTCTGAATCTTATACTCTTTCACCAAGCTTTCCTGAAGAAGCCCTCTGCTCCAAAACACATTTACTTCTCCATCTGGTCAACTACAGCCTAAATTTTTTGACCTTGCAACTGTTGCGAAACTTACTTTTTCATGTTTTTTAGGAGATAATATGATAAATATAAAACTTAGAGACCTAGTGGTTTGGAGGGGAAAGGAAAGGAGGGGGAGTGCTGACAACAATAGATCAGCAGGGTTCTGATATTTTAGAGGTTGGCTTTTTAAATAACTGTTTACGAATTTGTATTGTAAATTTCAAAAATTATTTTTCTGACATTTCTTTTTTTTTTAGTGAAAGATCATTTAAACAGCATGAAGTGTCTTGAGCCTAGACTGTCAAACTCTTAATACAAGTATAAGTGGAAATAATGTAAATAATATTGATCATGTCCTTTTCCTGAGTCCACTTAAGTGTTTCCTGTGTAGGGGCCATGGTCTTTGGTACAAAGTCAGGAAATTCACTTTCTAATTCGTTCAGGGACTGATCTGGAGCCCACGGAAGTGAAAATGATTTTTTTCAATAACTCTAATTGTTTTGAATCAGGCCCACATACTTCTCCTCTCCCTATAATGACATGCCTTTAGGATAAAATATCTACTTTAATTTTCAGCTTCCTGAGGTATGAAAGGCAGTTGATTTGTCTCCCTTCCAGTCCTGATACTATTTGCAACAAATATTTATTTGGTCATCATGAGTGATCTACTGTTGTATAAAGTGTACAAAGTAAATCTAAATTAACTGCAATACCCCCTGTGTAATGGAGAGTGTTTATAGCCTTTATTGAACAAAAACTGCTTTCACATGCATTATGGCTGATGGAATGTGCTAAATCCACTTAATACCTGTGTATTATGCAAATATATTATAACTTTGAAGCCTCCCGTGTTAGGAGAAATTAGGTAAATTGCATTAGCTTCTTGTATTACGATGCTGTGTTGTAAGTCCCTGAAACCACTTCTATGAACACAGTCCATTTGTGAAGATTATTTTTGGAAAAATGGCTTCTTTGTCATTTTAGACATGTTTTAGGCCCATAATTTCCTTCATGTGAACACAATTCCACTAACAGCAGTATATTATTTTGACAGTAAGACAGTTGGCATAAAACTTCATTGTGTATGTCTTTTGTTTATATAATCCTTCGTAACAGTAACAAGGTGTTTACTGTTCAGCAAACACATTTTATTTTAACTGCCAACAGTAAAACTGTCTGATAAAGTTTGATTTAGCTAAAGAAAGCAAGTTCTCATTTAGCCCAAATAAATCCATGGTGCTATAGACAGCTGTTTGGAGTGCATAATCCTGGAGCTCTTATAGCAAAGCAACTCTCACTATTGAATGAGCGAGAGAGAGCAGGCTCAGCTGTTCAGGATGTGCTCCATTACAGCTGTAATCTATAGCATCATACTGCCATATTGTGAAAGCATTATTCACATTCAACTGCAATAAAGCAAGTACTCCTCTGACAGATGCTCTGCAGACTGACAGCTGACACCATAATCGGGGATCTATCAATTTTTCACTAAACACAGTCTGTAATCCAGAAAGAAGTGACCTAACTGTTGCTTTTTGCCTGGTTCTTTTGCTTAGAAATAAAAATATGATGCCATTTGTGGGCAATTCTCAGACAGCTAACTAATGGGAAGTGAGAAAAGTTCACATTTCAGGGAAACAGCATGATGCACAAACGTTTCGAAAAAAACCAGCATCTTTCAGCTTATAAAAATGGATTAAGGTTTGCAAAAGTTTTCACTTCCACTACATGGCTGGCTTCATCTGAGAGAAATTTGCCAGCACAACGCCATTTTTAAGTCTGATATTGTAAACACTGGTTTTGTCAGGAAAAGGTAAATATAAGAGTAGCAGGATATGGGGGAGAGGAATAACTGGTCTATCCCATTTCATTAAAGAGCAGTTTACAGTAAATGCAAAAAAAAAAAATCCAGAAATTTTATTTCTGCCAAGGTCAAAATCAGAATGAACCAATTTAATTTTACACATGCATTTTAAAAAGGGGAGTCTACAATATGTACCATCCTCTGGGAAGAGGTATTATAATCTTTTAACCCTGGACTGAGTACAACAGCAAACTATTTTACTTCTTTTTTATAGAACTACTGGAACAAATCAAATTCTGCTCTCATTAAAGATAATAGCAAAACTCATGTAATTCACTGGGGACAGAAACAGAACCGTGATGTAGTAGTGGTTTGGAAAATGCTTTAATGGATGATAATTAGTTCAAAACTGATAAGCAGTCAGTCACATAAAGTGAATGTAAAGGAACACACATTTGTCTTGAAGTATATCAGTTCTTCTCCACATATAAGTTTTGTACTGGAATTAATGTGGTGTATTGCATTTTCTTGGTTTTGAACCTTGTACCGTTCTCCAAGAATCCTAGGAGCCAAGAGAGTCTTTTGGCAGATTTCTCTACTACCAGATCCCATTGGAAATTCCTGAGAAGACCACACTAATTCTGTTTCTGGTTTTTATCTTACCATAGCACACACTGCATAGAAAAGCTAACAGATATGTATGTCTTCATACATGGGGAATAGTTAGGTAGGGTTAACTGCAAAGGAGTAAGATTCCTGTCTCTACCAAGTAGCCCTACGTGTGCAAAGACCATTAGATATTTAGTGTGTTGGTTCATTCCTTATTAGGCTGGACTTCATGGTTACATTACCACTCTATTAATGCACATGCAAAAAATAAATACTTGTAGAGGGATGGGTCTAGAGGAGGGGTTTGATGTGGTTGTACCTAGCTGAGGGGCACTAAAGCAGGCTTCCCTGCTCAGCTGGAGCAGACAAGGGGGACTTGCAGGGAAGGTGCAAAGCATCCTGGGATGCTGGGGGGGCTGGAAGTTAACTTGAATCTGAAGGGGACAAAAGTTCAATCAACCAATTTAACCTAAATCAGTGGGCTCTATTGTTGATACTCCTGATATGTAGCACAAGCTTTTGTGAGCTCAAGATAATCAGATATTGTGAAAGGGCAGCACAGAGGAGTATATGAAGTGGAGTGAATGATTTGAATGCAAAAGGTGGGAAGGGAATAGGGAGAGGAAAGCAGAGAGGGGCAGTGCTGGGAGAAGCAAACAAGCAAAGAACCCATGGGAATAAAAGGGTCACAAAAACTAATCCAGGTCATGGAATAAGAATATATAGTCCCCATTTAAACCATACTTAACACAGTCCAGTTTAGCAGTTTCTGTGAAATGTGCATGGTCTCACTTGAGGATTCCTGTTAACCCTAACTCAGCAGAAGGAAAATACTTAAAAGAAAACCTAGCGTTGAGCAGTGTTACTCCAATGTGCTGAAGATTATGAATTCATTACAGAGACATTTGCTCCCTCCTCCCCCAGTCTTCCCTGTTGGTGTAGTTTAATTTAATTTGATTTTATGTTTTTGCACTAGAAAATCACCATGAGTTAAACAGCTTATTTCATAGGAGTCTCAGGCCCACCCTATTACCTCAGTACAAAGCTAACATAGTAAGGCACAACACTATCTGCTGGTTCCAATGAACTACTGTAAAACCATGGGCTGCATCTTCAGCCTATGTAAAGCATTAACTTCAATGGAACCTGTTTATATCAGCAAAAAATCTGGTCTGTAGAGTTTATAAATAAGAAACATGTTATACAGAGTTGATACTGTTGTTATAATACTGCAACTGATCACCAGTATATTAAATGCTGCATCAAAATGCTTTAATTTTGAAGTATGAACACTGCACTTGAAAGTGTACAACACAAACACAGAGGGCCAGTTCCTCAGCTTGAACTAGCTGACTCCATCACTCCATGGCACTATCATAACTGCAGTGGGACAAATCAACAGGGGGGGGTCTTCTTTTCAAAATGTCCCTGGCATAAACCAATGAACACAAGTTTCACTGGAATCCCAGGAAAAGAATCCAAAAGATCAGGTATGGCCTGCAGTAAAATAATACAATCATCATCACTGTCTAATGCCATGTATCTCACTATAAAGTCACCCCCACACTTTTCAGTGAACTTACTGAAAAATATTTTAAATCAACCACTTGCCAAGTTATTTTGCTGTGGGATTTTCACAGAGTGCAAATAAGCAGATGTCATTAGTTGTTTGTTCTTTCGATACCTTTGGTCATAATTACTGGGAAGCAGTTCTCTGTCCTAGAGCTATCAGCCCTGTTCTTACCCCGTGTTAGCAGCCCTAGTGCTAGAACAAATATTTGTATGTGTGTGCAAAAGAAGATCCAACTAGAAAACAGCATTACAATGGTCATCAGGCATTCCTGTTCTCCTCAACTGTTCCCCACCTCTTATAGGATGTCCACATCCTAACCTTTGTAAAATGTGAGGAGGTACAGATGACCCAGGAAACACTGACATTTCTTGTCTCGAATTCTACACAGAGGGTTTCAGCAGAGGGTTTTTTCTAACTGTTGCAAATTGTTGGATAGGGAACACCCAGAGAGTTGGAACAGTAATTCCCTTTATTCTAGGCAAGGCAGCAAGCATTAAAATATTGGCTGAAATCCTGTAATCTTGGTGTCAGAGATGACACAACACAAATATCTGAAATTATCCCAACATGCTTCTAAAGTTGTTTACATTTTAATAAATATACAGCTTCTGATCCTGGCTATGGGTTCCAGCTATGTGTGTGTGGGCGGATGGGGGGGAAGAAAGAGAGAGAGGTTACATTCTGTAGAATAAGACATAGCTTGTTTACAAAAGCTTGGAAATGTATCATTTTTATTTTTTGTTATACAGCAGCTCCAGAATAATATAAAAACAAGAACAATTCTAAGCTTTCCTAGAGCACCTTTTACCTAATGGATCTTAAGGCATCTGACAATGGCAGAGGAGGAGTCGATATCCATTTTACAGATGGGGAAAAATGAGGCACAAAGAAGTTATCTGGTTAGCTCAGGTTTGTCCAGCTCAAAGATCAAACATATTATAATCTCAGAGGATCCACAATGAATATTAAGTGTAACATCATTCTCTGCCCTGTTCCACACTCCCGTTGTTCAAATGGAACAGGAATAATCCACAAATCCCTTAGGAAAATACCCCTAATCTGTAGGAATGAAAACTCTAGAACTCTTAGTTCAGAGATGAGACCTTTTATTAGACCAACTAAGAAATTGCAAATAAATTATCTTTTAGGTAAGATTACCTTGTAGATATTTTTTTTTTTTTTTTTTTGCAATGCCTTAGTTGGTCTAATAAAAGGTCTCATCCCTGAACCAGGAGTTCTAGAGTTTTGCATTTCTTTTTTGTCTCAAACCAATATGGCTACCAAATACATCCCTAATCTGTAGGAGTCTAGCCTAGCACAGAGCCAACATAACCTACTGGTAAACCTTTCTGCTCACAGTTCCTGGCACAGCCAGGACACGGAAAGGTGCAACTGTCTCTAGCCACTGCACAGTCCTTGAGGTAGGTAAACCATTTTAGGAAAATCAGAGCAACCTGGGAACTGGGGCCAGCTGTTGGGTCTCAGCTGTGCTTCCTTCTCAGGTGGCAGCATAAGGAAGAGGAGTGTTTTGGTAGTTGACCTATTTAGTCAAAGAATGCTAATCAAACACCTATCCTGCTGTCCTCTGGAGGCCTCTGTCAAATGAAGAAGTGGGTAAAGGAGAACCAACAATGCTTTATTCTCTTCTTTGCAACATAGCAGGCAGTGAGGAAAGGAGCTGAGAAGCAGCTTCCATTACAAAGGAATAACAGCTACTGGGAGCACATCCCACCAACATCAACACTGCACCTCAACGGCAAGCAAGACCCTGTTATCCTGTCAGGCCATAGCAGAGGGTAGCAAGGGGCTGTCTTAAGTACTTGAGTTTATTAATCTCGGGGTACAATACTCTTGCAACTCATAATCCAAATATCAATTTTCTCCTAAACAAAGTTCCCCTTAACAGCTACAATTTAGCTCCTCAAGAACTATAGGCCAGCTTCAGGCACCTTAGTCAAACAGCCCTAACTTAGATATCAAAGTGGTGGTGAGGAGGTTTGACAATGGGACAACTTCAGGCCAGCCCTTCAAAGTCTATTGGCCTCTGCACTGGAATAAGGAATAAGGAAGTATTCCTAAAGCTCCAACTGAAGGATCAGAACAAGGGAATACGCCAGTTAAAACAGAGTGGAGATCTCTGGTATGCTGGGATACATCTCAATCATTTTATTTTTTTACAGGCATAGAGTTAAAATACCCAAAAATTGAATTAGGCATGGCTGAAATTCTCTTTGCATAGAGCACTACCATCAGGCCTTTAGAAACAATTTAAATGCTTCTGGAGGCATCTACTACTACTTACTGCTCTTCCCCGGCCCCCAAATGTGGAAGTCAGACTTCACCAATGACATAGCCTGACTCAAGTCAAATAAACAACATGTAAAGAAGGAAAATCCTGTCCCTGAATACCTGGTTTTATGATTATTTCTCCTGGATATTCACCTTTGACCAGGAAGATAGTCCCTGATTTTAAACTTTAAAAAAATCCTAAACAGATTTACTTCTACAACAATGCCACATCAAACCTAGGGGAAGGCTGGGAAGGCTCAGAAAAAGTCCATATACAGTATCTAGAGATTGTGAAGAAAAGCAGGGGAGATAGTATGGATGACTGTAAAATAATTTGACTCTTTCAGAGAGGAGTCCTGGCATTTCTGTTTTATGTGTATGTTGCATACACCATATTAACTGTGGCAGCAGGAGCACATCAAACAAAAACCAGATACTTCACCAAATTCTTTACTATTAGGGTTTTATATTAAATCCTATGATGGTTTTTGTTTCAAAAACTCACTGAGCTTTCTGGTCCTTATTTTCAAAATTGTGTGCACATAATTACCATGACTGCATATACCGGTAAAACACATGCAAACAGCCAGTTAGGAGCAGGATTTTCAAAAGTTCCCACTGCTGGCATAAAACCCCTTGATTTATACAGCTTTCATTTGTTGATTGATTCCATGGTGATTGAGAGCAGTATTATCTATTGGCCTTTTGAACAATTATTGAAGTTAAAAATGGAAAAGACCCATTATTATATCAAGTACCCATCAAGCAAAGGGCCAGTATGGGATTATTACAATGGAAAAGACCCATTATTACATCAAGTACCCATCAAGCAAAGGGCCAGTGTGGGATTATTACTTACCTTATACATTACTATACAGTATAATTACTCTAGGGACCAAATTCTATTTTACCTATTAGGTGCATAACTATTTTAGGCATGATTCTAAGCTTAACCCTGCTTGAGTCATTGAAGAACTGTTAATATAAAAGTAGATGAGTCATCCTCCTTCTCCTCTGATTTTTTGTGATTCAGCTCAGAGTCAGGTAATGACAATGTACATTTTCAGGGACTTGAACATGGTGGTCTAGAATTCCACTTAAGTCCACTTAGATGCCCACAGGTAGAATAGAAACTGGCCCTTAAGAACTCAAGTAATAATGTTTTCATCACTTCCTGCAGGAAACTATTCTATAATCTAATGGATGCAACTATAAGACAGATATTCCTCTAACTTTTGCCCTAGATTTTTATTTTCATAGTTTGATCATGTTTTTCCTGTTTATTCCCTAAGCAACACTTCCTATTTCATTCATAGTATTACTACTCGGATGGGGGTTGTTACCAATTACTGTTAAGTAAGTGCTACTTATTCTTTTTGGGGTTTTTTTGGTACTTAATGTTTCATCCCTCTTTACTCTTTAAGGAGACTCCAGCAGGCAGTAGAACTGAGTAAAATGATGGTTTTTAACAGCGAAGACAGCTTAACCAACATTTTGAACAAGCAGCTATATGACTCCCATAATAGAAGTCACTCAGTTGACCCAATCTCTTTACATCTCTAATACCATTCATAGGTACTCTTGCATAATTGCATGCATGATGGGTGAAGCCATAAGCCCATCATTTTTAATATATATTTGACAGATGAAAAAGCAGATGTGATGATATTATATAGCACTACTACTTTTTCCCCAGCCCAGCCCAATGATTTCTCCCTTTCAGCTTTAACACTTAAACAACACTAGTCCCAAATCCATATCTTAATTCCACTGCACTTCATCAGGAAAGGAATTGTCACGCTATATTTCACCCCCCTTATGCAGCTGCAAAAGAAGTCATGATTTTGCCCTCAGTTTGTATTTATTCCATTGACAATCCTACATCTCTGACAGCAGAAAGTAGATGCAACTTCCTAAACAAATCTTTAGTTCTTTTCTGTTTAAAGATTACTATTCATTGTACAATCTATACTTCTAAATCTACCCTCTCTTGCCATCTTAATAAATGTAATGCTATTGAAGGCAGTGGAGTATTATTAGAGAGAGTCAGGTTTTATGTCTTGTTATACTTCATATTTTACTTACACACTGATTGTGTGGATGTGTTTGTTTTTCCATGCACAGATATGGTAAGGAAAATATCTTCAGTGCAATCCTGCAGTCCTGCAGTCAATGGGAGTTTTATTGTTGCCTTCAATGGGACCACTTTATACTGGGTACCAAATACTCATTTTACAAGTCACAAAAATATACAACAAAGCAAAGTGAAATAAAATAAAGGAAAGTTCCATTAAATTCAGTAGACCAAATTATCTGCTGGTGCAATAAATCTCTCTCTTTCTCTCTCTCTCTTCCACTCCCTCAGTTTCAGTGAAGAATTTACAGCAGCAGCAAAGTTGGCCCCATGGCCCCATGTTTTCTAGGGGTTCATTTTTATGAGTTTACTTGATGCTATTTTTGACAGCAAATATATGCAAGTACCATTTATATTTAATAATCCCCATATTTTTTTAATTACCTTGCTATAAAACCTGAATGACTCCCCCTACTTTGATCTCCAACACGTTCTGAAGAATACTGCAGCAGGCACGCCTAAATCAGTTAAGCCATGCACAGGGCTGTTCCTGGAGGGAAGCTTTCCCACATCAGAAGATTGTGTAATAAAACTTAACACAGCTCATTAATTTTCTCTCTTAACCAGTGCATCTGACAAGAAGTGACTTTGAAAACCTAAAGGAATGACACAGCGCTCATGCTTTGCGTGAAACATCTGTTCCTAGCTCCTTTGCCATTAAATTGACATCTTTTTATTTGAAAAGTTCCTTTTATTTCCCAACTTCCTGCAATTGGTAATGTATATATCCCAAGGAGCTTAAATTCACAGCTTTTAAAACTTGATTAACTAAATGCTGGGTTATTCCTGTCCCAAAGGAAAAAATGCCTCTCTCTCTGCAGACGGATTAAATGGTGCAAGTGTGCTTTTTAATCAATTATTAAGAATTTGTTTTCTCAAGCAATGTCAGACTTCATAAAGGATCAAAATAGCCCTGAAATCTCTAAATAGTGTAAACATCGGCGTGATTGCATGTGAAAAATATTAGCATTCTGGAATCTGGAAAAATCAATAGACTGTTGGCAAGTCTCACTAGTTCTTTCACTCACAAAGGCCACGTACACAATCATGTTTCTTCCCTGAGCATGAAAAATACAAGAAAGTTACTCCCAAAAGCAAAAGGCCCATTTGGGAAATAGAGGTGTTTATTGCAGACATGAAACACCTTGATGTAAAAGGTACCAACTGCTCATATTTACATTATATGTTCATTTAATTTGTACTTTCTGATGGCTAGGAAGAGAAGGCAAGAAAGCAGCCTTGCAAATCTTTTCCATTGTCTCATGTTACATGCTGATACTATACATGGCCTGATCCAGCAAGCAGGCACAATGCTACTTGTATGGTGTTTCTCCACAGAAGTTAACCATTGCTTTGGCAACAATGGAAAACAAACTACACCCTGCTGCTTCCTTCAGTTTTAAATCTTATATTTGTTTAAACGTCCCTGGATGTTTCAGAAATCTTTCGTCCTTGTTTGAGTCTATCATTAATACAGACCTCTGCAGGTGGGATGGATTAGAAATCATCATTATAAAGGGAAAAAATGCTACTGCATGGATAAGGGCTTATTTTTAAAATGCTGGCATTTGTGTTAACTTTTTCCAGACAGCAAGTAATTGTCAGATAAGGAAGACAGTACTGCAGACAGTGTTAATCAGCAAACCTCAATGAAATGAGACTACGCCTTTTTATCTTTCATATATTTCCCTCCCCTGCTTCCCCAAAGTTATGGTAAGAAAAAGTGTTAATAACTGAGAAGTGTACCAAACTGGGAACTGCAATCTCAGGGGGGCTGGAGCTGATGATCTCACAAGGTCCCTTCTAGCCCTAAACCTCTGGGA
The DNA here is from genome assembly GCF_001723895.1 of Crocodylus porosus. NCBI lineage: Eukaryota > Metazoa > Chordata > Crocodylia > Crocodylidae > Crocodylus > Crocodylus porosus. The sequence continues at coordinate 59,145,486 of NW_017728943.1, forward strand.
ATCTGTAAATCATCATCAGATTTAGGAAAGATAGTTCAGCTTTATCCCCACTTTTTGTGTAATGGCTGCTTATTTGCTCTGGGAAGGTTTATTTTTCCAAAATGCTTCAAAATGTTCTGGAACAGAGATCAGCAACCTAAAATGACTTTTAGATCTGGCTTCAGCAGTGTTTAGCAGCAGGGGAGCTTTGGCTGTGGGCACTTTCCTGTGCCACCGCAGGAAGAAGCAGCAGCTGGGTCCTAGCACCCCCACATCTCTGAGCCAATACAGCTCATTCCAGCCCACAGCCTAAAAGGTTTGCCAACTAAAATGCTCAGCAAGGGCTCAGCTGTGCATTTTGACTCCAGTCTAGCAACTGCACTCAAGCTTAATTTTAGGCCAGTAGAGATTTTGGTGCAATGAAGTCACACCTGAATCAAGGAGACTACTGTCTTTACTTGATTCCAAGACTAGGGGTTTTTCCCCATTCAGCATAGGGGAAAATAAAGCCTTGTCTATGAATCTACTGTGCAACTGCTCCAGCTGGGAGCAATGGTGTCCATGACTGATCCAAATGTTGATCCAACCCCCAGAGCTGATTTGATCCTATCCCACACTGCAAGCAGCAGCTGTGCAGGGAGCCCAACCCAGCCAGGGACAGCAGCAGCGGACAGGTTTCTCCTTCCAACTCCTGCTTCTTGCCTGGCTTCCCCTCCACACCACTGTCTCTCCCACTTCCCAGGGGCAGGCACCAGGAATCTGCACACTACTGCCATTTTCCCTTGCTGACACAAATATTTAGGGGAGCCCCAGAGCCTCTCTGGACCTGCTCCTGCCCTGTGCTGCAGGAAGCAGCTATGCAGGGAACCCAGCTGAGCTGGGGGCAGAGGAGAAGATGCAGGGGTGGACAGGGAGCTGGATGGAACCTGTTGCCTCTGTCTCTGGCCAAGACAGTTTCCCTGAACAGCTGTCTCCTGCAGTACAAGACATGAGAGACTCAGGAGTAGCTCTGAGGGTCCCCCTGTGCCCAGATCAGCTGGGGATAGTGGCAAAAGTGGGGGGGAGGGAATGGGACAGCAGCAGGGGACAAGTGACATGGGAGCAGGTGCCCGGGGATATGTGGGAAGAGAAGGGCAGTGGGGGTAGGCACCAGGGGGATGAGCAAATGATTTTAAGATAAGTTTTTAATAAGTAGGAACTCTCCCATAGTTCCTTAGGAGGAAGCTTACAGGGTAGAAAATACAAGTTTTCAAGATTTTCTCTGCCTACTGGGATAATTTGGGGTGGAAAGACAAAATCTCAAGAGCTGTGCAAAATTATCTCAGTTTCCCCCTAGAAAAACAGCATACTAATTTATGTTTAATGTAATACTAATAAGTTATACACTTTTAGCTGGATGCTAGCAAGTTGCCACATCATATTCAAGTTTTTTTCATCACAGACAGCAGTGCAGTGAATTAGAGGTCTATTACTTCTCTAGTAATATTACTTCTAGATCTGTCTTATTTAGTTAATGGACTAGCATTCCCTTGCTAGCACTTTCAGGCTACCTCAAAACCGAGGGATCTGGTTAAACATAACTTTAAATTTCCAATTTATAACACATCCTAACACAGTGCCTAGTGTGGCCATCCATAAAACAGACCAATAGCATGACTGGCTCTGTACAATATGAAAAGGGTAATCATCAAAATAAATAACAATTGGCATCTGTGATACAAAATGAGGACGTAAAAAGAAAAGAAAAGAAAAGGAAAACACAAAATCTGTTCTCTTTCTAGCCCTCTCTCTCTCATCCTTTTCTTCCACCCTTTCCTCTGGACTCTGCTTTCTTTTAACCTCCAGTCTCTTCCCTTCTATTTTATTTCTTACCTCCTGTACTGCTGCAGACATTTCATCATACAATAAATATGTCTTTTACAGTATTTTTTTAAATTTCTGCAGCAGAAAAGTTTTTATTTTTGGTCTTAGTTAATGAAATCAACCTTAGTAAATACTTCTTGGCCAATCATATAGTCAGATTTCATTTTATATACCTCAAAGTATAGCTGTTACATAAAAATATAATTAAAGACATTACAAAGAAATTACAGTTGATCCAAGAACGAACTATTAGTGTACAAGCAATTAGACAGAGTCAATTCAGTTAACAGTTCAGGAATTTGATACAAGAAAAATATATGCAAATTACAAGTTACTTGTTAGTTGGATGTCAGGAAGTATAATTAGTTGCACTGAAAAGCTGTCCAACAGCTCTGAATGTTTTGGATAAATAACATATTAGAGAGCATCATGCATGATAGGCCAGTGACTGGATTTACAAATGAGGTGAGACAAGTTCTGAGAGCCACACAACTAGAAATGCTTGAAATATTGCCAGCAATATGTACAGAGGAGGCCAAGTCAGCACTGAATGTACATATTTGCAAAATCAGTTGTATATACTGCACCAACACACTGTGAACCAATAAAGTAAAACTGTATCAAGGATGTGGGTAACTATGGAATTTTGCAACTGTAGTTTGGTTGTAATTAGGACTGAATTAACAGGTACCATATCAAGTCAGATATCAGAAATAGAAAAAAACCTGTGACATCACCTATTCTGCCCCCTTTCTGGTTCAGGATTGTTCTCTTACAGTGCACTCCTAAGCCTTTGGTCCAGCCTATTTGAAAACAATTCCATTATATGGTCTTCCAACATTTCCCTTGGGAGTCTTCCATGTGTTTGACTGTGAGGAAAAAAGCCAGGAAGCAAAATGAAAGCAGGTCCAAATATTGTAACTGCTGGATTCCCAGTTTGCTTGATGACCTAGCAGCTATTTACAGTAGAAGCAGTTTGTGAGAACATATAGAAGCAAAAGCAAGATTGACCCCAGAAAACAGCTTTAACACCTCCTTAAATGTAAGCGCTCTCAGAGGCTCATGTCTAGGAACATGGGCAGAAGAAATGCATTTGTCAGTTTGGGCCATTGATTCAAGAAGGTGAGAGAACCACAGGTGAATGGTTGGGTTATCTCTTCCATCCTCTGGGGCAGAGGCATAGCAGGGCAGCCCTATGCCCAGGGCAGTCATAACTAACAGGGCAGAGCTGGCTGCCTCAGAGCCAATAAGGGTGGCATGGCTAGCTGCAACTGTGGTGCTGGCAGCTTTTTTTGTGCTCCCACCACAAAGGCAGTGCCTGGGACTGTTGCACTGGTCACACTCCCTCAGGTATGCTACTTCTCTGAGTTTTCTCTAGGTGTTGTATGAGCTGACTGTGAACATGCATTGGTTATAATGGAAACGACTGCACCAGTCAGGCTGTGAACATAGCTTTACAAGCAGCTATAGTGGTTGGTGTGTCTGTGAGCAAAAGCAGTGATGGTATGGAAGTTGTGGATGAGGAGTAAACATCAGAGAGAGGCAGCTGTAATGGAAGCCAGTTATTATTTCCCATATAAGATTAAAAGAAACTGAGGTACAGAGTACCCACAAAGTATTCATTGCCATGGATGGCAATGGGACCCAAATTGCCTGACTCGTGCGAGTGAAAATGCAACTGACCTTCTGTTCATCTATTAAAGATGTTCATATTGATTCTTAATAGAGTAAAGATCTATTAAGATTAATAGACATCAACTACACCGTTACTGTAGCAAAACTCCGTTTTTCTTTTTTTTTTAATTTTAAAATGCATTCCTTCCCCAAACATTTCTGACTTTTTCTCTCCATCTCTGTTCCCTATAGATAAGTATAAGTGAGCTCAAACTTAGGATAAGCTTTAAACATTTTTATTTTGTTAGCAAGTTTTTGGATATCCACTGTTTTATATTGTATAATTACTAGGTTTGTATTAATTTTTACTGTTGTATATTGTATTATTATCATTTTTGTATTGATTTTTATTGTTTCATATGGATATTGTTATGGTTTAGGCCTGTTTTTGTAAATGAACCAAAGTAATGTTAAGTTTCCATTTTATATGTCAAGCCTCCGTCTTCTGTCCTCTGCCTGGGCATCCCATGTTGCAACAATATGATTCATTGTACCCCTCCCATGTAAATTGGTTCCCCGATGAATGAGAATATTTGGGAATGATTGAAATACAATGATGGCAGGCCTCTACTGAATGGCCTGTAATGACTAGGCCATCACTTCGCATTGATTCATCCAGGAACCACGGACCTTACCCAGGAACAGGGACTAGACCAGCATTTGAAAGACAAAAGACCCTGCAGAACCAGCAACTCGACCATTGTACCCCACCATTACAGACACCTGAAACTGCACATCCCTGCATGGATCACACATGCTCAGTACACCGGGGGCTGACCCTTGCCTGGGCATGCCTCCTGTCACTAGGGTCACACATGGTCTGCCTCTATAAAAAGGGGCAGTGAAGACAGACCCAGTGGAAACGCCATTTCTATCTGGACCAGACCAGCTTCACGTCATCTATCCACCCCAGAGGCCCTGCCAGTGACCCCCTCTGGACAACACCGAGCTGAAGGAGACCCTGACTGGCCATCGAGGATCAACTTCCAGCCTGGGATAAGTAAATATTACCTGCACACTTCCTCCTACGATTTGGACTCTCTCTTGCTCTCTCTCTTTCTCTCTCCCCTCCTGGACTTCAGTGGACTTCAGCCCCTGCACCAAGCCTCTCTAACCCCTGCTGCCATTATGTGTGCAT
>NW_017728943.1:59151069-59163946 GCF_001723895.1 Crocodylus porosus
ACATATATAGATAACATTGTGTGTGTGTGTGTGTGGTATATAAATTAGTAATCCACATAGGTGTATTGGATGTGCAGGTGTTGGTAACTGGTAACTGATTCTGTCTAAATTTGGTGTGTGTAGCATGTATGGGCTTGACCTAAACTAGTTATTTTGAATGTGCATGTATCTGAATTGCTAGTGTGAGAGTGTGTGTGTGTATATATATATGGCATTGTGTGTGTGATATACAAATTAGTGATCTGTGTCTAACATCTCGGGTGTATAGTGTATGCACTTGAATTGGTGACAGGTATTCATATGCCTGAGCCGGTAGTGTGAGTGTGTATGCCTAGTAGGGGTGTATACACCTAGTGAGTGTATGTGTGCTTAATTGATTTTTATGTGTGCATGTGCAATTGTACTCCACACCCTCCTGTCTAACAGCACAATATTGAGATCCTGAGCATTGGCCTGACCCCTTAGGCCAACACTACTTCTCTTATCCTGTTCAGTCTGTGACACTATTATGTTATTTTTTAACTATAAACAACACTGACTTTTCTTGACATCACAAAGTTTTAAGCTTATATTCAACCTTATAATATAACATCACAGTAAACATTAACAAATAATATAAATTACTTTGCCCAAACTTCTCTTAGTCCTGTTGCCTTCATTTAGTCCAAGTATATGAATTACTAAGAAAATGCGAAAGTAGCTGTTAATTAGATACCTGCTATGCATTTGCTTTAATTAAGCAGTCTAGGAAATGTGTTTTCTTACAGCAACACAAGACAGGAAACATTCTATTGTCATTAAAGGCATAGCCAATAGCACAGCTCCTGGGTCTAACTCATGGTAATTCATAAAAAGCATCATGAGTTAGACTGCTTCTCTTGACCCAACAGATGTTAGTCCAACCCCCTGCCCAAGGCAGAACCATCCCTGACTAGATCATCCCAGACAAAGCTTTGTCTAGTTGGGTCTTAAAAACCTCCAAGGAATGAGATTCCACCACCTCCCTGGGTAACCTTTTCCACTGTTTTACTACTAGTAAAAAAATTCTTCCTAATATCTAACCTAAATTTCCCTTGGTGCAACTTAAGATCCTTGTTCTGTCATCTGCCACCATTGAGAACAATCTAGCTCCATCCTCTTTCAACCCAGCCCTTCAGTTAGTTGAAGGCTGCTATGAAATCTCTCCAACTCCTCTTCTCTAAAGAAAATAAGCCCAGTTCCCTTACTCTTTCCTCAGAAGTCAGGTCCTCCAGCCCTCTCACTGTTTTTGTTGCCCTCCACTGGACTCTCTCCAATTTGTCCACATCCTTTCTGTAGTGGGGGGCCCAAAACTGAACACAGTACTCCAGATGTGGCCTTACCAGTGCTGAATAAAGGGGAATAATCACTTCCCTTGACCTGCTGGCAACACTCCTACTGTTACAGCTCAGTATACCATTAGCCTTCTTTGCAACAAGGGTACACGGTAAGCTTTTGCTCCAACACCTAAAGCTTTTTCCCGAAGTAACAAAAGGACCCTGTCCCTTGGTTTTCTGCAGGTATGTTAAGAGATTCTCTCTACAAAGTCCCTGATTCTTAGTCTGGCAAGACCTTCTGTTCAACACAACTCTGCTAGAATGGCAGCCTTCCACCACTACCCTCCTCAGTCCAGTGCTTTCTATTTTGGTGCCAGCTAGTAATGGGGTAAAATGCACAGTTAATGTATCTGAAGACCCCAGCATAATTTTATAATTAAAATAATGGTTGCTTTACACTTTAAAAAAGAAATAGCAACAAAATGGATGCTCCATGATTGCTTTAAATACGGAAGTCACCATCCTAATCTAGAGCTTGTAAGGTCTATTAACCCTTCTACATTTTACCAGCTACATCTATCACCAGGTCAACATTCCCCTCTTTCCCACATCCTCCCCTTGCCAACATACCTGTCTTGCACCTATTAACTCCCATCCCCTTTGAATTTCCCTGCCACGCATTTGCCTTTTCACAGACATGCATTTTTCATATTGGCTTATGCTTCTATTCCACGCAGTACATAAACACCAGCAGAATCTCCCTACTCCTGAAGAAGGGTATTTGTGCCCAAAAGCTTGTAAAGAACCATTTTTCCAGCTATTTAGTTGGTTTAATAAAAGATACCACATTTACCCCAAGAATCTGGTCTGCCTATGGTCTATTAAAGCTCCTGACATTTTCAAGAAGCTTATCTCATATATTTTGTTGCATTGCAGGGTGGGAGAGAGATGTTTTATTCTAGGGAGAATTAAAGATCTTATTGAAAGACCACTGGACAGAGCCCCTTTTTCTACTAAGCTTCTGTTCTCCAGAAGTTATTTCAGGTAAAAAGGACATTCACAAACTGGGAAGGGTTTAGAAAATGTATCAAGAAGAATTCAAAGTCTAAAAAACAGGCTTGACAGTAAGAAACAATCAAGAATTGAGAAAATTAAAAGTTGACTTGACTACAGTTTATAAATGCCTGCAAGGGAAATAAACTTCTTATAACAGGGTCCTTTAAGGTAGCAGACAAAGACGTAGCAAGATCCAATGGCTAGAAACTGAAGCTAGACAAATTCAGCATACAAATAAGTTAAGGTGGAAATTTTTAATGGCAAAGGGACATTAATCATTGGAATAGCTTGCCTACACTTGTGATAGATTCTTAGTTACTTGATGACTTAAAATCAGAATCAGATGTCTTTCTAAAGCATAGGTTCCCAACTCACCCAGAAGTTATGACTTGATTCACAAATGGCTGAATGAAATTCTAAGACCTATCTTATGCACAGTAAAATCTTGCATAAAATCTTGTCTTAAAACCTATTAATATACTTAGTAGCTCAGGCTTTAACTTGCATCCCTCAAGTTTTTGGTAGTATTTCTACAACTATTTGAACTGTACAATTTTACTCATGAAAAAATTGCCAAATTTTAAATGTCTGAAAATAAAAATACTATATACCATACTGAATACACCATAAACACATATGACAGCAGCAAAAAATGTTCATCCTTCATCCTCCAGTCGAGATCATGAATGGTGGACTGTTTTTGTGGTAGTCCTTTGTCCTTAATGACTCTCCCCCATCATTAATTTTTAGATTATTATTTTTTAGGTTCTTGATATGTTCTCCACGCTTCAAAGAGGAAAAAGTCAGCGGCCTTCAAAGGCCTTATTATAGCAGGCCTTATTCATACAAATAGTAATGCATGTGAAAAACTTTATTTATAAGTATTCGCATTTAAGAAGAGGGAAGACTATACAACATGGGTTCTCTGGTAAACAATTTACCAAGTACAACATTTTCTAAAGCAGCCTCTGGTTTTCAATATCTTGAGTTTCCTATGTTCAGTTATAAGCATCTTGGGCCTAATTTTCAGACCTGAAAAGTGGCCCCTTCATTTCATTGAATAACAAAAAAAGCTGTGATTTGCCAGCATTTATGGAAATCAGACCCAAAGAGAACACCCAAAAGTTGCCCTAAAATGAGAGACCATTTTTGAAAATTTTAGATTAATAAGTGATTGGACAAATTCAAACCAATACAGTGCACCACAATGTGAGTTTTATCATTTATTCTGACAATTGCAGTTCACTTTTATTTTTTGGTATTTCATATTGTGCAAGGAAATACATATAGCACATTTTGTAAATAACAGTAACATCTTAGCTGAAAAATCACTACAACACTTCGCTATCAGATCTTTACAAAAATATTTACTAATGAATTTTTGTACAATTCCTTTGATGCAACTCCATTGCAAATCTCCGTTATGCAATGTATATTGCATAAACACCCCGACACCTTGCTTATATACATTTGATTCAGTCTTTCTCCAGCTGAAACTGAAAGATGTTCCTATTGGAAGTTTCAACAGAGGCTTTTGCCTAAAGACTTGTGAAATATTATTTCTGTTAGCCAAGTAAATAATCTTAGGTAGTTTGTAGCAGCATTAAAAGGACCTTTGTTTTGATTTGTGTAACCAGACATTTTAACATTAAACATATACTTTCATATGTATCTATGTATACAGTATATAAATTGAGAAAATTATATATTAATTTGCTTCAAAAAACATTGCTATTTGAGGATTAATAGAATGTGATTAGGGGTTATCCCCTCCTGGCTATTTTCCCATTCAAGATTTAAAAATTCAGCTGGTAATTTTAACCTGCAAGAACATTAACATGTTATGTTTTGCACCAAAAAGACAAGACTGACATGAAACTGTGGAATAAACCATGTCAAACCAATATACATAGTTTGGTCTACTGGGATTTATATATGAATTGTAGGGAAAGCCAAGATAGAAAGGCAACTTCCAGGTCATGCTTAATTTTCAAACATGATTTGAATATATGAAAATACATTCAACATTTCAGCTATCCAAATCTCTAAGGTAATTAAAACAGAAAAGTTCTGAACCTCCACTATTAAAATTTAACTAGACAATAAATCGAAGGATGTGAGGGATTGTCAAAGGACTTTATTGCAATGTTCTTGCTTTAATGTAAGTATTATTACAAAATATGGATATTCATTAAAATATACTACATTTTGGTTAGATCTGACACCAAGAACAACATTCAAACTGTGTACTTTATTCATCTGAAGCTGACTACTAATTTTTCTCCAAAATATATATTTTTAAAACCATCTTTTATTGGAGTTTCATATTTTACAGGCAAATCCAAGCGTTTTAAAATTATAACTACAATTTCCTAGAAGCATTCATTGTCTTAATGGGAAAATAAACTGCAGATTCTATAGCAAGTCAAACAGTCTGCTACTTGTTTAATCTCTCAGTTTGGACTTCTCATGGCAGGATATAAAAATCACAAAAAAATGCAATTTGCATTAAACAAATCACAAAATATTCACCTCTGAGAGCTCACTAGGGTACTTTTGCAATCAATTGATGTAACTCTCCCTGTTATGAATACATATTTCTGCCTTACTTACTTGTCTTTAAAGTAAACTGCTCACTATTAAAATACAGCTTTTCATTTGTGGATGGTAAAAATTTAGTGCTTAATAAGCATACTTACCAAGACTTCTAAAAATTAATAGAAACCAAATAAATCTTGGCTATTTTAAAAAAATCTGACACACAGGTTGAGTTATACCAGCCAGCACAAGTACACAGTAAGATTCCAGATGTGCTATTTTCCTGTACACTGACAGCTATCAAACCCACCCCTGCAATAAAAAAGTCCTGAAATGGATTTTTAATCAGGTCTAGATTTCCATTAGCCCATGAGGACTGATGTCTGTGTGTTGTGGCTTTTATACTTTACAGCACATGCCATTGATCTTAATATGTGGGAAACACATATTAAGTATAAACTTTTTTTTTCAGTAAACCTCTTGAAATGGAATTTTTCATATCTAAGTTGAAGCCAAATAAACTTTATTAACAGCTGTATTTGTAGAGCTTTTGGGTTTTTTTAACTCAACAATGTTCATTTAACATTTCTCAGACAGTATTTAAGACTAGTATATTCTGTGCAGGGATCAATGAAAAAGGCTCTGCAGTACAGGGGATTCTTGGCCAATTCAAACTACAATATGGGAGTATCTACATGTGTTTTTATGCACGCCTTAACTTAGGGCTCCTATCTGCATACACAGAGTCTGCTCTGACACACTGGAAATCCAGCATGAAAATTGACATGATTCAACAGCCTTTCACATCATGTGTATCAGCATTGCCATGTATCTCTGCACTGAAAAAATGGCAGTGGGACGCTTTGAAATAAAACACGTTCAATGACCTTTAGTTCAAAGCGTCCCACTGCCATTTTTTCAGTGTGGGGATGTGCAGCAACACTGATACACATGATGTGTGAGCACTTTTAATTAGTGCAGCTCACTAATTAAGGGGCTTGGCACTGTGTCCCACACCACATGTAAAAATACTCTTAATGCACTTTTGCATTATGCCCATTAAGGCAATTTAGGCACGCATCTACACATGCACGCCCTAAGGCACATTAATGTGGTGTGCGGACCAACTTGGGACTAAAGTTAGTCCCAAGTCAGTTGACATACACAGCATTAATGCGCCTTAGCATGTCTAAAGACGTGTTAAAGTGGTTTAGCTATTCACACCTAAATTTGATACCTGCTTTTGCAGGTATCAAATTTAGGCACAAATAGCCTAAAATCACCATTTTTAAGGTGCATTAAAGGCACACACAGGTAGATGTGTGCCCTTAATGCGCCTTAAATTGGGCTAAAGCACCTTAATTTGGCACCTGTAAACGTACCCTAAGAGTTTTTATTAAACAAAAATAACAAAAGAAAAACCTACTTTCCCTTGAAAAATATTTAGAGCCTAGCTTTGAATGAGTTCACATCTTCCTGGAATTTGTTAGTTAGATATCAGTTTCTCGTATATTTATCGTAAACATTGGTACAAGATGTCCTGATTGTTTCCAGGAAAATCCTATTAGTTACAGTTGTATAGAATCAATTTCACATAAAATCATGCAGCACAGCTACAGAGAAAAAAGTCTGTAAGTTTCTAATGTAATGAACAAACTATTGTGGTCTATTTCCATTGCAAAACTGTAACAGAACAACTGGCACCAGGAAAAATATTGCAAATTAGACATATTAGAAGAAGCTGTTTAGTAAAAACCATTCAACCACAGTTAAAAGCAAACAGAAAATTTTACATGGTTACTATTGTTTGTGTCCTAATAGGACATAATTGACCTCAATCACTGAAATAAAATAATCATAGAGACCAATTTTAGGACTCATTAAAAATTGACATATTCCTTTAATTTGACTACATGTCTAGAGCTTGATACTTTATACCACTGCAGTGCAAAGATCATGTACAATTACTGCCAAAAAGAATAGCCTATTTCACATTACTTGTCACTTTTCTCTTTTTTTCCCCTTGAAGTTAATAAACCGATCCCATTTCCTCTTTCCACCGTCTAGATCTTTGAATACCTGACCCTCAAAAAACCAAAACTGAAACTTAAAAAAAAAAAATTAAAGAAAACTTTAAAAATAAAACCTTCTGGAAGTGCTTTATAAAGACAACAGTCAAATGATTTTTGGGGAAAACCAGAACCATTGTAACTCAAAAACAGGCTTCATTTTTAGCCTATCAATAAATTTTTGGCGAGTCTAATTTCTGTTCTTGAGAATGAACTCTTTTGAGCAGGACTTCTGTTCCACTGACTGATTTAATGAAGGAAAATTTAAAATTTTTAATTCTACAAATCACCTCTCAGAAGAAGCTGTCTCATAGCCTCACCTTCCTTTGCTTGTTATAATCCCACACTGCTTGATTCATTGTGAAAACTTTCAAGAGGTCTACAGACCATGGACAATCTACCAGCCACAGCTAATGTACTAACTCATAGCTCAAGTAATGAAATCTGGCCCATACTGACTTGGCTGGAGCCAGGATTTCACCCAAAGTTTCCAGTCAAACTGATAACTGATATTTAAACAGCTCATTACTAACAGAATAAAACTGAAAAACCCAAGGGGATACATCCTCATCTTCTGTAAATTGTCACAGCACCACTAAGCCCTGACCATTTACACCAGCTGAGGATCTGTCCAATGGTACCTTATTCCACTTGGCAGAAGAAGCTTCTAGGAAAACAGTGGGTGGAGTTCCTAACTGCCACCTATTTACATTCTCACTGACCTCCTGTCACACTTCTAGCTTCTTTCATTCCTTGGAGACCTCAGAACAACTACGGAGTCTCTGTATGCCTGAAGAGGGGTGCTTGTGCCCAAACACTTACAAAGAACTTTGTTCCACCTACTCGGTTGGTCTAATAAAAGATATCACATCTACCTACATATCACATCACATCATATCTAACCTTGCCTACCATGGCTACAACCAAAAATCCTTGAAAAAGCAGGGAATTCTTAGAGAGGGCAGGCATCCCGCACCCCCAGGAACCAGGGAGCCAAGAGCACAAGGGTTCGGGGCGGGGCACTCCAACCCCTGCCTCAATCCCGGTCTTTTCGCCCTCTGGGGAATACTGGGAAAAACTCTGGGCACTGACCCCTGGAGGACATGATGGTCTGGGTACTCTACCACCCCCCGTTGATGTGTCAGAAGCAATGCAACCCCTAAAAGGTGAGGGTTCTACTTAGAACCCTTATAAATGTATGTGTGGACACTTCTGTCCAGGGATGTTTGTGAACCAGTTTCCAATCAGTGATATTCTTGGAATGGTTCCAGAGTTATGTCTGTCCACATCCTTTTAGAATTCTCCAATTATGAATACTTCTAGCAAATAAAGAATAATGCAATACAAATCAGGATATACTTTTATGATTCAAGAAGAAATAAGCAGTCTAACTACTTAGATTCTCTACATATTTAAATCCTAAGAATCTCTATCAGGTGGCCAGCCAGCGGGGAGATCTTACCCAAATTCAGAGACTAAGTTCGAAGAAGCATTAAGTATTCATTATATCTACATATGGGAACCTCTGCAAAGGATGCCAGAGGAACACATATCAGAGCATGGACCTTTTTTTTATCCCTCTCCTCAAACAAAGGCTTACAACATTATTTGATAGGAACTTTGACAAATATGATCAGAAAGAAGACAATCTTTTGTCATCCCATTGAACAGCTAGAATGCACTGACCTGAATCTGTAATCAAAACTTATTGTTCTCAGATTGGCTAGTCTTTTCAAGATGTCTCCCCCACACATGATTCTGTTCCTTTTAAATTACTTCTCTTTGCCTCATTCATGTTAGCATGGCCTAACTTCACACAGATAAAAGGGCATATCTACATGTGCAAATGCTGCTGGGTGGGTTTACTCTGGAGTAAATCCATCCTGGGCAGGCATTTACACATGCACCCATTTGGGAGCAGATTTGCTGCTCCTGGCAGCATTCTTCTCCTGCTCCCTCCATCCCTGCATCAGCTACCTGCAGCTAGCCCAGGGGCTGGCAGGGAGCAAGAGGCCAGGAGGGCAGTTGTCTCCTGGTGGGGCCAGTTGTCTCCTGGTGGGGGCTGAGAGCTGGGATAGCTCCCTGCCCCTGGGAGCTGCCTGCTGCCGGGGCAGGCCCTATCACTGGAACCCAGGCGGGGACAATGTCCTCCTGCACCAGCAGCAGGTAGTTCCCAGCCCCAGCTCCCTGACTGGGGGTAGGGAGCATGGAAAGAGCTGTGGGGGAGGGGCAAGTCCCAGCTCTTTGTCCTGAACCACCAGTGGGGCAGCTAGCAGTGAGTTCCCCACTGGGAAGATATTCCAGGGAGCAATCTCCCAGACCCCACTCCATGATCACATAGTGGGGGCAGGGAGCTCCCTGCTGCCAGTGCAGGAAGATATTGTCCCCACCCGGGCTCTGGTGGCAGAGCCCACCCCAGCAGCATGCAGCTCCCAGAGGTAGGTAGCAACCTCCAAACCCCTGCTGCCAGGCTGGCCAGGAGCAAATTAGCTGTGTCATCTTTCTACATGTGCCTTACTGTACAGTAATTACTCAGCAGTTAATTTGCTACTTGCATCTGCAGGTAGCAAATTAACTGCCAAGTAGAGCAAATTACTACACAGTAAGGTTCTGCATGTGTAGACAGTGACACTATGCAGTAATTTGCTCTACTGAACAGAAAAGCATCTCATGTAGACATGCCCAAAGACTACTGAAGATACTATGATCCAAGCTAAAAGGATTTTCACTAAACATCAAGGTCTATAATGCTCAGGTCTACATGACACACTTACTGCACTCTGGAGAAGCATCCTTGAGCTGTACTACTCCAAGCAGACTCTTCCTAAACCAGATGTAATATAGTTTCATCTATGTAATGCTACTGGTGGGTTAGCACTGAGTGGCAGTGTCCATTAGCTTGCCTGAAGACTAAGGCTATGTGCTATGAGTAAAATACGGACACTTCCCTAGCAACTTCCCGAGACCTCATCAGAGATGGTGTGAAGCCCTCTCTGTAACACAGGGGAGATACATAACCACAATTGCTCCCTCATTCCTGCAGGGTTTAAAGAGTGTGGTGAGCCCAATCCATTGTTTTGATGAATTTTATCATCTACATGTGCTATTAATGAGCCTGAATAAAGTCTGGCTCAGTTCGCACTGGAGTCAGCTGCTTCCTGGGCACAGCATCTTCATGTGCACCCCAGACAGCAGTAATTCAAGCTGGGGTGGAACAGCCCTATGCTGGCAGGGGGACCCTGGAATCAGACCCAGGCTCCGGGTGGTGGCTTTGGGTTGCAAAGGGGCTGGCTTGAGCATGAGGGTGCTATAGTGCAGGGCTATGCAACAGGCAGCCCCCACACTATAGCACCTTTGTGGCCCAGCCAGTCCCGGTCACAGTCCACACATGCATTTGAGCACACATAATTGTCCCAGACAGTACTATCCTACAGCAAAGTTAATTAGTTTACTGTGCCCTAATATAGGCACATATGTAGACTGTGATGCTTTACTGAGAAGCTGATTAGTCAGCTCCACAGTAAAGTGTGCATGTATATGTACCCTTTGAGTATATAATAGACCTGGTTCTCAGAGCATTAGAAGGAATTTTTTCTCTCAAGTTTGTCGACAGCAATGTTGTTGCTTTAGTTTTAGTGAGCTCTACAACTGAGTGTTTTTATTAAGTGATAGAATACCATAGAAATACTTATGACATCCACCCTAATACCAAATGAGTTCATGATGATTTATATTTATTAGAAAAGAATACCAAAGGAATTATTAATAGTGTTACCATAGAACTCTGGAAATAGTTGACAGCACAGTCTCTCAGAAACTAAGGAAGTGGATTTGGAATATACAAAAAAGAATTTGAGGTTTTCATTTTTGGTAAATCACAGCCTCTGTGAATGCTAAATCAAATAGCCACTTCATTAATCTTTTAGAGATTTTTCTGATTTTAAAGGTTTTTTGAGGTTTGTATATAAGGGTTATTTAAGCCAACTCTAAAACATGAGCATTAGAAAACACTGGATAATATTTGTGTTTGTTTCTCATAAAAATTTAGTCTCCCTCTCATTCAAGCCCTAGTAAATATTTTTATTGCTTCCTATTTTCATGAGATTAAACTAAACATTGTTCTACTTTGATCCTACATTCAAATAAACCAGAACTGATAAACTAACAGGAATCAAAGCAGGCTTGAGACTTTTACTCATTCCAATTTTGTTCTTACACTGAGGTTAATAATAAAATAAAACTGTGGCTAGTGTCTCCTTGACACTTCATATCACTTGGCAAATTAATTTTAAACTTAAATTGAATTACCATCAGCTTGAACTACAGATAACTATTCCTAAAATACAACCTATGATAGTGCATGAATTTTTTCTAGACAATTAATAAAGGTATTTTTTATTGCTAAAGATAATATTTCTCATTCATCTTCCCTGATAAGGTAAGTCAAGTAAAAGATTAACATGAACATTACATTTGTGAAGGCCTTTGGGTTTTATTGAAATATTTCCATTTTAAATGTGTTCATGTTGTAATAATGGTGTATAGTCACTTTCCCTGACAAACTTGTACAGGGGAGAAAGACAGAGTTAAGAGACAGTGAGCCAGAGTTGTCTGGCCTATGTGACAGAAGACACAAGGATTTGAATAGCCTTGCTGAAGCATCATCCTGACTGGAGGCAACACCCAGGAGGTATCCAGGAAAGCTGAAGGAGATAAGCCCCACAATGGACCTGAAAAAAGCAGGATCCAGTATGGGAGCTAAAGAGTCTGGAGCAAGGGCACACGTCCTTTTGGGAGCCTTGAGACTATGCAAGCTGGACTGGGAAGAGAAGGGCTGATAAATACTTTGGGGGAGGCAAGCTTTTTCTTGTTGGATGGCCTTTGCCTCAATATCTGCCTTTATTGGTAGATAAACATCCTGCTGCTTGGAACTTCAGGGTGCATGTCTTCTCTTTACCAGGGGTAACATAAAAGTAGTTTCCTGAGGAATGGCCATGGAAGACCAGAGAAGGTCTGGGACTGAAAGGCCAAGGTGTCAGAGTCAGGTGGCTACTCTAGGTTGGGTTCAGGGGTATAAGTATGGAGGTCTCAAACAACTCCTCTCTTGGGGGATTCCGTGGCAACGCTGCATAGTAAGACCTTCCTACAGTGCATCAGTGCCAAGCTACTGTCCATGTTTATCATACAAAGCACTGTAGGTCATGCATTCCCACAGCTTGAGCGCTAACTCTGTAATAGGTCGCATTCTCAGAGTATGTATACATGATGATTATGATGAAGGGTGATCACTCATGAATGAGTAAGATTGTCTTCCAAGGATCTATAGACCAAGTCTAGATCCACATGTCTTGTTGCAGTGAGGACAAGTGTTTCCAAGAGGGATGGGCACCCTGTTGGTGCGTTGGATGTTCCAATGTTCTTTTTGCCTGTTCCACTTTTCCTCTTCTGCCTATCAACAAGCTATTTCAAAGTGTTGAGGTCCCTCTCAAAGAGCCTTTCTCCATTTTGGTTGGTCCTGAGCAAAGGTCTCCCAAGTGCTGGCGTTTCACAGATTTCATAGACATTACGGCTGGAAGATCATCAAGTCCAGCCCCATGCCCGAAGGGCAAGAAGTCAGCTGGGGTCATAGGATTTCAGCAAGATAAGCATCCAATTTACTCTTGCAGGTGTTCAAATTGGGTGGTTGAACCACCTCCGATGGTAGACTGTTCCAGACCTTGGGGGCTCAGACAGTAATCCTTCCTTCTGTTCAGCCTGAAACAGTCTTGCAGTAGTTTATAACCATTCAACCTCATAATCCCTTGGGGCACTCTGGTAAACAAACGTTCCCCCAGAAACTGGTGGTCATCCCTGATAAACTTATAGGTGGCCATCAGATCGCCCCTGAGCCTGCGCTTTTCCAGGCTAAAGAGCCCCATG
>NW_017728943.1:59164517-59169277 GCF_001723895.1 Crocodylus porosus
GCCACAACTGGCCAGTTTCACCAAGAAGTGATCATGGGATACCAGATCGAAGGCTTTTTTGAAGTCAAGATATATAACATCAATCTCTTCTCCCTTGTCCAGGTGATAGGTCACCTGGTCATAGAAGGAAATGAGATTGGTTAAGCAAGACCTACCCACAACAAACCCGTGCTGGCTATCCCTTAGGATGTTGCATCGGCCCGTCCATTAAGGATGGCCTCTTTAATAAACTTTTCTAAGATCTTCCCCAGAATAGAACTCAGATTGATGAGCCTATAGTTAGCCGGATCCCCTTTCCTCCCTTTCTTGAAGATAGGCACCACATTGGCCTTCTTCCAGTCTTCGGGCACTACACCAGAGTGCCAGGAGTTTTCAAAGATCCATGCCAGAGGCTGTGTTATGCTTGCCAGCTCCTTGAGTACCCTGGTGTGTAGATTGTCAGGGCTGTCTGACTTGAAGTTATTCAGCATGTCAAGGTGTTCCTTCACAAGGTCGGCAGGGGATCCCCCTCACCTGGACCTCCCTGTCCCGTAGCGGGCATGGGCGTCCCATGGGACTGATTAAAGACCATTGCAAAGTACCCATTTAATCGGTGGGATTTTTCCTGGGCATCAGTTGTCAGTTGTCCCATCTGGTTCAGCAGGAGTCCAATGTTGCCCTTGCTTTTCCTCTAGCTCCCCACATATCTGAAAAAGGACTTTTTATTGTCCTTGATGCTCGAATCTAGTTGGAGTTCAGTAGTTGATGTGACACCTCTTCATGTTTGCCTTCAGGGTGTCTTTGAAGTGCTTTCTTTGCACTCCACTAGTTCACCGACCTTCTTTCAGTTGTGATTAAAAGATTCTCTTTGGAAGGCAGGACTCAGGTATGCAAACAACATGACCTGCCAGGAAATTTGGTTTTGCATGATCATGGCCTCAATGCTGTTGAAATTTGCTTTAGCCAAGATGCTGATGTTTGTGCATCTATCCTCCCCGCTAATCCAAAGGATCTTGTGAAGGCACTGTTGGTGGTACTTTTCCAAGCTCTTTAGATGTCTTCTGTATGAGGTCCAAGTTTCCAAGCCAGACAGCACAGGTGGAACGACAATGGCTGGATATGTGAAGAGCTTCATTTCAGCATAGATGTCATGATTTAAGAAACCTCTCTTACTCAGATGTCCAACTGAGCAGAAAATCTGAAGAAACACTCCTGCCTGTTTGCATCCATGTGCAAGTATCAAACCTAGCAATGCTGCTGTGAAGCTGCTCTAGAGGCATTAACAGTGACTGCACTCATGCACACCAGATAGAGATCTTAGAATGTCTACAGGAGGCTCCGTGGATACATCTCTAGGCTGGACACATGGTGGTGAAAATGGCTGAGTAAGCCATGCTGGGAATCATCCTTTCCCAGCCATGCAAGGGACTACTTTATGGTTAGGGCTGCCAGGCTCTGGAATGAGCTCCCAAGGGAGGTGGTGCTCTCCCCTACTTTGGCAGTCTTCAAGAGGAGGTTGGATAGATATCTGGGTGGAGTATTATCATACTCATTCCTACTCAGGCCAGGTGGTCGGACTTGATGATATGTGCAGGTCCTTTCCAACCCTAGAAACTATGAAACTAGGAAGGTATAGAAATACCCTTATTGAATTCTACAGGCCCCTTAACCTCCACTGGCTGGGAAGCCCTATTATGAAATGCTTCCTGCTCTGATCCAGCCAAGAAGCTTACTTCTCCACATTTAGAACTCTCCAAGGTAAAACCCTCTGCTTAGTTCTATGCTAGATAGGATCTGTATTGTCAGATCAAGCCATACAGACATAACCAACAGCACAATTGCCCAACTTTCCCAGCACTACTGACTCACACCTATGACTACACTGTGCTCTGATTACTGCTCCTTGACCAAAGGAGCTTGTGAGCAGCAACCAAAGGCAGACACCCTTCCAGCAAAGAAACTGTAAGCAGAATGCCCACCCTTCCTCCACCAGTGACCAGGAGCTGTCAGGGCCCCCATAGATAGGAAGCAAGGAAGAGAGAGAAGCCAGAGCTCCCTCCCTGGCTAGGAGACAACAAGAGGCAAAATAGAGTCAAAGTTACTCACACACTTAAGTTTGAGGCAGGAATGTCATTTTCTTGGATTTTTATCATCGTCTAAGTCCTGTCTTGTGCTTTCCCTATTTGTAAGGCCTGTAAGTTAGAAAATAACTTCACAAGCATGAAGCTTGATAGAGTGGCTTGGATCCCTAAGAGGAGTGTCCCATTGCACAGCTGTTCCCCCATATAGTGCTGCACAGGATTCTCATATCTCCCCTTCAATCCCTATTACAGGAGGTAAGTGGATCCAAGGATATACATGTGTTTAGACAGGAAAAGCTGGTAGGATGCACACTGTTCTTCTACCTTTGCACCAGCAGCAATATCCAGAGAACAGTTTAAAAAAGCTTCAGACTGTATTAACTATAATGCAGTTTTAACTTCCTGAAGGAGAGCCCTCTAAAACAAGCACCAGCAACATTTTGCAAGCCACAGGCTGTAACAACCCAGCTCCGGTCCAAGGAGGGCCAAGTGGCTCTCTCAGCACATCAGCAGTGGGGTTGCTTTCCCATCACACTTCTTCCAGCCCCACACTCCCCAGCTGCAGTGTGGGCACAGCTTACAACCTGTAGAGATCTGCACAGGTACTAGGTATCTGCAAACTACCCACACTGCCACCATTTCTTCCAAACCCCTCCTACTCCTGGTTACAGCATGGCCACAGCTGGAAGCTGCCTAACCCCAGTGCATTCCCCTACTAGTTAGAAGTTGCACCTGTGCTGCAGCCAGGGAGTAGGGAGGTGAGAGAAGTGGTGGCAGTGCAGATGCAGCTCCCACCTGCCTGGCTGCCATAGGCACAAGCTGCCATGCTACAGAAGCCACCCAGCCTGCACTGGACCAGAGCTGGATGAAGAGCAAGAAGTGGCAACAATGTGGGCACATCTGGAAGCTTCCTGGCCTCAGCACAGCTCCTCACTACCCAGCCCCAGCATAGGCACAGGCAAACCCTTCAGCACTGTAGGCTAGATCCAGTGCCTCTACAGACTGTTGCTGGTTCCTGCTCCAAAAGCGAGACTGCCCAGGCAAGTCCAGGCAGAGTTGTCCATCACACATCACCACATAGTCCAGGCTGTCAGGGTGCAGGAAGAAATCAAGAACATGATTTTATGTCTCTGGCTGGGCCTGTTCAGAGTTGAAACCCTCTTTTTGTCCAATAGGGGAATGAAATGCCCTTCATCAAATTTTCTTTCTATATACTCTGGTGCTTGGAAAAGATAACATCACTAAGGGCCAGGTAACTCCAGCAGTTAAACAAGTGACTATTTAAGGGCTTAATAAAGCCATGCAAGTCATGTACAGGTTTCCCTCATTTTATGCGGGTTCCGTCTGTGTGAATTCACTCTTATGCCATGACCCTTTTTATACCAAAAATTCATTATATGCAAGGTAAATTCACTCTTATACAATCAGTGTGGTGGAAGCCCACAGTCAGCTGCTTTGTGCGGTGCATTGTGGGAGTGATGCACACCAAAATATAGTCTCCTGTGTGGATCTGTGCTCCTTGCTTGTTGTCTGAGACACATGTTTCTGTAGTTGCTATCCCTATTATGGCTTCTAAGCATCCCGCCAGCCTAGAGGTGGGTGGGTGGGGGAAGGGTACTTTCTAGTCCCTCTCCAGTGGGGCAGGTCCCCCCCAGCCTGAGAGCAGCTTCCCTGGCAGCGGGCCCACTGCACATGTGCATAGTTTAAAAGGGCCTGCCAACAGCAAAAAAGCCTCAGTTAGGCTCCAGCAGTGGTGAGAGACATGCAGGTGAAAACCTGCTGTGCCCCCACTCCCCCAAAGCCCCCCAGAGAGCCTCCAACAGCTGCGGAGCCCCCTGCCAACCCCCAGCACAGCCAGAGGTAAGTGGGGCCCGTGGTGGGAGGGGGTTAACCCTTAGAGAGCAGGAGGAGGAGGATGAGTTGGAGCCAGGCTGGGTCTTGCCCCACCCAGGCACCTACTTTGCCCAGCCCCCCAGGGAGCCACACAACCGGAACCACATAAACAGGCTGTGCAAACAGGCGTGCTTGTCTGCCAGTGCATGAGTTAGAATGGAGTTCACGCAGGAGGGTGCGTGAGAGGGCCCAAGGCCCTGCCTGCGAGTCCCCTAGGGTAGACAGACTCAGACCCAGCCTGGCTATCAGCAGCATGCCGCGGATGGGCAAGTGCTAACTTCCTGCTGGCTTCCTATCGTGCGCAGATGACCTCTACCTGACTCAAGAAGTCTACGGGCCAACAACAAGTAAAGCGCTGCTCGACCTGGTGCTGGCTACTGGAGATGAATTAATCGGCGACCTAGTGATAGATGGGAAGCTGGGTGATAGTGACCAAGAGCTGATCACCTTCACCATCTGCTATAAAGCTGGCAAGTCAGTCAGCAACACTGAAGTCCTTGACTTCAGGAAAGCTGACTTTGACAATATCAGGAGGCCCTAAGGGACCATGACCCCAGGGGGAGGGGAGTTCAGGATGAGTGATTGTTCCTCAAGGGAGCCATCGTCAATGCACAAGCTAATTCTAGTTCATCTCAAAGGAAAGGCAGCAAGAGGGCACAGCAGCCCCCCTGGCTCTCCAGGGATCTACCAGACCTCCTGAGGCTAAAAAGAAAGGCCTACAAAGGATGGAGGATGGGATTCACCTCCAAGGAGGAATATTCTGCAATGGTCCGGTCCTGCAGGAAGCAAACCAGGAAAGCCAAGGCT
>NW_017728943.1:59171674-59179947 GCF_001723895.1 Crocodylus porosus
GACAGGCTGAGAGCCATGGGGCTCTTAAGCCTGGAAAAGTGCAGGCTCGGGGTGATCTGATGGCCACCTAGAAGTTTATCAGGGGTGACCACCAGAATCTGCGGGAATGTTTGTTCACCAGAGCGCCCCAAGGGACGATGAGGTTGAATGGTCATAAACTACTACAAGACCATTTCAGGCTGGACACAAGGAAGAATTTCTTCACTGTCCAAGCCCCCAAGGTCTGGAACAGTCTACCATCGGAGGTGGTTCAAGCACCTACATTGAACACCTTCAAAAGTAAATTGGATGCTTATCTTGCTGGGATCCTATGATTATGATTTGGGCTGGACTCGATGATCTTCCAAGGTCCCTTCCAGCCCTAATGTCTGTGAAATCTCCTACCCCTCTCCCTGGTCCACCAATGAAGCCTTCACCACCCTCTCTTCACACTAACTAAACATTTACCACCACCCTGTGCTTGTATGTACTGTCTGCTGTTGGTGAGTACCAAAACCATCTTGTAGAAGTGATAGAAATGGTTCTGGGAGTCAGTACAGTCAAGGCCTTGGAACGTATCCTTATTATTGTTACATTGAAAAGTGGGTTCCCTTTATGTGAATTCGAGTTATACATTGTTTTCCAGGAACGCATGTACAGCATAAGGTGAGGGAAACCTGTAGTTAAGTATTTGCAGGACTGGCAGTTAAGCCAAACAAATATAATACAGCACAATATAAGCACAAATATAAGATATTGAGGCATCACTGGGGTGACAGTGATGTAACAAAGGAGGGATGACAGGGAGACCAACCCAGGTACCCACCTTTGGAAGGTTATTTTGGTCTCCCAATTCAATTCAGATTCGGTAATTTTGCCTCCGAATCAGGCCGAATCGTCTCTGAATCGAATTGTCAACCAAAGCTTCGCATACCCCTAGTGGATATATCCTGCCACAGAATCTGGAGCTCCAGGGTCCCAGTAGGGCAAGCCACTGGTGGCAGGAGGTTGAATGTTCTGACACAGCCCTGCTTGTTCTGCAGCCACTGTCCCCACTGCCAGGCCCACCAATGCCTCTGCTGCAGCTGCCACTATCCCTACCACTGTCACCTCATGCCCAAGGCCGTATCCAGTGCCCCAGTGTCCACATCCAGCATAAGGCACACAATGGGTTTGATATCCCTGCTGTAATGTCCTTGTAGTGATTGCATTCAGTACAATTGGGTTTTTTTAGAATCTTATTTTTAAGATGAAAATATCAAAATGTCTCAATAGCAATAATATTTTTTCTCTTTGTAATATATTCAAATTCTGTCAGGACAAGCCATCTCGGTTTCAAAAGTCTGCCTCTTATCTATACTGACACCAAAAGGTTCTTAGAGATCTTCAGACCCTTAGAAGGAAAGCTGCCAAACAGTAGCTCTAATTAGTACAGGCATTTTGCAGTAGTTTGTAGCACTGCAACACTTGCGGGGTTAACACTTGCCTGCACTGTCTCCTCTGCCAATTCTCTGCCTTTGAGTTTCTCCTAAATGGAGCACCCGATACAAATCCACTACACTTTGTTAAGCATAGGGGCAGCAAGTGTGGTTAGCTCTCCTAGAAAAAGGTTCTTTTTCTCCCTCCCTATGCCAGGGCTGCTTTAAGGCTGACTACAATCTCAATTTAAACATACGCCATTTTTTTTTCATTGCTTTCTTTCAAAGACGGGCTTCTAACTTCTTTTGGAAATTTTTGCTGTTTCTCACGGAATTAAAGTACAAGTGATTTATGAAGGAAAAAGAAGAGATTAATTATTGCATAAATACCCTGTTTCCTAAATGCAGATTGGCCTGATAATGAAAAATATCTATGCCAATTATCTTTGTGCCTTTCTAAAGTTCCCTGATCCATGGTATATGAGAGAACTCTTTTGAGAGAAATGATCGGTGCTAGTCTCAAAAAGAAAAGTCAGTGAATTTCATAGTGTGTCAGAAGACACCCTGCCACTCAGGCTGGACATTGTGGTCAACAAGTATGAAATGAGGAAATACTGAAATGTCTACTTATGGCTCTGAACTCACATTCCAGGAGAATATGGACATCATGGTTTCTGTAGAAACTCCTATCAGGCTGTCCCAAGGGCTGAAGGCATACACAAGAATGTACAAAATAACAGGGTTTTTCCAGACAAACATCAGGTAATTGTAACTGTTTCTACATATAGGATATAAGTCACTTGGAAGTGATATTTTTATTCTAAAAGCAAGTAGTGTTCACCCACTGTATATGTATAGAGGACACATTGAATACCCTGAACACAGAAGAAGACAGCTGCATTCAGGGCTAGCGGAAAACAGTGCGGGGGAGAATTAGTCAGAAGTAAAAATTATTTTACATAGCATGTGTCAGTGCTTTAATCTGGATTCCTGGTGACACCATTACTGGAAATAAAGGCACATTACATAGAAGTGGATACAAGAACTGTTACAATCACTTGACTCATTTAAAAGTACTATAGCAATTTCAGTCATCATCTTTTGCAACCTACCAGAGTTGAACTTCAGACTTCAAGGGAGAAACTATGATGGGTACTATTGACAGGCAGATTGAACCATGGTAAAATAGTCAGAGGCAACTTTTGTGCACAACAATGATTAGGTATCCCTTCGAAGCTGATGGTGGTTTTTAAAAAATCTGACTGAGCTAGCCAGAAATTCACATGATATGCAATCTACATGCATATTCTCTTGTTTTCAAGAGGGAACTGGGTAGCTTGAAAGGCACCGCTGTAAAATAAACCATAAAGCCAAGTAACCGCTCAAGAAATACATAGCCTGAAGAGCACCAGAGCACTGTAAGTCAAACACATCTTCATTGTCTAGTGAAAACAAAAATTATGTCACTTGCACAAGGAATGTGCAGTTGCCACTGTATACGTGTTTTGGGGTGCCAAAAGATGGTGCCATCAGAATCTGTGGAAAAGATGAAGCAGTAGAAAGTGTAGTGATATGAACAATTTTCTCTCTGAATTTGCTTGTATTTAGAACAACTTTACCTCTGGAGCCAAGGCTGCTAAGCTTGATGGCAAATGGACAAAGATTGAAAAACAAAAAAAAAGTTGCCAATGAACACTATGCTTTAACGTTTGGGGTGTCAGC
The DNA here is from genome assembly GCF_001723895.1 of Crocodylus porosus. Classification (NCBI taxonomy): domain Eukaryota; kingdom Metazoa; phylum Chordata; order Crocodylia; family Crocodylidae; genus Crocodylus; species Crocodylus porosus. The sequence goes on from NW_017728943.1 coordinate 59,174,794, forward strand.
CTAAGTTTTGTAGCAAAAATCTATGAACCACAAAAGAACAATGTTACTTAAGCAAAAAGCTAATGGATCTTAAGAATTTAGATGCTACTTAAGAGGATTATAGTCAAAATTGTTGAAAACAAATATGTATTTTTCCACAAATCCATCATGTATTTAGGTCACGTTATTAATGCAAATATTCTTCAGAAGGTGTCAGCAAAGATCAAGGCCATTGTGAGCAACCAAGTTACTGAAAATGAATGAATTCTTGCTGGGAAGGGGGATATTGAACTTTTAGGGATGTTGCATTTCTCACCTGTACTGTAATGATCTAGGGGAGAAAACAGAACTTAGATAAATGTGGCAAAACTTAAAAGATGGTAGGATGTGTTAGACTTGCAAGTTTGATACGATCACAATTGTCAATGCAACTGCCATGTAATACAACCCCTTTGACATTCAACATTATGCCCTATTAACAAAAGGACACTAAAGAAAGCCAATGAACACACATGGAAGGAACCTGGAAGTTTCCTCACAATGTTGTAACGATAAAGATTCATGCTTTTCACAGACCATTTAACTCCCATCTATCTTCAGACCTCACATGGGTAATATGTTTTTATTTGCCAACCATACTTATAATATCAAGTAGAGACAGGCTGTGGTGCACAGCTTGTCTAAGTTATCTTTGGTATGCATGCCTGCAAAGGTTTTGACAGCTGACATTTCCTATTATGGGAAAATATAGAACAGACCTTTGACTATTTAAAAATAAGAAAATATACACAGGATGGTCCAATTTCATCTTAAATTTTGGACCTGGTGTTGACTAGCAAAATTATTTTAGTTCTTCAGATCTTACATCTAGAACGGCTTCATGTCTTTCCTCTTTGGGACTGAAAACAGTAGATAGAAAACAATAGTCTGGTCACTTTCAAGCACCCAAGATTTAAACGGTTTTGTCACCTTCTCTAAAGATCACATATATGTCCCTCCTCTAGTACTTTCTGCATAAATTTAAAGATGTGAGACCTAAAAGTTTCTGCTTTTTATGTGTTGTATTCACAAAAATGTACTATTATTATAATTTTGTGCATGAGAACACTGACCTATTTTATAAAGATCTTTGGGGATGAGTCTATTCTGAAGACACCATACGCATTAATGTGTTTTGGTTAAATCCTCACAGACTGAAGTGAAAACAGACCACTTAGATATGGAACTTCCAGTTTAAATCAGAAAGGTAGATGGCAAGCATTAATTCAAAAACAGGTGGCTTTTTGCTCATAATATTTTATAGCTTTCATTGCTTTACAGTGGAATGAGCTAACCCACAGCTCCCCTCCTGACCCACCAACATCCTCAAATTTAGTGAAAAACAGGTGTTTGATTATCTTAGCTTTCACTTGGAACTCACACAAACACAGAGGCTTCTTTGCAGCCCAAAAATACTTCTTTCACATAAAACCTGGAAAGCAAACAACAGAGTATGCACCGGAAAATAAGTAAATGTACAACAACCAAAAACATCACAACCTTGAAATGTAAAATACAAGTTGTTGCTCATGTCCAGAAGTTGTAAAAGTGCAAGAACAGAACAATAAAAGCTCTTTCAAAAAACCTCATGGAAATATCTGTAAAACATGGAGTGTTATAAATCAGTCCCTTGGTTTTGCCAGATCCATTAAAAACTATTACTAAGACTACACATACCCCAACACAAAACCCTAGAAATCTAAAGAAATTTGGATGGGAACTGCGTTGCCGGCAAATCCCTTATCTCAATCCCCCAAAGTTGCAGAAAGCTGAATTTGAATTTGAGTGCATCTCTGTTAAAAATCTTGGAGGCTTTATGTATTTAATGGCCTCTATCTATTACCTCTGACCCAAGGCAATTAACATTTTGAGGGATGTATTTAAGTAACCTTCCTCTCAAGATACCAACTGAGCCACAGAAACTGCAATAGAAAAAGGAAAGACAAATCCTGTTTATCTTAATTACATGAGTTGTTTACTGAAGTTGGCAGGACTATATCTTCAAGTGAAATAAGCAGGATTAGGCTAAAAATTTCTAATGATTATAACATAAGGAAAATACATATGAAGAGTAATTTTTCTCTTTATGTGCACTCTATGTCTAGTTAATGTTTGTATGTTTATGTGTGATGAAGGATAATGTAGATTAGTGGTTCTCAAGTAGGGTGCTGCAGCAATACTTTAAGTGTATGGCAGGGTACCACCCAATATTAGCACTGTTAGTTGTGCAAAGATGAACTGGATTTCAAATAGGAGTCCATATCGTCAAAAACATTCCCCCTCGCTGTGGTTTTTCTCAGCTCTTTTCAACAGAACATTGTCTTTTTTTGTAGACAAAAAACAAGTGAAAGCTAAGAGTTGGCACTCTCTGAGGGTTGTCTCAGTCTGAAAAGGTTGAGAAGCAGTGATACAGACAGTACTCAGTTAAGAGGATTACCTATTAAACTAAACCATTCCATTTTTCTGAGCTTTATTCTTCCTTTTGTTTCATGATTTGTTCATTAAGTTTGGAAAGTCAGTTACTATTTTCCTCACAAATAAATACACTGTAAACACACAGACATTTATCTAGTAAGAGAGATTCTTAGAAGCCATGTACACTTTTAACTAAGACGCCTCATTTTTTTGATACAGCTCTTTCACACAGATGAGCTACGTAAAATTCAAACCCAGGGTAACTGGGAGCTATTCATTTGAAGTTCTTATGGCTTCTGTATTACACTATGATACATATTGTTGCAACCCCCCGCCACACACACACACACACACAACCTTGCTATAATTTTATGAAACTGGCTTTTGTTTAAAGAGTTTTATTGGACTTAGTAAGTTTGTTTTAAGAACGTGTTGGAAGGAAAGGAAAAACATCTGCCTTCTCATGTTACATCAGCCCATGGGGGTCTGTAATTTACATTTTTTTGCAGCTCAAACATTCAAGAATAATGGAATGGCAGCCCAAGAAATGCTAAAAAAAATCAAATTAAATAAAAGCTAAAAATATATATAAACATAAACCAGATCTCTAAGGCTGAAGTGAAGTATTTCAAATTAACTGGCCAGTTGATTAATGAAGCCAGAAAGAAAAACTCCAGATCAAGTTAGGACTTGCATATATATTTTTCCATAGAGTTCAGGTAACTGAAATGTTTTGTTGTGAATGTCTTTTTTTCTCCCTTATCAATAGTCACATTCAGAACTATGTCTTCCTTTTTCAGCATTTAAATAATTTAAAGTTGATTTATTTTCCCATCATACAAGTGTTCAGACATTACAAAACTTTTTTATTTTTGGTGAGTATTTTGCTATTTTGATATATAAGTATATATCATACAGGGGGTCTGTCTGCCACCAAGATCAGTGTAGTAATAAAAAACATTGTCTTAAAAGCACATAAAGAAGGCAATCCAAATATCTATAACATGAATCTTACTAAAAGAAACACTGATGAAGAATGTAAATTTAACCTCTTTGTCAACATACATTCTGTGACCGTGACTGTGTTAGCTGGCTTAAGATACCTACCTTATGAAAACTCATACAAGCATGCATTTCCAATCATCTTGTTAAGGATGTATGTTTAGGTACATGTGTGTTGGGAAACTATATTTCTACATGCAGAGACAGAAATTGAGGAGCTAGACAAAAAATAGCTAATTCTAAGTCTTTCTGTCAGGATGTGTGTGTGTGTTGAGACACAGTTAAGGGTGAAAGGGAATAAGTGAGAGGAACAACTCTCTCTCACAGAGAAAAGGAAGCATGAATGGAGAGATGTATCCCTAATGGTTGTGAGTATGGGAGGGGCTCAGAGCGGGGAGTACTTGTAAGACCAGGTGCTTCATGCTATCTATGCACCAAAGATTCTACAGAAAACATGCAATCTAAATAAAGGTTTGTGACATGTAAAAGTGATTAATTGCTCATATTTTTAGCACACTAGCACCCAAATCCCCAATAAGTAACAGGAGTCTCATTGTACTAGGTACAACACAAACACACATGACCATATCACACTTGTCTAAAGTCCTTAAAGTAGAGAAGACAAGGAACATAGGAAACATAGGACTCCTATGGAGGAGTCCTGTGCTTCCTATGTTCCTTGTCTCACCTTCTGGTAAGGTCATAATTTCCTTACCATTGACTATTAGTCTTGGACAGGGGGACTACCGCCACTGCTGGCCCACTGAGCAACTCTTGCAGAGCCAGCGGGCCAAGGCACTTAAGGGAGCCCACCCCTGCCCCAGCCCTGGTACAATCTGTGGGCAAAGCAAGAGCCCCCAAGGGCTTGCCTGTACACAAATGCCAGGAGCTTGGGAAATAAGCAGGATGAACTCGTCCTCCTGCTTAACACAAATAATTACGATGTCATAGGGATAACGGAGACCTGGTGGGACTCCACCTATGACTGGACCATGGGTATAGATGGCTATACCTTGTACAGAAGAGGTCGAGTAGATAAAAGGGGCGGGGGTGTAGCTCTCTATGTTAAAGAAAGCTACACGTCCCTGCAAGCTGATGTTGGCAACCAGGGTAGACAACTGGAGACCCTCTGGGTTAAAATCCATGGGGAACATGGAACAGGGGACACAACAGTGGGAATCTACTACAGACCTCCCAACCAAAGTCAAGAGCTTGACCAGGAGTTTGCTCGGAAACTGGCTGAGGCTGCATTCTCCAGGACCACAGTTGTCATGGGTGACTTTAACTATCCAGATATCTCATGGGACGATCACTCAGCAAAATCCGAGCAGTTGCAAATCTTCCTATCATGTGTGGATGACCTCAACCTGACTCAAGAAGTCTACAGGCCAATGAGAGGTAAAGCACTGCTTGACTTGGTACTGCCTACAGGGGATGACCTAATCGGCAACCTAGTGATTGATGGGAAGTTGGGTAACAGCAACCATGAGCTGATCACCTTCACCAACTGCCACAAATCTGGCAAGCCAGTCAGCAACAGGGAAGTCCTTGACTTCAGGAAAGCCAACTTTGACAAGCTCAGGAGGCTTGTCAGTGAGGCCCTAAGGGACCATGACCCCAGGGGGAGGGGAGTTCAGGAAGAGTGATTGCTCCTCAAGGGAGCAATCCTCAACACACAAGCTATTACTATTCCATCTTGGAGGAAAGGCAGCAAGAGGG
>NW_017728943.1:59185965-59217086 GCF_001723895.1 Crocodylus porosus
AGGAAGAGTTTCTTTACTGTCCAAGCCCCCAAGGTCTGGAACAGCCTGCCATTGGAGGTGGTTCAAGCACCTACATTGAACACCTTCAAGAGAAGATTGGATGCTTATCTTGCTGGGATCCTATGACCTCAGCTGACTTCCTGCCCCTTGGGTGGGGGGCTGGATTCAATGATCTTCCGAGGTTCCTTCTAGCCCTAATGTCTATGAAATCTATGGAGTCATAGCAGAAGTGGGTCTTAAAATGAAAACTCAAAAAGAGGAATTGCCATAAGGATCCAGATCAGTTCTGTGATCTGGGCTCCATATATAACAGGCAGCATGGAAAAGGCACACAAACATTTGTAGATGTCAGCAAAGAGGTGGCTGGCATCACTGACACAGCCAGCACCTTCAGAGGGGCAGTGCAATGAGAGACAAGAAGGGCTGGGCAGATTTGTAAAGGTGAGATAAGCGGGCTTGAAATTATAATGCTATGAGACAGGAGAAAACAAAAATGACATGAGGCTGCTAACTCCCAATACCAAACAGGGCTTGAAGGTAAGGTTCACTGTCTAGTCTTGTACTACTTAGACTTGAAACTCAAGGCAAAGGGATGTGCATGTCCTCAGGTCTGTAAAGCACATAGTAAGCTTACTCTGAAATTAATTTTAATAATAGTGCAGGGGAGCACAGGAGAAATGGTAGCAGCTTAATTTTCTAGTACTAACCTAATAAAAAATGCCTAATTTAAAAATATCTATTGCACAGTAACAAATCAAAGTATCATTATTTCCCCTATGAATAATATCTGTAACTACTCTGAAGTTGTACAGAAGCCTTATGTAAAAAGAATGGCTCCTGAATTAAATCTATTCATTAATATCTCATACCTGCTTAGTAAGCAGCAGAGTACTATTCTCACCTCTGTCCAACACTGCCGGATTCCTTGTATGTGTCCACATGCTCCGAGACCCAGAGGACTTGGTGCACTGAAAGGAATGGAATCAATAAAATAAGGGTTAGAAAACTGAAGTGGTAAGGTATCAGACTGTAAAGCTGAAAGACATGCATGTTCCTTTCAAATCAGTCTACCTGGAGAGAGTTTGCTCTCATTAAGCTGTATATCCAAAAGAGCTTAGCCTGGAACTAATGTGGCTAAGTCAAGCATTTGCTGTGCACTATTTTTTCTTAATGACCTCCTGATCGGTATACAGTCTTGCCTAATTTCTGCAATTAGAGAGTCTCATTTTCAGGGACTGAGATGCTAACATTCTTGAATTAGTTTTTATGGGTTGGAGCTTTTAATTTGAGATTTGAAAAACATCATAGCTCACAAAACCAAATAAACTGGAGCTAATGAAATTCACAGAAGTGAAGTGCTCACAACAGAGTTCTTGCTAGTTTTCCTGAATGATTTATTGACAGCTGGTTGTAGAAACAATTTTATTAAAGGTCATAATGCTTGGTAAAAAAAAAAATCAGTTTAATTTATGGTGTAATTAGCTTCCCTGAAATAGGCATGGTGCCAGACCCATTGCTTATGGGCTTTAGCTTTGAAATGCGCACTTTGGTGTTTTTAATTATATCTTTGAGAATGTGTTCAAAGGCAAGACTTCAGTGATATGATGTTACTTTCTCTTTATAGACATTTTATTGCTGTTAAAATAGTCAAAACACTAGATTTGCTTGTATTGATTGATATGTTCTAGTTATATATGAGTGCCTGATAAAAGAACAGTTCTGACATGTAAAACTGAAACTGTGACCTTCAGTTCTTAGGATGCTGCAGTTCACTTCCTTATTCTTCCAAGAAGTTCTTTCTGGTCTAATCCTGCCACTAAAGATAACAGGAGTTTGGATATCGATTACATAACAGTTCTATGGTTCACAACTTACTTGATCAAGAGATGTATTTCTACGGATACTTACTATATAACATGCTGCTTAATACAACAGCAAAGCTAGCTAATGAAGAAAACTAAAAGGAGCTATACTGGTACTAACACACAAAGGCACCACACAGCAAATCAACTATTCTGCTTATCTTTAGTTTCATCACTAACCGCACTTTTAAAGCTTGATTGACAGATCTGGCCCTATTACCTTCAACTGTAAATGAGGCAAAACAGTGATGGAGGGACTTGCAAAGAAAACAGTTTTGCTACTGAAAACCTCCCAGCAGGGATTTCAAATATTTTTCAGTGTGAGCTGCAAAGTCGGTAGGAAGGGAGTCACAAAAAAAAGACAGAACATTCAGAAATTTGGAGGTAAACTTATGTCCGTGTTTAGATTAAACCTTTGTTGAAGAAGAGACTTGCAGCTGCAGAAAGAGGTGAAATTTAAGATAAAGCTAGATATACTGCCCAAACAAATTAAAATGTTCTCATTTACAACGGTGTTTGATTCTGTGTACACAGTGATCCGGCAATACAACTGGCAATACAGCCCCTCTTCCCCACTGCCGCCCACCTGCAGCTGCCAGGAAGCAGAGGGCTGGGATGTGGGCACAGGCCAAGCCCCCTGCCACTAACATGCTGCTGAAACCACCCGGTCCACACTGGACCAGATTTGGAAGAGCAGGAAGAAGTAGCAGTGGTTCAGGCACAGCTGGAAGATGCCAGGGCCTGGCACAGCTCCTTACTGCTTGACCTCAGCATGCCACAGCTGTGGGCACAAACAAAGCCCACCAACTACACAGGCTGGTGGGCTGTGGCTCCATGGATCACATCCAGCTGATCGGCCATATATTGGTGACCCCCGATTTAAGAGAAGCTTCATAAATGGAATTGATAGAAATATCAAGAAATGGCTGGGTGTGAACTAACAATGGATGCACAGCCTCATTGTTTCAGGAAGAATAAATATATATCAGGGCTGGTGGAATTTCTCTGCTGGTTAGGTCACCAGCATCCAAGATTTCTGGGTTAGGAAGCCTAAATCAAAAGTCAGATCTTACCATACTTGGTCCCACTGCGTGAACAGTCCACTGAATTCTACACAAAGAAGAGCCTCAGACCCTGGTTCTTAACAAATGGTCTCTCTTTTCCAGTTCCTCAGGCCTGCATTTGGGAGACTTAAAGCTGCATGTAGACTGGGCCCAGGGGTAAAGTAAATACATTCCTTTTCCTTCCGTTGAAAAAGGGGTGTTTGCATTTTTCTGAATTCACTCAGGAAACATCATCCTATTTCTGTTGCTGCATTTTCTAGCACACGTCATCACTTACAAGACATAAACTAGTCCAGGAAATGTGAAAATAGCTCTAGAAAAATTGTTTCTCGCAGTGCTGCAGAATATGTGAGGCTTATGCTAGGAAAGTAGGCAGGGCAGGAGATATTTGAAAAACTGCTCATTAACTCCTCTGCCTCCTTTCTTCAAAGGGCCATGACCACCAATTAATCCTTTTTATTTCTTCACCCACTGAAATAATGTAGTGTGGGTTCACAGCATCTCCTGAGAACTCAAGGCAGTCTTTGAGAACATCTGGGGGAAAAAAAAACCATTGTTAATCAGTAAGCTGTTAGGTGCAATGTGCCCGTGGAAGGGTGTCAGATACAGATGACGGGATAGATCTGGCCCTTAGAGCCCTATCATTCAGCCCACAGTGCTGCCTATGGGTCTTCAACTGCCTGCCATATGCAGTACATGCTAGCCCCAGCCCTGTGCACTGCATGGGGCATGCAGAGCCCATCTGGCGCAGACTGCACACAGCGCAGGGTCACTCTGGGGCATGAGCTGCATGCAGCCCCTGTGCAGGGCCAGCCCTGCACACTGAGTCCAGGGCCAGTTCAGATAGGGCACACAGACCAGTCCTGTATGCCAAATCTAGTGCACAAGGTCAGTCTGGTACAAATGCCACCTGTAGCATATGCCCTATCAGCCCCATGTGCCACATGCCATGCTTAGGCCTGGGGCTGGCCCATGTTGCATGCAGTGCATAGGGCTGCATGCAGCACCCACACTGAACCAGCCCTGCAGGCTGAATCCAGCACGTGGGGCTGGTCCATGGGCCCAGTCCAGATGGTAGAGCAGCCTCATGCCCCTCATCTGGCCCACAGGGCTGGATGAGTTTTACACCCCTACTCTGGTGGAGTCCTCCAAAGTCTTTCTCTACAATTTTTCACTAGAATTCTTGAATATTGTTTGGCAGCCTTGTGTTTTTTTCTGGCTCTGATATATTGATATGTATCTTCTATAATTCATTCTGTATCACACCAGTTGGATGACCTACAGTTAATTCTAATATAATTCTTTCCCTTGTCCAATTCTACTCTCCTCCCTGGCTCACAAACCAGGAATCAAATTTAACTCATCTTTTACAGAGTTCAAGAAGGTGTCTTAGCCTTTCATAGATTGGAGCCGATCCTAAGCTCAACTCTCTCTTGTAAATATGTACTGTACTTATTGTGTTTTTTCTGGCACATAACCAGAAAGATATATTACAGAATTAAATCAGATGAAATAAATACATACATAGTATGCTACATTTAATGGAAAAATCAGTTAATAAAGAAGACGTACATAATTAGATACCATAAGGTATCCATGGGTGGCCCAGCCCAATGGTGCAGGCCAAACTGAAACCAGGATTCAAACCCAGGGCCAGGAGCTGAAGACAGGCACCATGGTTGCCTGTAGATGTGCAGGGATGTTGCTCCAACATGCTGTAACCACATCAGGGCAGCCTTGATTAACCCAGTCTGCTGGGACATGCTAATTAGTGCACTCTAGCAGCCTCTGCATCTCATGTATTCAGGGTCCCCGCACTTCAAAATGGCACTATGGGTGCTCTAATTAGAGAGCTCTCTAAAGTGACTCTCTAAAGCACCACCCCCAGAGCGTGTGTAAAGACTGCCCAACATATCAGGGGAGGGTGAGGAGTCAAAAACAGCAGCCAGGACACAAATGAAAGCTTAGACATTAAAGCAAGGTACCAGCCATGAAGTTGCTACCCTAAACACCAGAGCTACTGGTCACACTAACCAGTCATAGAAGGTGGCCACCCCTGTGGTTATCATGGCCCAACTGGGAGTGATTGTTCATTGCACAGTTGCTCAATAGGCCTGCTCTGGGGAGAACTCGGGCTCAGATTAAGTGCTTCTAACTAGTAACCCTGGCAAACGAGGACTGTTACTTAATTCATATACCAATTCTACACATCTAGAGTCTAAATAAGCAACAACCAGTCACCTTCAAAGCTATGATATTTAACATTTAAGTATATGCTTCAACTGCTACTCTTAACATTGTAAACCACTTTAGATAAGCACTTCAGATGTAGAGCTCAGGACTGGTACCTCACAGGGTAATACGCCATCAATGCGGTAAATGAGAATTTAGCCATTGAATGCAATGGAAGCCAGTCTCTAATGAAGAATAATTCTCACTTTTATTTTTATAAAAATAGAAGCACATTACCTGAAGTTTTGAAGTTGCCAGAAAACAGAAGCAGAGCTACAGAAAGGAGTGCCTTCTGATAACTGTGACCATCACTCAATCATTGCTACTATTATTCTGCTTCTACGGTCTAATATTTTAATTTATCTATACAATACCGTACCCTTGATGCTGCACATTGCTCAAAAATATATTTTTTTAATTTCATGTATATTCATCAATTTTGTACTTAGCTAAATACAATCCTCATGTCATTCTGGTACATACAAACCCTTGGAAATTATACGCACATGCACACATGCATGCAAACACACATATAAATCTATTTAATTTCTTCAATTTCTATTTGGAGTACCGGAGACTTTGATACCCTTACTTAAGGAGACATTAGGTAAATGTGCACCTAATTCATTCTTTTATTCAATATGCAACCACAACAGAATGATCCTGGTTCATTCAAGTTTGGATAAGATAGCAATGTGCTCACAACCCGTTTTCATGAGAGGTTGGTTCAGAACAATGAGAATCATTTATCTTGTAAGCTTTTTGCCAGTTTGCACCGTATCTGAATTGGACCTAAAGAACAAGCTCCTAAAATTATGGCTAGGGTTATGAATCCAAAATCTCTCCTCAGAATGTAAAAGATTCAGATTTAATCTTCCAGTTGGAGCCCATTTTAACTAAAAATATACTGTAACATATCACACTTCCTACAAACCAGTAACATCTGTGTCTATCAAACCTCAATGAAAATCAAAGAAGCTTTAATTTCAAGGCCCTTTTCCTCTGCTGTAACACTAACCAGCTGGTACTAGTATTTTAGTTTATACTTTAATTTCCATCCTGTTTGCCTAGCTATTGGAGATGGACTCCAGCTATGAAGTATGGATTTGAATCTGTATTCAAACATCTCAGAATTCAAGAGCATTTCGTTGTGTTTTGATTTGTAACATCTCCAGTAATTAAATAATATCTTCACATAGAGAGGCATATCTTCAGTGGAATGCAGCATTATAAACTGCACACTGAAGACAATTAATGTTTAATCTGAACGAGGGGTGTAGGTTGTAACCGTGTTGGTCTATGGACATAGGCAGACAAGGTTCTTTGGGTAAATCTGGTACCTTTTATTAAATCAACTCAAATAGTTGAAAAAAATTCTTCTTTGCAAGCTTTCAGGTACAGATAGCCTTCATTAGGCAGAGAAAGCATCTGCATTTTAACTGAAGGCTTTCTTGCATACGTACTGGCCTCTGGCTGTTTTACTATTCCATCCAGGAAGAGCACAGACCATCTGCAGACGTTAATCTGAATGAGGAATTCTGGACAGAAAATTCACATTGAGATAAACATCCAGAGTTCACTAGGGTACAAGGGAATTTTGTATTTTCCTTTTGTTGTTGTTAAAGTACAAACTGTTGTTTCAGTATAACTATATGCTGAATGTCCAGAATTTGATTTAGTATGCATACAATCCAAGACTGAAGACATCCAATGAGCCACATTACACCATAGATTGAGGAATAATCACATCCAACCCATCTTTGTTACATGCTACCAAAAAAACCCCAACTGAGTAATAAAGCTAAAATGTTCAGACTTGTCTCTTCAAAATATGGTTTACAAATAAAAACATATTTGTATACTAAGACTAAAATTCTCCAGCATACACATATGATTTCCATCTAATCCCTTTCACTTTCATCCACCTACAGAACACGAGAGGACAAGATTAAAAATTCACAAGCTATATGAAAACAGGACAGCTATTTTTAACTGTAAAAAAAAAAACCCTCCCAAACAGTAATAAATGTTATACTTGTTCCCAGCTTTTTTTAAAAAATGACTTACAGGAATGACAAATTTATTGCTAATTGCACAAACAGTTTCTTATGCAGGTCTAGGGAAAAAAAATCTTGAGGTCTAAAAAATGTCTACTACAGAATTACTTAATTTGGCAAATCATGGTGAATCAAGCAATTATTTTCTTGAATTTCTTAAAACTGGTGCTTGGACTATTTTATATCTAATTCTTCACTGTACAATACTGTATTTAGTTACAGAAACAGCTACTTACTTTGGCCAAAATGTTAAAATTTGTGAATCTAAAATTAGGTATTTTATTCCATATTTAGATATCTAAATAATCTAAATAAGTGTACCGAGTTTCAGATGTGCTGAGTATCCAAAGGTCCCGTTAAATCCAACCCTGGGTTTCAAACACTCCTGATCCTAAAATGACCTATCTCTACAATTAAGCCTGTTGCCTATCCATTACAGCTTCCCAAGCTTGGCTGCCATCTTCAGCCAACTTTGCCTGGAGCAAAGAAAATAATACAAAATCGTAACTAAGGTTGGGGAGACCAGGCAGCAACCCCAGGTGTCACCTTGGTTAGGGGGCACAAAAACAGCTACCACTGCAGTAGGGGCTGACCATGCCACCACATTCAACACAGCCTTGTGTGGCTTCAGCTGCACCGAGCTACCCTGCTATGCCTCTGAATAGGCAGCTATTGTTCCAGCAGCACCTCATTTCATTGTTCCATGCTTACCTGGCTGGTCATAGCTGGGCCATTCTGCCTACTTTTGTAGACTGTGTTGCATTACATCATTAAAAATGTAGCTCTCCTTAAGCCCTGCAACACTGCTTTTCTCCCTACTGGCAGCTGTTTGCTTTGATTTATTGTTAAAGATGGTCCAAGGTACAATAAAATTCATTTATTATTTGGCCTTGCAGTTAAGATGATATAACTGTGTGATGCCTTTGCTTAGACTAAACCCAAGTTTGCACCTGGTGGAAGTTCATGTACTCTAGTTTCAATAGAATTATATTTGCTTCACATCTGGTCTGAATCTGATTCACTGCTTATATCCTAGAGTGAAGTTAAAGGATCCACTTCCGTAAACAGACCCTTTTATTACCCTGTAACATATCATCAGTTCCTAGCATCTCAAAGTGAGGATACAAAGAATTAGCTCCTACCTACACCACTGAGCAGGAGACCAGATACAGCCTTTGGAACTAGAAGGCTTTAGTGTTGATAGCATCGCCCACAATCCTGTACAGCTGGGGTAATGGCCAGATCCCAACACACTGCCCAGCAGTCTTCGGTGAGACTCACAGTACAAAAGAGCAGCTTCCCAGAGAGAGGCTTCTTGTTGCCTCACAGGTCAATTTTGTTTAGAGATATAAAATACACTGTATAGTCTCCTTTAGATTCAGAAGGATTTACTCACATGACTCCCATTAACACTAATGCCAAGTGATAAATCTACATACATTGGGCGTGTCTATACATGCATTTACACCAGCTTAAATTTACTGCACAGTAAGTTACTGTACAGTAAGTGGGAATGGCTGGTATCTACACGTGCAGGTGTTAAAACGCATTAAAACCATGTGTGGACTGACTTGGGACTAAAGTCAGTCCTAAGACAGTCTACACACAGTGTTACTGCACAGTAAGGTGTCTCCACATGCATTACTGAACAGTAACTAATTGGGCATAAATTTGATACCTGCATATTGTGGGTATCAAATTTATGCTGAAGTCGGCATAAGTCACCAAATTTACTGTGAGGTACAGGCATTCACGTGTAGATGTGCACCAGTACTGTGAAGTAATTTTGGTTACTGCACAGTAAATGCACACATGTAGATACACCCATTAAGATCAAAATAATGCATCCCTTAAACTACAGGCTAGGGCATCAGACCTTAAAGTTTTTACCTCTTACCCAGACACTTATTATTTTTTTCCTAAAACTTTGCAATAAACTTAGAATTTGAATCCTCTGAAAATTTGGGATGTGTTTCACAACATTTGCTTAAATCAATGGTTTTTAGAATTGAGGCATCCCTGGTTGCACTTGAGGCACCCCTGGGTAGCCACAACGCATACCTCACAAAATGTCAGCTCTTAGTTTTCACTCTTTTTTTTGCTTACAGAAAAATAACTGAGCAGTTTGTCTCTTGCAAAGAACTCAGAAAGACTGTAACTACAGATTTCTATTTGAAACGTTTGGGCTTGTCCACATATGCAGTCATGAGTGCTTGCAGCAACTCAAATAGGAGCAGCACAAATTTGAGCCAAGGATTTTTGCCTCAGTGCACATGCCTGGATATGCACTTCGATGTAGGGCAAGTTGTGGCACTTGGGGCAAAATAACCCTGTCCAGTTCCTCCTGGATCTGCAGCCAGGGGGAGCTAGAGCCCAGGGCTGGCCACCAGAGCATCTCTTTGGAGGACCTGAGCCTCCAGTTGCCTCAGGGCACAGTCCTGGACCATGTCCTGACCTACTTTTTTCTGAGGTTTCTTTTTTGATACCTGGATATCCAGGTATCAGATTTTGAGCCTGTGCTGCAAATATGCAGTGCAGTGAATGTTTTTTTGTTCCCAGCATGCCTCTTCCTGTGTCTCAAACTGCTTTGAGATGCAGTAAAAGTCACGTGTGGGCTCATCTGAAAGCACCTTCTGGGTTTATCTTGTGAATCACAATAATAAAGCTAACAGTGTTAACATTGTGTGGCATCCTACAGCACCCTTGAAAGCATTTCAAAGAACCCCAGGATGCCATGACACCCTGGTTTAGAATCACTGACAAATCATGTAGAGAGTTAAGGGGTCACAAAAAGTTTTCTGGAGACTGGCACTCTTGCATATCCACAAAACAAACATGGGACAAACAGCAGCAGTCCAGGTGTTCTCACATTAACATGCTTCAGTCCCACACAAGTGCTGGGACATGCAGCTCCAGCTGGGGGAAGGGATCCTGGTCCCAGGAATGTCTTGTGGTGTGCGATGGCCTGGGGGGAGGGCTGGACGTGGCAGTGGGGTGGGGAGGTGAGAGAGAGAGATAGGCATCAGGGATGGAGGAACGCTCCGGGTAGGACAGGCTGCTAGAGCTGGGCTTAGAGCCCCTCTGCCCCCACAGAACAGCTTGTGCAGGGGGAGGCCAGCCTGGAAGGGAAGGGTCCCTTAGTCAAGAGCTCCCCAGGAACTGCATGGGGATCACTGGGGCCTAGGCACAGGCACAGGGAAGAGAACAGCAAGGGCTGGCGCTGCTCAGAGCCACAAAGTAGCAGGTGGGACAGCTGCACCTGGAGTTATATCCTGATGCTGGCATGGAGCTGCAGCTGGGATGGAGTTAGTGGGAGCAGGCAGAGGCTATGGGTCAGGAGTGAGGGGCACTGGTGTGGCTGTGGGTTGGGAGTGATGGGCAGGGGCAGGGCACTGGAATATCACTGCTGCTCAGTGCCCCACATCTCAGTGAGTGACGGAAGCAGGGGTAGCTCTGATTTTTCTATGATAAAAAGAACAAAAGCAACTGATTTCGTGAGACAACTAAGGAAAAAAACAAGATAGGAGTGGTGTAGGAGTCAAAGGGTCAAAACGTGAAAGTAAGTGCTTCAGAGGAGACACTGAGCAGAGCCCCCAAGTCATACCCACTGGTCCTCAAATGCATCCGAGGAGCCAGTGAATGCCTCCCACTCTTGCTCCACCTGGAAACGTGCTCAGACAAGTGAGATGAAAGTGGCCCCACAGTCTCTGAGCACCTTCCCAGCCAGAGCCTCCTTCTTGGTCAAGTACAGGGCCCACTTGGCCACAGCCAGGAGGAGGTCCTGGGACTTGATGGGGCCATGGATGGGGTGACCAAAAACAAAGAGGTGTGGGGTGAAATTAAACCAGAACCTCAGGAGGAGGTTCTGGAGGTGGAGGGGCCTCAAAAGCTCTTGCGGGCAAGTAGCCCTGAGCTCCACAAGTGCTGGCCCCAGCCCGTAGCTCCCCCTGGCTGCAGACCTGGGAGGAACTGGGCAGGGTCAATTTGCCCCAAGTAGCACAACTTACCCCACACCAAAACACTTGTTCAGGCACGTGTGCTGAAGCTCAAATCTCTGGCACAAATGTGTGCCACTGCTATTTGAGTTGCTGCAAGTGCACATGCCTGCATGTGTGGATATGCCCAATGGGCATGTCCAAACATATGTAGATGTTTGGTTCCCTGGGGACAAATAGCAGCAGTGCACCTTGCACCGTGACTACTTGTCTCCAGGGAACACCTGTGCCACGTGCACTTTGAGGCATGGCAAATTACCCCAGGGATGGTAGGGGAGGCCAGAGCCCCTGAGGGCCTCCCAGGGCTGTAGCCATGGTGATCCTACCAGGCAGAGGCTGCTGGCAGCCGCAGTGCAGCTCCAGGCAGCCCAGCTCCTCTTTTCAGCAATGCACACTTCCCAAGAGTGCATTGTTCCATTTTTTTTTCCCATGTTTTTTTTTTTTTTATCCCTGGATATCTGAGATTAAAAAAACCCATGGAAAAAAACCCAGAGCAGCGCATGCACAAGCAGCACACCCTTGCAGCATGGAGAACACTGGGCTATGCAGTATGTGGCACTGAAAACATGTTTGTGGCACCGCATACTGCACAACCCTGCTCGTCTGGACACGCCTAATAGTTCTACTCTACACCCTGCCATGAGGCAGTGAAAATAGAAACCTTAGCTTATTCATTTGGCCACTGCTGCTGGTACCAGTTAGTGCCAAGCATACTGGCAGATATTGTAATGCATCTGTGTCCACCAGAAAATCAAATATGGACACCCACTAATTTTACAAAAACTGATGACCAGTTAGCAGATGGTAAATACTTTCAGGCACTTCAGACATGAGATGGATCTAAACCTATGAGCTAGAAGCAAAAGACATTACATCCCACTGCCAAGTCTTGAACCACTCCATCTCTCCAAGCCAAAATACTTCCTCAGAGATGGCACCAGTTTAAAATGGTCACCATTTTCAAACACAAGGCAATCCCATTTCCTGAAGAATTTTTGCAACCAAAAAGGAGAATTTCTTAAGAACTCAGATCCCAGTTTGCCATTGATTGAGGAAATAACTAACAGGTGCCTTCATCTTGCAGCCACATTGTGTATCTGCAATGTCTGTTTCTCTTAAAATAAATAGGTTTTTTTCTATCTGAAATCCCACAATAATGGTAATATTCTACCATAGGACTTTAAAAACATGAGACAATTGTTAAAGCAATATTTCAAGCTATGAAATACAGACAGCTGTCATCCACGCTGCACAGTTTGAATTACATGGCTGTTCTCTTTTTAAAACAAGCCTTTATTTCAGAAAACCACACTGAACTTATTAGCATCTAAATCAGCATTCTATAAAATGGAGAACAAAACTACTGCAGCCATTGGAGAGCAGATATTAAAGGTAAATATGAAAAGGACTGTAAGGTATAATCTTCCCTGGATACATGCATGTAACTCATATTAGTGGTAATGACTACAAGCCATAGTTTCTTAAGTTATATGATCTCAAGAGATCTCATAAGCAAGACTGGATCAGGTCTACTCAGGACTTGCACAGATGGCCTTAAAAGGAAAGTTCCATTGGTATGGATGAATCAATCAGTTGCATGTTTCTTGCCAGGTAAACATTTAACCATGAATCTAATGCCTTTCAAGGTCACAAAGTTAATTGTGGATGTATTTTCATGTGCACTTTTACTGTGCACTAACCAAACATTACTGTACAGCACAGTCACACATCTACACATGCACTCCTGTACTGCGCAGTAACTATGGTGGCTTACGCCAACTTGGTCATCAATTTGCTACCTGCATGATAAGGATAGCAAATATATGCCTGATTAGTTACTGCACAGTAACACACATGTAGAAGTGTTACTGTGGAAAAATGCAGGAGCTTCCCAGCTGGGTCTGGCCAGCTACTAGGGGGCCAGCCGGAACCCCTGCTCCAGGGCTCCTGCCTGGCCCCCTCTCCTGCTGCTGGGCTGGGCTGCTCTCTGACAGCCCCTAGCTTCAAGCTATAAAAGCCTGCACCCATTTTGTTCCTTGGGGCACAATGCACAGGGAACCCAAAGGAGCTGCTCTCTGTCCAGGAGCCCAGCAGGCCCCATGTGCCCCCTGGACAGCCCACAGACTGGATGTTTCTGGGATATCCTCCTCCTGAGCTACTCTCTGGTCACAGGTGAGTGACGCAAAGGAATACAGTTTGCTGTACCCCTTGCCCAGCCCTGTATACTGCCCCGATGGCTGTGCTACCAGGGCCAGCACCTGCTCCCCACTGCTGCTCACCCCCAACCTCTCTCTCTCTCCCAGATCATGGTGAAGAGCCTTGGTCAAGTGACAGTGACTCCCTACGCGTGACCCTGTCAGGGGTGCTACTGTCAGCCCACCAGGGCCAGCATCACAGGGCCATACACACGGGGGCTCAGCCAACCAGCACAGGGCATAACATCCTCCCCAGTGTCCAGCCAAAGCCCTGTCCATGTAAGCCTGACCATCTGGAGCCCCAGGGGCCCAAACTGGACCCAGGAGGTTGTATGCACCCTTGTGGTGCTGTGGGGCAAGCACTGGATGCCCTGGGTGGGTACTTGAACACCCACATTTATGAGCCCCTGGTGGTGGGGATGCATGAGCCAGCCACTCCAGGTTAGCATGCCAGTATAAGGTCAAGGACCTGCAACCAAGTGGTTGGCCATGACTGTCCACAATTATTGGTCCGGTGGGGACCCAGGACCATGGCCTTCCTGTAGGACCTAACTCACATTCTGGCACCCTAGGAGCCCATGCCCGTGCCCCATCCTGACACCTCCAGTGACACATCACTGGAGGGGACCTCAGACCATCAGCACCCCACCTGCACTCATCCCTATATACTGCACCCACTGGCAACCCAGTGAGCCCTGGCCAGTGGCTGCCTCAGACTCGGCCCTGCCCCACAGCTACCCATAAGGAGCAGCCAGGCATGCCACCACAGGCTGCCAGCAGCACCAGCTCCTTCCTAAGGAGGGGCCCCTAGCCAGATGCCAGCCCTCAGGCCACCAGAGTCTATGGACACCAGGCAGAGCTGGATGCAACCTGGCATGGGGAGCCCCAGGCTGAGCCACTGGCTTCACTAGCCCTGGACCCATGGTAAGTCCCTGGGTGGTGGACTCTCCAGTCCCCACCCCTGTCCCTGCTCCTGGCCCCAGCCCCAGCCCCAGCTTCCCACCCCCTCCACCCCCAGCATACAGAGAGGCAGGACACAGGTGAGACCTTTATTGAGCAGCCTGTGTCCCCCCACCTGGGCCCAAGCCTGCCTGGCCAGCTTACAATGGTCCCCAGGCACCTGCATGTGGCCAACCTCCTATCTGAGTCCAGACATCACAGGGCCCCTAGAGTAGACCATCTTATCTCTCAAATGTTGAAAACTCTCCCAAAAGCCTTCTGTCAATTGCCTCTGGAGGACCAGCATCTGGACATGGGGGAGAGGCCACAGAGGCCCACAGGACCACCTCTGCACTCTTACTGCCACTGTCTGCTGAAGCCACCCAAAAGCGCCAGCAACACCAGTGGTGCAGCCATGATGGGACCCACCTGCTCCAGTGGCTGGGTGGCAGAACAGTGGGGGTGGCAGGTGGAGGTCCTTGCCCAGGAGGCCGCCCAGGAGAAGGCATAATTGCAGGGATGCCAGATCCACTGGGCCAAGCTGGTGGCCCTGGAGCAGGAGCATATGGAGCTGCTGGAGCAACAGCTGGCTGCATAGGGCTGCTGAGCAGAGGCTGTGCCCATGCCCCCCTGCACCTGGCCCCCTGCACTGGCCCCACAAGGCCCCTGGGTCCCACCCACCACTGGCCCCAAGCAGCACCCTGGAGCAGGTGCTGCACTGCCTGCCAGCCACAGGCATCCCCAGCCTTCACCACAGCTCCCAGACCTGTGGGGGAACTGTCGCAGCCAGGGTGCTAGCTGCCTGTCACTGGCCTCTCCAGTCCCTCAGCCCTGCACAGATGGGCTCAGGGATGAGGTCAGACATGTGAAGTGTCTTTTAGGTTTGAGGAACAGGGTTTTTATTATTGTTGAATACATCGGGGGTGGAGGAGCACTGTGTGTTAGGGGGATGGGGACGGGCTTTCATTGAGTGGGGAGGGAGGAGGGATGTTGCATTAAGTTTGTACAGTTTGTCCTATGTGTTTGTCCTGGAGTGGTACTGGGGGGGGACAGGAGGGTCAGGGGTGTGTAGGTAGTGGGGAAGGTGGGCTGGAGTGGGAAATGCAGGAGGAGGGGGTTGGTCAGAGCTTCCCACAGCCGATGCCCTTGGCCCGGCTGGTGGGTCCGTGGCTGTCTTGGGGCCTGGGCAAGGAGGAACCTGGTGGGACCAGCAGGACCAGCACCATGTCCAGCAGCAGCTCAGGGTGTAGGCCATTGCTGGCAAGTCTGAGCTGGAGCAGCAGGGTGCTGCTAGCAGGAGCAGAGGCAAGGGTGGCTTGGGGAGGCAGGGTGGGCAGGAGAGTGCAGAGGCACATAGTTCTCAGGCGGGGGGCGGTCTGGGCAGGGATCAGAGGGTGTGAGTGTACTTTTAAAATGGCTGCCAAATTCCAATAGCTGCCTCTGGCCTCAGCATGACTGCCAAGTGATTGACTCTGACTCCACATGGCACCCATCAACTAGGGAGGGGATTATCCAATTGCTCATGAGTCCTGTTACTCATTAGCCAGAGCAAGCAGGGAGTAAACACCAGCACACATTGCTCACAACAGCTTTATTCAGAATGGAGACAGCTTTGGGCGAAGGTCCCCAAAAAAAATGGGGGACCTGCCTTGAACATTAGTTCTCTTCACATTTTATATACCTTGGTTCATACATATTAACGTTCACTCCGCCCTCATCCCTCCTTTGGTTCCACCGATTTCTCCTCCCATCTCAAACTCCACCTCTGTTTACTGTTTGCTTCCTTAGCATGGTATTGCCTATGCATTTCATTCATTTATATGCTTCTCTAATAAGAGCTCATGCGTAAGACTTTGACCCCCATCTTCTTTCAGTCACTTGTAGTTTCTCACTGGCTCTTTCTAGTTTTCTTGCTGACTTCAGCACCATCTCCAAGGCCATATAGTGTCTCCTGACACCAGCTGGTGGGCTGCATTCTATTTTTACTCACCACTTCATGCACTTTGCACCCTATCCTTTTGTTAAGAATCCTCTTACTTAAGCATTAGTGTCGGGGGGCAGCGTGCATCGCTGCGTGTCTCTGACACCTCTCCCCCACCCGGAGACCACCTCCCGCCGGCAGCGGGCTGCTCCTGGACTCTTGCACACCTCCGACTCACCTGCCATAACTTTGATGACTCTGGTTCAGTTTCGATTGTCCGGCACGTGTCAGTCCAGGACCGAGACTCACTGCGGGCACAGGGTCCCGTGTCGCTGAGGGCTCCTCCTCCCCTACACCCTCACCCATTCCACCGGGACGTGACTGCCTATCTGGGCAGGTCACGCAATCAAGATGTCAGTCCATTCCGTTTACAGAAGGAAACAAAGGATCAACACAAAAGATTACGGCCAGGAGTTCCACGGGTTCAGTGGGCCACTTCAATCTTCAGCAGCCATTCTCCTCTCTTCTCCTGTATGCCTCGGGGTTGGGACCCTCTTCCCACTTCCCCATGAGTCCTTCAGCCCTCTCTCAGGCTCCCCGAGTTCGTTCAGCCCCTCCCTGCCAGGATGGCCAATTCCCCAGTTGGGCTTGCTCCGCTACTCGGGAATATACAGTACCTGGCCCGGCCGCTCCCGGCGGCTTCAGGCCGTCCTCAGCCTCCCCGTACCAGATGCTCGAGTTCCCAAGCTCTGCTGGGGTTGATCCTTACCCCAGAAAGTCCTGCAGTCCCCGTGGGTGGCTCGCATCCGCGTTTGGGAGCTTTCTCCGGCGGCAGCTCCTCCGCATGCTCCTTCTGGTCCCGCCGCCCCTTCATCCGGCTCCGGCGCTTCCTTTATGCTGCCACCGTCTGTTCTGGGCCTTCTTTCTTCCGGGGACCTGAAAGAGGTGAGTTTCCGCCCGGCGTGTTGGGACTGCGTCCAATGGGCTCGCCTGACGGCGCCGGGACAGGCTAACTCAGAGCCCACTGGCTCCTTTCCTCCCTCACAATTAGCCAAGCTTTTAACATATTATCTAGTCTTGTGACCAGCAGCTTTTGCTGAGACACAAGAAAAAGCCTTCATTCAGACACACACTCACTACTCCCCAAAATTCATATCGTTACCCTAACATTGAGTGCTGGCACCAATGTGACCAGAGGCTGGAGCTCCCCCAGTGGCCACAGAGGCACATGGCAGGCTGCTCTGATTTGGGATTAAATCTAGTCCCAGGTCGACCTCACATGTAGATGCTGACCCTAGTCCCATTTACCGCACAGTAATTTACTATGCAGTATCTTTAATGTGCAGTAAATGCATGTGTAAATATACCCAGTAATGCAATAAAAACAATGTTGTGACTCAAGCTGATCAAAAATGTTCTAGGGACATAGTTTTTCATTGAAAACACAAATAAAGCAATCTTAAAGTGTTTTGCATTAACATGTTGAAAACATTTTTTAAAGGAAAATTATGCTACCATTTCATTTTGACAAGGTTAAAACACATTTGAACTTTATTGCTTCAACTTTTATATGACATTTAGGTTATCTTTTATAATATAAATCTATTTCATTGTCAAAGGGTTTAAATGTGGTCAAATGAAATATTTACATTTAATGAAAAAATGCTAATTCAAAATTTAAATTCCAAAAAACTTATTTTTCATCCCAATTTGAGATTAAGAAAAATTGGAACCATCAGCATTGTCCCCAGTATAAAAATTAATTTTAGTGAACACTAATTATGACCTGTTATGGTGATCAAAGTTTACATATAAATTGTAGCAAAAGCAGGATTTTTTCACTTCAGTGGCTAATGCATTAGGGGTGTACAAAATGCACTGTATTCAATTTGGATTCAGCCCAAATTGGGGACAGTGAGTTGATTCATTAATTTGGATCACTGTCCCTGATCTGATTCAGCCAGATCCGAATCTGAAGGTTCAATGCTGATTCAGAGAATCAGCGATTCAGTCATCAACACAGAAGTGGACCAGAAATACTTCCAGCCCACTTCTGGGTCTGCCACCAAGTGTGCGAGCCCCCGCGCCCCTTCCTGGCTCAGCATTCAGCCATGGGGGGACCCCAGGTGTCCCCCCAGACCCAGGAGGCACCAGTCACCGAGCCAGGAGGGTGCAGGGGGACATGGAGGGAGCCCCCTGTGCACTCCCCAGCAGACCTAGAAGTGGACTGGAAGTGCTTCTGGTCGACTTCTGAGTCTGCTGCCAAACCTGCTGGGGAGCCCCCCCACACTCCTGTGGGATGCTCCATCTGCCCCAGCATATCAGCATTCACAAGCTGCCTGGTACCTTAAGGTATATAGAAAAAACATTTAAACCTGTGTCTGAATCATCAAATGTTTCCGAATGTCTCCGAATTGATTCAGAGGGTTCTGATTCGATTCAGAGAAATTAAAGGGTCTCCTGATTCAATTCGGATTCAGCGATTCGGCCACTGAACCAGGCCAAATCTCTACTGAATGCAGCTGGTGACCAAAGCTTCACACAGCCCTATTATGCATCATACTGCATCACTGCAACTAGTGTAGAACAACCTTCAGACACATAACTGGGCAAACTCTTCCAGAGAGTGAGGGAAGATAGAGACCTGGGAAGAGGACTTACCTGATTTGGGGGCTCAAAAGAAGTCCCCAGGTGCTGCTGCCACAGTGTAGCCTGCCCTCCTTGGTTCTTACTTTTATGGCAGCAGTGCAGTGTCATTGCACCTGAGTGCAGCTCACAGAGGTTCCCAAACTTTGACAGATTGCGCACCACCAATTTAAAACAATACAAACTTAAGTGCCGCCAGCAAATTTTTGTCATAAAAAGTAATTATAATAAATCTGTTAACGCATATCACCGACAGGCTGTCTGAGTACCACTGGTGCTATGCATACCACAGATTGGGAACAACTGCCCAGAGTATGGCCCCTGGTGACAGAAGCACCAGTCTGGTGCTGCCACCAAGTTGGCACCTGGTGCTTATGCCCCGGTCACTCCCATCCTCACCCTACCATGATCACCAAATTAGGCTATGGATGACTATCACTTTCTGCAGCAGAGTTGTCAGCAGCAAGTGAAATATTCCCAATGTATGGTTTGCAAAATATTTTGGAAAGTATCAGGACAAAGGTACTATAAAAATAGAGGATATTGTTATCTTTACCATAATAAGCATTTTTATTTGGAACATCTATGCAGATGCATAGGAAAATGAATATTCCAGAATTTTATGCAGCTCTATTTACTACTATATTACTGCCCTTTATACAAGGCTGAGATTTTCTTGTGGCTGAAGAGCTCAACTTAATCGCAAGATCAGGGTTCCATCCATATTCTGTGATCATTTTCACCTAGAACCTTGGGCAGATCAGTGTGAACCTAATCCAAGTCCTGGTGACATCAATAGAGTTTGATTTCAATGGACTTTGGAAATGGTAATCCCTTTGTCCCTCCATTTCTTCATTTCTAAATGGGATCAGGGCCGGTTACAGAAAACTGCAACAGACTGGAAGCAGCCATGTAGTCATCATTAATTAACTTTGTTATACCAGGTTAGCTATAAACCTATGTAATCAGCTGCAACCTGGAGTAAAACCACACTGTGTAGTCATGGATAGTTAAGACCTTTGTTGTTTAAGGATAATTGCTTGTTTCTAACTCACATTGAGATGCTCAGTGAACAATTACTATTTAAAGAATGTCTTCTGGGAGGGGGGAGGGAGGGATACATGCGTGTGTTCAAAATTACTTTTTGGCTTCTTGTTCCTTTGAACAATCATGTCAATATTCCAGAAAGTGTTCAGAGAAAGGAGACAAAAACTCAGATCTTTCCATGGCTATAACACATGCCCAAGTGCTGTAAGAAACAGCTAAAAGATATTTACCAACTGTGAAAAGGAAAACTGAAGCTTCAAACCAAGTTTTATCCCTCATGAACTTGGGCTATGCGAAAGTCTTATTAACAGCAGTTCCTTCCTGAATGTCTGCTTGCCAGATGGACATTTATCTCCAAAATCTGTACAGTAGTGTGATATTACTGACATGTTATTTCTGCACAATGTTGGTCATGCATTGGTGTTTTCTGGGAAGGAATGATCAATCAATTTTAAGCTCTAAATGTAACTGCTACTAATAGCCCCTGATACTGGGAGGAGCTTTTAATCAAAGTTGAATATAATTCATGGCGAAACTTAGTTGTGTTTAAACAGTTAAAAGACAAATTAAAAGCATTAAAAAAAAATGTACTTGTAAAATGTATTTCATGTTTATGTGTAGTTGTAGAGAACATTTTATCTATAATATGTTGTCCAGAATTTAAAAATAAACAACAACAACAAAAAAACCACACACACAGAATTCAGGAGTTTCATTTTAATTAAACCTTAGATTTAAGGGCATAAGCAGGTCACCTACTAGGTCATCAAGAGAAAAATCCCCAAGTACGCAGCTTGGAGAATTGGCTGGAAGCAGTAGGGGGAATAAGGCTTCTTCTTTTCTCTGTCTTCTGAAATACCCCACAGGAAAAATCATACACCCTCTTGAATCAACCTTCTGCCTCACATTTTCAAGTACCTAGGGATAAGTTCAGGGTACAATGTAATGACACCAGCACCCCCCCCCCCCCGCCTCCTTTTTAACACCTTTGTAATCGCACTGGCTTTAATAGAATTACTCACAATTTCCAGCAGTATGCTGTCCTTAAGTTATTTCTGCACTGGGATACTTCTATCAGAAAAAAAAATCTCAGTTAGTCCCCTCACTCTTTCTGCTTAGGAGACTCCCCAAAATATCATGTAAAAAAAGATTTTCTTTTGTCCTAGCTTTGTTACTTCAGCCACCATTGCTTCTTACAAACTCCAAGACAAAGGAGGTTCATCTGTGTAGTGCTATGTACAGTGAGCAAGCCTATCCAGTCTTCCAGGAAACTATTAGGGCTGTGCAAAATTTTGACAGGTGTTTCATTTTGAAGCTGCTTTGATGCATTTTGAGCTCGAAACAGCATAATCAAAATGAAACAAAAGGCTTCAAAACAGATTCAAAACGAAATGAGAGCTCTCAAAACATTTTGGTAGTTTCAAAACATTTCAAGTGTTGAAGCTGGGTTTGCTGGGGAAGTGATCAGAGAGCTGGGGAATCAAAGAGGGAACTGGAGAATCAAACTGGGAGCTGGGGAAATGTTCAGGTCCTTGAATATTCCCCCAGTTTGATTCCCCAACTCCCTGATCTTTCCCCAGCTCTTCCTGGGGGGCCACAGGTGCCAGCCACAATAGGAGGTCGTCGCACAGCCCCCCAGCCCACAGATCTTCTCTATGGAGCTCAGTCAAGTGGCAGGAAAGCCAGTGGCAAAACCACTTGGAGCACAGTGCAGCCCTGGCCAGTGGCTCTCCCCTGCCTCCTGCCACCTCCTGCTGCTAGTCTCAGCTCCACGGAGCTGGCAGAGCTGCTCAGAGTGCAGCCCAGTGGTGGGAGGCAAGAGAGAGCCAGGGCTGCACTCCAGATGGCTCCACCAGCCCCACAGACTTCAGCCCGGTGGCAGGAGGGCCAGTGGCAGAGCCAGTCTGATCACAGCCCAGTGGCAGGAGGCTCCGCAGCCCCGCAGAGCTGAGCCTGGTAGTGGGAGGTGGCAAGAGAGCCAGTGGCAGAGCCACTCCAAGTGGAGCCCCGGCTCCCAGCGCAGCCCTGGCCAGTGGCTCTGTGCTGCCAGGCTCAGCTCCGTGGAGCTACAGAGCCTCCCGCCACCGGGCTGTGCTCGTCAAGCCTGCACTCCTAGCTGCTCCGCCACTGGCTCTCCTGCCACCTCTCGACACTGGGCTGAGCTCCATGGGGCTGGCAGGGTCACTGGAGTGCAGCCCTGGCTCCAAGCACAGCCCTGGTGAGCACAGCCTGATGGCAGGAGGCTCCGCAGCCCCGCAGAGCTGAGCTTGGCGGTGGAAGGCAGTGGAGAACTAGTGGCAGAGCTGCTATGAGTTCAGCCCTGGCTCCAAGTGCAGCCCTGGCCATGGTTCTCCACTGCCTCCCACCACCAGGCTCAGCTCCATGGGGCCATGAAGCCTCCCACCACTGGGCTGTGCTTGCCAGGGCTGTGCTCCAAGCGGCTCCACCACTGGCTCTCCTGCCACCTCTCACCACCGAGCTGAGCTCCATGGGGCTGGCAGAGCCACTTGGAGCACAGCCCCGGCTCTGAGTGCAGCCCTGACTCCACGTGCAGCCCTGGCAAGCACAGCCCAGTGGCTGGAGGCTCTGCATCCCCATGGAGCTGAGCCTGGCAGTGGGAGGTGGCGGGAGGCAGAGAGCCAGTGGCAGAGCTGCTCAGAGCGCAGCCCTGGCTCCAAGTGCAGCCCTGGCCAGTGGCTCTCCCCCACCTCCTGCTGCCAGGCTTGGCTCCCTGGAGCTGGCAGAGCTGCTTAGAGTGCAGCCCAGCAGTGGGAGGTGGGGGAGAGCCAGGGCTGTGCTCCAAGCAGCTCCACAGAGCTCAACCTGCCCTCCCAGTGCTGCCACCGAGCACCAGAAAGAGCCCAGTGCCACCCCTGCTGCAGCCCCAGGAGTGGCAAACACTGCCTACCTGCAGCCCCTGAGTTGCATCATGCCCCGAACCACCTGGCGCAGCACAGCCCAGCGGCTGCAGGTAGCATCCACTGCACCTACAGGTTATGGCCAAACTCTTGTATTTGTTCCCCTCAAAAAGATAATCTAAGGGAAAGTCTATGAGGGGAGTCAAGCAGTTTCTTAACGCCAGTGACTTACTTCCTTATAGGAGGTCGTCCAGTTCCTAGAGCTTATGTTGGAGTTTAGCTATTCAAACCCCAGCATAGACCTAGGAACAGAAGACTGGAAGGGCCACTTGGGACACTGAGTCCTGTCCCCTGAATTTCCAGTTTACCCTTTGCCTTAAGGATCCTCAAGTGTCCAAGCGATCTTGCACATGACGGCCACAAACTAGGTTAAAAAAATAAAACCCTGCAATGTGTCATAGAAAGAGTAGGGGAGACACAAACAGCCTTTCAAAGGGATGGGAAGTTGTGATTTACAATCCCATTTCAGCACTTCACTCTTATAAAGATTTAATATCCTCCATTTTATGTATCCCTCTTGTTTTTGGGTCCTGCTCTCTTGTCCTCTGTTCCTTTCCTTGGCAAGGCAGTAGTAGACATTCTGTTCTGGTGTCCCCAACAGTATTGAAGACAGGCACAGGATCAATTCAAGATTTTCCCCATCCTCCAAGTTTCTGACGCATTGACCATACACAGTTTGTCCTTCATGGGTTTTGGGGACATTATATAACCTGCCAGAAAGATATAGAGATCAGCCATTCTAACGTTGATGGTTTCCCAGCATTTCTATTGTAGGTTATTGGTAGTCGTTTCTGTACGACTTTCCTTCCTATCCAAATAATTATGTTAAGGCTCAAAGGATTCAAGGACATAACAGGTTTCTATGCTAGCTGAGTAAAGTTTGTTTAGGCTGGATTAAGCTTTGGTCCTACTGATGTATAGCCTCCAGGGCTATGCAAAATAGCACCATTTCATTTTGATGTCCATTTCACTGTTTTGAAGGGACAGTGTTTTATTTAATTTTGAAACACTGTTTCATTTTGGTTAATCGAAACTGTTTCGCTGTTTCAATGCGTTTCGCCCACAGGCTATAATGGGAATCATGAAAATGCCTATAACTTTGTTGTTTCTTGCCTGATTTTTAGGGATGGTAACCCCTTCTAAGGGCATGAAGCTTGCCAAGTTTCAAGGAAATAGTTGTAGGGGTTTCTGGGAAACTGCACCTCAAACAGTTGAAAGCAAAACACGTACCACCTGCCAGCAGCGGCAGCCTGATGTCATCCTGTGTGCATATCTGGGGCCCACACCCCCGGGAGGGCTATGGGGCTGTGCTAGGACTCTTCCTGGGGGTGCGGGCCCCTGGATTTGCACGTGGAATCACAGGAGGCTGTTGCCGCCAACTGGGAACGGTGTTGGGTGCAGCCTGTGCCCAGTGCCGGGAAGACTGCTGCTGCTGCTGCCCCCAGGCAGCAGCAGCTACGTCCTGACATCCCGCATGCAGGAGGCCTGCACTCAGTGGCAGCAGTGGGAGGGCAGGTGGGGGGTGGGCTATAGCGAATTTTGGGGTGGCAGGAGCCCTATTCCATTGCTGTGGCCTGCCCTGAGCACCAGGTAGAGCCTGGTGCAGCTCCAAGAGTTTGGCCATAATCTGTCCATGTCCCCTAAATCATCTGATATGAATATAGCTCTCAGGGATCTATGGAGACTCTACGTTTCTATGCTGTCTCTCCTAATCCAGTAAAGCCTTAATGTGGGATTCCTCAGACAAGCTGTGTCATTCAACATCCCTCTCTTCCCTCCTACCCCCCTTCCTCCCCACCCAAAAGTAGCCTGATCCATAGCACAAAGGGTAGGCAAGCATATGGGTCAAAGCCATATTTGGAGACATGGCACTACAACAAAAGAAGATGTAAAAAGGGAAATAACCTTCTGCAAAGTTCCAGATCTTAGAAATGCTTTGTCCAATTAACCTCAAATTTTCCCCAAACTATTTTCCTTTGGATAGAACCTATGCATGCACATAAAAAAAAATCAAGCAGAAAGAAGGTTTGTTTTTGTTGGTTTTTTGAGAAAGTTAAAAGGGAAAGGATCTAAATCAGACTTATAATAGAAAACAGGTTAGAACTTTAACTATGGGGTCATTATTGTGCTTCCATAATGCACAAACCACAGCATTCAAGCTTTATACAAACAGTATCAAAATCTGCATGATTTTCCCATCATATTCATCAGTGGGCTATTTTGCTGTAAAATATTTTCCCATGTGCTTATCACTGCTGTCCCTTTTATTATGGCAATCACTAGCTCTTTATATCAAGGGCACAGTAGTCATCTCCTCAGTCCTTTTTTCCCCCCCTCATTCCCTTCCAGACTAATGAGACTTGAGTTCTGCTCTTTCTGCTGCTGTCAGGCTTCTCCTTTTTTTTTTTTTTTTTTAAACTGACAGCCAAACCTGCCCTTCCTCTTTCCTATTTGATGTAGAATTTATATCAGCCACATGGGAAAAGAGGGAGCAGTTTCAACCATGAGCTTTAATCTCCATGCAAAAGGAAAGGCAATGATGGGGCAGCAAGGAGCACTGAAGTATTCAGTATAAATGTTGTTGCTCGTTACAAGGTCCCTCTCTAGGGATCAAAAAATCTTCAAAGGGAAACTGCACCAGTCACACACATGCACACACCTTCGCTCTTTCTTTCACACACACGTGCCTTTCACATCTCATCAATGTGGTTCCCACACAGGAAACAATTACCATAATTAATAATCCAAAATAACCCCACTGTTCACTTAAAAATGCATTTTAAATTGACATAAACATGAAAAAGGAGCCAGGAGCTTTGTTCTCCTTATAAACATAGACTAGCTGGTTGTATATTTAGGTCTGGAAAAATATATTCCTGACAGTCTCTCTCATCAAATGTAATGTCAGGACAAAAACTAGATATGTTAAAGACCTTAGTTTTATCAATAAGGTATTCTGACACCATTGCTTTTTCCTGCAGAAGTTGGGAGCTAATTTGTGTAGAATTAAATATATTCAAATAATTCTGACAAAAACTACCAGTATGGGATCCAAAAGTATCCTCTACAGAAGATTAAACTAATCAGAGTCCAATTCTTTGCTGCTTACAGGCTTCTTCAAAGCATTCATGTGGCATAAAGGGAACTCACAGGATGGATTTCCTCAGAAGCCAAGGTAGATATGCACCTTATAGACTAACAAAATAAGAACTAGGTATAGCACCATCTTTCAAAAACTCAGATTCACAAAAGCTTGTGCTTATCTATCTATCTATCTATCTACCTATAGTTCTGGAGCTTTACATAAGACAGGGATCACCAGAGTGGGTATGTACAGACATTAGAGAAGGTTGCAGCAGGGTCAGATCAAGTAAAAAATGTCCATCTGATCTAAGGTAAGTCTGGATGGTAGGGGCTAGCAAGAGGGCTTGGGCAATCAGGGCTGGCCAGCAGGGTCTGCAGGGGTGATGGAGGGGCACATGTGGTTTGTAGGCAGGGATCAGGAGGGTCAGGAGGGGTCTGTGGGGGAGATCAGGGGGATAAGCATGGTCTGTGGGGGTGTTGGGAGGACCAGAGGTTAGGAGGGATCTGTGGGAGGGGTGGGGGTGGGGAGCAAGCAGGGTCTGCAGAGGGGTCAGGAAGATTCGGGGGATAGCAGAGTCTACAGAGGGGTATTAGTGAGAGTTTGGCAGAATTAGGGATTAAGTGGGGTCTGTGAGGAGTTTGGAGGGATTAGGGGAGCTACCAGGGTTTGTGGGAGGGGGGCTTAGTAGGGTCTAGAAGTGTTTGTTGAGATCAGGGAGGCTAACAGGGTCCACAGGGGGGGTTGGAGGGATGGGAGGGCCCTTTCCCTCCCACAGGACCCAGGGCTATTTTTAGCCCCCCATCCCACCCACCATTTTCCCCACCCCAACTTACTTTGATAGGCTTCCAGCACCAGCAAATGCTGGTAAAGCCAGCACTGGGAACAGCTTGCAGGATGTGGGGTTTCTTGGGCTCAGAGGGGATTGTCCATCTGGGGTGGGGGAAGAGGCCAGGGGGATAAAAACAGCCCAGTGCCAGAGGCAGGTAGGAAAAGCACATCTGGGCTTTCCCAGCCCTGGCCCTGTATTGGGAACTGTACAGAGGTTCAGTTAGATTGGTCTTGCTGGACGTTATCTAAGTTAGAAGTAGGGTTAAGTTAGATCAGGCGAGCCATTTTTAAACCAATCTAAATTTTCTGGACTTCTGTACAGTTCACACTCAGACTCCTAGCTAGGCTAATCTAACAACACTGACAGACATGACAGTTTGTTGTACTATCAGCCACTCAAAGCACTCTACAGCTGTGCTTTTAAAATGCCCAATCACGCAACAGTCTGAACCCTCATGTAATGAGGGTTCAGATAAAGGTGCTCCAAAGCAGAGGTAGGGGACTCCAATCCACCCATCTCCCCACTCCAGAGCAGACGGGAGAAACGCCAGAATGGACCTCCCTCTCCTACCTTCCCCAATCCCCCTCCTGAGAATGCACAGGAGCTTGGAGAGAGGGTGGGGATAGGGGACAAATGCTGCAGACATGTAGCATGTCTCCCTGGATCAGCTCTAAAGTTGAGCTCAATCACCCACCCTCCTGATCCAGCAGTAAATGTCTGTTGGGCTGGGTGGATCAGGTTTGGCTGTCAGGGCACTTTCTGTGGCAGGAAAGAGTATGAAGATCGGATGGCCATTTTTAACATAATCTAATCTCCCCCTAACCTCCCCACACATCTGTCCCTAGTTCTTGGGTAAGGACTCTACAGTCTGGCTAAATTGTTGCAAGATTCCTTTTAAACAGGTAGCCTACAACTCAGTTTTAGCTGCAACTCAGTTCTGATCAGAAAGCAAAAGGAAACAATATAAGGCCTGCATTAGGCCTGTGCAAACAGGAAAGTATTCAATTTGGATTTGGATTCAGTCGATTCGGAGGACAGTGATTTGATCTGATTATTTGAATCACTGTCCCCATTTGATTCAGCCAAATAAGAATCAGAGATCTGGCGCCGATTCAGCGCTCAACTGGAGATTTGGATCAACTGGGGAGAGGCAGAAACAGCCGGGCAGCTACAGGTGGCTCATCCAGCTGTGCCTGCCCCTCCCCTGGTGGGGTGAGCTACAGGAGAAACCCTCATGGCTGCCCTGCCTGGCCCATCCATCCCCAGCACATTAAAAAAAACCTTTTTTTAAGCCCTGCACTTGCCAGCTGCAGCACTGGCAATTAGGGCCTCTGGGAATTCATGGCAGAGACCCCCGTACAACATGGAGCATTTCCTGGAGGCTCCCATGCCACTGAGAGCCCCACCAGGCTACCCACTCCCAGCAGGGTGCAGTTTTAGGTCATCCCCAGGACCAGGAGCCTCCTGACCACCCTCTACAGCTCCTGCCCTTACCTCCAGGTTGTTACAGAGCCTCACAGCCAGGCAATATTACTGCCTCCCCAGCCAGCAGGGAACTGAGCTGTTTCTATAAGCAGCAAGGGATCTAAAACAGCTACCTCAATCAAGCACCTGCTGGCTGCTTGGCTCTGGTCTTAAAGTGGGAGGCACCAGCAGTGCCCTACCACACATCTTCCCCCTTTAAATGGTACCCAGGGGGTTTCTCCTGCTGCTGTTACAAAGCAGGTTCCCACCAGACCCTGTGGGAGCCCTCCCCCAAGTGGTGAGCACCCTAAAAGTGCTCCGCCACAGGAATCACCCCCCCGCCACTTTGCACCCGTGTAGCAGTTGTCATATCACACAGGTGCAGCACGGCTTGCCAGGGCTCCGCACACGTCTGGGAGCTGGGGTCACTGAGGTTGAGTGGTGCCAGGCTCTGGCTGACACATGAAGCCACCCCAGCTCCCAGGCAGTGCATGGCACCCTGCCAAGCCACGCGGCAGCTGCCACAGGAGTGTCAAGTGGGGGGGGTGCTGTGTGGGGGGGGTTCTGCCACAAGCTCTCAGAGGCCCCAGTCGTCATTGCCAGAGCTGGTGAGTGGGAGGCTTTTTTTTAAGTGCTGGGAGGCTGGGGCCAGGTGGGGGATGCATCTCCTCTGGCTCTGCCTGCCCCTGCCCCAATGCAGGGAGCCACAGAGGCTATGCCCTGCTGCTGCTTGCTCAGCCAGTGTGTGGGGGGAAGGGCATAATGCAGGTGCAGCTCGCTTTGGGCATAGCCCCTGCTCCCAGAGCAGTGGGGGCTCTTCCCTGCCACCACTTGCCAGCCACCATGGGGAGGCAGAGGATGCAGGCGCAGCAGCACTGGGAATGGGGGCTATGCCCTGCTGCTGCTTGCCCCTTTCTGCCTGGAGCGAGCTGTGCCCACGTCCCGCCCCCCCATTCCCCACCCCAGCTGGGCAAGCAGCAGCACAGCAGAGCTCCCGCTCCCAGTGATGCCACTCCCCACCTACCCCCGCTAGTCAGCTTGTCCCAGCTCCAGCCCCAATCCCTCCCTCCCCCATGCTCCTTCCCTTCCTCCTCCCCCAACCCTAACAGACTTACCAGCTGGAGGCAGCTGTATTAGCTCCCTGTTTAGTCTATGACCAAATCTCTGAAGCAGCCAAATCTTTTCCGAAGCTTTTCCAAATCAATTCAGATGCTTCAAATTGCTTCAGAGCTATTAATTGTTTCGGATTCAGAGATTCAGTCCTCAAATCAGGCCAAATCTCCTCCAACTTGAATCAGCTACCAAAGCTTCATACAGCCCTAGGCTGTATTTGTCTATTTAAAAAATATATTCTCCTTACCCTAAACTTACATTATAGAACTCATTGTAGCATATCTGGTTTGCAGTGCTTCCCATGGTATTTTGAACCTTGTATAAAAAGAATAAAAGGTGGATTGTTTTCTGAAGTATTTATTCTGATTTGGAAGGCTGTTTCCCTCCTTTAATGACTCTAAGCAAATCCAGGGTATTTCTGCAGGTAAAACAGCTTGGTGTGTCACTCTGTTCATGTATCTAGCATGAATCACCCATGTAATTATAAAAATTTTACTTTAGCTTTTCTAAATAAAGAGTTTGGATTTTTTAGGGCCCCTGGGAAGTATACATTAGATTTGACTTCTGGTATTTGTCTTGCATATGTTTCAGTGAAATTAGTTAGATCTGGAAAATGTTGCCCTTTACCTGGTAATTCAGGAAACTGAAGAATCTAATACATTTATCAAATGAACAGAAATCACCCTCTGGATTTCAACAAAGTTTTTTTTCTTGTATAAACTAAATTTCAGTTAATCAATTTTCTACACATCGTAACATTTTAAAACAAAGGTGGAAATGACAATGAAATTTGATTATTACAGCTCTTTGCCTATAAAAAAAATAAAAGAAACTGAGGTTTTATAGTATCAATGTACACAAAAATAAATTGGGAGAAATCTTTGTAACAAGAAAGCAACAGCAGCTTCATTCAGACAGTTACAGGCTTTTGCAATGCACCGCAAGCCACTCTTAAACAAAACACATGATGAAAAAAGAGAAGGGAATAGTGGGATCAGGGTTTATGCTTTTGTAACCCGGGTGGTACTCCAAGAGGTACCCTCTCTCCAATTGAAGGGATCAAAGCAGGTGCACAAGCGCTGTGGGAGGTGTAGGGACTCTTCTCCCTCTACAGAGCAGAGCCAGACCACCAATGGGGACTTAACCATATACCTTTTATACTGGGAACATAACAGGCATAAATCAGAGGGTATAGCAGACACTACAAAGCCCCAAGGGGGTAGGATTCAACAAAGGTTAGACACTTACAATCATTGACAAAAAACAGGGTTAACAAAATATAAAACACAAACAGCAGAACAAACAATACAGGTTGGTGAAATATAAAAAAGGCACAAAATGCCAGATGACAAGGAAATATAGGGCCTTGGTACCTGGAGGGGGAAACACAATGAATGGCCCCTTTTCACTGCAAGATTTGCTTCTTGTTAGCTCACTCACCCCAAGTCACTTCAACCAGGACTTGACCCCACATCTCCCACGTATGTGGTAGGCAGGAACTCTGCCACACAGCCACCACTGGTGGCAGCACTCTAGGCTGCTTGGGGTCTTGACCTTCCTGGAGCCCGGGCTTCACGTCGAGCTGCCTGGCCTCTGTTTGGAGGAGCTGGAAGCAGAACTGGGACCCCCTCAGGTCGGTGCTCAGATCCTTCCTGGAGTGGGGGGGGGCCTCTCCTGCTGGCTGCAGCCTCTCCCAGGGGATCCTGGAGCCCAGTGGGGGCCTCTCCTGCCGGCCGCACGCCGCGCTGCTGAGG
>NW_017728943.1:59217186-59237522 GCF_001723895.1 Crocodylus porosus
CCTCTCCCAGGGGATCCTGGAGCCCAGTGGGGGCCTCTCCTGCCGGCCGCACGCCGCGCTGCTGAGGGTCCCACTGATGCCTGCAAGTCCTGCTCTTTCAGGCTCTTCCGGGGCACTGCTCCTGCCCCACTGGCTCAGCTCTGTGAAGCTCCTTCCTTGTTGTCCCTCACTGGTCTCTCCTGAGTCAGCCCATGCTGTCCCTTTTATCCCCCTCCAGGTGACCCAAGGGGCCAATCAAGGGACATGTGGGGTGAGTCTCTGGGGCCTGATTGGTGCGGAAAGGAGATCCCAAGTCCTCCAATCATCTTTTGCCCCTTCAAAACTCCTGGGCCAGGTCACTGCCAGCCAGCCCGTCACACTTTCATTCACATTTAAGTAAAATTACCTCAAAATAGCTGATTGATAAACATATTAAAAGGTGACAAATACTGTGGTCACCCACCAACAGGCATGCTTAAATAGATGTTTGTTATTTATTGGCAAATAACAGGAATAGGCAAGGCAACTCCTAGATAGACTAGGCAAAATATCAAGCCTCCTGAACCATACGCCAAGCAGTACAACAGAAGCACAAGACATCTGTGCCTCTGCCTCTTGCTTCCTGTATGTTCACAGGTTATGCAGGTGGAAACTTTGGGTTCTTCCACATAACTGCAGCCCCATCCCACTGATGGAGAAATTAATTGAAGCGGAGTTTTGAGGTTTCCTCAAACATACTTACGAGGTTTCCGCTCTCTTCACAGGATATTCCCGTGGTTGGAGAATTGGCCCTCCATTGTTAAAGTAACAGCTGAGAATAGTTCACAGAATTCAAATGAAGTAAAATTTATTTTACTTTGATTTATTTTTCTGAGTGCAACGTTGCCCCAGGTGTCCAAGTGATAAAGCCACAACTACAGAGGTATGTGGAGGCCTGAACAATTAATGAGACTCTCTGGAATAGACACTGTTATTCCAGTCTTAGAAACTTGGAAATAATTTGGGTTTTATCACCAATTCTTTCCTTTTCTCAGTTGGCAAACTCAATTTTTTTCTTCTTGTATAGAACTGTTTCCAATGTAGCATAAGCCAACATACCTCTGTTTTGTCTGCTGGCTTGTGGTGGGTCGACAGGAATGTGCAAAACTCACAGAATAAATCCACTTGACAGATTTTTCCCTTCAAGGTTTCTGGGTTTTTCTAGAGACACTGTTGAGCACGTTTATAGGATTTTTCTGCATAAGCTCTCCACTGTACACACCTAAAAACTCGAAAAAATAACTTTCCTCTCCCTGATGGATGACAAACATTGAGCTACATGCTACTCTCCCATGCATAAAGCTGCAAGAGAGGGAAAACACACCACAAACTGTATATGAGCTAAGAAGTCATATCTAATGAGATAAGGCTCGTAAGGCCCTTTCAACTTAATCATATTATACCAGTGCTGTGTGTTCATATTATCTTTTCCTTTGTGGTAATTGGCCTGGCATGACAAGGGAAGGCAGAAACTTGGAAATACCAGCTTACCCAAACTCACAGAAGTTTATGCAGCATTATAAGGATATTGGCCCATCTCCCCAGACAGCTCCAGTGATCCAACAGGGATTTCTCCCAACACTGTAAACATGGAGCCATGCTGCCATATAGTCTTAATATCCAAAGACCAACATTAACAGTCCCTCACCCATATTGAAACAAAGAAATAGCAACAACTCTACCCCCCCCAAAAAAAAGACTCAGCCTGGAAGCAATGGAAACTGAAGTGTAAAAAGGCACTATGTGAACTTAGTGGCCGGATTTTTTAAAAATCAGCCATTAAGCAGCAAGACTGAAGGAAATGATTCAAGATGTTCAGAAAAAGGAGACTTAACATAAAAAACCCCAAATAGCATAAATAATGCTTGTACTTCCAAAACAAACAATTTCTGTGCCTATAAAAGTACAGCTAGTTCACTCAGAGCTGTCTGAGTTACAAGGGGGAGTGGGATGTAGAAACTGGTAGAGAATAGACACCAACTGCAGTTATCTGGGTGACAGACACAAGGGATGAGGAGACGGGAGCTCAAAGCTGAAACCAGCCTGGTTACTCAGGCAACACTTCCACTCATCTCTTAAGATCAGGTCTTGGTGTTATGATCATCTCCTGGCACCAGTTCTGTAAGCACAGATGGGGCTGGCAAAAGAACCGCTTGCACAAGGGGTGGGAATCATTATAGAACTGCTCCTGGGGCTGCAAAAGGAGAGGCAATCCAGTATACAGGAAGGGCTAGGGCCTGAGCAGCACCAGATCCTCTGGTACTCAATTCAGTAGCAAATCTATGGGTGGATAAGCAGGGCACCAGCCTCAGGTTCTGACTTAGAGGAGATGCCAGACTGGTGGCCCTCAGAGACTGTAGCAGCCAGTGTGCATTGAGCCCATCCCTGGTAGCCATAGCCTGAGCCCACTCTGCAACAATAACAGCCGCCATCAGAGTGTAGAGAGCCTTGGCAGTGGCAGGTAAGTCTCCAACCCTTCCCCCTCTCCAGTGGTCAGCAAAATATCCCTGTTTTCCTGCCCCATGACCAAGGGTGCTGAAGGAGCTTGCTATAACTGATGACACCACAGGACTCTTCTATATATCTCTTCTATTTATCCTGGGAATCCTTTTCAACCCTCCACTCCTGCATATCTTTTCAGTGCCCAGCCCAGAACAGCTAACTTCTTTCCAGTTCTATTCAACACTTCTAATGATAATTTGCACTAGCATATTTATAACTCAACCAACTTCAACAAATAATAACTTCATTAATAATTACCGATATGAATGTATGATACGTAATGAGAAACCCGGAACAATTACTGGCAAGATCATGACCACAGGACTCATGATCCATCCAGTCTGATATCCCATCTCTGATATTGGCAATCATTTCAGCGGAAGGGACAATGCCCATAACGTGTCAATGATACAGTAATGAATCTATTCAAGGAGTTCCTTCCTAATTCCAAAGTGTGAGTGATATGTAGGCCCTGGACCACATGTGCAAGTGAAGCAACAACTATTAGAAATGTCAGCTAGTCATTACAACTTGTGCATCCCTCCATAAATTTATGGAGTTTAGTAAGAACCTCAAAAGACCAAACATACGTGTGTTCAAATGATCTCTGGAAATAGTCCGTTTTGTTTTTCTGATACAAAAACTTACCAAGAGAGCACTGTACAGATATTAGATGGGGTGCAGACCAGATAGCCTGGTTCACTCATGCCGCCCCGCTAGGGGACCCCTTTGCATGAATCCCAGCTTACTTTACAGGCTCCTCTGGTTGATGGAGAGTGCCGACAGCAGTCAAACAGCCAGACCCCCTCTGGACCTGGACTAGCCTGCTCCTTCCCCAAACATACCCAAAGCCCTGGTGCCCTGGTGCACCAAGACTTGTCTGTCCCCACCCCACTGTACCTGAAGTGCCTAGGCCAGGGGCAGGCAAAGTCCAGTCTGTGGGCTGGATGGGGCCTGCAGCAGACTCCATTTCCCAGCAGCCCCTGCCTGCATCACTGCATCTGGTTTCCATGGAGACCACTGGAGCAGCAGGGCTGACAGGGCAGGGCCAGCACAGGGGTGTGCACACAGCGGATTGCAGCTCTGCCCTGGCTCTAGACCGCACTGTCACCGCCACAAGATCCTGGCCCTGGCCCTGGCCCAGCCCCAGAGCAGCTTCCTGCCCAGCCGCATGCCCTGCCAGTGCTGCTGGAGCTGGTCTCCATGGAAACAGTACCCACCCCTCGCTGTCATGGCCCTGACTCCTTAGATGCTACCTTCAGCGATGCCACATTCAGATGTCTGAATAATGTCAGCATCAACCTGTGACTGCATACAGAGCAAGAAGAACAAAGCACTGTGCAGTATCCTAGAAAACAATTTACAACATAAAATACTTGAGGCTGGATCATGCATCCTACACTAAGAAGTTTGCATTGTCCCACATCAAACCTGATTAAAATCCACTCGTAGTTATTACAGCTATATTAAATTCTGTATGGGGCCCCTTTTAAGAGGAATGGCAGGGGTAGTTGCTGGCAAGGAAAATCATGTCAGCATGGCTCCAGGCTTTAATGCTTGTTGCTCTAGCTTAGACCAGAGATGAAATAAAGTGAACAAAATTGTTCTTTGTTTTTAATTCCTCTCCTTATTTTTTAAATATGCACAATGGACTTTGTATGTAAAGACAGAGGAATGGAGATACAACTATATTCACTACCTTACAGAAATTAACCATTGCCACAGTTTGAACTGCCTGGGACTAGGTTCTCAGGGTGGTAAATGTAGCAGCATAACAGCCCTGAGCGCAGTGTAATGCCACCTGCAGATTTGACCATTAGTCTCTAGACTGTCCTTGTATGATAAGGCTACAATAAATATCCACATTTTAGGGCAGGAGTGTTATGATTTTTAGTGTGTTCCAGAAATGAGACTGAAGTTTCTTCTTGTAATTAATGTCAGACTGTACTGTCAATGAAGGCAAGATGGCAGAAGAAAGGACGGTGAACTAACCAGCCTGATCACCTGCAAATCCTTCCAGTGGCGTTCCTCTGTAATTTTCACAACCACCACCCACCTGCAGAAAAACATAGCAAGAGTCTGTTTGTTAACAGCACTGTTCTTTCAGTAAAATGAAATACTACAGTGTAGAGAGAGCTATCAAACTAATTCTTCCTATATATATCACTGCTCAGTTGTAATCATTTTGTTTTGTTTGGCAAAACGGCTGTCTAAAGAACAGTGAAATGCGTCTGGGGGAAAAGATGCCATTTCTTCATGATTTCCATTAAAGGTAGAATTGCTGATAATAAATTATTAAAAGCTTTAAAATACCCCAAGCTGCATGTATGAGCCAAAGACAGAAAGGATGTGTAAGGAAATTCTCATATCTGACATAATGGAAGATATTTATGGGAGAGGGGGGATCAAAACCAACCAAGCATGAGATCTAATGCCAGACAAGAGTCAGTGGAATTATATATTCAGCAAAATGATAATTTGCACTAGCAAATCTGAATCTTACAGCTTCCCTCTACACTCTTACAGATGTACATCAGGTTCCTGTGCAAAGGACCAAGTCAGGTCCTATATACCACCTATGACACTAGAGGTTAGGCGAGTCTTTGGCGGGGCGCAAGTCATCTACTACACAAGGGTAGATTTCTGCCAGTCTCATGATGATGCCTAAAGACCCCAAGCAAGATATTCTTTCCACTGCATTAAATATTATGTAACTACAGCATAAGAAAGTTTCTCTTAAATATATCTTGGACAAAGGGGAAACAGAAGCAGAGAGGGACAAACTGACTTGCCCAACACAGGCATCCATTAGGTCAGGAGAAGAATGAAGATTTGAACCTAGTTCTCTCCAGTCACTGTCTAGTTCCCTACATGCTGGGCACATAGCCAATGAAATCAAGCAAACTTGGTAGAGATTTTGTTAATATTTCCGTACACTGCTGTAAGGTTTTTGAAGATACTTGGAGTCACCCTCTGCTTACATAGATCTACAAAGGAATTACACCAGCAGGGATTTTAACCATAAGGGAAAAGTTTGCATCTATGTAGATGTTCATGCAGGCCTGATCTTGCAGCCTCTTACTCATGCTAGTCTCACTAAAACGAAAGAAGTACAAGTATAAATTTACTTTCAAGATATTTCAAATAGAACTATGATACTGACTTTCAAAAATTAGTGTTTAAAATACAACCCACACAATCTACTGATCTGTAAATGTTAAAAAGAATTAAAACTTGCCACAACATCTGTTATCAAGCATGTTACTTGGAAAATCAACATTTCCTACTTTCGACTAACAGTGAATACTAATTAACAATATCTGCCAGCCCTAGCATAAATCAAAACTGTCCCTTTTTCCTCCTAGGCAATACACTGGAAAATATCAGAACAGAAAAACTACTTGGACTGTTTCTTCTTTTTTTTCTTAATGATAAAATATTGGATGTCAACATGCAATGCTTTATGCATTGCATCAGACAGGTCTAACAGTAATTATGATGAATGGGAGTGGAAGGGCCAAGGTTACAAGCATTTAAAAAGGCTGTGTGGATTGAAAATATTAGGATTGATTAAAGGTCAAATACTTTATGAATTTATCAGAGCTGTGTACATTTTCTCATGACACAAAATCATTTACACTCCTAACAAAGTAAAATAGAAGAGAGCTGCAAATCAGAGTTCAAGGCTTTAACCCCTCCACAGTTTTAGCTATTGTGAGCAGTAAATGGTAAACGTTTTGCTTAGTTTGAGCAATAAACCAATCCTCTACACCCCCCAATAATCCTTCTAGCTTTATTCACACTCATAAGCAATCATTATTCTTGATCAATGTTTGGTATCTGAAAATACCAGCTACCAAAACAACCCCATCAAAGTATTTTGTTTAAAATCTATATTTATCTATCCACATTTATTTATCAATGTTTGTTTTCTTAGGAAAATAGAGTTTATAGTAGACATCTACGTAACATCTTGGATATTCAAACCTTTGTAGGGCCTGATCCAGTGCCCAGTAATGTCAAGGGCAATATACCCATCCATTTCAAAAGGATATTGGAAACAACCCTTTCTTAAGCAAGTATGCTGATCAAGGAAAGGAAATCTTGGGAAAAGTCATAGAATCATAGAAAATTTGAGTTGGAAGGGGCCTCAGGAGGTCATGTAGTCCAACCCTCTGCTCAAAGCAGGACTATCCACAACTAGATCATTCTAGCCAAAGCTCTGTCTAGCTGGGTCTTGAAAACCGCCAAGGATGGAGCTTCTCCCACCTCTCCGGGTAACCTGTTCCAGTGCTTTACTACCGCTTAGTGAGAAAATTCTTCCTAATATCTAACCTAAACTTCCCTTGCTGCACCTTGAGACCATTGCTCCTTGTTCTGTCATCTGCCACCACTGAGAACTGTCTAGTTCCATTCTCTTCCAACCCTCCCTTTGGGTAGTTGAACGCTACTATTAAATCCCCTTTCAGTCTTCTCATCTCCAAACTAATTAAGTCCAGTTCCCTCAGCCTCTTCTCATAAGTCGTGCTCCAGCCCCTCACCATTGTTGCCCTCTGCTGGACTCGCTCCAATTTGTCCAAATCCTTTCTGTAATTCTGCAAAATTCTAGAAAACAACTTTTTGATATCACTAGGGAGAAATACCCAGCTCCATCACTAACTCCAGGATATCTGCCATTTGGAGGCCAGACACTAACCCAACTGGCAGTCTTCAGAGTGTATGTATCCTTTATGCTGCCACAGCTGGCACTCAAACTCAGGTGTCCCCTCCTGCTTTGTACTCAGCATTCTTGTAAGGAAATTCAAGGCTTTTTTAAAGTATTTTAGCCACTGTGATAACAACAAATAGCATCCATGACTACTTTATAGCCCAAAAGGGGAACATTTTCTATCTGGCAAAATTGTGCATCTACCCAGCCAGATTACCCAGACTACAATACTGCAGAGAGGATTTGGCCCCACAGTTGCTTGCCCGTATTACAGTTTATAGGTGTATGTTTCCAGCGCAGGACCCTTACAGTTAAGAACACCATGCTTCTTTAGACACCATGCTGCTTCTGTGAGAAACAAAATTAAAATTGATGGCATTCAACTCTGCAAACTGGGTTTAAACTGTGGTTTCTTTTGTATGTTCATTTATTGTGATTCTGCTAAACTGGATAGTAAGTGTCAGTAGGTTGAAATGAAAACTCAGGCTTGTCAGACTTTTAGGGATGGAGGTTTTGTGAGTAACAGCCATTTAATTTCATTTCATAATAAAACATTTGATTAGGAATGGGCTCCAATATCTCAACTTTCAAGGTTAAGTACAGACATGTGCGTCACACATGATGCATTAAGTAAATGATGTAATGTTGATGGTTCCATAACAACCAAATATATTTCAGTATTGCCTTTTGGCAAGGGTTTTTACTCCATATGAAGTCTAATTAAATGGCTATAAATTTTATAGCGTGTGAATCAGAGTATTGTAAAATAATACATTATTTATTTTAAAAATTTCAAAAGGTTTAATTACATTTAGAAACAATTTATCCGCCTTTAAAGTGGAAATTTAATTACATGGATTTATACCAAATAGATTAACTTTTGTTGCTTTATGTCAGTTAGGTTACAATATGACTTGGAGACTCTCTCAACAGCAATAGCTTACCGTACCTTTGTACTGTCACTCAGTCATTATAATTAGCCTGCCTCCCACAGTGTGAGGAAGAGAGCTGGGAGGATAAACAAATATTGCACTTCACGTGCCAGTGAGCCAAATGACCTGTTCCAGATTTGAACATTACTAGAGCCCAAACCCATCTGATGGTCCCATATCAGGAATTCTCTCTCCCAACATCACACAGTTTGACCCCAGCCCCAGTAACTACAAAATTATTTCTTAAACTAGGGTTCAGATAAAAGATAAATCGACACATAGCACATACCAAGCAAAATTCAAAACCAGCCTCTGATTGCTTTAAGTATGGTTGCAGCTAAATTTCAAGGAAAATGATAGAGGAGGAAAA
This sequence comes from Crocodylus porosus, assembly GCF_001723895.1. Taxonomy (NCBI): domain Eukaryota; kingdom Metazoa; phylum Chordata; order Crocodylia; family Crocodylidae; genus Crocodylus; species Crocodylus porosus. Next base: position 59,225,717 of record NW_017728943.1, read on the forward strand.
CAATTCCCATTAGACATGCCGATTATCTAGATTACACACAACATCCAGCACACAAGGTAGTTTTAAAGCTAAACAATAACATGAGAAATAACACTTTCAAACCTATTTTCAGAAAGTAAAGGGCTTCCAATTCTGCTGGCTAATACACTGTTCCTAGTTTTCAGCTGGGATTTGCAAATCTTTTAATTTTAGGTATGTAGGTGCCTATTATTTTTAGTATTAGAAATCTGTAAAATGGGCATATTGAGTGATCCACAGCCAGTATCCAATACCAGACAGAAGATCTTAGCTAGAAAAGAAAAACAAAGAGTGTTATTGTACTGCCTGAATCATGTGGTGCATGCTTAATTCATTTCTCTATTTTTTTTCTAATATTCTTATCCTTCTATGTTATTATAACACTTCAGAAAATCTCAGGGTCTGGGGGGAAGTTTAATGTTTACTGTTCTGGGATCATTTGAAGCCATGCATGCAAAGAGGACAAAATCACTTTTAAGTCTGCCTGTAGGAAATCTATCTTGGCAACCAGACAACTAGAATTAGTTATTAAAGGCATGTCATATGAATAAAGACACCTCTGTACGGAAAACCGCAAAAGCATTTACTTTTTCTAATATGAATGGTGGGCTAATACCAAATCAGCTTTCATTTTCCACTCTCCCTTCACCTTGTGGACCAGAGGTCAGATCCAATAAAGACTAACGCAACTGAAAATCATTTTGGTGTTTTGCATCTATTACGCAGCAGATGTATATTAAATAGCACAGCCTGGAATTTAAGCAAAACTCACATAATCTGATGTGGCAATCTCCTTGTGGAACTGGTTCGTTGCAAGGCAAAGAAGTCTGTGGTATTATTAAAGGTCAGGAGGTGCAGCCAAAAGCAAAAGAAGATTCCCCCCTCTTTCCCACCTCAGGAGAAAAAAAGCCTGCAGTGAAAATTAAGCTATGGATTATGTCATCTTCCCTTACGTTGGGCAGGCCAACTGAAATTGGTGGGGCTATTTGTACAGGAAAAATACAATATTTCATTTTTCACCATGGGTCAAACCCTGTGTCCATGTAAAACACTACTGACTTATTTGAGTTGCACCTGAATTAAAGCAGTACAAGATCAAAATCAGGCCCTCAGTCCACTGAATACACTTGATCCAATAACACCCCAGTTCCATCTGGAGAAAAGAAGAGTAATTCCTTAAAACACCAAAAGACTACTTCATTCTAGCAAAACATAGTGAAAGAATTAAGAAGCATTTTCAAAGCTTATTTAAAATGGATGCAAGTCCTTTTGGGATAAACTGCCTTATATCACTTATTGAACATGGAAATGTCCTGAGACATGCCTTTTTTTCCTCATATGGTTTCTGTATTTTAAAGTATAATATATCAAATATAATACCTGATATTAGAAATGACTGTACCTCAAAATATCCCAAATGCCTCCCAAAAATAAGGCACATGTTTTGCCTACATGTTTTACTTTAAAGTTCTGGGTCACTTTCCTTAACTTTCTATGAGTCCTTTCTATGAGTACTGCCTATCTTGGGCTGTATAATTTTATCAATAGCATATGTCTACAACACTGTACTCTACAGTTTTTTCTGCTATAATAGTTCATAAAGTAGCTTCCTACTCAATTTCTTTTTTTATACAAAATTGCTCTGATGACATTTAAATCTTTCCATCATAGTTTGCATATCTCATTGACTATGACAACTTATGCTCTGCATGGCTAAGCAGGTTGTCTAGTAACTTCTACACAAGAACTCAAGAACGTGGCGTCTTTAACATTTATTTGTTGTACTCCTAGGATAAGGAAAAATCTCTGCTCTTCGGGACAAGACAAAGATCCTCTTTCTGAATTGAGACTTAAGTAAATGCTTTTATTCTGTGGTTCATCTTCCTGAATACAGCTTGTGCTTATTTGATCAAAGATCATAAATTGCCTGGGATTGTAGTTCAGACACTGCCTTTGGGAATCTGGAGATGTGAGTGGCTGGGGTAATCACCACAAAGGAGGCACAGGTGATGAGGAGAAAGAGCTGGGCTAGGGGACAGAAGTTGTCTGAGAAATTTTTTAGAACAAAACAAACATATACCTCCCCCTTGCCCCCCACCTCTCCCAAAAAAAACCCAAGAAAATTAGACATCTAAAAGTTTAATTAAGGCAGAGTTAAGGTTGTCCTGCAGTGTCTCGTGTCCAGGGACCCAGGTCTTCCGTTTCCCACAGGAAAACAGAGAAAACCATGGATTTTCCAACTTTATCAAAGAACAAATGGATTTCCCCTCTTAGCAGAGATACCTGTGAATTTTCCACTTTTGCAAAGACCTCTGCAGGCAGGCAGAGTTCCAGTCTGCAAGAGCTAATTGCAGAAATGGCAGAAAACCCCCATCCCTGTCTGGAGGGGGAGGGAGAGGGGGAAAGGGCTGGCCTGAGCCTCTCAGTCACCCAAAGTTTGGCTCAGGCTCATTGTTGGTTCCTGAAGCCTAAGGTAAGTGGGGCTTGCAGAAGACTGGCGGGGTTATGGATCATGGCTGGGGGGCACCGGCAGAGCTGGGAGGATCCTGGGTGGCAGGTGTCGGTGTGGGTGACTGCCAAGGCTGGGGGAAGAGACAGTGGGGCAGGTGGGAGGCAGGGCGTAGGTGTGTGACTGGGGGCTGAGAGAGCATGGAGGTGTTGGAGGAAGCCCCACATGGAGTGCCTTCCAGGCATGTGGACCAGAAGTGATGCACTATCAGCCCAAGCAGGCTCCCTGCTTCCCTGTGCAGCTTCCCTGATTGGCCAATAGCACACCGCTCCAGGTCTATGTACCGCTGGCTGGGTGGGCACTCCATGTCTTTCCCCAACACCTCCCTCCTTCCTCAGCCCTGAGTCAGCTTCCCACAGGAGTGCCCACCGCCTAGTGGCACGTGGACCTGGAGCAGTGCACTATCAGCCCTTCAGAGAAGCTGCACAGGGAAGCACAGAGCCTGCTCGGTCCAATAGTGTGCAGCTCCCAGTCCATACACCATGGATCGGGCCAAGCCAGGTGAGCTTCATGCCTCCATGTGCAGCTTCCCCCAGGAGTGCAGGAAGCTTCAGAAGGAGGCATGAAGCCTGCTCAGCCCACAGCACACAGCTACTGGTCCATGCACCACAGACTGGGTTTGTTGGGGGCAAGAGGTATTGCCAGTCCCCACCACAGCATGCACTCCCAGGGGGCAGGGAGGACCTGTACCCCCCAGATCTGTGTGCAGGGTGGGGGCAGGGCAGGTAGACACTACAGGCTTATGCTCCCAGCCCTGCTGCCCACCCCCAGGGCCTCCACAGCACAGGGTGTATGACCCAGCACATCAGGGCCACACAGGAAAACCGCCTGCTGCTCTGAGCTCCTCACTGCCCTGACCACACTTCCTCAGCAGGTGGGGACAGCAGCAAGGGGCACAATGCTGCACTGCTGCCTACATGGCCCCTGTGCACACAGGGGAAGTGTAGTCAGGGCAGCATGTTGCTTGCAAAGGCAAGCAGCTTTCCTGAGCAGCCCCGCTGTGCCCTGCCACAAATCTGTCCACAGAAGTTGCAGGTCTTTCCCCAGAAGAGAGTAATCTGTAGGCTGGGATTCCTCGCCTTTTCTTTCCTCCATGCTCTCTTCTTTGCTTTGAAGGCAAGACATTTTACCTCAAAATGGGCTGCTGCTTCATTGAGCTTATAGTGCCATTGGAGTCAGTTGGCAGCCAGTTTCTCCCAACTCTTGATGACAGCATCCATTTTCTTGAGGTATGTCTTCAAAGTGTTCTTGTAATATTTCCTCTGGCCACTGCAAGATCTCAGGCTGCTATGAAGCTGGAAGTAGAGAGTTGGGTATCAGCACACAATGTCCAGTCCAGCCAAGTTACTGCTTGAGGATCATCCAACTACAATGCCTCTTGTGTCAGGCACATTGCATCCAACTCCACTCCCATGGTTACCCATCCTCAGTAACATTGCTCCCCATTATATCCACCATAGAAATGTCGTAGTGAACTTACTAGCCAGCCTCCATGATAACCCTATCCTGCCAGTACATTGAGACATATTCTATCCACCAATAGTGCAGCTCCCCTCCAGACATCCAATATGGTCCACCTTTTCAAAACCCTCTGACTTTTTCTTATTTACTCAGTGCTATGAAAAATCATCAGCACAAGCCCCAATCAATCACCACATAATCTCTGGCCCTATAATCAGTCAACCAGATTCTAACTGGCCACACTGTTATTGGGCACTGTCAACCATTTTTTAACTGTACAGGGTCACTATACCTCAAACTTATACCAATAAGGCCTTCACAATGACAACAAATGCCCTTGGGGAAAAGCTCAATCCATGCCCCACATTGTTGAGTCGTGTCCTTTTACTATGCTACTTGGTGGCCTACAAGCTCTTCACACTGGTGATGACATCACCTTAAGATGGCTGAAACCACATACACTAAATAAAAACTAACTCAATACTAGTAACACTAGCAAGGACATTGGTGTTTGTGAAAATCTTCCCATTTGATGCCCAGTATTTTTGGAAAGCATTGTTGGTGATACTTCAAGAGGTTCTTGAGATGACAACAGTAGGTCACCAATGTTTCACACTTTAGAGGACAGTCAGTATTATGACTGCATTGTAGATCTGGATCTTGGTGTTTTTGAGAGGGTGATGAGTAGACATATGCTGAAACAATTTCCCAGAGGAGGCACTTGCATACTGGATCTCAAGCTAGATCACTTCAAAGCTCACTCTCTGAGAGAGGTGGCTACCAAGGTAAGAGAAGTTATCAACTACCTCCAGGGTCTTTTCCTTGATGGTAATTTGGTGGGATAGGGTCACATCCATGGCCCATGGCAGTCTTCTCAATGTTGAGAGAGACACCCAAGGTTAGGTAGGCTTCTCCAAAAAGATCCAGCATGGCCTGGAAGTTTTTCTTGGTGTAAGCAAGAAGGGTGCAGTAATTGGCATATTGAAGGTCAAGGACAGTTGCTTTTAGTACTTTGGTCTTGGAGCAAGAATGACCCAGATTGAGGAGCCCTCCATCCATTTGGGATTCAAAAGTCAATTCTAGAAGGAAAGCCATCCAGGATGACTGTCAAATAAAAAAAGGAGAATAGAGTTGGGGTGATGACACATCCCTGCTTGACCCCAGTTCAGATGACAAATGGATCTGTCTCTGATCAACAGGGATCTGGGTTTTCCATTTCCCACAGAACAATGGAGTAAAATGCAGATTAGCACCCTCACTGGAAGAAAACATGGATTTCTCATTTTAACAGAGAAACCCATGGAGTTTGCAGTTTTGCAAAGCGCTCTCTACATGCTGCCAGAGTTCCAGCCTGCAAGGGGCTGGGAGGGAGTGGGAGGAGGGTGATCGGGCAGGGGGCGCCATGTGCGTGTATATACACATGGCCTCCAGGCAGCCTGGAGAGCAGCTCCTGCAGGTAAGTATGGGGAGGAGGAAAATAGAGGCCCCCATAGGGAGAGAGGGAGTTGTGTGGGGCTGGGGCTGCTGCCCAGTCAGGCAGTTCATGGGGCTCGGGGCCTGGGTCCACAATGTGTTGCTGCAGGACCCTGGCAGGGGGTGGAACTGGGCTGCGGGTGGCTCATCCAGGGGGTGGAAGGGTGAGGCTGGCTATCCGCCACTGTGTGCACTCCCAGGTGGGCAGGGAAGACCCATGCCCCCCCAGATCTGTGTGCGGTGTGGGGACAGATGCACACTGCCCCCTGTGGTCTCAGGCTCCCACCCTGCTGCCCTCCACCAGTGTCTCTGCAGCCTGGCAGGTCTGACCTGGCACTGCAGGGCAATGGGGCTATGCAGGAAAGCTGCCTGCTACTGAGAGCTCTGAGCTGCCCCAGCAATGCATCCCCTGCCCATGCAACTGCCCCTTTGCTGCCATGCATACAGGAGACACATCACCAGGGCAGCATGAAACTCACACCTGCAAGCAGCCTTCCTGTGTGGCCCCACTGTGCCCTGCTGTTCCAGGTCACAGCCACTGGGCTGTGAAGGCAACAAGGGAGGGCAGCAGGGCAGGACCTGAGCCCACCCCTGGTCCGTACACAGATCAGGGCAGCATGGGTCCCTCCTGCCCCCTCGGACAGCATTCATCATGGGGAACCCCCCTCCGCCCCCCCCAAGCCTGCAGCAAGTAGGCAGTGTGCGGGAGGAGCCAGGCTCTGCTCTGCTGCAACAGCCACCACCTCCTGCTGGGGGCAGGGGGCAGCAGACCATGGTCCCTGACCCCGTAGCCCTGGCAGCTGGGATCCTCCTCCAGCAGGGCAGGGAGGAGCTGTCGGGCACCTTTCATTTTAATCATGGCTTTGGGGGGGTTTAATCAGAGAATCTGCTATTTTTTATTAGGGAAAACCAGGATCCCTGATGATCAACTACATGGCACGGCCTCAGTAATCTGGCCGTGGCGAAGCCTCAGAACCTTGGTGTACTTTTCAAGGCATCCAAATCTGGCCAGTATTTTCCACAAAGCTTCATGATTGATGGAATCAAAGGCCTTAGTAAGGTCAATGAAGGCTATATACAGGTCTTGGTGTTGTTCTCGACACCTCTCTTGGACCTGGCAAGCAACCAAGATCATGGCAGTTGCCCCATGGAATGGTCTGAAACCACAGTGAGATTCTGGCAGGACTTCCCCAGCAAGAGGCAGAAAATGGTTCAGGAGGATGCAGGTGAGGATTTTCCCTGCTGTGGAAAGGAGGGTGATACCTCAATAGTTCCCACACACAGACTTCTTTCCTTTCTTGAAGATAGTCATAGTGCTGGCCTTCCTCAGGTCCCCCGGGATCTGTTCATTGTTTCAAATTCAGAGAATAAATTTATGAAGACTTGGTACCAGTTCTTCACTGCCAGCTGTATTTCAGCAGGTATCCCATCTGGTCCAGTAGCCTTGTTGTTGTTGGTTTCCTTGATGGCATGCCATACTTTTAGGATAAAAGAGTTGACAAGGGATCCCCGTTCAGGGTGCTGGGGGATGGACTCAATGGTGGTAACCACCACAGTTGACTCACAGTTCAAGAGTGCCTCAAAGTGCTTTTTCCATCTCACTTGGATAGATTCATTGTCTTTGAGGAGCAGTAACCCATTGTGCAATCGCAGGAAAGTAGGACTAAGTAGGAAATACAAAAATGTGTATATTCCACCTACATAATGCTACCTTAATCCTGCTTTCTTTGTGTAATGAACCAAGAACCAACATGCCAGTAACCCATAGACTATTCTGATACCCTCACCTGTGCTTCAGAATATTCTGGGAACAGCATACATGAGCACTGTAGGACTAAGTCCAAGACCTTTGCTTTACTAGGCAAAACTCAGATGCAGGTCCAGCATAGCACAAAGGAGCCATAAAGATTTATGGAAATCTGGTGGCGTACATGACTATGATCACCAGAGCTTAGCAAGGGATAATGTCTCAAAGAGGTAAGGATGAAGGGATGGTAACATGCAGCAGCCCTGGAGAGGTTTGCATAGGGCAGCCTATGTTTTTGTGGAGCTCTTGTTCACCTTGATACAAGTTTAATCAAATCAAAGAAAAAGGAAATGGCAGTATTTTTAGCACTACTCTGTGGGTGCTACTATAATGCAGGAACTGCCATTCTGGAGCCATCTATGATCTATCTACTTCGCTACCAATTTCAAGCAATGACCAATACTAACTTTCAGATTTAGTGGCACATAGCACAGGAATAAGCAGCTATGAAATAACCTACCCTCAGGGAAAATTCTTTCCTAACCCTCATTAGCGGGAGGTGGACTCATGTCCTGACACAAAGGTTTAACTCCTTACTATTATAAAACTCTGGATACACTTGTTATCCATACAAATGTTTCTTGGTACGCTGTTACCATAGCTCTGGCAGTCGAAAGCTCTTCATATTTACAGTATACTACGTGAATAAATATTTCCTTGGTGACTTTTTAATAGTGACCATTAAATGTATACTCACAAAACTTCTGAAATTAACTTGAGGTAATAATAAGCAAACTTACTCTTAAATGTCTACAAAAAAAAAAAAAGCTTTGGTGTATATTAACAGCCTGGGGTATTATTTTTTTATTTTGATTTTAAAGCAATTCTCTTTTTAAAAAGTTGACAGTAGTGTTTACAGGAATGTAATCCTTCGCACTAACAAGAGGAGTAATTCATTTTAAAAGCCAGGAATGAAAAATGAAAGGGAAAGATCATTTAATTTTTAAAATAGAATTAGTGAAAAGAACTCCTATTAATGGTTTTTATAGGCTGTTTTCTACAGACAAAATTCATTTTTCTTTCAAGAAGATTCTCAATGAATGAGGTAAATAAGGAGAATGGCTGAAATGATATCTAGATTTTGATGTAATGCTTGTCATCTACTCTTGTTCATCAAGCCACCTGTCAACCCCGATTCTCAGTCAATCAAATCAAAAAAATCAAATCAAGCAGAAAGGCAGGTCTCAGCCAGTTCCCTTCATTTTGTCTTCCACAAGGCCTAGAATATGTAAAGATACTGTTTGATTTCAACAGGTTTTACCAAACCTCCATGTTATTATAGCTCCACCACTGAGCATATGCTTAATTTCCTGTGCATCCTCAGTGCACCAGGGCCGAAAAGGGCTGAGACATACAGCCTCCAGGATTTTCTCACATACCAAGACAATAAGTAACCACATAAGTTGTCCAACAGATGTCTGCCATTATGATATGGTTTTAATCACTGGAGGAGAAATTTAATAATATAAAGCATTTTTATTACACATTTCAAGTGTTTTTCATGGTGCCCATGATGGCATTGCAAATCTGTTTGTTTGCCCAGTTAACAATATGTTAAAAATAAGAAAGGCGTGGGTCCAGAAGTCACTGCCATTCCATTCACTAGCATTCTGTGGCTTTGGAAAAATGCTCAACTCATGCTCTGTGTGAAAGAGAGAAACCAATACAAATATACATAAAAAACCTAAATATAAGATTAAAAAAACCCTCTCTGATTTAATTCTACATTTTATTTTGCTTTCATCAATTATGAGTTTCTGAAATTATAAGCAATTAAATTAGAATAAGGAATATAAGAATAAACTAGAATAAGGAATTCCTTGCCATGTGACAGCTGATTTATAGAATAAAACAATTTGTTCTGTTTTAGGGTAAAAAATTATTATTCAATTGATATTCACAGTTTTATCAAATGTACTCCATTTCCCAAACCTTATTTAAATTTTTTGCAACTGGCTTGAATTCTAAAGAGAAGTTTTCAAGCACATTTTGCAGGGACTGACACAACTAACCACAGAAGTATTATAAAATCAGAATAGTCATAACCCACAGAAACTTAAGACAATTTTCAGTGAAACAAGTAGTCACTTTAAAAGTGAATCTGGTCATATTTACTATCATTCAGGAATTGTGATTAGAAAATAAATAAATAAACAGTACCTGTAGCTTGAATAACATTTTACAAACATTATATTCAACAAACAGCACCATCAAGGAAATCATAACAATTTCATGATTTATAAATTGGCTTTATACTGAAAATGAGTAGTGGCCGAACATTAATACATGAAAAAGGCCATCATAGGAATAAAGCAATGCAAGAGTGAAATCTTGTAATTATCATGTATTTATACCCCACAAACAGGCATTCATTTCTAACAGAGGAGATTACAAAAGAGGGAGTAGTATAGGTGCTCAGCCTGCAACTGCCGTCCCCTGCCCCTTGTGGTTTCCCAAGACCGAGTGATCTGGGGTAAGGGTGGGGAGTAACAGCTGCTCCGGTGCTCCAATTCCCAGGAAAACAGGAGCAACGCAGCAAAGCCTCCTGTCGCCTTCTCAAAAGGACCAAGCAGTCTGGCAAAGCTCACCACCACCCACTTCACAAAAGTTTCCTGTTAAAATTATACTAAGTTACTGGAATTTCCATTAAGCAAATACTAAAAAAGTTCCATAGGGTAACTGTGACTTCTGAATAGGGTGCCATAGGGTAACTGTGACGATTTTCACAAACTTCATCAGAACCCCCCAAAAATCTGCCATTTCTATTGCAGGCTATACTTTTCTTTCCATTTTTGTAACCTTTACACTTATTTCTTAAGTGAATGTTTCTTCTTGATCCTGGCTCAATTAATACACTTTGACCAATTCAAATGATTTCTTGGCACGTTTCCTGAAGTATTCAAAAATACATCTCCTGGATAACTTTGACTTTTGAGTCATTATTTCCCAAATTATTGCATTTTAACTTTGGTGGAAGAGAAAGGCTGCCCCGGTTGAAACAATGCAAGAGTTGATGGCTCAACCTGTTCCTCCTGTTCTGATCCACAATAACTGAAGATGGCTGTCTGAAGGATGAGCAAATGCTATTTGTTTACTTTCTAAATTATGCAACCTGGATATCCTACATTTAGGATTTTTGCATAATGTTAACATTAAAAATATTACTCCCTGTACTGCATTATAAGTGGAGTTGGTAGAGAACTCTTAGCTTTAAGTTGCTTGGTGCTTTCCACATAATGTGTTCTTTATATTCCTAAATCTTGTTTTGAGAAGTTTAAAGACCTCCAGAAAGCCTTTGGCAGAAGGAAAGACTTCTGACTAAATAGCTGTTTTTCTTTGTCCCATGAAACTCCATTCAGGTGCTGCTAAGATATAAATCTATTTCTTACACTCCTTAACAAAACTGCAGCAACCAGTCAAAATAATAACACAGCATATACATTCTAAGGCCAAGCCCATGGCACTACTGAAGCAGAAGTAGCAGACACTGGAGTACCAACAGAGCAAGTGAAGCAGGTAAACTTAAAGGAGGACAACAAAGTTTGTGCATACATATTAGGCGCATCTTCACGAGTTGCTCATTGCTACAGGAACATAGTTTTGGCAAACATTAAATGTGACGCTGACACTAGCGTGTAGTAGGCTCAGAAACAACCCACGCACTGCCAAGACTACGCAGTAATGACGGTTACTGTACTTCAGCAAGTACTAAATGACAGTGCAGTAACAACTGTGCAGTCGGGAACACGTGTGGACGTACCCAGTGTAACCCAACCTCCAACTCAGCAATCACATTTTATTCTCATAGGACAACTATTTCATTCAGTATACAGGACAGGTACAAAGGGGACAGAATTAATATTGCAGAGGCAACACCAAGTCAGACTGCACCAAGGCAGGCACCGTGCACGATGGTACATTTATACAAAATATACTTGTTGTGACGCATGGGTGTAGGAAGCAGTCAAAGAACACATGACTGGGAGTAGGTGTATGACTGAGAGGTAACAAAAGATAAAGTTTCCCGACTCTGGGACAGGGATAGCAAGGAAGTGCGGCTTCTTGTGCGTCTCACACTAGTACCTAGGAAAAACTATGAAAAAGGAAAGGTGTATCCTCTCCCTTCCCAAGTGACAGAAGCTTAAGGACCCCTCAAGTAGTTAAATGGCATCCACTGGCATGAGTTCTTGTTTCCTGTTTCGGAACTTTGGTTTGAAAATGAAGTTGGGACTGAGAGAAAAGCATTGAACTGAATGGTCACTGGGAACTTCATTCTACCTTCCCTGGATGGCAAATCTGCTCATTGGCTTTGACTGACATTTACTAGCTCTAGAGTGGATGCAACCTGCATAGGTAGTGACCTACTGAAATTGCAATTTTGTGATTTTTGCAGAAACTGCAAAATCAGTAGGTCCCCTGCAAAAAAGCCCAGTCCGACAAAAAAGTGTGGAAACAGCCAGCAAGCGGGGGAGAAAAATAGGGGGAGGTGCAAACAGAAAATAATGGGAAGCCCTGGTGTCCTGAAACATGGGGGCGGG
>NW_017728943.1:59237622-59254085 GCF_001723895.1 Crocodylus porosus
GGTGGAGGGGAGGAGATTTTCATGGCAGAGTGCAGCGGGCTCTCCCAAGCAGCCCCAGAAGTCTCACCACTCCCCAGAGACTGACAAACGGTGGGACTTCTGGGGCCCCTCGGCCAAAGGGGCCCCACGCTCCGCCACAAAAATGGCAAATAGCACCATGCACAGACTATAAATCAGAGGGCAGTCACCCCAAATGTGGTAGGTCCATACACATAGGATCTTTTAAATTAGCTTATAATATAATATAATACAGTTACATGTAATCACAAGTATTTTGTCATAAAATTAATTAATGGCAAAGTATGGCAATAATTATTGAATTTGCCAAACTACTATCCAAACCTCCTTTTTTAAAAACATGTCTGTGATCTATTTTCTCTTTCTCCCAATTCAAGCTCATAGAAATTCCCAGCTATCTAAAGATATTAGCTGTTACCCAGGAGTTCAGATAATTATAGAATCATAAGAACAGAGGAAATTAGCACTGGGATGGACCTCACAAGGTCATCTAGTCCGGCTCCCTGCTCAAGACAGGTTGCTCCTGACTAAACCAACTTATCTGTCCAGCCCGGTCTTGAAAATTTTCAAGGATGGAGATTCCACAACTTCTTAAGGGAGCCTGCTCCACCCCCAGAGTCAGAAAGTTCCTCCTAATCTCCAACCTTAATTTCCTCTGCTGAAGTTTGGGGCCATTGCTCCTAGTCCTGTTCCCTACAGTCACAGGGAACAGCCTTCTATCCTCTCTTCAATATTCCTTCAGGTATTTGAAGACTGTTATCAAATCCATCCTCAGTCTTCTCTTCTCCAGACGAAGCAACCCTAGTTTTATCAGCTTTTCCTTATAAGTCTTGCTTCCCAGGCATCATCCAACCATCTAAATTTTTGTTGCTCTGCACTGGACTCTTCCCAATCTGTCCACATTCCTCTTGGAGTGGGGGCCTGAAACTAGACACAGTGCTCCCAGTGAGACCTCACCAATGCTGAACAGAGTGAAAGAATTACTTCCTTTGATTTACAAGTGACACTCCTTGTTAGTACAACCTATTATGCTGTTGACCTTTTTTTTTTTTTGCAACAAGAGCACAGAGTTGACCATATTCAGCATATGGTCTATTGTAATCCCCAGGTCCTTCTCTGCAGTACTGCAGCCTAACCACTGTTTCCCAAGTCTGTATTTATGCATGCAATTAGACTGTCCCAAGTGCAGGACTTTGTACTTATCCTTGTTGAATCTCATCTAACTGATTACAAACCATTTCTCCAGTCTAACCAGGTCATTCTGGCTTCTAGACCTGCCCTTCAGAGTGTCTGCAACTCCACCCAGTTTAGCATCATCCATAACTTTACTAAATACACACTCAATCTCATCGTCCAAATCATTCATGAATAATGCTGAATAATTGGACCTAGGACAGATGCCTGGGGAGCCTCATGTGATACCTCCTCCCAACTAGACATTAAGCCGTGGATGACTACTCATTAAGCATGGTGATCCAGCCAGTTTTGTATCCATTTTACAATACTTTCATCTAGTCTGTATTAATGAGAATGCCATGAGAGACAGCACCAAAAGCATTGCTAAAGTCAAAGTATATCACATTTGCTGCTCCCTGACCATCCACAGAACCTGTCACCTTATCAAAGAAAGAAATCAGGTCAGTCAGGCATAACTTGATCTTAGTGAATCCATGCTGGCTGTTCCCAATCAGCTTCTTCTCTTCTACCTGCTCCAAGATCTTTTCAAGTATTGTGATCTGGGTGAATGGTTTGTAATTCCCTGAATCCTTCTTCCCTTTCTTAAAGATGGTCACTATGTTTGACTTTTTTCAATCATCCAAGAGCTCACCCAACACCCACAAGTTCTAAAAAAGGACAGCTAAAGGCTCTAAAATTACTTTCTTCAGTACCCTATGATGCATCGCATCCAACCCTGCCAACTTGAAAGCATCTAGTTTCTCTAAGTAATCCCTAACCTGTTCTGCAGTTACTCTAAGCTGTTTATCTCCTTCCCTATCTTGCCATCTGCACACATAATCTGGTAGCTGCCCCTATATATGAAGACGGAAGTAAAAAAAGGCATGACATAGTTCAGCCTTCTCTGCATCATCTGTAACTAGATTGTCTTCTACATCCTGTCAGGGACCCATGTTTTCTTTGGTCTTCCTCTTACCCTTGTATTTGTATTGGTAAAATCCCTTGTTATTGTATTTTATGTCCCTTGCCAGCTACATCTCAAATAGTACCTTGGTCTTCCTCATTTTCTCCCTGCACACCTGTGTGATACTCTTATATGCTTTCTTACTACTATGATCCAGTTTCCACTTTTTATAGGATTCCTTTTTTTTTGAGTTCCAGCTCTTTGAAGAGACTGCTGTCTAACTCAGATGGCCTCCTCTTGCACTTCCCATTCTTCTGTCACATCAGGATAGCTTGCTCCTGCACTCAGAAGAGGGCCTCCCCAAAGTTACGCCAGTTCTCCTGGACTCCTTTTCCCCTCAGACTTGCCTCCCACAGGATCCTGCCCACCATTTTCCTAGGTTTGTTAAAATGTGCTTTTCTGATGTCTAGTGTCTTAATTGTGCTATTCTCCTTCCTTCCCTTAGGATCTTGACATGCTGGGTGCCTGTACACGTCAGGGATGCCCGTTCTGACACATTCTAACTAGAACACTCCAGCAGCCTCACTGTTATGTGTATTCAGTGTCTCCATGTTTCAAAATGGTAGCAGAGGTGCTTTAACTAAAGCTCGTCAAATGAGCTTTAGTTAAAGTACCCCCACAGCCATTTTGAAGTGCAAGACACTGCAGGTGTTTCAATTAGAGCAGTTCCCCAAAGCAGCTCATATTAAAACACCCTCTCTCCCCTCCCTCCCTACTCACACTCTGGAGCACATGTATAGAAGCCTGAACATTTCATGGTCACTGTCATGTCACTCAAGCTACCGTCCACCCCTGTGGAATTTACCTTCACAGTCTCATACAATTCCTCCTTGTTTGTGAGCAGCAAGTCAAGAAGAGCTTCCCCCTTGTTGGCCTCTCTACCAGCTGTATCAAAAAGTTATCCCTAACACACTCCAAGAATTTGCTGGACTGCTTGTGTACTGCTGTGTTTTCCTGCTAGCAGTTGTCCCAGTAATTAAAATCCCATGAGAGAACCAAGTCCTGTGATTTGGAAGCTTATAGCAGTTTTTCAAGAAGGACTAATCCACCTCCTCCAGGTTTTGTGGCCTATAGTAGGCCTGCATGAAGCAGAAAGTGTTCACTTTGGATTTGAATTGGGCAATTCAGAGGGACAGTGATTCAATTCGGTGATTTGAATCACTGTCCAGATTTGATTCAGCCAAATCTAAATCTGAAGATATTCAGCACCAAATTTTATTTTACCATAAACTATACAGGCAGGCAGTGCTGGTGGGAACAACTGGGGGAAGCAGCTGGACGAGCCCTGGCTTGAGCCGGCAGCCCCGGGAGAAGCCGCAGCTCATCCGGCTGCTTCCCCAGCTGCCTCCCTGCCAGGGCAAGGCAGGCAGTGCTGGCAGCCCCAGGGGAAGCTGTGGGGGCTGGAGGGAATGACTGGAAGCTGTGGGATTGAACCGGGAACTGGGGAATCAAACTGAAAGCTGGGGAATCAAACCAGGAGCTGAGGGGAAGCTCCTATTCATTCCCTCAGCCCCTGATCGTTTCATCCAGCTCCTGGTTTGATTCCCCAGTTCAATCCCCCAGCTCCCAATCATTCCCCCCAAGCTCCCTATCATTCCCCCCAGGCCCCGCAGCATCTCCTGGGGCTGCCAGTCCTGCCTGCCTCACCCCAGCTGGGGGACAACTGGGGGGGGGGCGCAGCTGGATAAGCTGGGGCTTCTCCTGGGGCTGCCAGCTCAAGCCAGGGATCATCTGGCTGTTCCCCTGGCTGCTCCTGCCGACACTGCCTGTACAGTCTATGGCCGAATCTCTGAATGTCTCTGAATCGGTTTGGAGGCCTCTGATTTGATTTGGAGAGATTCATGGGTCTCCCGATTCAATTCAGATGCAAAGATTTGGCTGCTGAATTGGGCCAATTATTCTCCAAACTGAATAGGCTACTGAAGCTTCACACAGCCCTAGCCTATAGCAGACACCTATCAAGACATGCTGCTCTCCTTTGACCTTCACCCATAGGCGTTCAGCATTCTTACCCAGCTGCATCTCAGAACATGTGCCCTTATATATCAGGCAACACCTCCTATTTTTCTCCACAGCCTATACTTCTTGAGTGAGCTATACTCATCCATGTCTATAGTCCAGTCACGTCAACCATTCCACCATGTCTCATAATCCATATCTATCTCATCATAACTCCATAACTGGAATCCTGGTTGAATGTGCCAGTTCACCCAAATTACATAAAAAACAAGCCACAAAGGTCTTTGGGAGCAGCATGCCATATAGAAACACAGGATACCGTTGATTTCAGTCAATAAGACATTCCTTATTGTCCTGTATCTTAAAGATGTCACTACTCCATTTTCTAAAATTCCTGTAAGAACAGCTCTCTCCACACTAGATTGCTTCTGCATCAGAAAGGGGAACATCCTGTTCCCTCTGAAATGATTAAGCTTTGGTTGCATCAGAATTTGGCCACAATTCTCTTCAGCTCAGTCTACAAATTCTGGGCACAGCAGAGTCACCTTAAACATGCAAGAACATTTATTTGTGCTGTCACTCAACAAGACAATCCATGCAGTCATGCAGGCTTAGCAAGAACAAATTAGTCTATTTCATTTCAAAGAGCCCTCTGGTTTCAAGATAATAGGCAAAGCAATGTGGCAATAATTCCCATTTAAGTGCCTCAAGCACTAGTGCCAGATTCACTGACACTGATACGAGAAGATGTAAATTATACTTCTCTTGTCTAAGGTGAATCTCCTGGAGATGCAGAGGTTATTCACCTTGAGGCTTTGTCTTCCTGCTAAAGAAAAGGTGTGTTTTTACCATGGGGTAACAGATGCACATTACAATCCAAGTGAATGGAATGTACTGTGGTTTTACTGTGGGGTAAATGAGGTAAGTCAACCACAAGCAGGAGGTAGGCAGTTGACCCTCCCCCCAATCCTCTTTCCAATAAAACTTACTGGTTCTTTGCCTCCACTGGGATTTTTCAGTACAATAGTTACCTCAACAGAAAGAGAAACATCTCCTTTCAGTGAGAACATAATCTAAAAGAACATTCTTCAATTATTTCTTACTCATTAAATAACGTCAATAAGAATAGTTTTCCATATACATGTATATATATAGTACTTACACCCAAATAGAGAATTACTAGAGGCTGGCAGCAGGTCCACTTGCGCTCCTTACCTACTATATTTCCAAAGGGTGCTGAGGCTCTGTATCAGCACATCCCTATTTGCCCTGGCTATGATTCTTTCCCATCTAGCACATCTGGCTTTTGAGGCTACACTGTTTCTCTATTAAATATCAACAAATATGAACAAAGGAGAGAATCTAGCTGTTTTCCAATACTATGACCTCCTCCCCCAGTGGGTTTTCCAGTACATAGACTCTGCTTGGAGAAGCTGGCAGTTACCTGCACTTACATTCACTTGTTGTCTTGGTGCTCAAGCCACTCAGGTATTGGAGACATGCCCTGGATTAGTCTCTTTACAGGTTTCCCTCACTTTATGCTGTACATGTGTTCCTGGAAAATGGTGCATAGCTCAAATTTGCATAAAGAGAACCTACTTTACAACATAACAAATAGGGATACGTTCCAAGACCTCAACTCCACTGACCCCCAGACCCATTTCTACCACTTTTACAAGTCAATTTTGATACTCACTAACAGCAGACAGTACACACAAGCACAGGGGTGCTGTGAATGTTACCATAATGGGGGTGGCAACTCCAGAAAAACATGTCGCAGACAACAAGCAAGGAGTACATATCCACACAGGAGACTATATTTTGTTGTATGTCACTCCCACAATGCACTGCATAAAGCACCTGACCGCAGGCTTCCACTACACTTATCGCATAAGAATGACTTTACCTCACATATAACTAATTTTTGGTATAAAAAAGGATCATCGCATAAGAGCAAATTCGTACATACAGAACTTGCATAAAGTGAGAAAAACCTGTATGTGAAGTTTCTGCAGTAAGTCTTATATTACCTATTGGCCCTATTGGAAAGTTATTTATTTCTATTCTTTACCAATTCTTTTACACTAGACCCCTGCATTCAGAAGACAGCTTCAAAGTTATGATTCAGTTCTCACTCACACCAGTTTAACTCCATTGTCTTTGACAAAGTTGTTTCTAATTTACATCACTGAAAGTGAAGGAACTAAAATGTATATTTATGAATGATGGAATCCTGACTGATGCTCTCTCTTTGGGGAGCAAAGAGGCAGGGAGACAAAGTTATCTTGGAGATAACAAAAAGCCTAAAGTCTAGAGAACTCCCTGGAAAAAAATATGTGCTTGTTGTCAAAATACTGCTTGGTTAGAGCAATTTAGACCTTGAGATGATATATTTGACCTCTGAACAGTGTGAAGGATATTAACAGGATTCACTCAGAAGAAACTTTCCACTAAAGAACCATCTGCAGAGACAGATAACAGACAATGACAGGGAATGTTTGCCGAGGATCTGAATGCACTAAAAAATAAATCTGGACTTGAAAGCAGATGAATTACAACAAAGAGTTTCAAGAAAGATGTAAGGCAACGATTAGAACTAGAAAATTAAAAATCCTGAGGAATTTAATCAACCAGGACAGTCTAATCAATGGAAAGCATACCACATGCTCTCTCAATAATTGCATTCCAACTTTTTCATAGTAACAGCCAGTACTTAAAGTAATTACATTCCAATAAAGCTCAATAGTCAAGAGCTACCATTGCTTTAATATTTGACATATGGGACCTGCTCCTGCTCCTAAAGAATTTAAGGCAATTTTACCTGATTTCAGTGAAGCCATGTACTGAATGTCCATGTGGAAGAAGATCAATGGAACCATATAAGTAAAAGCAGTTTTACAATCTTTTATTTCATTGCCTTTGCTATAAAGGACAATAGACTATCTTGATGGTGTTACCAAACTGTACAGTTTTCCATATTAATGTATGCTCAGGCATTATTGCAGTAAAAGTCACTTGTACAACAATATCCTTTGGAATCTGGGGTTACACTATCATTTACTGAAAACTAGGAAGGAGACAGCATTGAAATATGTATGTTAAAGCTCAGTAGGATATTCATGTTAAAACAAGCCTACTCATTAAATAATGTCAATAAGAATAGTTTTCCATTATATATATGGTACTTACACCCAAATAGAGCCTAAGTCTCTTTGCAGATGTTTCCAAGGCTTAAATTTAAAGGTGTGATTTTAGATTGTGCTGGGTAATATGATTTAACTAGAACTCCAGTTAAGGACAAAGAAATTGACTTTTAGCATGAGGCAACTGCTGTGCCTTAAGCTGACTTTCTGCAAATGTTATTCAGATGGAGTTAGCTAGTTTATAACATTACACCTTTAAATCCTAATTTAGACAAGACCTCACCAAAGTCTGGTGTACCTAGCATTTTTCACTGTTACAACTGTTATATTTAGGCATACAATTTTTACTAATGTAATTATACCAGTAGTGGTAGTACAGCAGTAAAGGCTTCCATATGAGAATAATCTCTAACAGTATAAGCATGTCTATATTGACATAACTGCATCTATGCATGAGAGTTGTACCATTTTAAATATTACAACTGAAGTGATGCAACTTTAGTGTGCAGAAAAGGCTGACTTGTAGAATGAGCAGACCAGGTTCTGGGTGGACAACTGGCTTACAGACCAATCGCAGAGAGTTGTAATCAATAGGATGGCCTCATCCTGGAGGGCCATCTCCAGTGGTGTCCCCCAGGGACCTGTGGTTGGACCCATGATCTTTAACATATTTATTAATGACTTGGATGAAGCGGTGGAAAGCTCAGTGATTAAGTTCACGGATGATACCAATCTGTGGGGAAATGCGTGCACACCAGAGGATAGGGTAAAGATTGAGGACGACCTGGACAGCTGCTAGGGGCATGGCACGCTGGCAGCGTGCCCCTGGTAGCTGCTAGGGGCATGGCACACTGGCAGCAACAGGAGCAAGGCAGCAGCAGTGCGGTGGCAGTAAGCAGGGGAGCTCCCACAGATGCCGCCGGTACTGGCAGCAGCCGGGGGGGGCAGGTGGTAAACACCAAACAGGCATTGGCAGCCACTTGCAGATGCCACCAGCGTCAGCAGCCAGTGGTGATCACTGGCCACCCACAGATGCCGCCGGCAGTGTTGGCATCAGAGGTGCCAGTGGTGACCACCCACAGATGCTGTCAACAGGGCCTTTTTGTAAGGGGGTACGCCGCCATGTTCAGAGGGTGCATATACACCTGGGTGCACCCCCTACATGTCCTCAGTGCTGCACTTCAAAAAGGATGTGGATAATCTCAAGAGGGTACAAAGAAGGGCCACCCATACAATTAGAGGCATGGAGGATAGGCCATATGAGGAAAGACTTTGGGAACTGGGCCTGTTCAGTCTGAGTAAGAGAAGGCTAAGAGGTGTCTTGATAGCCGCCCACAAGTACATCAGGGATGAGCATCAGGATCTGGGGGAACGGCTCTTCAAGAAAGCACCTCAGGGGAGGACAAGGACAAGTGGGCATAAGTTAATAGAAGGTAAATTCAGGCTGGACATAAGAAAAATCTCTCTCTCTGAAACAGTCACCAGAATCTGGAACACATGCCCAGCAGAGGTGGTGCAGTCGCCATCCTTGGAGGTGTTCAAGGTGAGACTGGACAAGCACCTTGTTGAGCTCATCTGAGCCCAATAACTTCCTGCCCATGGTAGGGGACCAGACTTGATGATCTTGCAGGTCCCTTCCAGTCCTGTGATTCTATGAACTGGTGCAAATAAGCAAAACCATGAGAGAGAGTTTTCACTCTGCCCATTCTTTCCCCTTCAGGAGTGGCAGCCCAGCCCACTCTAACCACTGCTCTCTCCCATTTCTCCCAGTCTTCCATTTCAACTGAATTACTACTGACCTCTCTGCTCCTTTCTTTTCTTATCTGCCTTTCTTCAATATTCCACACTCCCCACCTATCATTTTCAACTAAACTTGTCCTAATGGACACCACTTGAATTAAGTAAACAAGGCACACCTGATAGAGTTGCACCCTACCATGCTGAAATGGAGGCAGAGGAGATTGAGACTGCAGGTGCGCAAAGAGAAACAGGATTGTGTTACACCTCCCTTTACTGAGCACTCAGGACTCGTGCTGCACAGCAGCTGTCCTCGTTACAGGTCGGCCATCCCTAGTTCATAGTGTTCATTCTGCTTTTCTGTCTTATCCTTTCTTTACCCCTCTGCCTGCCCCATCTCTGCTTTGAAATCTTTATCTACTTAAATGGTGAGCTCTGCTAGGACAAGGATCGCCTCTCAGTTTATACTTTTACATTACTTACTACAATGCAGTCACAGTCCCAACTGAGACCGCCAGACCCTGTCTTCATAAAAATGATGATGATGATGATTTGACATGGTACTAGAAGCATTTCATCTGCCATTGAAAAATGTTCCAGGGTGCAACAGAGCAGCTATTTAAGTGCAGTTCTAAATAATCAAACTATTCTTTTCATCCTAAGATACATTTTTATTTTCAAAACAATGTTATGGACTATAGTCGTTGGTGACTTACGTGCAGCCTGATATATTTTATTGTTGCTGTTTCTTCAGTTATTCAGGGTGTACAGAACTACATAGGACAGGGGAGAACACTTTGTTACATGTTACTTCAGTGACAGTAAATTAATCAAACTAATCTAAAGACCAATGACACATGCAGATACAAGCACAGAGAACATATAGAAGACAAAATGTTTAGAAAATTACAGAAAAATTCCCACTGAAATTTGAAATCGTTGAAAAGTATTAACTACTTTAGAAGCTTGTCAAAAAAGAGCAACCACATTTTGCAAAAAACAAAATAAACCCCGTGTTGTCCAAGTTTATTAGGTACACAATTTTACTGGCAAATAATTAGAGCTGCTGTGATACCCAGGCTTGCAGCTAGTTAACTGGTCACCTTCATTCCCGATGAGGATAGTATTTCTATCAGAGACTGAAAGAGGAAAGAAAAGAGATAGCCTTAGTTCTTTTAAATTACTTTGCTTTTTTGATCACTGGTTAAATTCAGCTTTCAGAGACAAGACCACCTTATTCTCTCATCCTGTTAGAGTTATTCAAAATCTGAAGACTCCCATGAAAGAAGAAAACTACTTTCAGTATAAAAAGCAGCTGTAGAAGACAAAATGTGAAAAAGGTGCCAAAACAAAATTACCATCTGTTATTCTATACTTTAAAAAGTTTTACAATAAACTAGCATTTAATCTATCATGGAGTCTTAAATAAGGCTGCATACTTCTATTTATTACATTAACTATAATTTTTGCACTATTTCTCTGTACTCTAGAAACAAGCAGACACTGTCGGTCTGAATGATTCATTTCAGATTAAAAGAACAATAAACAGGAAAGAACAAAGTAAATTATTCAATATGTGACACCCGGCACAGAACCAAATTCAAAATGGCTACTACCATCTGCAGCTAATTCTTAGAGCATATAGGAGAGTCACAGCTGTTGTACAGCCATAAGCATTAGTAAATGTACCAATACTGTACCCCAGCATCGCAATCAGAATTCCTTTGATAAATCATCCCATCGAACACTACAAGCACTAACAATCCAGAGACTGTTTGGAATGGTCAGCCTTGCTTGACTGGCAGGCTAACATCATGTGTATGATGGGAAGTTACAGAGATTTAAATAAAACTACCATGTTTTAAGAAGGAATTCATTTAAGAGAAAAACTGCTTTAAAAAAAATGACAGTTGGTTTAAATGCCACTCTATGTCTAGGACTTTTATCCAGTTCTTTTGTATTAAATTATTTGCAACCAAAATAACAAACAAGCCTTTGTTAATAATGTCACCATCTCAGAATAGTAGCTGCAGAGCTATGAATGTTAACTCTTTCATCCCAGAATTTATTATTTTCTACCAAGTTATGTAATTTTTTTTGACAGCCATAGTAACATAACATTAAATAGGCTCGATGCCTTTCTTTACTTGCAACCAGGTCCATTGTCAAGTCATAGTTTAAGTAGACCCCAATTGCTATCGGTCCTCAGGGCTACTTTCTGAAACAAAACACCCCCACCATAATTACTTCACTTACAATTCATATAAGCATCACATTTATATTACCCTGATCATTAAGGCAATCTAAATGTCCCAGCATGCAAGCGTTCACAGGACTTTGGTCACCCTAAAAAAGGAATACCCCCATATAAAGTTACTTCACCTCAGAGGTGAACTAACTTTAGATTGGCCTGGGATTACCCAGTCTACCAAGGTTTAACCCAACTGATAAGTTCTTTTTGCTATATGTTTATTCATTATCCCTGTGGCATGACAACGCCAGGCTAGGAGTGAATTTTAGGTTGATAGCAGTTAGCATATACCTATGTTTAGCTTTACACTGGAAGATCGAAAGCAGCTGTAAGGGGAGGCTTGGAGGCCACTGGGAGCACCTGGATCAGCACTGCCGCTGTTTCTAGAGGACAATACTGTAAATTGGGGATCAGAGCCTAAAGTTAAAAAAGATTAAGTAAGGAGGCCTGGAGCCACAGAGGGCAAGACCAGAGGACCAAGGAGCCTGGAGTCCAAGACAGCAAGCCTAGGGCTGGTGCCCAGGAGCCAAGGTCTGGGCAATGAACCGGGTCTGAGGGGCCCATCCAGAGTAAAAGGGCCAAAGCTGGAAGGCTGAAGCCCAGACGAAGGTTTAAGGCCTGAGGGGCCAGTGATGCTTGCAACCTAGCCTTCCCCCACCCCAGCAAATAGACCGTGCCACGGCAGCAGTTGCTGAGGACATATTTGAGTCTCCAAAGTAGGTAAGGCTCCCTCCCACCCCAGTTCTTGGAACCAGCTCCCATCCAGCCCCCTCCTCCCCCTCCCATTGCCCCCTCTCTCCTCCACCAGGGTTTGCCCAGGACTTGTTTCTGGGCACAGGAAGCAGGCATGCTACTGCCATTGTTTCCAGCTGACCCAGAGGCAAGAAAGGCCCAGAGCCACTTCTGCCCTATTTGAGCCTAAGCTTCCTTGAGCAGCAGCACGGGGTGCTGTACTCAGCCGGAAGAAGTAGTAATGGATAAGTGCCCACTTCCAAATATTCCTGATCCCTGAATCAGTCCCCTGATGGCCCAGATCAAGTGCTGGATGGGGAAATACCTACTATCACTACCATACCTGGCTGAGCCTGGCACTCCACATGACCCAAAAACTTCAGCTGCAGGGAGTGGCTATCTGAGGAGGGAGAGGGAACAAGGACCCACCTGGAGCCAGTCTTACAGGTTGGTAACATGGGCAACTGCCAAGGACATCATAGTCAGTGGGGTGCCACACAGAGATATGTATGAGCAGCCCATGCTCACAGCAGCACTTTCCTCCCTGTCCCAGCTGATCCCTACCCCAGGCAAGAGGAGTAGTGCCCAGACTAGCCCACCCCTACCTCCCCCAGCTGCTGCTCAGGAGAAGCCAGGCCAGGCACATGTGGGTGGAGTGGTGCCCCCTCCAGAATTCCCATCTTATTTATGGGGAAATGGAGTCCCTGATGCATGACCTACACTGTAGAAGGGGGATGCACCAACCCTGGATCCATCTGAGGGCACAATATTCAAATGAGAATTCTTAGACCCTTGTTTTCCCATATAGGTATCTGACTCTTCCTGTAGCCTGAAGTACTCATAGCATTCACTGAGGGTGTTTTGAGCCTTCATATTGTAACATTTGCTTATCTATTTTCAAATGGATTTAGATACCCCTCTGTTCCAAACCTGAAAATAAAAATGCTGGCAAATCATTCACAAATGGTGGTATTGCCACATGTCAGTATTAACAGCATACATATCATATGAAGACAAGGTTCTTTGGGTAAATGTGATATATTTTATTAGATTAACTAAATAGTTGGAAAAGTTGTGCTTTGCAAGTTTTCAGACAGAAGCACCCTTCTTCAGGCATTATGGAGAGTCTGCTGTTGTTTTGTGTTCTCCTGGATAGAAAAGAAATCAAGGTGCAAAATGCAGGTCTGTGAAAATGAAAGTGTGGCAGCAAGGATCAGAGGTGATGGAAGACAACAGGTGTGAAACATGGAGCAGGGGGTGAGGATGGAAGGGAAGAATGTTGACCTCATAGGCAATGGAAGGCAGGGGCTACTGAGGCTTGCCCGCCCCCCCACCCCCCCCAATGCAGGACAGCAGGTATGGCCATAGGGCAGCACGGCGGGGAGGGGAGCACACTCAGATACACATCCAGGATCACAACCCCAGTGTGTGGCTGCCAAGATAAACTTGCCTGCTGAAGTCTACTTTCTTTGTGAAGGGGAAGGGCAGATTGAACCGCCCTACTGTGCGAGTGGAAGTGAGGCAGGAATGTGGGACAGGCAGCCTGGCAGCATGTCCAGGGACATGGGGGGGGGTCCCGTCACTGCATATATTGTGGGGGAGCCAAGAGGGTGGGCACATGCCCCCCACAACCTGCGCACAAGGCGAAGGTGGGCTGTGGCTGCAGGCTGGACTTGGCTCTGCCTCTGTGCCTTGCTGCTGCTGCTTCCAGAGCAGTGAGATGCCATGCATGTCCTGTTGCTGGGCGGCCCACCATGGTTTCGCACCACTCTCAGGGCAGCAGCAGCTGCAGCAGGGACTAAGGCACAGCACACAGTGATAGCCACCACCACCACAGATGGAGGGGACAAATGCCCCTTGGCCTCCATCAGGGTGCACACTGTGGTGGGAGCCTTCTACACCCCTGGATGAGCCACCTAAGCTCCAATTTTCCCCACCATCTGGCCCAGCCAGGGCCCCACTCACCCCAGCCCCTGTCCCACTCCCTCCCCGACCACTGGGGCATCGATCTGCACCACACCCCACAGCCCTTTCCCCTCCCCCCACCAACTTACCTGCTGGGGGGGCACATGTACACATGCACTCTGCCCCCCAAAAAAATTTGTCTCTCCTCCTATGATTGCCCTGGCAATAACCAATAAAATGTAGAAAGGTTACTTGGGGTTATCAGATGGCAGGCAGGTTATAATGTGCTGTAAAATCCAATGTCTATATTTAGTCCATGTTTTTTTGTATCCAGCAGATTGATGAAGTGAAGTTCATAGGCTCATCTATGAAAGGAGTTTTGTAAATTCCCTTTGAGGAGTAGAACTGAGAGATTGGAGAGACAGTGGTTGTCTTGTGAGAAATGTGCCCTCACAGGTAATTGGGTACTTTTGTCTTTGATAGATTTTTGGTGCGTGTTCATTCTGGTACACAGTTGTTGTTTGGTTTCTCCTACATAATTTTCCATCAGGGCATTTGGTGCACTGGATGAGAATATTACATTTCTGGGAGGTACAGGTGTAAGATCCAGGAATGGTGATGGTTCTGCTGTGATGTGTCGTTTTAATAGGAGTGCTGAAGATATGTTGGCAGGTTTTACATTTCTTGTCCCAGCATGGCCTGGATCCATTCAGTGCATTTGGGGCCATAGGAAATTTGCTTCTGATGATAAGACCACACATATCATGAACAGAATGTACGTGCTTTTACAATATAGTTAAAAGGAATTAAACAGTGCAAAATCATTAGATTTGAAATGGGGGTCAAGAATGCTGAATTTTGTATCGTTATTATTCAAACTCTTCAACTGCAGTGTTCTACAGAGCTATATATTGCAAAGTAGTTTTCTAAAAACTAATAATAGAGTTTAAGTACTGGCGCTACCAAGCCCAAGAAATGCTCTGCCAAGTAGCATTTAATTTGTAAAATTACAGTACCTGAACAATCGGCTCTTATTTGTCTGGGTTACTAATGGGGAGGCGTTAGGAGGATCACAGTTATAAAAAATGGTATTCTGTATTTATAATGATGATTGCTCTAATTTTAGACAAACTAACTAATGGAGCTGCTTGACAGAGTCACTGAAGATAGTTTATCCATTTCATTTTCACACTTGTCAAATAAAATGAGTAGAACTTTCTTCATTATACAATCATATCTATCATAGGCCGTTTAAAAATAAGGGAATCAAAAGCAAACCCAGAGATACCAGACAGATGCACAGGCAGACAATGTGTACAGTCTATACACTTGCAGCAGTCTTGAAATATGATGATATTAGGCAAATAACCTGTTGCTTTAATTTGTATGTTTAGTGACCACACATCACCTTATCACCAGGTGAAGAGATTTAGGAGACCAAATACTAATAGATAAATACTACAGAAAAATACTCTTGATAATTTAGTTCACAAAGAGAGAGCCTAGATAAAACTTTCAACTCGACAAACATTGTTTCTCTCCTGTTCAGCACAGGAGTAACCCCAATTAACCCCAATTCCACCTGTATTTTCATCCTAGAAAATAGCTTTACACACGCAAAATTTCACCATCCTAATCTAGGACACTTACCTATGCCATGGCTCTAGTTCCTACTACACCACAGAGATCAGTAATCCTGTTACAATAGTGCAAGAAAGGAGAACTCTATACTACATCCCTACACTTAGCATCTTGAGAGAATACTCTACCTGGACTCTAGCACCAAAAAGACTTCTCCCAGATCATTGCCACTCATGAATAAAATAGCAGCCAGCAGGATAAATTGGGCATACAGCTAGTCTAATCAAACATACGCTTGTATTAGTCACACCTTGGCCTTCCTCTCCTCTCTCCCTTCTCATTGTTCCATCCACCTATTACATTTTAAGCAGTTTCCTCACTCAAAAATCCTTAAGTCTGCCAGCTCAACAAGCCTTTTGCCCAAGTAATTGTCTCTCTGCTTCCTCTCAGGGTTACATTCACAACTCTCTCCCTCACTTTCTGCTTCCAGAGTCTCCAGTCAATATTATTCCAGCAGAGTCTACAATCAATATTGTGCAGTCAATTATGGATTGAGTGTTCTCTTGATCTTAAGAATGCTTGGAATATCTATTCGATTTAAAGGAAGTTCAGAATTGCTTTTGGATCCAAGAAACATCTGGTGATAACCATTAGTGCTCTACAGCATATAATTTCACAATGCACCAATAGAGTTGATGCTTAAAGCGGTTCGTTTCTCTGGAGGCCACCAAAATCACAGACGCACACTCATTAGATGGCACAAAAGGTGTATTTGCAAATAGGGTCAGAGCAGAGTCAAAAACCCAGATTACTCTGAACCCACCAAGGAATTTTGCAGGCTGTATTTGTCTTTTTCCTCCTGGGCACGTGTGCAGAAACAGGAACTCTTACAGCTCACTTCCGTTTCATACAAGCATACATGTGGTTACATCACTACATACATCGCATGTATATTATAATTAACTACTTAAGTATGCAGGGCGGAGAGGTAAATATG
>NW_017728943.1:59254220-59273851 GCF_001723895.1 Crocodylus porosus
GTGCATTTCTAACAATACTCCATTTCTAACAGAGTTCCTACCTGTGAACTTGGAACTGTATCCAAAAAGGGTACTTAGGTACCAAAAGTGGGATTTAGGCAAAATTATATCCAAGCCCAAAACTGCAATCTTGAAAATTTGCACCCAGTCACCATTCAGCTTTGCCAGCACTGAAACACTGATGCCAGTAGTACAACTAGGGGTCGGAACATGAAACAGTACCTCTAGCACTGATATGCAAGAGGCACAAGATTGACAGCTGCTGCCACTGCCATCACTACCACCTGTGGCCTAGCTACCATCACTATGCAATGCACAAAACTTACTTGTTATGCCTCTTGTCTGACACCTTTAAGAGTTCCCTAGGAACTTCAATTAGGCTTCAGCACGTGCCCAGATGCACTTCAGTCTCAACGAGGCTGAGAAGCTCCAGGCCTACCTCATGCCCAAATATAATCTAGATCCATTGACTGAATGGTGCCCGACATACAGCTGCTCAGAAGGGCTTAGAGAGTCTAGCATATAAGCCCTCACAAACAAGTGCAGTAGTGGCTTCTGCCGCTGTCTTTTGAAATACAAGAGAAGGAGATGCCCCAGATTCTTTAGGCCAGGATCTCAGTGGTTAGAGCACTCACCTAGAATGTGGAAGATACCAGTTCAATTCCCTTCCTTGCCAGAGAAGATTCAAACCAATATCTCTTCCTTCCCTTGAGAGTACTCTAACAATCAGGTGATGCTGGGAAAAGCAAGGCAGTAGCCTGCAGTCATGCTCTTTCCCTACCTCCCCTTGACGTGTCCCATGACTCGCAGATATTTCATACAGCCTAACAACTAACAACTGGCTTCATTATCACATGGCTTAACAACCAGCCTCATAAGACGCTAGGCTCCCAGCCCTATCCTTGGGCCCATCAGCCCCTTCCATTGGCTCTAGGCCATCCTCAGGCTCCAAGCCCCACCCACAGGCCACATGCATCCTATCACTCTCAGGCTCCAAACCCACTCACTGGGCTCCAAGCCCTGTCATCCCCTGGAGCCTCACACCTGGCTTTCAGGTCCTTGTTATAGATACATCTACCAGGGATGTGGAGGCTGGGGTTTTCAGGTATCCCTACCCACCTTTTGCCAGGGAGGTAACTGCCCTGGCATTTCTTGAGAGCTGCCCCACGACAGATAACTCCACCAGGCCACCCATCCCCAGCAGGGTGCAGTTTCCTGTCATGCCCAGGACATGGAACCTCCTATACCACCTGCACCGTCCCCTCCAGACTAAGCAGCAGCTCATCCGATATTTACCTTTGTAGCTTTTGGCAGCAGACTATACTACCTCCTCTGCAGTTCGGGGCTTAGCTCTTATAGCCCAGCTAGGCGCTGTTCCCCAATCAGGCAACCCTGCCTCATTAGGGCTTGCAGCCAGCTGCAGCTGCTTGCCTGCTGCCTATGCCCCTGTAGGTAACAGCGCCCACCTATTCTGTTACACTCTTATACCCTGCAGTTTTAGTAAAAGTGCCACTATGATGTAAAGTTCTTTATGCCATGTTGATTTGTGCATCAACATACAGGTTAAATTGTGTAAAGTCCATTTGCTTTTAGATTAATCTCCAGATGCATCACTATTTATTACTTTTGTGAAAACTTTCTCCTAGTTAGTAGCACTATAAAAGTCATCTTCTTTGTCCCTCTTATCCACATGCTGCTGGTTCTTGCAAAGACCTGCAGAGTAGAGCAAGTTAGTCCACTGCAATTCTTATACCTTGTTCCAGAAGACCAGCATTATCTTGGCCTGTGGTGTTTGCCACACCGTGTACCGCTCCATATGCTGTTTTTGTAGAGCTTGGCTACATGCCTCTCTGCCTCAGGCATTTATCTTGTAGTATGCTGGATTCTCTCTCAGGTCTAGAGCACTGTCTACCCTGCATAGATTTCAGTTAAGACTAAGTGATTTCCTTTGCTTGGCAAATTTAATTGCTTTATTTTTCTATAGTCTACCAGTAGTTTGTCTCTGTTTTGTGTCTTAGCGCATGTCAGACATGATCTAGTCTAGGTTACTTGCACCATTTTTAGACCAACCTATATCCAAGTGTCTGTTTAAAGGTTTAGAGCAATTCACCTTCACTTAGATCAATCTAAGTATAATGTCTATACATACCCAGAATCTCAGCCCCACCAAGCTGAAAAACTAGCTCTTCAGTCTCAGTGTTAGATCAGTCTGGCACTTTCATGTTTGCATGTTTGCAAACTTATCTTTCATGTTTAACTTTTAACTGGAGTGTGGTACTTTCCAATTTCTGTAATGTATTCTTTTAATCAGCCCCTCTGTCTGTGTTAACAGAAAATTTTTTTTTTTTAAAAGCAGAATGAGCTATTGTCAAAAATAAAACTTCTTTCTATTATGTAAGCTGTCCATGCATTTCAAAGAGATCCAGTGCCGGTGAGAATTTTAACTGGAGATTTTTAACTGCTCTGTTTTTCTACTGAGGTAATTTTCTTAGTTCTTTTTATTCTGTGTGCTGTACACCGATCACTCAGACCCAAAGATACAGAGAGGTCTGCTTCATTCCACTTCCATGGTCTAACTTACCAGGGTGAGCAACATAAGCCATTGGAGAACGCAGTAAAATGTTCCAAGGAACTCATGGAAATCAACCAGATCAGACCTTGCAGGTGAGCTAGGCACAGGAATGTTCTGTAAATCCCATGGGGTAGGTTTCAGTAAAAGTAGTTCTTGCACCTATACAAAGCCAAAGCTTTTGGACCATCCAAGATATTTATGAACTGAGTTTTAACCATACCTTTATTTTTTTTAAATAAACTGCAATGTGTTGACAAACTATTGAACACTGTTTTTCATATAGAATTTCTAACTAGCAACTGAGAAATCAAGTTCAGGACAGTCAACACTTAAGTGGTTCTCCACATGTCTAGCAGCAGAAATGTAACTATTTGCGGGATCTCAGGCACCTCCAGGACCAGGTAGGAATTTTGTGAATGCCAATAGCACCTGTTAGGTTTAGATGCCTTAATAAGGGCTTCTAAATCCTCCCAGTCAAGAGGGTTTTAGGCAAGTGTCTAGAAACTACACCGATGGAGTTTACAGAAGATTTTGAGGAGTCCAGGATCAGTAATGAAGAAACTCATGACTAGCAGAAGGTGCTGTGAGGTAGGACTAGCAGTATTTCTAGTCAGTGATTACTAGATAAATGATCAAATCAAAGCTGACAAGGAAAGAGTAGGACACACACACAAAAAAAAGATAAATAGTGAAAATCATTCAATACCAAGGATTTTAGTGCTTGGAATGGATTTAACAAACCCAAATAAGTGACAGAATAGAGCATCCCTTTAACTTGATTGTAAAACCATACACCTTCCAATAGCTAGGGAAAGCAATTGCAGCAATAGAGCAGTACTGTAGTTTCCTTGTAAAGCAATTATGCCGCACCATGCAGAAATCTGACCCCCAGAAAACTAGATTTATATAGAGAATTGGGTGTCATTTTGGGGGTTGAATTTACTGTAGTCTCCTAAAGGGCAAATCTTTGAAACCAAATACATACTTTATTTTAGCATTTCTGTCTTGTTAAAACATTTTACAAGGTGTTATCTCACTCAACAGAAGTCCATATATGAATGATGTCATGCACTGTAACGCTTCAAGAAAACCATGAAATTGTCAAATCAGCAAGGGTTGCATTATAACCAAAATTTCAGAAAGGCAGATGATAATAATATTGAATAATTACTGTGCATCGAAATCCTTAGGTGCCTGTTCAGTGTTTTGTGAAAAATATAATGGACAGTTTGATACAACTTAAAAGTTGTATTGTCCCAGTGATACCCTCTGAGGGCCTGTCTAACAGCAGCTGGGGAGTCCTGGAATGGAGGACAATGCAAAACCTGCATCATATTCACTGCTAGGTTCCAACTTCTTCATAACACTACAGTGACACAAAACAGATGTAGACCCAGTTAAACGAGCTATTTAAATTGGATTAGTAACTGCATCACTGCCTAATAATATTGCTAAAGTAAGCAACACGATCACATACTAATGCCAACTAGCTGGGATGCCAGCAAAAATATTCAGGGATGTATTTGGTAGCCATGTTGGTCTGAGACAAAAAGAAAAGCAAAACTCTAGAATGCTTGGTTCAGAGATAATATCTTCTTTTAGACCAACTAAGAAATGGCAAAAAACATTTTTTTCTGCAAGCTTTCAGGCACACACGCCCTTCCTCAGGCTCAGGGAAAATTAAAGATGCTAAAAAGTCCCCATAGATGGAAAATAAGCTTCATTTTTGCACAGAGGAAGCTGAAGGTAGAAGTCTGTTCCTCTGGGTCCATGAGACTGTCTTTGTGAGTTGCTCTTTGATGTGGAGATTCCTTCCCTGGTGGTGTCAGATGGCTGAAAGGCAGGGAGGTATAGAAAACTTTCTTCACGTTCATCAATGAAGTTTAAATCCAAAGTTGGGTAAAATTCAGCATCTTCAATGTTTCAGGGATGTATTTGGTACCTGTATTGGTTTGAGACTAAAAGAAATGCAAAATTCTAGAACTCTTGGTTCAGAGATGATGCCTTTTATTAGGTCAACTAAGAAATATTATTTTTTTTCATCTTTAAAATCATATATAGTGGTGAACCTTCACCACTCATTCCTGCTCATAGCTTGTTCCTCCCTTACCCCATCTTGGTCATTTCCCTGAGCCACCTAGGCTAGGTACAGACAGTCAAAAAGCTGGAGGCTGAATCAATTCAGTCTTTGCAGATTAGTCTAAAATACACAGACTGAACTGAAACAGAAATGAACAGACATTTACTTCTTTTGATTCAGGAAATGCAGTCACATGCTGATGGTAGCTCAGGCCAAAAGCCGGGGGGGTGGGAGGGGAGCACTAGAGCACAGCCTTCTATATGTGTGTGTTTACTTCCTCTTCCTGCTTCCCCCGAGGTCTTTGGGATTTGCAGTCCAGAATTATAGCAGAAGGACTCTGCAGAGTTGCTCACCACTTCCTCTTCCTGCTTCCAGGTGCCTCTGGGATCTGTAGTCCACAGCTGCAGCCAGCAGTAAGTATGCACAAGGGAAGGGGTGTTTAACCCTGGCCCGAGACTCCAGACCCCAGCTGGGGTTTGTCATGGAGGGAGGGGCAGTCCCCACCCTGTAGACTGGGCTTCATCCCCAGCTGGGCTTGCCCCTCACCCCTACCACCTTGTCAACCAGCCCTCACTGCTCCAGCTAGGGAGCAGAGGGGTGGGGCTGCCTTGCCCTTTGGACCAGCCAGCCCAGAGCTGGAAAGCATGCTGGGATGTTGGGGGACTGTGATTTAACCACAAAGGAGTTTGGGACAGAAGTTTCATAAACCAGTTTGACCCAAATCAGTTAAGTCTGATTCTACATTCAACCAGGTTTATCTTAAATCAGTTTCAGCCATTTTGAAACTGGTTTATGTGCACTGAACTTCTATTCTGGTACAGGTTTAAACCAGTTTCCAATCACTTAAACCAGTTTATGTGTAACTTCTGTCCCTAGCCCTAGTAAGTGTCAGCCCCTAAGATGGACTGACTTTGGTTATGTTTACTTGATTTTCTTCAGTTATTTCTTGGTTTTTTTCTGCACTGGCCCCAGTATCAAAATCTTTTCCATTGAAATCCTTGTCATAGCTTAATTTCATATCCAGCTTTCCTTCTAACATTTTCATTCGTCTTAAAATCATTCCACTGTATTTTGTCCTCTTTCAAAGAATGCTCATCTCTTCTGGCTCTAGCCTTTTAATGCCCATTTTATTTAATGCAACTGATTCCAGTCAATATGGTTAACCTACTGGCCTGACAAATTTGTACATTGATGCCAAAGATAATGTTTTATCAGTCCATAACTTCATCAGTTTCTGTGAAGCATCTTTTCAAACTCACCCTTGGTAGAACTGTTGGCACCGCCTAAGCCTCTCTCCCTCTACATATAAGGATCTACTTCTTCTACAGCTTCACCATGGCAGTATTTCAACCCTTTTAACTATTTTTCCTTTTTTAATGCAATCGCTTAATCTACTTTGTAGTTACAGTAAGTCCAAGTCAACAGCACTGATTCTCTATGGTAGCAAAGTTATGCCAAATGTGCAATGTAGTTGTGCCAAGTGTATATTGTCATCTTCCTAAGCTCAAGAATTTAACCCTAGATCACCCAGTGATAGACCATCTAATGTTTGTAACGGCCAACTAAGGAAAATGAAGAAAAGCAGTGATGATGACTCTGTGCCTCTGTCTTACACCCAACATTGCCATATGGCTTTATTTTCCAACAACTCTTTGAGCTTGGTAAGAGTCTTTGTACACTTTTTTTTTTAAATCTCCATGATCTTATCTGGAACAGCATATAATTTGCTACATTTTATAATACTTCCCTCCAAAATGAATCAAGTGGGAGGGGGGGTTGTAAATTGATTAAGCCAACAAACATTTTCAATGCCTGTTTCATTTTTATTTCAGCTGTTAGAAAGTGAATACATAGAGGTTTAAAGCTGCAGTGTTCCTCTCAAACTACTTTCTCTAAAACTGGCTTTAAGCTGTTATTTTCATTATTTTATACCTGGTACTGACAATAAACCAGTACTGGGCAGATTGGTCTTTTGTTCAAGATAGGTACATCTACTGTCTTTAGCCAGGCATCTGGTACCTTCTCTTATTCCTATATGTTCTAGTATATTTTAACTAAAAAATGTTGTTGACACTTGTCTTTCTAGCTGTTAGATTGTTTATTCCTGCAGCTTTTTTTTTTTTTTTTTAATCCTTCACTGTTCTTATTTCTTCTTCTGATAGGGGCTAGTACTGATATTCATTTTGTCTTGCAATCTGGATTGACTGCATGGCTTAGCACTTTCTCAAATGGCTCCTTCCACACTTCCACTTAGCCTTTTATGCTGCTTGTATTGTTGGCCTGCTTGTGTTGTTGCATATTTCTTAGCAAAACTTTAGCATGTCCAATCTTTCTGATTTCTTGCAATCATATGTCATAGGTTTTGGCAATTTGGTTTTAACCTATACATTAAAAGGTTGCTTTATGAAAGACATGCCCTGAGAACAGATATTTTCTCAGCTACAAAATATGATTAGCAAATAGAATAAAAATATAACAGATGCGGTGATTGAAGACATAGTCCATAAAGCACAGACAAAGTGCAGTGGAACAAAATGCGGATTATGTACATATCAACCTAATTTTTTAAAAAGCCTGTCTGGTCCCAGAAAATATGATGATTTTGTACCTGCTCAACCTGAGACCAAGCAGAATGTAACTGAGAAAATTAGAACAGTGTAACCAAACAGGCAGTTTCCCAGTCCTACTGTTCAAGATGGAGCTGTCACTACTGAACAGGATTTTGTTTTGAGGGTGATTCCAAAGTTAGTTGAGAAAGGAATGTTAAAAACAAATGCATGCATTCAGATTTATAAGTCTAGCAGTAGGTCCAGAAAAGTTTTATTCTGGCCTCAAATGAACACTGACATTAAGGAAGCTGTTAAGATTTATGCTATATGACAAATAAGTCAAATCAAGTGAAAAGGCTCCATGCTGGTAGTGCAGAAAAATCTGATCTCTGGAGCAAGGCACAATTAGATTTGTTTTACAGACATTTTTCCAGTCAATGTATTTGTACTAGGTTATTTTCTCAATTCTTTCAAAATCATAATAAAAGTTGCAGTGTCAGACTCAAATCCATATTTAGCATAGTTAAATTACAAAACGGGACCAATGAAGCATGGGTTGTCACCTCTTAAAATTCTGCTCAAGAGAAAACTGATAAAAAAGAATGCCTACACAGTAAGAAACTAATATCAGAGTCACTGAGGGCTTTCAGATACATGAAGGCCCCTGGCAGACATTCAATTAAAGACTCCACGAGATCTGATATGCAACCCAAACAATCACGTTTCCTGCCATGCTACACATGCATGACAGGAGGCACCATTGTGGGATCAGGAATCAGGTCCCTATCACTCCATATTGCCTGTGCAAGGAAAGCACAGGATCCTGATCCCAGACTCCCCCTGCACAGAAAGTAGGAAGCTAATCAAATGATCCCTGCTCCCAGCCTTTGCAGCATATGGGAGTCAAGTGCTTCAATGCGCCCCAAGGTGCCGCTTCCAGCATCGGGGCACAAGGAAGCCCTTGACTATGATACACACCCAGGACTGGGAACCCGAATCAGGTGCTGCTCCTAGCCTCCAGGATGCAGCAGACACAAAAAAGGCTCCACTGTGCCCCTGACACTGGACGTAGCAAATGATCAGCACTCCCAGCCCCGGGAGTGCATCATATGTTCAGGAGTTCCAGGAACTGATGCCTTGTCTTACAAATGGACCTATTCATTGGTTCAGTGAATTACAATGGCCCCAAGTGATGGATCCATAGTTAAATAGGGCTGTCAGTCCAGACAGAGTCTTGTAATGAAAAAAACAGGCAATGCTTTCTTCAATTTTCCAAAGGCGGGCAATAAGGGGTACTATATCACTTACTGGTATTTTGCTCAAGAAGGTCTTAGGTAGACAAAAACCCAGAGCAGGGTGAGATACCTAGGCTACAGAACATCACATAACCAGAACAAATGGATTTACCGCAATCAACAACAGTGGTAAAACTGTCTCAGGAGAAGGCTGCAGGTTGATATGAAAATGTATGACATTTCTGAGACTAACTGAAAATCACTAATTGGTTTTTTAGTTTAGGGATGTCAAAGATACTATGTGAGGGCAGATTTCACCTGCAGAGCTGTACCATCCAGTCTGTAGTGCCACTTGTGGGGCTTGAACTGTCTTGGCCCCATGGGCTGCATGCAACATGCAGGACCAGTCCAAGCCACATGCTGCATACAGTGCAGGTGGCCAGGCCAGGGTATGCACTGGATACAGCACATAGGGACAGTCTGTGTCTGATCTGGCCTGTGGACTTGCCCCATGCCACTCATTGGCCCACAGGACCTGAAGAGGTTGATACCCCTGGTTTTAACTGATAGTTAATAGACTGGTTGTAAGTATTTGAACTCGGGGATTGCACAAAACAGACTTCTGACAAGTACCTGGCTCTGAGACACCCATATGTATTCTGCAGAGAGGCTCTCCCAGTCTTTCCTCTTAAAGCTGATCCACTATGTATAATATATTCACTGGGTGCATATCTTACTAGATTACAGAGGCACTTCTAATTCAGAAGCTTGGATTTCACTAGGCAGCAAGATGACTAAAAGTTAGACATTGGCACCTTCAATGCATGTCTAAGCTCCCTCCCCTTGCAATCAAGTTCTAGACATCATCCACCTTTCACTAAGCACCACCAAGCTGTATTACTCAAAGACAATGTAAAGCCCTCCAAACTGCAGAGCAGAGACAGTAGAAGCAAACTTCTAAGCTGTCCTTCTGCATCCTTTTCTCATGAAAAACTTCTTCCAGAGACCAAGTTGCACAGGGAAATTAGACTGTATATTTTTATATTGCAGTCACCCCCCCACCCCTCCTCCTACATGCATCATTAAAGGGGAAAAAAGAGTTCAATAACCCAATAATTAACAGAATCAAATAAAACATCTGAAGGAAGATGGACTGCAACCTAAAAGCTAACAACAAACAAGAGCTAACAGACATACAAGCTAAATTCCCAGTTGGGAATTTTCTGGAGAAATAATTTTTGACATACAATGTTTCCATGAAATCAAATATTTCTGAGAGAATATTTTAACATTTTTAACAGAATTTTTTTTCCATTTTCCAACTCCCTCTCCCCGCAAAAAAGGAAAATATTTTATATCAGATTGATTCAACTCAAATAAAAATATTTTTGTTTCTTAAACTGAATCTGAATGCTTCATTTCAAATTTGTTCAATACTAAGCAGCATTTCCATGTTGTGGAATGGTGTCTCACTAAAATTTTCCACTGAGTGCTGATTTTTTCCACCTAGAGCTCCCATTACTAACTATGGGCCAGGTTCTGACAAGGCTATGTCACCCATGATGCAACACATTCCTGTCTGATTAAGCAGCATAGTACATCATGCAAGTCACTGAACCATGGAGAAGTAGGACTGGAAGGGACCTCCAGAGTTCATCTAGTCCAACCCCCTGCCTAAGGCAGGATCATCCCTATTCAAACCATCTTATTCAAATCCATAATCTAACCTCTTAGCAAAACTACACAGTCAACCATGACACATCACAAGACCTAACACCTTAACCTGCCATAGGTAAACAGGGGGACCACAGTGGCCAATAAAAGTACTTAATATATGTTCAAGAGATCCCAGGAAGAAGACCACACCTTTCACTAAAGAGGAAGACAACGCCCCCCCCCCAGCCCATACCAATCTGACCACAAGATAAATTCCTTCCTGACCCCAAATGTGGCAGTCAGTCTGACCCTGAGCAAAGGGGCAAGACCCTCTAGCCAGGAACCTCTGGGTTTAAGTCCCAGCAGTAACACTGGCACACCCAGTCAAAATCCCCAGTCTTGGCTGCAGCCAACACCCAATGCCTCTGAGGAAGGCTTAAAAAAAACCCACTTGACACCTAGCAGCAGAGGGAAGGAAGAATTCCCTCCCAGCCCCATGTGGCAAGCAGCAAAGCCCAGAAGCAAGGGCAATACTCATAGTGGGAACAGAAGCTTAATAAATAACAGACCTTTTTGTAGGTCTCTGGAAGAAGTTTTTCATGACAAATGGATGGAGAAAGGTAGCTCTAGGTCTGCTGTTCAGCAGAGACAGTGAACTATTACTAAAAGATATGAAGAAAGAAGACATCAATGCCTACTTTGCTTTGGTCTTCCCAAAATAAAATAAACTGAAATTAGACCACGAGCAGAATTAACATCAGCCAAAAAGGGGAAGAAATACAGTTTATGATAAGTAAAGAAAGCATTAGAGAACTTCTGATTAATATAAATAAACTTAAGTCAGCAAATCCTGATGGAATTCACCCCAGGATGCTGAAGGATGCACTTGAAGACATTGCATAAGTCAACATTTCAACCAGGGGACACATAGATGCTCCTGGCTGAAATGTTTCAAATGCTTCGGCCTCCTCTGCAGAATGTGCTAGAGCAGGTAGAGGGGAGGAAAGAGCCAAGAGCCGAGCAGACAAGTAACTGGGGGGCCGGGGGGGAGAGGCTCCCTAGCCCTGCCACCAGGAGTCTGACAGTCCAGCTCCAATCCCCTCTACCTCTCCCTTCCCACTCTTAGCTGAATGGAGCTGGCAGTGGGGCCTAGGATTCAGCAGGGGTCTGGCCTGCAGTGGTCTGGTCTAAGTAGGGGAGACAGAGGGTACATACAGACATTCAGGGAGGTTAGAGGAGGTTAGACTGAGTTAAAAATGGCCACCCAATCTAAGATAAGTCAGGATGAGGGGGCTAGCAGGGAGCCTCTTAGGAGGCTCAGGGGAGCTAGTGGGGTTTGTGGGGGGGAGGGGGTTGGTGGGGTCTGGGAGGATTTGGCAGGATTGGAGGGATAGCAGGGGTCCATGGGAGGTTTGATGGGATGGTGGGAGCTAGTGGGGCCTGTGGGGGGCAACAGGGGTGTTGCCAGGGCCCTAGAAGTTTTGGTGGGATCAGGGAGGCTATCAGGCGATTGAGAAGAGGTTGATAGGATCAGTGAGGCTCTCTTATCCTGTCAAACCCCCCATGGATCCATCCAGCCCCTCTGCCCCAATGCTGCCAAACTGCCCCTAATCCCACAAAATACTCACAGGACTCGTTTTACCAGCATTCACCCATCCCAGGAGCCTGACTGAAGTAAGTCAGGATGGGGCTCTCTCCTCCCCAGCACCAGGTGCTATTTTAGCTCCCCAAACAACCCGTCCGCAGACAAAACACCACCACCCCATCACACCTGCCCCTCCCCCTACCCTGACTTACTTTCTTGGCTCCCAGCACTGGCAAACGCTGGTAAAACTGGCACTGAGAGTGGCTTGCAAAATGGAGGCGGGGGGTTGGTGGGCTCAGGAGTGGCTGGCTGGTCTGCAGGGCAGGCTGGGAAGGTGTAGCCATCTGGGGGTGGGTCATGGGGCTAAATATAGCCCAGTGCTAGGGGTGTGGGAGAGCAAAACTGCAGTCCCAGAGCTGGGGCCAACAGCTGGGCTTTCCCAGCCCTGGGGCAGCGCTGGGAACTGTACAGAAGTTCAGTTCAATCAGTCTCACTGGACCCAGCCTAAGTTAGAATACCTCCAAGGTAAGGTTAAATTAGATCAGGTTGGACGTTTTTAGACAGAACTAACCTTTCTCTACAGTTCACCCTTATATTGACTAAATTAGGGGTCTAACTGTAAGGTCCACACCTGGGCAAACTAAGTTAGACTGAGTGGCCATTTTTAATGTGATCTAACTTCCCCCAAACCTCCCCAGACATCTGTACCTAGCCAGAGGGTCCCAGTGGGGACCTAGCAGTGGATCTCAAAGCAAGGCCCAGTGACAGGACAGCAAGGAGGCTGTCCACCCACTCTCCTTCCTTGCATGTCACAGTCCTGTACAGACATAATTAAAAGTGATACACTCCAAAATAGCACCTCACTCAAACAAGTACTATTTTGAAGTGTTTCTGTCACTTTTAGAATGTTTTGAAGGGAGGGGGGTGTAGAGAAGGCCCTTTGAAGTGTTTTTAAAGGTGCTTGAAATGTTTTGAATCTTACATATAGTGGCAGCCCAGGAGGACTGGAGAAGGGCTCACATTCTGCCCATGTTTAAAAAGAGGGAGAAAAAGAGCTTGAGGATCTAGAGACCAGTCTACCCAACTTCAGTACATAGGAAATTAGTAGAGCAAATTGTAAAGACATCCCATTTGTAAATACCTGCAAGATGAAGGGCTGATCACTAGCACCTAGTGTGATTTTATTAAGAATAAGCATATTTATGAATGATGTGGTTTTATTAAGAATAATTTATTAAGAATTATACCAGACAAAATTTCTTCATAATGGGACAACTGGCATGAAGGAATGTGGTAAACATAATACATCTGGAATTCAGCAAAGCTTTTGGAAACCGTCCTGCATGCTACTCTCATAAGTAAGCTGGAAATAGAATTACCATTAAGTGAATACATAAATTAGTTGAATAGCTACAAGCAAAGAGCAGCTGTAAACAGATCAATGTCACACTGGCAGATTGCCTCAAATGGGGTGCCGAAGAGATTTGTTCTGGGTCCAGCGTTGTTTAACATTCGTATTAATTATTTGCCTACAGGAGTAAAGAGTGTGCTCAAACTGAAAGGGTTTGCAAACATTTTGGAGGAGAGGATTAACATTCCAAGGGATCTTGATAAACAGGAAGATGGATAATCGATAGCAAAATGAGATTCAACAACAGACAAAGTATAATGTGGTACACAGACAGAGTGAAAGCCAATTGCACAGATACGGTGGTAGGATAATTGGCTTGGGATGACACTGCCAAGAAAAGTCTGAGGTTTATGGTAGATCAGGAACTCAACATGAACAAACAATGAGGTGCTGCCACAAGACAAGCAAAAACAATTTTGGATTTCATAAACAGAAGCCCTGAATGCCAGACACAGGAGGTTATACTGTCAATGTAATCACTACAGTTCAGGCCTCAGCTCAAGCACTGCATCCATTTTGATGTTACATTTAAAGAAGGACAAGGCAGAGTGTTCAGAAATGAGTTAGAAAGATGTCAAAAGGACTGAAACACAATCCATAGGTTGCAGGACCTAGGCACACTTTGTTTGGAGAAAAGAAGTTTAAAGGGAAACTCGATAGTCATTCTCAAATATTGGAAGGTCTGCCATAAAGAAAATGGAGAAAAATTGTTCTCCTTTGGCACAGGAATGGGACAAGAACCAATGGGTTTCCACTACAGCAAAGCAAATTTAGACTTAATGGCAAGAAAAGTAGGACAGAGGAACAAGCTTCCTAGAGAAGATGTAAACCATCCTTCACTAGAGATATCCAAAAAAAAAAACCCCAAAATAGATAGGCTGGTCATGAACAGTGAATCCTGTTTTATAGGAGGTTGGATTAGATGAACATTGAACTCCCTTCCAACTCAGTGATTTCATGATTAGAAGTTGAAAGAAGTCCAGAACCCAAATCCCCTTACGCAATATCTCAGCCTGCCATTTTGTGTATCATACTTGTATGAAAATTAATTAAATATTAGAGACAAAATGTATAAAGTTTATGTTTTGCCCATCAATTGTTTTCTTCTGTCCATGGAAGAATTCTAATTCCTACAACTATATCTGCATTATGAAGGTATACTGTTGCTTAATAAGATGTGAACAGTTTCAAAAAGGGCTGAGTAAAGCATAGACACTCTAGACATGTGTCTAATGTCCCTAGCTTCTGGAATCATGTGATTACATCAGACTATTTTTAAATAATAAGGCTCTAGTCCTTGACATTGTATAGGAAAACTTAAAATAGAGTATAACCACTGCAGTGAGGCCTGCACAGATCTTGATGGGATAGCTCAGACAGCTGTGAACTTTCCCATTCATCTCAATGACTCAAACTGTCCAGAGACTCTTTCACAAGAGGGCTTGGGGCGCAGCTGAAGAAAACTGCAGCAGGCCCAGCCCATCCTCCAAAGCAATACACCTTGGCTGGTAAGGTAAGCACTAGGAACAGGATAGAGCTAAACGGGATCCTGCTGGCATTTAGACCTCTCAGAGATCCCTTTTCTGCAAGGGAGAAGAGATCCCTGCTGCTCTCAAAAAGAAGAGCTCCAAGCTCTTCTGGAAATGTTCAAAGCTCACTCCTACTTCCACTTGAAGCAGGAGGAGAGAAAAATTATGAGGCCCAGATTCCCTGAATTGTGGTGTGCTTCAGGCTCAAAAAACCTGTAACTTGTCCCTTGATTCAGATTTCTCAATAGATATCTGTTACTTCCATTAGCTCCTTTCAGTGCAGAAAGATTCTTAGATATTTGAAGTAGGCACTCTTACATGCTTGGCTATTAAGAAAAAGGGAAAGAAATATCCAGGTCATATCAGCTGCTTTCTTAACACATTGGATTAGAATGCAATGAGTACCCATGAAAGTGAGCAATGGCCTTGCTAAATCTTAATTTGTCTTCATTTTTCATTAAAGACTGTGCAATACCATTCTGATTTCACCAGATGTCCATAATACTGTGTTCTTTTTGGATGGATGGAGTCCAAATGTCTTTATCAATCATGTCAAAGGTAGATATACACATAATTAAACGTGTAGAAGAAAATCTTTCATCCTGTTATACACAAAAATTGGACTGATTAGCTCGAAGTACTAGGCCAGCAATATGGCATATATTACATATCTAGTTTTAATTAGTTCATATTTCCAACAATAAAAGCAGCCCTTGAAGAACTTAATTGAAAATACTTCTAATTTCCAACAACTGCAGTTAGCATATGCTGGCCAGAGGATGGTGAAAAAGTTCATCTGTGTAACGATGAAGTAGTGATCTGGTTGTCAAATGCCAACTGTAGAATTTTTTTCTTGTTCTAACCTAACAGAGATTTTAGTGGCAATTCATTTGCCTATAATTTATAAGGCTTGTAGTCTGGACATTCTAAATGGGTATCCAGGGGTTGAAATAAAAGGAAAATGATCCCTGTGCCACTGAAACAACATAAATTTGTGGTCTGTGTTACAGCTTTATCATCTGGGAACACTCCCAAAGCTAGAAAGACATGAATTACACTTCATTTCGCTAACTAGAGTTAATAGCCAAGATATGCCCAACATAATAACCCAGATTTAAAGTCATTTAGGGCAAAGATTTCTAAGTTGTTTCATCTTATGTTAAACATTAACAAATGATGTCATACAAACCAAACAAACCACAGTTGTGAAATGTTGCAATTTTATTTTTATTGTTCTACTTACCATGATACTTTGTTTTTTTGGCAACTGAAACACAAAGCAAGATGTTATGTTCCTTAGATTAAGCAAGCATTTGGACTGACTAATGAGCATTCTAGTGTGGCCCTTTAGTCATAGCAAACCACAGTGCTCAACTACAACAGTAGTTCAGTGTACATCTAAACTGACAGGCCCATTTTCTTTCAACCAAAACACATGCATACACTTTTATCCTGCTAACATTTCTTTCAAGAATGATGCTTTAGGAAGCATAAATGAGAATGTAGATAGAGGACAAAGCAACATATGCAATTAGCATGGCTGAATAAACTCCAGATCATTGCTCCCAGGCGCAGCATT
This sequence comes from Crocodylus porosus, assembly GCF_001723895.1. Taxonomy (NCBI): domain Eukaryota; kingdom Metazoa; phylum Chordata; order Crocodylia; family Crocodylidae; genus Crocodylus; species Crocodylus porosus. The sequence continues at coordinate 59,270,417 of NW_017728943.1, forward strand.
TACACATAAGCCCAAGACCGTAGCATGTTGCAGCCTCAGCTGGCAGGGGTGTGGGGAAGGTCAAGCTGCTAGCCCAGAGCTGGTCCACCTAAACTCAACTTGCTACAGAGGGGGCTGGCTGGGGAACAAGGGTGCTACAGTGTGTGCCTAGCCAGCACAGTAGCACCCTTGGCCCTAGCCAGCCCTTGTCACCATCTACACATGAACTGCAGTGCACTAAATAACTCTTCTGTAGGATAGAACTTGTGTCAAGCATATCCTACAGCAGAGGTAATTAGCTTACAGTGTAGACAGTGACACCTTATTGCAGAGCTAATTAGTCAACTCAATGGTAAAGTGCACATGTAGATGCCCCCAGGGGCTATTAAATAATCTGCTCATAGCAGAGGAGAGGCACTTCACTACACCTTATTCCTCACGAAAAACCTACTGGTGGGATTATCTCATCATAAATATGCTTCTTGCAGCGCTTTTAGCTCTGTATTCTAGTTGAATATTACTTTCCATTAGTTTCCTTTATTTCTTAAAGAACAGTGGTATGGCACTTCTCAATAAGTGTTGCTTAACATTTTAACAAATTCATTGTTAACAAATCCATTGTTAATCCAAATCCTTTTATCAAAAAGGATAAAAACAGTATGCATGCAGTTTTTAAAACAACATAACATAGTTTGGGGTGAAACAAATAATGTATAATTAAGTGCAACAGGTCAAAATTAAGCTGAAAGCAGGCCAGTTTCTTCTGCTTGTTTAGAAGAGATATCTCAGACCCTGTACAGATGTAACATTTGAAGCACTTCAAACACCTTTGACGTGCTCCAAACATAACCCTGTAGAAAACAATTACTATTCAAAAGTAATTTGAAATGACTGCAGTTCCATGTATAGTTGTGTAATTGCGTATGCATGCTCTATGGCAGTGGTCTCCAAACTTTTTTGATCGCACACCCCATCAGTAAAAAAATTTTGAGCACGCACCCCCAAAATATGTATATTTATATAATTATAAATAGAAGTTATAATATTTTCTTCCCGCACCCCAATGGATCATCTTGTGCACCCCCTGAGGAGACCACTGCTCTATGGAGCATGACAGAGGCTTAGTCCACCATCATCCCACAATGCTCCACTCCCCCAGCCCTGGAGGGAGGGGGGAGAGCAAGGCAGATTGTCAGTGAGTATTCCTCCTGTACACTCCACCTCCTCTCTCCCACTGTTCCTCTGTCTCCACCTTCACTGGAACTGAAAAACTGGAGGCCCTGCTCCCCCTTTGCCTCTCCCCATTCTAGCAGAGGGGCACACCAGGAGAGAAGAGGTGAACACTTCCCCTGTGGAGAGGGGAGCAGAGATGCAGGACAAAGCGGTCCTCAGGAGACTAGGGAAGTGTGGAGCACCTGGTGACACACCCCACTAAAACTAGAAGAAGCACAGAGGGTAAGAAACATTTTTTTCTCCTGATTCTGGCAGGTGGCATTCCAGGAGAGTGGAGGCAGAGCACATAGGAGAGTGCTCACTGGCACAGTACCATAGCAAAAGCAGTACACTGGCATCAAGCACCTTCCCACAGAGGCAGGGGAGGGGGAGGAGGGCACAAAATCAAATGCAAATAACGTTACATAATAGCACAATGGGCATGTTGTGGTGGGGATCTGCACGTGACCTGCACTGGGCATCAGAACACACTCTTACTCTTCCCTGTCTAAGTTGTTCCACTTTGCAAAGAAGAGCTTAAGGTGGGCCACAGAGAAGAAAAGAAGCTTCCCCAAGCCAGAAGGTAAAATATTTACCTGATGGGGTGGGGAATCCTTGTTTCCAATCCCTGTTGCCAATGTTTTGTTCTCACTTGGACAATAAATCCTTCTCTTATCACATGGGGAACATATTAAAAATAAACTCAACTTGATCAGTCCATTAATACACAAAGCAGTCAGTTTTTCTAGTGAATGTGGCCATTTTACTCATTATCCATAGAAGCTGGTGAGCCTTCTATCTAAAAAAGATATTTCAAATTTCAGCCACCATATTATGATGGAACAAAATCTAAGAAATGTAACACCTTAAAATTCAGAACTTGAGGGTCTCATTCACCAGTATGCTCCAAATACTTTGTGCTGCCACAGAGTAAGGCAAAAAGCAAACAAACAAACCATCCACCCAGGTTATTTGTGAGCTAGATATACAACTATTTCATATTGCCATGGGATATTTATACATTTGGTCCTGAGTTGCCTTTCCAGGATCTCTGTGTACACACTGTGACACCTGATAGTAAGCATTTACTTTTTACTAATCACTCTGATAGCAATTTAGAATAGACAGCTATAACACTGATAAAATGTCCAAAGAAAGCTAGGGAAATAAACATGAGTATTTGCTTGGTAGCCTCCTTAAATGAAAGAGGGTGTCACACAAGCTTATATTTACAACCTACTGGTGACTTCAACTGTATATACATTGAGGATATCATCCTCTATCACATTGAGCATCTCCTGAATGGTGATGAGCACTCCAATCTCTCATAGGAATTGAGGTCATTCAACAGTCACCATCTTAACCAAAGAATCAAGCCTGAAGCCCTGATATAACCTGAAGAAAACTTACATAATCGGGAAACAAGGAGATAGCTGTGTTGACAAAAAAAGAAACCCAAGAGATGGTATACTCCAAAAGACTCAGAGATATTGTATATAATGGCAGATCATCTAGAATGCATATTTTGAATCCTATGATAGCATGGCATTTATAGTACAATCGTTACTGTTTGGAAGATCATGTTCAGTGATATCTTTGCCAGAAACTGAAATAGGATATATGTCTTTGTAAGAGAATTTGTATCTTCAGACAGGTTCATCCTGATACTGTAGGACATTGTGGATGATGGATACTATACTTAGACTTTCTTAAGGAGAAATATGTTCCTTGTTTGAAAAATTATTTGCCAAAAAGGTAATAATTAAAGGTAATAATTAAAGGTAAGCATGTGTTCTCTTCTAGGTTGGCGGATCTCCTCCAGCGGGCTTTAAACTAGGCTCGTCGGGGGAAGGGGAAGATGAGGGCAGAGGAAGCATCAGACTGCCAGACCAAACAACACTCACAACTACAGCCCAGCCCAGACCAACGAGTGAAACAAGCAAACAGGTAACCAATGGGGGCCAGGGCAATGCTGGGACTAGGGGGGCAGTACACACATCCACAAGAGGCCTCAAATGCCTCTACACAAATGCTTGTAGTATAGGAAACAAGCAGGAGGAACTCACCCTCCTGATGGCTGACACCAGCCCGGACATAGTGGGGATCACAGAAACATGGTGGGACTCTACGCATGACTGGGAGGTGAATATCAAGGGCTATAGGCTGTACAGGAGGGACAGGATAGGAAGGAGAGGTGGGGGCGTGGCACTCTATATCAAGGAGGAATACACATCCTCATTAATT
>NW_017728943.1:59273862-59276126 GCF_001723895.1 Crocodylus porosus
GAGGGATGTGGACAGCATGGAGAGAGTCCAGAGGAGGGCTGCTTGCATGATCAGGGGGCAGCAGGGCAGGCCCTACGAGGAGAGGCTAGGGGACCTGAACCTGTTCAGCCTCCACAAAAGAAGGCTGAGGGGGGATCTAGTGGCCTGTTATAAACTAGTCGGGGGGCATCAGCGGGCATTGGGGGAGTCCCTGTTCCCCCGTGCACTACCAGGAGTGACCAGGAATAACGGTCACAAGCTGGCAGAGGGCAGGTTTAAGCTGGATATCAGGAAGCACTACTTCACAATCAGGACAGTCAGGATCTGGAACCAACTTCCAAGAGAGGTGGCCCAGGCTCCTACCCTGGGGGTTTTTAAGAGGAGGTTGGATGAACATCTTGCTGGGGTCATCTGACCCCAGTATTATTTCCTGCTATAGCGGGGGGTCGGACTAGATGATCTGCTCGGGTCCCTTCCGACCCTAGAAACTATGAAAAAAAAAATCATTTGACACTAACTCATTCCTTTCCTTTATATTCTATAGTTGAAGAAAGACTACATCATATTCAAGCAGTTATCCTCCCCATTCCTAGAAATATTCTCTGTAAAAAAGTGAGGAAAGGAGAGAAGAATCTGTAGACAAACCACAGCTGTTAGACAGAATTATGTCTAATTCAGGCCAAGAGCTAAAAAGAGCAAATTTCTCTGCTGAAACTGATGTATTATCTGCTTTCTTTGTGGGAGAAACTAAAACTAGCTTCCTAATGCAAAGCCACTCTCTATGTATCTACTGTTTCTGGGTTAATGAATCATAACACCACCTTTCTCCTCTTTAAGTAGCAAAATAATTAGTCTTTGCAACAGCAGGTCACTTAATAGCAATAATCAAATCAATCTCTAAAATGTAATTCCAGGGAGAGAAATAATATATTCATCTTAAGAGGGAATATATTCATCTTATAACAACAAATGAGCAACTTGCTTTAACATGCATTTCTCCTAGCAGAAGGGGCTGCAAAGTTCTTGTACTGGCGTGGTATTAAGACGTGGGCTATTAAGCCTTCCTCCTGGGTTCTGTAAACAACATGCTTTAAGAGGTTATCCATATGGAAAATACAACTTGTTTTTATGAGCAGGCTATGATCAGAACATGAACGATAAGCCAGGTTCTTCCATATATTCATGACACGTTTCTTAAGAAAAATCAAATTTCACTTGCAATGAAAACTGATAGTTTAAGCAGAGGTGAACTAGCTTTTGGGGCTAGGTGAGCAAACAGCCAACTGTCTGTAATTCTACACTACTTTTCTGGCTGACAGTTAGTGTCTGAGTTCCAAGTAGCTGAAAGTAAAACAATTTCTGTAAAGCCTCTTGCCAGAAAACAGGGGAAAAAATTTAAATACCTGTCTATATTAACAGAAGTCCACACCTCCCTGAAGAATCATTCAAGCAACATTTGCAGTCTTAGTGCTCATGCTCTGTCCACACTCTTTAAAGCTAATACAGTAGCTATGAACTTTAATACTGTGTCTTAAGTTTATTACATTCATTCAGCAAGGTCCCAATGAGCCAGGACACTCTACCATAGCTCCGTTATAGGGACTACAGGTCCCCGCCAAGTTGTGACTTGTGGATTACAGCTTTCTGTTGCTAGATTAACACAACAAAAATTTTCCAACCTTTACTTCTAAGGCAATGGGAGTTCTACCTTTGACTTCAGTAGATAAATGACTGAGCTCAAAAGACTTTTCTCGGTAGGACTGTTGAAACTCCCTCTTTGCATTTCTGAAGACGTGGCTACATGCCCATAAAGCAGTCATGCTGTTTTAACAAGGATACATATGGGAGTGACTTTGCATATCCCTAAAAATCAAGGCAGGAACACGCAGAAACACACCTATGAGTGTAATGTATTGTAACTGTTGAGTGTTGGTTCCTGTTTGGCCTGTGAACACACACTGTACTTTTTGTGGCGGGCTTACCAAAGCAGCCTGGCGCATCTGGGCTCAGAGCATCCTCCTTGTGATTGATGTAACACTTCCATCAATCAGGCAATTCCTGGGGAGGGGTGAAGCAGAATGCCATCTCTGTCTCTCCCTAAACTCTGCTGTCAGACGGATGCCTAATCTGACAATTTGGTTACCATGGTCACTGCAGAGGGCAGACACCCCTGGCCCCATCGGCTTCAGGTAACCCTGAGTTGTAACCTGAGCTGGATAGATTCCTGAGGGGGGCGGGAAACCTGCTCCCTCTGCCTACGTCACTGGCATCACACATCTGGGTTG
>NW_017728943.1:59276226-59286149 GCF_001723895.1 Crocodylus porosus
TGGGTTGGGGCTTAAACTCCCTATTGTTCTAAGCAATGGGTGGTGGCCAGAGACCCTGCCAGTCTACCCGGCAACCAGTGATGCATTTCAAATTGGTTGGCTGGCAGCCAACAGCTGCTGGCCTTCATTGGATCAGGTAAATGAGATCATAAGTTAAGGACTGCCCAGGAGGCAGGGCAGCATCCATGATGAGAACTCTCAGAGAAACTGGAGCATCTGAAACTTCCTCTGTCTCTTGAAACTTGTGTTCAGTGAACTGCTTGCCTCCAGAGGGAATCTCCACTTGCCTCTGGATGATACTTGAGAGTAAGCTACTTGAGATCTAACTACATGTATAGCTTCCAGTAACTTAGATGCATGATCAAAGGCTACCATGCCACTATTTGCTCTAAGGGATTTCTCTGATATTGGTCTACCCTGTACCCTATTCCAAACCTACTCCTTGTAACCAATAACGTTCTCCTTTGTACCTAGTGTGGAAGACTTATTGAGAGAGGGCCTAAATTATGCCTTGGGGTCCCCTTGGTTTGGCTGACTAAGGGAGACCACTATTTGTGCTTCAGACTGAGGGAAGCACCCCAGGTTCTTGCTGTGTGTTGAGTACCCCTAAAGGACTACTAGGCCTGTGTTTCCCAGGGGACACAGGGCTAAGATCAATCCAGACCCTGGGTGGTGGCGGCATTACCCCCAGGCTTGCAGGTATGCTCCAGAAAGGGGGCTGGATGAACCTGAGGCACCCCCAGGGAGGCACTCAGAGCCTACAAGGTGGTTGGGCGCAGTGACATGGGTGGCTCAATGCAGGAGCACCCCCTACTGGCCCACCACAAGGGGCTTGCCCCACCCCTAACCAGGGTAATGCAGAGAACCTAGACCCGGTTGAAGTCTGCACCCTGCTTCAACCTAATTGGCCCAGTTACAATCCAGGGGTGAAACCTCCAGATAGAATTAAAAAAAAGCCCAGCACATGAGTGGCTGCCTTGAGGGATGAAGGAGAGGACCAGGCAAAAGAAGAGCTGGCCAGCAGGGCAGAGCTGTTGTCCCAAAGCGCCAGAAGACCCTCCTCACTGGACAGAAGCCGCACGTGACTGCGACCTGCAGCCCTGCCACTGAGAAACATGGCATCAGTGCACGGATCAATGTATGGGGTGAGACCCTGGGAGGTGCACGAGGCCACTTGGGTCTGCAACCCCAGTCGGTGCACAGGACAGTGCATGGAGCCAAGATTCTGGGAGCTGCACAAGGCAGCTTGGGTCCCCAATCCCTGGCAAGTGGCTAGGACACAGTGCCAACAGCATGGCACAGAGCAATCCAAGAGGGATCGGGACCACTGAGAACCACTCAGAGTTACTCGGTTCTACAGCCACTGGCACTGGGCCTGTGGCTCAGTGCATACCACACTGCATGAAAGGTCCAGGAGCAAACTGAGCCCCAGCGCTGCACAAGGCGGCCTGGGCCCCCAACCCCTAGCAGAAGGCAGAGCCCTTGGTGCGCATGACAGTGCATAGGACCACCAGTGGCCAGCAGCCCAAAGGAGCCACTGGCCTCAGAGGCCTTGCATGTGAGGAGCAATTCAGCTAAGGAGGGATGCGGACCACCCATCCAGGCCCTGGAGTCATGAGTTGCTGAGGGAAGGATTCCTACAGGGGAGGGATAATTTCTCCCAGGTTACTAAGGGACTCCTAGAAGGAAAGCCAAAGGGAGAGGGCCCTTGAGTTTAGAGGCTCTCTCAGGGTTATGAAAGGCCCATGGGGTATTAGGGTTTTTTCTCCCACCGGTCCCTGGAGCGCTCACAAGGCCTCACAGCCTGTCAAGGCCTTGGGGACCCTTAAAGAATTAAGTTTTATTTCTGATGGTAGGCACCTCATATTTTGTAAGATAGCGCCTTATATTTTATTATTCTTGTGTAATGATAATTGTTGGTTCATTGACATATGAACCCACTGAAATCCTCCCACCTGTTGCTTATCTGTTCCTGATTTGTGTTCATCTGTACTGGTTTATCATTAGCCTGTTCTTGTTTTTTGCTTACCTGATCCTGATTAGTGCTTACCTATATTGATTTGTTACTTACCTGTTCCTGAGTCGAACCTCTAGCGGTAGTGTATAGTCCTGTCCCATCCCGTCCCATTCCCCCTCCCCCTCCCCCCCAGGGGTTCTGCTCTTAGAGTATAGATTTATTTCAAAGTTGTATATTTGTAAATATGTCTATTAATATAACTCTTTTGGTCTATGTTTATTAATAAATCTGTATATAGTTAAGTCCATATTGTCCTGGCCTGTCTCTATAGCAAACAGAGGGAAACTGGGGCTTCAATTGCAGTTTCCTCTCTCAGCACTCCTGCCTAGCCAACACTTCCCTTCCATTGGAGGAGGGAGCACTTACCCTGGTGTACCTGAGCTACATTATAGTTTTCAAAGGCCATAAAGTAAAAAAGATGTAGAGAACTGTTCTCTAGTGCAGAGGTTGGCAACATTTTCGGACAGAGTGCCCAAAACACCTGCAACCTCAATTTATAAGATGTTGGCATGCCAGGGGCAGTCAGCAGAGGGAGCCACAAGGTGCCTGATCCTTGTTGTGGCAGCACTGCCTCAGCCCTTTTCCTGCTATCTGCCCCAAGGAATGCATACCAAGCAAAATGCCTACCCCTGCTCTAGTGAGTGTTCAAATATGTGGTGGCTCCACTGCCCACTGCTACTGACGCACAGGAAGTATATTAGTCTATTGATCATTTCTTGGAATATTGAAATTACACAACTGATAGTGGTATAAATTGAAGCATGATGGATTAAATTAAGCTAATTTAGAATTATGTGCTAACGTAATAAATATATTGTTTAAAAGGAAAATATGCTGCCTCAGTGCATGCCCATTCAGGTCTGCCAGATCTACAGCAGTGCAAACTCCTGATACTTATCACCACTACCTCTGCCAGGATCTCTCTCTACTGACCTGAATAAAAAGCCCTGAGAATATACTTCCCTAGCTTCATTTCAATGCTGGTCTGGATAGCAGATTCCTACTGGAGCTAAATTCAGATTTTCAATCAAAGGGAACAGTCACCAATGTCTATTTCTTCAGCAGCTTTTTTTCCCCCCAGTGACAGACTCATAAAACATTTCAGTCATATCAGGCTTGCCATCTACTTGAATAAATTAGCCTTTAAAATAATTTGTCAATCCTTCTACATCAACAACATTTATTTCATTAATTGGAAGAATTAGTTCTTTGTAGCAAGTCAAAGAATGTGGAGCCAAAATATACTGTACTTTTTCCCAAGTGACCTGGAGACCCTTGGACGAACTCTTGGGGTGCCATTAAAATGAATAGTTATACAGAAAAAATATCATTTTCATGTTTATTTAAACATAACTACCTTTCCAAAAAAGGGAACTTTCAACATTTTTTAACATCTGGTTGCCTTATTTTTTAGTTTGTTCCAGCTATGGTATGAGCAGAACGTCTTCAATTTAAAAAAATACAAGTCTATATTCTTATTCATATGGATAAGAAGTAATGCAGAGAAGGAACAATGTATAAATACTTCTTTAAAAAATATTTCAAATCTGGGTTGTTAAATTTTTGAGAGTCCAGTTCTCTGCTCAGTTACACTAATGAGGTCAATGTAGTTACTTAGAAGTTACAAATGCATAAGTGAAGGTAGAATTTGTCCCACACTAAGCCTGCTAGACACTGCTGTATATTAGGCTTAAAGGAACTTTATTACAGACTAAAAGCAAGATGGATTATAGCTGGTAAACTAACAATGTAATTCTGGTGCTGAAATGGCTAAGATTGATACCCAGATATTACTGTGATATATGCAGTAAAAATACATGTTATAGATTAGAGAAAGAAATGTGATAGCAAACCTTCCAGACTCAAGTATATGTAGCAAACTAATTGTAATATTCTGTGCATTTATAGTACTCTACACTGAAGGATCTCTAAGCATTATTAAACTCTATTCAAAAATCCTGAAAATAGCTCTATAGATAATTAATATTAATTATCCTTATTTAAGCATGTGTAAACCGAGGCACAGGGGATAGGGACAGAAATTATACATAAACCAGCATAAGTAATCAGAAACTAGTTCAGATCTGTAACCCAACAGAAGTTCAATGCACATAAAGCATTTTCAAAATGGCCAAAACCAGTTTAAGATGAACCTGGATGGATGTAGTATCAGACTTAACTGATTTAGATTAAATAGGTTTATTAAATTTCTGCCCCAGATCCCCCCCAGATTCAAGTTAACTCACAGTCCACCAGCATCTCAGGATGCTTAGCACGTCCCTCACAAACCCTGCCTTGCAGGGTGAGCAGGTTAGCTTTGGGCCAAGCTGTCAGCTCCTGCTGAGTAGGGAGACATGCTTTAGTGCCCCCCAGCTTCTGGTCTGGGCCACTGAAGGCCTGTGGCTACATTTCCATAATCAAAAGTGAATGTATGTTCCCTTGCTTATCGGTTCAATCTGTGAAGCTTAAATTAACCTGCAAAGATTGAATTGGTTCAGCCTTAGGCTTTTTGCCTGTCTGTGCTCAGTCAGAAAGATTAACAGTTTTTCCACCAAAGTCATAATTCATCTAAGTGAATTAGTAATGAGGCTCAGGACACTAATTATTATTTATTATTTGTATAGTACAAGTATAAAGGATCCCTAATCCATGCAGAGGACCTTTCTGTACCTTATTTCTAGTCTGAATTTGTATAGCTTCAGATTCCTGTCCTCATTTTACCTTTTTAGCTATATTAAAGAGCTGTTTGACTATCAAAAGTCTGTTTTCCTCATAGATACTTGTTGACCATGATCATGTCTCCTCTTAACCTTCTCTTGGGTACACTGACTAGGATGAACTTCTTTATTCACTCATTGAAAGTAATGTTTTATATATCTTAAAGCATTGTTTCTGAATCCTTTCCAATTTTGTAACATCGTGCTTAGGTGGACATGCTATTTTTCTAAGGCCATATACAGAGGAAATGCTGTCTCCTAATTTCCCTGCCTATATACCCAAAGATTGTATTCACTTTCTTAACTACAGCCTTATGCTAGGTGCTTACATTAAACTATTAATTTATCATGGCTCCTAAGTCATTTACAGAATCTCTGCTATTCAGGTTACAGTTCTCTATCATATACATATAATTCTTAAATAAATGATTTCACATTTGACAGTGTTGAAACCCATTCCATTCAAATCACCTATTAGAAACCCAGGTCAGTCAGCATAACTGATATGTAATCATCATTGGTAACCACTTCACCAATTCTTATGCCATTTGCAAATTTTATCAGCAATAATTTTGTATTTTTCTTAGGGGGCAGGCACACATCACAATTGTGTGTAGTCCTATGGTGGTTGAGCTGGGAGCAAGGACACCAGTGGTGGACAGAAAGATGGCTTTTATTGAACAAGCTGCACAAAAGAGCTTGTGGATAAAAAGAGCTAACAAAAGGATAAAAAGGGAGCAGTAGGGTTCCAGCCACATACCAAAGCAGCCAGTTACAACAGTTTGTTGATGTATGGAGGGGAGAGGGGCAATGCAGTCTGGGCTGCCCAGAAGACTGGCCAGATCCACGTCACAGAATGATTGATGTCCACACATAACACCGAATCAGTTCAAAACAGTATTTGATTGTCCAGGTACACTTCTGAACTGTTCCAAGAAGAGCTACATCAGTTTAACAGGCTTGTAAGTCTGTTCATGTCAGCTTTAAACCACATTTAAATCATTAAGTGTTAGGTGTATCTGTGCTCTCATGGAGCACTGCTGAAAATGTTGAATAGCACTAAATCAAGAACAAATCTCTGAGGAACCCCACTGTAAAATCCCCACTGGATAATGTTTCCCCCGGTAATCAGTCAGCTGTTTTTTAATGTAGTTATGGGAAACACTGATTCTGTATAATGCAGAACAGAGTCATAGGAAAGTACAGCTGGAAGAGACCTCATGAAGTCATTTAGTCTGGACCTCTGCTCAAGGCAGGTTCATCCCTGACAAACCACCCCAGCAAAGTACCAAACATGGAGACTCCATTACTTCTGTTGGCAACCTGTTCCAATGCTTGACCACCCTCAAAATCAGAAAGTTTTTCTTAATCTCCAACCTAAATTTCCTGTGTTTCAACTTGAGGCCATTGCTCCTAGTCTAACAGCTACAGATAAAACAGTCTCTCTCCATCCTCTCTATAATCAACCTTCACGTATTTGAAGACTGTTATCAAATTCCCCCCTCAGTCTTCTCTTCTCCAGACTAAATAACCCTAGTTCTTTCAACCTTTCCTCATAAGATATGTCTGCATATAGCAAAGTCCAAGTCTTATTATATCAACTCAGTAAGCAAACTTGTAATCTAACAAAAAAGAAGAAAATCAAGTCAGCTTGATGAAACAAGGCCTATTTTCTGTAAAACAATGTCAGTTGGCATTAACTGTGTTACCATTTTCTAATTATTTATTGACTGAATCTCATAACAGATTTTTTATGACTTTCCTTAGGATTAATGTCAAGCTAACCTGCTTATGGTAACCTGAGTCATTCCACTTATATTTTTAAATACTGGCACAAAACAACTTTGTTCCAGTGCCTTGAAATTTCTTCAAAATCCCAAATGTTCCAAATCTAACATTTACATTTAATATCCCATAAAATGGTTCAAGTGGAATATCAACTCCAGTTCAGTTAGATCCCTGGACTGTGGTTTGGACATATGTGATTATCTTTTGTAAAGTTTCCTCACTCAGAATTCTTCCTATGCTTAGTTTCTTGAGAGGAGTATGATGTTTCATAATGACCTGTGTTGGAATTTTAGAAACAACCAGTTTCCTATTTATTTTGAATTATTTAGTCACCATTTTTAGACAAGTATTAAGGTTTAAACATTAAACTATCTTGAGCACTTCTTACATTTGTATTATCACAAGCTAATTTTGTGTAGAAGCGTTTTTGCTTTCCTCTTGATTGTAAAAAGGAATGCTTTTCCTGCTGTCGCTAATCAGAATACAGTGATAAGTAAGGCTAGGGACAAACTTTACACATAAACCAGTTTAAGTAATCAGAAACTGGTTTAAACCTGTAACAGAACAGATGTTCAGTGCACATAAACCAGTTTCAAAATGGCTGAAACCGGTTTGAGATAAACCTGATTGAATGTAGAATCAGACTTAATTGATTTGGCTCAAACCAGTTTATGCAATGTCTGTCCCAGAACCCTAGCTGGTTTAAATTAAATCAGAGTCCCCCAGCATCCCTGCATGCTCTCTGCTCCACAGGAGGGCTGGCCCTCACCTCTGCTCCCTGGCTGGACCTTGGCACAGACTTACAGGCACAGCAGGGTCTGCTGGCTTCCCTGTGCCTTCCCTTTTTCAAAGGACAGCCTCCATTTTATCTTATTTTATTTTTATTTTTTTTGCAAGCATAAATCTGTCCCTATATTTTTGTCCCTTTGACCAACTACAGGCATAAAAATATGTTTTAAACATTTCCAAACATAAAACTGCTCAGCAAAGAAGAGTGGACCAGGCCCAGTTGAAAAAGAGTTTATGTGACATTGTCTGGGTAATAATATTTGAATATGGGGACTGGGTGTAATTCTTATCTCCTCATATTATAACAACAATAGTAAGCCTTTATCATCCCAAGGCATGGTACAAATCTAAACTTACTAAGCCTCATAGCTTCCCTGTGAAGTAAATATTTTACTCATGTCCTACAGAACAGAAATCTGAAATAGAGAGGGTTCAAGACCAAAAAAGGAGTCAGCGAACGAGAATTTAGGAATGCTGAGCTTCTGATCCCATGGCCAGACCAAAACTCTCTCTGATCATGGTTACTGATTTATACCAACTATACCAAACTAGTACACTACCACTTTGTTTTAGGCAGAAGAAATAATTGCTTATTGTCTGTCTAATCCTTTTGCTGATTGAGCCTTGTAGTAAGAGTGAAGGGACCCTTACTTAAAAAGAATAAAAAGATTCAGATAAATTAACAGGGAGAAGAAGTATAATTCTCCCAGAAGTTCCCTGGATCAGAGCAAAGATGGGATTGTAAGTATTTTCAGCATGTGCCATATTTAAAGCCTCAGCAGTTCACTGCAGCCTTGCCCATGGCTTAGACCTCATAAAGTACCTAACATCATGCATTCAAGTAGTCCCACTGAAGTCAAATCACTGCTCACGTGCTTGAAGTTATAGAAGAAGTTTCCCTGGACTGGGACCTCTATTATAGCAGTGACACATTAACGTAGACAGCCAGTTTGCACCTATACGCGCAGCTTGCAATATTTTTAGACTCAAGGCACCCCGCCATAACTGCTGTGAATTGATCAGCACCCCAATTCAAAAACAATTTTTTTTTTATTACAGTGCTTACCTCTTTGCAGAGGGGCCTAGCAGTGGGGCCCAGTGAGTGGCCAGGCAGGGATGAGCTTGAACCTGTGCTTATCTCCTCACACTTCACAGCACCCTTCAAAGGTTCCACATCACCCCAACTGAGAATCACTGCTCTGTACCAAGATCTATCCATGTCTTGAAATAGGTAACCGTGATGAAAAAAAGGTTTATACTAGAAAAGTTTACACTTATTTTTCAGCAAGACTGAAGGTCTGCACATGCCAGCAACGATATACAGGCCAGCAACCCTGTCAGGAGCTCTGCACTGCGTGGCACATGTCTCATTCAGGGCAGAAATTTTTGTTGCTCAAGAGAAGCAGGCATAATTCTCAGTTTCACTGACTCTCAGACCTCTATCCACACATTTCTACCCTTCAAAAGCAGAAGAATGTGAAAAGAGAAAAGCTGTCAGAAAAAAGCAAAGCTTCCGTGGAGCTGATGGATGTTCAGGACCTGATTGGGTCCGTTCTTCTTCCTTCCTGTGAAAGATGCACCAAGTGGGGGAGCAGCAGAGATTACACTGGGCTGGAAAGGCAGCATGGATTAAAATGCTGGGCTATCAATACAAGGAACATTAATTGCCATAAAAAACCTCCTTCTGGTATCCCTTAAGAAGCCAGGGCAAAAGCCATACCCTTTAACCCCACCTCCAGCCCTCATGAGCCTGCACAAAGAATTTACACAAGGAAACACTGCCTATACATCAGAAGCTTGTAATCTATCTGTTACATCAGAGTATGCAACATAAGCCAGGTATTGCACATTCCCACTCACTAGCCATACATTCAGATAGCTGAGCTACCATAGTAGCTGAGAGATATGAATGCTAATGCAGGTGTGGCAAGTCTAGTTTCAGTCCTGGGTTCATGAAACCTTGCTCAGAGCTGCCATGAGCTTTGATTAGACTCGCATATGCAGTCACACTGATACCAGACACAATGTTAGACTCCCAAAAGAGAAGGCTCCAACTAGAGAGACTGAGAAGCAGTTCCCTCCTTCCTCTCACCCATACAATGGATGACTTACTCAACCTGGCCTACTGAAGCCTACATGACCTGGGACCCCAAACAGTTGTCCTGGCTATTTTACCTTAAACTGACTCTGGCTAGCACTTGTGCAGTAGCACCATTTGTTAGAAATTACGAATGGTTTTCTAATGAGGAATCAGCCTCTAGGCTAAATGCCTTCTACCAGCTGAGAAGCATACATATAATCTCTACTGTGTATGCTTTTCAACATGCACTATCGCTTCTATGAAACACAGTAAGCTGTTTTAGAATAAGACTGGCTGACAACATAATTTTGTCCCAACACCCATGCAAGTTAATTACTAAGGACAAGGCAAACACGTCACGGCAAAGATTTATATGGGATAGTTTGTTTCATAGTTTCATAGTCATAATTTCATAGTTAGTAGGGTCGGAAAGGACCTGAGCAGATCATCAAGTCCGACCCCCTGCCATGGCAGGAAAGAGTACTGGGGTCAAACAACCCCAGCAAGGTGTTCATCTAGCCTTCTCTTAAAG
>NW_017728943.1:59286559-59294769 GCF_001723895.1 Crocodylus porosus
CATCACCTTGCACTTGTCAGTGTTGAATCCCATCCTATTCTCATCTGCCCACCCCTGTAACCTGTCTAGGTCTGATTGTATCCTATTCCTTCCTTCTAACGTGCCCACTTCTCCCAACATCTTAGTGTCATCAGCAAATTTGAACAGGGTGCTTTTTACCCCCTCGTCCAAGTCACTGATGAAGATGTTGAGCAGAGTGGGCCCAAGGACCAAGCCCCGGGGGACTCCACTGCCCACATCCCTCCAGGTTGAATAGGACCTGTCCGCCACCACTCTCTGGGTGCGACCCTCCATCCAGTTGGCGACCCATTTGGTTGTGTAGATGTCTACACCACAGTCCCCCAGTTTTTTAATAAACGGGATGAGAGACAGTGTCAAAGGCCTTCTGAAAGTCCAGGAAGACTATGTCCACTGCTATCCCTGCATCTAAAGATTTGGTGACCTGGTCGTAGAAGGCCACCAGGTTGGTCTGACATGACCTGCCTCTAATGAACCTGTGTTGGTTGCCCCTAAGCATAATCTCCCCTGCTGGCCCCTCATGGATATGCGCCCGAATAATTCTCTCAAAAAGCTTACCCAGGATCGAGGTAAGACTAACTGGCCTATAGTTCCCCAGGTCCTCCTTCCTCCCTTTTTTGAAGATGGGAACCACACTGGCCCTCTTCCAGTCCTCTGGCACCACACCAGAGCACCATGAGTGCTCATAAAGCTGTGCCAGGGGTCCTGAAATGACCTCAGTTAATTCCCTCAGCACTTGGGGTGGAGATCGTCTGGACCAGCTGATTTAAATACATCCAGTCCCTCCAGAAGTTCCCTGACTAGATTCTCCCTGACCCTTGGTCTAGGTGCACCTCACCTGGGGCCTAAGAGGGGCCCGGTGGAGGGGGCTGATCCAGTCCCTGCTCAGGAAAATGGAGGCAAGGAAGTCATTAAATAGGTTAGCTTTGTCATCTGGTGTGACGATCACATTTCCTAGCGTGTCTTGCAGGGGCCCCACGTTACCCGGTACCTTCTTTTTGCCCCCGCTATATTTAAAAAAGGACTTCTTGTTGCCTTTGATCCGGGAAGCTAGTCCCAGTTCCATCTCTGCCTTGGCCTTCCTGATTGCCCCCTGCATGCCCGAGCAACTGCAGTATAGTCCTCCCTGGTAATGGCCCCTCCCTTCCATTGTGTGTGTGCCTCCCTTCCATTGTTTAGCTAGGAGACATTCCTGGATGCTTTTGGTGAGCCATGGGGGCTTTTGTGCCCTCCTGCTCCCTTTGATCCATGTTGGGATTACCTCCCTTTGGGCTTGAAGGATCTCCTTAAGAAGCGGCCACTCTTCTTGGACACCTGGGTCCCCTCCCCTCTGAGACCTCAGTGCTTCCCCGACTGTTCTCCTTAGCTCATTGAAGTCCACCCTCCTGAAGTCCAGGCCTTTGCTACCTTGCACTGGATGGTGAATTCCAGCAGGCAATGATCACTGTCACCCACATGGTTTGGATAGGGAAGATCCTGCCTCAGACTGGGCACTGGACTAGATAACCTCTGGAGCTCTCTTCCAGCCCTGTTTTTCCATTATACTATATTTATATTGTAGAGACCTCATTTTACAATGAGAAAGCTCCCCATCATTTATCAGTAGTATCACCTAGTAAAAAGTAGGGTTAGTGTGAGGAAAAACACATACACATCTCAGGTGCTTAGGCAGACTTAAGACAGTAGGGTTTCAACTTCTTATCTTTGCCACAGTCCCACATTTTAGAGCTGTCGGCACTGCTGTGTGTGGTCTTTGAAACCAATGCTGCTCTGTGGCGGCCAGAAGAGAGGAAAAATCTGCCTTTTTATTTATATAAAACTGGCTACAAGTTTGTATTTATTTAGAATAGAGTTTAAACTGCGCTTGACTCTAAATAAATAAAACACATTATTTTCCCTCTCTACTGGTTGCCACCAAGCCGTGTGAATTTCAAAGACCACACAGACAGCAGTGGCAGCTCTAGCATTTGGCTGTAATGTGGTACCAGACCAAGGGAGGAAGCACATCAGGAACAATTTAAAACAAGGACCGAGTATAACCCCTTCATCCATAATAACATGCCAGTGTATCCAAAAGCATGTCTGCTGCTTCCACATAACCACAAACTCATGTAGGACAGCCACTTCTACTCCCACTGAATAGAAATTCAGGGTGTGTCCCAGTGAGCACGACCTATCTGCGGCACCACATACTGCACACGCTGCACATGCAGGTGTCCCCCTCATGGCTACTTTGCAGCGTGGGGGGTGTGGGGAGTTGACCCCAGGAAATCCCAGGGTCAAAAAAAAGACCCACACCTAAAAAAAAGCAGGGCAGCACACATGGTGGCAGTATACACCACCCAAAAGTGGAGCCTGGCTGGCCAGAGCCACACTGGCTGCCGGCCAGACTCCCTGGTGCAGAAGTGTCATGGCTGCAGCTCCCAGAGGCCCCAGCACCCAAGGTAAGGCTGCTGGGCCCAGCACCTCCCTTACCCCACCCGGGGCAACATGCCACATGCCAGAGTGCTCGTGGCAAGGGCATTCCACAGGTACAAGTAGCAGTGGCACAAGGTATGCTGCTACTACTTGTCCCCAGGGAAACACATGTACTTGCTCATGGGGACACAACCTTACAGTCCACGTAGTTCTTATCTAACCCTGTGACTAGTCTATCTGAATAATGATGATTCAATGAGAGGTGAATGCTGAGGACATAGAATAGGAAAAGCAAAAGGACAACATACACAGAATGGGCCAAGTGTTATACATTTCAAGATTAAGTTAAGTAGAGAGAGAAAATTAGGGAAACAGCTCAGATTTATCAGCTGATGCTATCACTCAAAACCAACCAGGTTTATATCTTTGCAAAAATAAACACTGAAACAGAGGGGGATGTTTCCTAGGGGTCCATTTCTTTCTCTTCACAGAATGTATTTCTGTGGTATAACCTTCTCCCCTTCCAAAAAAGGAAATTAATCTCTCCTTCGTGTCTGTGAAGCCACAAATACCCACAACCAAACTAAGTTTACTTGTCTCTGGTGCAATTCCAGGGATGAATTGAACTCAAGTTTCTATATAAGAAAGATTAGCTGTAAAGTAATTGCACAGAAACTCCCTCATTTCCTGACTCAAGGGTGAGCATGATCTCACTGCCTGATCAGCAAAGATACTGACTCCCAGCTACCTCCCACATCTGATAGTCCCACTTTACCCCACATAGTAGGTAATTGGGTAACTTTAGATGAACCTATGGGTTGGCTCTTTGGCAGCGCTGGGTTCCTTAGCAGTCTGTCAGTGAGGGGAGACACCTGCTGCAGCTCTCATGTTTGGCCGATAGTTTTAACTCATTCTTTTCCTGCAAACAGCCAGCTAAAAGCAGTCTCTTTTTTGTTCACATGCGGTCTATTCTTGATAGACATTACATGAAAATGTAACTAGTCATTTTCTACAAAATAAGGCCTAAGTCTCTACTTGGAGGTACATCCTTCTCTTCCATCTAAACAGCTAAACTTCTAGTTCCCCTCTAACTCTTGGTTACTTCTTCCTCCCAGCTTTTAAGTTTACCCCTCCCAGAGTAAATCTCAGAAGTCTTGCTGTGAGAATACAACTAAATAGCAATTACCAGGACTTCTTTCTTGGCATGGCTCACAATAAATCTGTTAGACACAAAGGGCTAAATCTTGATCCCACTGAAATCAATCAGTTTCTTCCTGATGCAAGTGAGACCAGGATTTGTCTTTAAATCAACAGCAGAGCTCCTCAGTTATGACCTGAATGGGTGTGTCTACACGTGTGCTTTAATGTGCAGTAGCCTATTTTAATGCTTATTAAAGCCTCACTAAAAACATTCTATTTAGTTAATACACATTAAAATAGGCTAGTGTGCATTAAGCATCACTTAAAAACCATTGGCATTTTTGCACATGCTCGGGGGGGTTGGGGGCAGGCAGCAGCATTTTAATTAGTGCAGCTCTGAGAGCCACGCTAATGAAAGCACTGTAGTCTCTTATGTATCAGCATCCCCTCACTTCAAAATGGTGGTGGGGGTGCTTGACCTAAAGCTTTCTTGATGAACTTCAGTTCAAGCACCCCCACCACCATTTTGAAGTGCAGGGATGCTGATACACAACATGTGGGAGGCTGCTGGAGCATGGTAATTCCTACGCTCCACCAAGCTTGATTAATCGAGTCTGCTCCAACACGCTATAATTACAGAACATCAGAGCAGCCTCTGTGCTCATGTAAAGGCACCCTGTGTTATTTTGTTAAAGTTTATTAAGACAGGCCAATGTGCATTTGCCGAGCACCTCACAATGGAGGCACTAGATTTAATGCACATTAACTAAAGCATGTTAATGCCCATGTAGCCACACCCAATGACAAGTTATAATACTTCTGTTAGATCTCTAAGGAGCCTGAAAGCAGAGGGGTCAAATTTTCCAACTAATATGAAATGCAATAGGGTAGTAATTTAAAAAATGTATTTTAATTGTATTTTAATTTTTATTTTAAACATTTGTTTTAAAATAAATTTTATTTGTTTGTTTGTTTGTTTTAAATAGAATGTATTTTAATTTAATTTGAATTAAAATTATAATTTTAAACATGCTCACTAGAAATTAGTTTCTACTACTTGCAACAGCCATAAGACAACAACAACTTTGATATCTACTAGCCCAGAATAGATTCAAAGTGGTGATATCTTCCATCTTTCCAACACTGAGCACAAACCTACAACAAAAAAATTGGCATCAAGTGTTACAGTTTTCCTAGTGAAAGTTTCTAGAGCAAGACTGAGAGCAGGGAGAAAGCAATAGGGCTACCATGAAGTCACCCTGAAACCCACACATTTTTTCCAAATAAGGCAAGCTTTCAGCTAATATAATTTTTGAGGCACTCAGCCAAACTTGAAGTGTGAGAGATACAAAATCCCACCACAAAAAATCTATGGCTCAGCATAAAAATACCCTTGGCTTGGATGTGACTGCTGGAGGAAAGGTCAACAGATAGTCCTCAGTGCTGACTGCTGAGCATGGAATGACAAATATGTAGCTGCGGAGAGGCAGAGAACTTTAGAACAACAAGGAAAACTCCCTTGCTAAGGATGCCGCACAAAGTGCAGATATCCTGGTACTCCCTTCGCTATTAAAAACTACAAACCATGTTGAGATGAGAAGAAGTCAGGAAACTTACCTAGAGTCATCATCTTCTCCACTGAATCAGTGGTTATAAGCCACAGACAGGGCTGGTTCAGACAACGATGACAAACAGGCAGCCAAACAGGTCACCAAGGTATAGAGGTCACACCACTAGTCGAGTGGTATCTTCAGTCTGTGTTCCAGTGGCACCTAACATGACTGATTAATGGTTTTGTGCTGGCTGGAATCTCAGTGAGAATCATAATTTGGGCTGCACGTAGGGCTGGGATATATCCTCCTTTGTTATAGCTATATCTAGGACATTTGGCAATTATTAGATCTTCCTAGTTATAGTAAGCTTCCACCCACCCCCCTTTCTACTTCTAGCTGCATCATTTACACTTAACACTATTCAGAATATATCCCCTCAACTCTCTTCCTTTTCAGCTTTTGAGGCACAGAGGACTGGAGTAAAGTGAAATAAAGTTTTAAAATACTTCTAGGGCCAACTCCTTTTGAAAACAGTGGCATGGGTAGTGTTCAAGAAAGGCAGAGACTTCACCAAAATGGCTTAAGTTGACAGGTGCAAGCTTCCCTATCCATTACATACCTGACTTCTAGCATCTTTTGCCTCTTCTGGGCTAGGCCTCCTTGTAACACACTGTACCAATCCCTCAGCAGTTTGGGGTTATCCATTCTTCTGGGATGTAGCTGCCAAACTCAAAACAAAAGCATCAAACCAATGAAAAGACAAGACACATGAAAAACCAATAAAATTACCCAGTCTGCTATCTAACCTGACATACTTTTGCTTCTGTTCTAGATCAGAAACCTAGGGTGCAGAAAGATGTGATAATTTTTACCTGATGTGGCCACAGAAAGCAGATTATAGCTATAACCAAGCACAAATGCATGGCTGCAGGCCACTTCAGAAATGGTCAATTGAGTGAAAATCTGAACCCTCATTGTATGCATGCTGTATATACCCTCATATACACCACTGCATGAGGGCTCAGAAGAAGACATTTTCAAAACAGAGCTTCTTCTGCAAGTTGTGTCTGCGCTGCCTCCCAGCCTGTTGTTATTTTCAGAATGGGAGGGGGGAAGGGGAGCAGAGGGAGTTTGGTTTGGGGTTTTTTCAGCCCTCACTGGATAGTGGGGTGGGTAGATTGGAGCCCCCCTGAGGTAGGACTCCAATCCACTTACCATACCCTCCAGCACTGGCTAGGGAAACCCTGGAATAAGCTCCCTCTGCTCCCTTTCCCACCCACCCCCACTCTGAAAACAGGGACAGACTGGGAGGGAGGAGGGGCCATTGCTACGGGAAACAGGCTGCAGGCTCCCATCCAGCAGCTCAATTCCCCTTCCCACTGGAACCAACAGTGAACTTCTGTTTGGTCTGGGGGATCATTGTAACTCAGAAAGCTTCCTGCAAAGCCTTCTCAGTACACAGCAGGCAGCTGCACTTCTGTCTGCACCCCTAGAGTTTGCATTTAGATACATGTATCAAAATAGTATGGATAATATAAATAAGCTTATATAAATGTGTTTTAGAAGTAGAAATGCTAACTTAAATAAAATTTGCAGGCAAGGTGCAATAATCCCCAATGCCGACTTCTATTTGCCTCCTTCCTAGAGTAGTTACAGTACATTCTTAGTCATCTGAACCCGTTTGGAAAGTACTCGAAAAATATTCAGATATCTGAATTTATTGTGCTAATTAAACCTGCAGCATCCTGTCAGGAAGGCCACCTGATACCACACAATGCATAATGTAAAGCCATACCAAACTTAACAGATGAGATCTTGGATTCAATAAACCTTAAAGGAGCACCATGCTACAAAAAGTTACTCAATCTAACAGCATGAGTAGAGATACAGTACTGTATTAAATAAAACTTTAAAAGGGAGCAGTTTGTTATTCACTAACACCAGCCACAAGTCAGTAAAACAAAAGCTGCTGTTCAGATGATCAATAGCTTGCATAACTGGGGTTGCACATTAGTACCTATTAGTACCACTCAGAACCACGCAAACATGTCTTCAAAAAGGTTTTCTACACAGTGTATTTTTTAACCAGTTGGACTTTTTCCATTTTTGGTCTTCCTTCATGTCTTTGGATGGGGGAGAGATAAAACCTGTATTTAAAATTCTCTTTAGATACATGAAGAAAAGCCTATTTATAATCCCATGTGGTCAAGAAATTTCGTTCCACCATTAGATATTTTAATTTCCTGTTCATTTCTTCTGGTGCAATTTTCATTTCCCTTACTATTTCTCTATTCTCCACAAAGAAATTGACAGGTATGTCCATTTGTGTCATCAGTTTCCTAGACACCTTTATGAACACTGAAATAAATAGCTAAGTTGGAAGACAGGAATGGTGATTAGCAATTTTTTTACCTCCTCTGCCAATAAATTACACTTACCATTATTTTAAAGCACTAGTATCTCCTTCTTGGGCAGCTTCCCTTTTAGGACAACTTTACATTAGCCCACTGAAGCATTCACAATATAATTGATCAATGTAACTAGCCAAGGCTTAAACACTTCAGTGCCTTCCTTTTGCCATGCTGATTTGAGTAAAGATACAGCATACTTGTCTGTATTCCTGCTAGCATTATTCTAACTACTCTCTGGGGAGGTGTTATCTCTCTCACTATTTACACAACAAAGCTAATAAGAAGGAAACAAAAGAGCACAGCTGAGTCTAAATAATTGTGTTTATTAAATATATATCACCTTCAGGGCTAAGCTACATACATATATGTAGGGTTCTGGTTATAAAATCTGGTGGCTTCCAAAATATAAGACATAAGAGCCAATAAAGAACTCCAAATTGTTGAGGGGATACTAACCACATCCTGCACATTAAACTGGGTCCCAGAATTCTTGATACATCCCTGAGTAAGAGTACCTTCTTTGTGATTACCAAGGAGCTAGGAAATCTTTATGATTGTTAGAAGAAGCAGGAGGAACTCGCCCTCCTCCTAGCTGTCACCAGCCCTGACATAGTAGGGATCACAGAAACGTGGTGGGACTCATCGCATGACTGCGCAGTGAGTGTCAAGG
>NW_017728943.1:59294780-59340715 GCF_001723895.1 Crocodylus porosus
CTTTCCTGCCAAGGCAGGGGGTCGGACTAGATGATCTACCTAGGTCCCTTCCGACTCTAGCTACTATGAAACTATGAAACTATGAATTGTCAGTACTTTGGAGAATGGACTAGCTCTTTGCTTTGTATTTATACAGTACCTAGTGTTACCAGAAATAATAACCATAATAAAGTATATAAAAGCTCTCTCTTGTTGAAGTACCATAGCTGTCAAAAGTTAGTGAAGTCTAAATATGCAGTGTCTTTTATTTTACAAGATATGCTTTGCTTAAAAAGACCAGACCAAACACAACAGCACCAGCTACCAACAAAGTATGTACTGTGTTAAACATTTCTTTTGCATGCATATATTTTTTTTAATTTCTTCTATATTACTTACGTTCTCTTCACATATAGGTACGGTTAAGGCAGTCAGGCCAAGAAAGACCTAACACATCTTGTAAGAGATTTTTTTCCCCTGCTGCCTAAGTGTAATGAAGGGTATGGACAAATGAACACATTATAGAGAGCTAAAAGGGGGCAGGAGCTTACTGCCAGGCAGATGATGTCTAGGAAATGTCCATTTGCTCATACCTAACCTTTAGTAAATGAAGGGTAAACGAAGGCAGCTTATCCCTCAGTGAAATGGCTAGGTAGTTACTGTGGTTTAGGTTCCACTTGCCACAGTGTAAAAGTGGGTACAGGGACCATTATTATGGAAACACTGACTTGGTAAAGTCCCACTCCCTTTTAATTCACTGTAATTTGTTCATTTGTACACCCCATTTGTTCACCTCTATGTCCCTCTTCCTTCCAAGGTAGCAAACCCTGCTTCCATGGTAAATGTAATCTACATAATAAATCCCATAACCTAAAGGAAGCTTCTGTGAAAGGATGTATAATAATGTCAATACAATGCACTTGCTTAACTTCCAGTATGGAGGGATAGACTGTACCAAATCTTGTGAATGCACATGGAAGGCCTAGAGTTCCAGAAGCTTTCTCTACCTCTATATCGTTTTGTAAGGAGTAATGACAATCAAGTTCAGAAGAAGAGGCACTGGTCCCTAAGAGTACCTCCAGCTGTGCCGGACTTAAGAAACAGAGTGAGCTGGGATAGGTCTAATAGGAGGTATGATGTCACCCCCTTCCCCACAAAGCAGTCCACAGACCTGGCCTCAGCCTAGAGGAAATATATAGTGTTCCTTTTCAGCACATAATAAAGCTAACCCTCAAAAACACTCACCCTTTAATCCCAGGATTTCTCACTACAATGGAATAGCCTTACATACCATTCCAATGTCTGCCACAGCTTAGAGTAGCATTTCACTCTAACCACTATTTCTTGCCTTATAAAGTTATTCAGGTCTCTTCTAGATGTTAACCCAACTGAATGTTTCTGTAACATCTGCCTAGAGACCTTCCAATTCATTTTTCCACATCACAGCCTATTGCCATGGAGATGTTTCTGATGTAGATACATGATGAGGTCATACAATCTCATTTCTCACTGGGAAAAAGATTACAAAAGAAAATTCCACTTATTTTAAGCTCTGGGAAAAGTAATTCAATATTTCAGTTACCCCTAAAACATCATTGTGTTGTATGTTTGAAACAAAGTCTTCTCCTCATCATATTAGATGGGACTGGAAATATTCCACACAAAAGAGATACACGCAAAACTAACATTTTGCTTCAAAATTAAAATCCTAAATTTGGCTTTTAAAAAAAGCCAATCCTGTCAGTGCGTTGCTACTGACCCAGAACTTGACAGCAACATACCTGATTACCATTAGAACCAGATTGGCTTTTCAAAATATTTCCCATAAAGGACTGTGTGCATGGCAGTTCCTCCAGGTGACCTGACAGAAATGACTGTTGCATATGAAGGTAAAATAAAGCATAATAATAGTAATCATTTTAGCTGTCATTTGGGAAAGAGATTGATAAACCCTAAATAATATATCTAAATGGAAGTTATGGAAGTTAGAGCTTTATTTCTAGATAAATGAGGCCATTAGTATCCCAGTTACTAATTGATAGCATTGGTCTTCCATGATAAATCTCACGTGTTCTTGGCTTTTTATGTAGTGGTCACCACACCGCATATCATGGCCACTCACGACTTCATGGCAACAACAAGGACAGAACCCAGGTAATTCTGCTGAGAAAAAACCTACCGATTTAACTGAAGAAAAATTTCCACTAGCTATTGACAGTGGACATGTAACTGAACAACTGAGATTTCACGCTATAGAGGCAATGGGATCCACTGGTGTCTCTTATAACGTATCGTTAATATTTGTATAGAAGTAGTGGGAACAGGTTGACCAGATCAGGACACCATCATTTTAGATGCTGGAACTACATAAAGAGTGCCAGTCCCTGCCCCAAAATCTTTCAACTTAAGAGACAAGACAGATGCTACATCAGAAAGGAAAATAAGCAGTGCGGGTGGGTACAGGAGACAAGATAACCAAGGCAAGGAAAATAATACCGTAAGTGGTATGTAATCCTTAACCAATCAGGATAAGTAATCACTACTCACTACCTGCTATTACCAGTAGACCATCACTTGCCTACATTTGTACTCTGAAGTATTTATGCAAGGTGCCTAAACAGACTACAATGAGAGAAAAGCAGTTTAAAATGTGACTGCAATTATGTCTTTTTAAACATTCCCTTTATTTCAGAATACACAGTGTGTCAATCTTGTGTTGCTTAATCCTAAAGCATACATCTCTGAATTTTGGACAATCAAACACAACCCTTATTATCTTTTACTTTTCTCCTCTGTGCCTAATTTCACTAAACTTATTTGCTGAATGAAACCACAGTAGTAAGTTACCACAAAAATATAGTTTGGTTTTTCCTTCTTTGACTTCATAATGTGTTCATATCTTGTCTGTCTTGCCTTTTAAGTCTGTCAGCTCAAAAAAAATAATACTAATGCTGTGATATACTTAACAGTCCTCTTTAGCCATATTTGTAAGTCATTTAAAATATTGTTTCTAAAGTTCAGATAAGCTTTCATATTTCACTTCCATTTGTGTAAAACTGTGTGGGGTTATACCACAGGTAGTAATGAAAATTAAATAAAATTGAGTTTGATGTCTACCTTATTGATTCCAGACCCAGTTCAGTAGACTGTGACACTTCAATGACCTGCAAATTCTGCACATTATAATCTATATTTTACACAAATGTCTTGTACCAAAGACATGAACTAATTCTTTCATTGGCAACATCCAAAAGAAAGATACAGGCACTGCCAGAAGACTAACACACAAGTGGAGGAGAGATGTTTTCCAGATGATTTTTAAGGACACCTTAAGGAAAAAAAGTAATTGTGACTCGATACTAATTTCATGGGAATTACATTAGAAATGAAATATTATTTTTGGGACAATATACTGTATTGGGACAATAAAAATATCTATTTGAGATATGTATGAATAATAGACTGTAGTGGAGCTGCAAGAGCCAAAGTACGGTAGCCTTAACTTGGTAAGCCTATTTCTGTAATAGAAAGCTTCAGGGGTAGTTCCAGAGGGGGTGCATTGGTGCAGCTACACCCCCATCCCTGTCAAATTGCCTCTGGGGACTATTTTAAAGTCCTCAAAGCAGGTAAGAACCCTCCCTGCTTCACCTCATGCTCCATGTTCCCCTACCTGCCACTTCTGCTTTCCTGGCTGTCCCAGGAGCTGGGGAAGCTTCAAAGCCACTCCTGCCTGTTCCAGCCAGGCTGCATGAGGACTGGGCTCCAGAGGGTTCCCCCTCCCTGTACCTGCTCCCAGAGCACTGGGCAGGATAGGAGAAACCCCCTGCATCCATCATCCCTGCTGCTGCCGCTGTTCCCAGCTGAGCCCAGCCCCCCCACAGCCTGCTTGGAGCAGGCAAGAGCAACTGTGAAATTTCCCACACCCCTGGAACAGCAGGAAAAGCAGCAGTGGCACATGGTAGAGGGGATGGAACATGACTCTGAGCTTGGAGGGAAAATGGGGAGGGGTCCTTACCTGCTTTGGGGAATTTTAAAGTCACCAGAGGCTCCCACTGCATGGTTCTGCCCACACTGGTTGTGGGGGGAGGGGGCAGGAGGGGAAGGAGGCTGGGGACAGGGGCTGCAGCCATTCCTGCAGCTCAGGTGTCTGTCCCACACTGCCGCCCACCCCCTTTGCCAAATCCTGGCTCCACCCCCAGAAAACTTTAGGCACATTGTACCTGATCCTGCAAACTTGTCTCAAAGCAGTCACCCCATTGTCTCCAGTGGGACTACTTGTATGCAGACTGACTACTCCTAGACATAAGGTTTGGCAGGATTGGGGCCAAAATTATCATGATGGGGAGATACTCATGCATTAGTCATGATTTTCAGTCTACTGTAATCCCTTAATTCTGTCATTCTGAGGGTAAAGGCTTTTGTTTAACAGCAGTGCCAGAAATAACCATCTGGAATTGCATATTTATGAAATGGGGTCTTAGTGACTTATTAGGATCAACTGGGCTTGAATTAATGTTGGCTAACATTCAGAGTACCGAGTGGGCAGAATGAAACATCAAATATTTTTTAAACCTTTAAATAGCTGTTTGTTGTATATTTCTAAGATATTAAAAACACATGAGCACATTGGTCTATAATTTTCTCAGCTAGATATAAATAATATACTGTAGAAAACTATGTTATTTTTGCATAACTATGTTATGTTCTTACTCTCCTTATATTTCAGTGCCTGTTGCATTACCTCACACCAGCACCCTTAAAGCTTGATCCGGTTACCAATGAAGTGGCAGAGAATCAGGCCCCAAAACCAGTTCTTACAGTGAAAAAGTAGCTTGTTAAGCTGAAGGCCTAATCCAGCTCCATATATACTCTACAGGAGGTTTGTCACTAAGTCTGATGGTAATAGAAGCAAACCCTAAAAGGATGAACTGCTTTGAGAAAAAAATATTTCCTAGGAAGGAAGTATATAAAATTAACATAGTATTGCATTGCTTTGAAATAATACCTCCATTTCTATTTCTAACAAGATGGCTGAAGAAACTCGCAATTTTACAGCACCATTTTTCCCCACACCAATGATCCAAATTCAGTTGTGGTTGGCAGACATATCAAATTGTTACCATCAGTGATTGCACCACAACATATGAGAAAGGAACTGGTCTCACTGAATGTGTATCCATCCTGAAGACAGTAACCTAAAACAGGACTTAGTTAGGGCTTAACAAGTATCTAGTTCTTGTGCTGGCTCTCTGCCCAGGGAAGCATACAATGCACCTAAGCTGTATTCTCAATGCATTTATAGAGCCCCTAGTTACGTTAACCTAGTCCTTTATATAAGCACTAAAATTACCTACAAAATTAAAGGTTTGATCGCACTGTTTCATATAGCCACAGCTGAAAAAAGTAGTTAGCATCTGTCATTAAATGTACCTAGTATTTTCAGGTCCCTTTTATAGTTATGCTGTCTTTGTGCAGATATGTTGGAAGAAATACGTATCAGTTAATTTTATTCAACTAATTTATAGAGCCCTAGATCCTTTCACAAAGGACCGTAACACAAAACCATCCTGTAAGGCATCTTAACTGGTTCTAAAGATACAAACTACCCCCCAATACAAAGCCAGCGAGAATAAACACAGCAAGCCAGGAAAAGACCCAAAGACTACCAAGACAGACCATCACACCAACAAAAGGGGTGTTTTCAAACTGATAGAAAAGGATGTTAGCAGAAGCCAAATTACAAGCAGGTCAAAGATAAGTCAGTTAAGGTCATGGGACCTGCATGAAGGATTCCAGTGGACATCCTTTCAGAAAGAAATTCCATTGATGAAGGCAGGCTTGTACAAACATTCGTCATATTAGGTACTGAGTAAATCTAAAGACCAAAAAGAAACTCAAGACAACAGACCATATCAAGTAGTATGGAACATAACAAGACAGAAAATCACTCAAGAACTTAAGAGTTAGATTTGGCAGGGCTTCACACATTACACAATATAGATACAATTCTAGATATATAAAGGGTTCAGTCCATCTGTTGCTCTGCCTGTAATGCTCTTGGAACATTCTGATTGGTTGTCTCAGCAGCCAATCACAATGCTTACTGAAACAAGCAATCAGCATGCTCTGCACAGACTGCCGCCATGATAGCGAGGATGGAGGGGACAGAGCGGTGGTGGCAGAGAGTGCTGGTGGAGGGGGACGGAGGGAATGGCAGGGATGGCAGAGAGCCACCATGACAACAGGGACAGAGGGGAAGGAGCCCCTGCTCTGCCCCTCCGTCATGGTGGCGCTCCACCGTCCTCCTCTGCCCCCACCATTCCCTCTGGCCCTGGAGGCGGAAGCAGTACAGGGTACTGGCAAAGGGTGAGAGAGGGGACAGCAGGGCAAGCTTCTCCCCCCACTACCCACTCCTGGGAAGCGGCAGGGGCGCAGGGTGGTGGGTGATAGCGCTTCATCCCCACCCACTCCCCCTCCTCCATCATTCTTGACAGGCAATTCACTAGTCAGTAGCATAACTAGGGTAGGACAAGGGGGGCACCCACCCCAGATGCATACTATGAGGGAACAGTAGAATTCCCCCCGTCCCCGCAATGGGAGTCTTGGTCATGGCTCTGAATTACCCCTGCCTGCCCACAGGAGAGCAGTGCCACACCAAGCACATGTCTGGGGATGGGGGGGGAGGGGGAGCAAGCAG
The DNA here is from genome assembly GCF_001723895.1 of Crocodylus porosus. Classification (NCBI taxonomy): domain Eukaryota; kingdom Metazoa; phylum Chordata; order Crocodylia; family Crocodylidae; genus Crocodylus; species Crocodylus porosus. The sequence goes on from NW_017728943.1 coordinate 59,301,457, forward strand.
GATCGTCTCCTGGAGCCTTGCAACCCCATACCCAATATGTATATATTAGCAGGGGAGGAAGCAGCTCACAGAGAACTCGGCCACAGGGCTGCTGCTGCTGGAGTGGAGCTGACACTGCTACAGTGCCCCAGAAGGCTTTCCCATAAACTCCCTCCCCCACTTATATATACATATTGGGTATGGGGTTGCAAGGCTCCAAGAGAGGATCCTGCTTGCTCCCCCTCCCCCACCATCCCCAGACATGTCCCCGCATCTATAAGGGATGTATTTGGTAGCTGTGTTGGCCCAATACAAAAAGAAATGCAAAACTCTAGAACTCTTGGTTCAGAGATGATACCTTTTATTAGACCAACTAAGAAATCGCAAAAAAAAAAACCTTTCTTTTTTCAAATTTTTTTGTGATTTTTTAGTTGGTCTAATAAAAAGTATCATCTCTGAACCAGGAGTTCTAGAAGTTTGCATTTGTTTTTGTCTCAAACCAACATGGCTACCAAATACATCTCTGGAACATGGAAGATGACGAATTTTAGGCAATTTCGGAATTAAATGTCGTTGCTGAACAACAAAGAAAGATTTCTACACCTCCCTGCCATCTGACACCACCAGGGAAGAAATCCTGGCTTATCTGCACATCAGAGAGCAACTCACAAACACAGGCTCATGGACCCAGAGGAACAGACTTCTACCTTCAGCTACCTCTATGCAAAATTAAGTTTATTTTCTACCTATGGGGACTTTTTATGATCTTTAATTTTCCCTGAGCCTGAGGAAGGGTGCGTGTGCCAGAAAGCTTACGAAGAAAGATAGTTTTCCTGCAACTATAAGACAGTTCTTTAAAAAACAGCAGTCAAACTAAATTAGTGATGGGGGTGGGGGAAGGAAACGGGGGTGGGGACAGCTGCATCTTCCAGGAACATGCAAGGAATTAAGTTGCAGGTAGGCTCAACCCTGACGGGGCTAAGCAGCTTCTAGAAGGAAGCTGGGCATCTTCAACTATTACTGCAATCCATGGGAACTGAGGTGACTGACACCTCATCGGAGCAGGACCAGAGAGAACAAAATCAATCAGAAAGAGCTTCAAGCTGAAAACTGACAAATTCATATCTAAAGGAAGAAAGAAATATAAATAGTTTTTATTTCAATGGAAGTAATGGCCTCTGTTATTTTCAGGGGGGGGAAATTACTAATTTTGACCAAAATCATAGACTAGCAGGGTTGGAAGGGACCTCAGGAGGCCATCTAGCCCAGCCCCCTACTCATGGCAGGATTGTCCTTGATTAAACCAGCCCAGTAAAATGTATGTCTAACCAGCCCTTATACTCCAGAGCCTTAGATCCCATAACCTCCACACACAAAAGATCTCTGTACTCCACTGTTCGCTACTGGTGAAAACAGAAAAGTGCTGCCATTAGTCAATTCAAAGATCACTTGAACTTTGGGGGTGAGAAGGACTACGGGCTCCCAATGAGGTTTCAGAGGGTGCATCTACTTGTGCCCCTACAGGGCTGTTGTTACTGCACTGTCATGTAGAGTTCCTTTTGGAATATCTGATTTTAGAGTGTGAGCACTCATCACTTTCTAAAAATCTGGTCCTTTTGACAAATCTCCAGTTTTTCATTCTGGCTATTTGATGCACTTATATCTCTCAAAAAATGGTTAAAGCTAGGAATAGAGATGTGGGATCAATGTAAGCTCATTCAATGAAAACTGAAAGCACTAATGGGAAATCAAAATACTGCAGTCCTGACTTGTGGGTTCATGACAAACAATTGCCTTATACTACTGCATGACATATTGTCATCTTATTTTCCTCTTGGAATTTTTTTTGGCTGCAGGAGATTAAAAAGGTATTTCAGAGTAAAAATTTAAACTGTTATCTCAACTCATTGTTTCTCCTGCCTGTTTCACAACTGTCACATAATGAGAGGGGAACTGCAGGGCAGAGAGAAAGATTATACAGGGAGGCTGGAAAATGGAGGAAGCATGTGTCAAATTATAAATATGGGGGGGGCGCGAAAGAGATCCTCGCTCAGGCATACCATTTTTTAAACAAAAGCATGCTTAACAGAGCTAGGCAGAGAACATTTCCTGATGCTGTTATGGAGAAACATTTAAAAGAGGAAAGTTAGGTTGTTTTATTTTGCCAAAGAAAATAAACAAAGACAGCATGATGCGAGTGGCTCAGCAATTAAAAGAAAATCCTTACAACAAAATCCAAGTGCAACGCAGAAGGTTGCACAAAATTCAGACTGTAATTTTAAAGACAGGGAAACTTGTCTTTACTGGAAGTCAGTAGGAGATCTGAAGTATTCTGGAGCTTGAGCTGATGTGACACCCACTGCACAACATCTGAGCAAAGGCTGTCTTGTGGTTGAACTGGTTACAGAGAGGCTTAGTCAGACCTAGAATCATTTTGCAATCCCACATCATGTAGATTTGTTCAGAATCTTTAATTTTTGACTCACTCACAAATTTCCCTCTTGAGATTCCTTCATCTTTCTGGTAACTATAAACCATGACAGTTTAAATGAAGGTCGTGTACACATTTTTCATATTTCAAATATGATTCAGTTGCACAAGAAAAATGGTCTGGGCTACTTGGTTTGAGGTTTGCGAAATCATCAATTCACTTCTGGAGTGACTTTAATACGCCTCCATGGAATAGTTTCATCCATGTTTCCCTGCAGAAGCACTGCCTATAATCATTAGTTCCAGACTACATTCAGCTAGGCCCAGAATGCACAAAAAAATATAACGTCACACTTCCTACACAGGCAAACACACCACACTGCAGCCTAAGGTCCCGATGGTATAAGGGGCGAAGGTGCTGCCTAAGTCAGTGGTTCTCAACCTTTTAGGCTCCCAGCACCCCTCCATAAATCCTGTGAATTAAGTGGCACTTCATTTCAATAACTAATTTATTTATCGCAGCATTTCACTCCTGACAAGGAGTGGAGAGAGGGAGGAAAGGAGCAAGGACTTAGAGCAATGGGACAGGGATGATCATGCACCGGAGCCAGGCATAAATTAGCATGTGCTTATGTTCTTGCATAGGGGCCAGGGAGGACAGAGCTAATGATCATCTCCTCTCGGTACCTTCAACAGCATCTGGCAGCCACAGCAACCCTGTTGAGAGCCACTGGCCTAAGTTTTGGTTGCCTGGCTCCAGGAGTGAAATGCGGAGTCCTGTGAAGTGCCTTTGGAGGAGCCCGATCCTGTCAATGTGCATTTACATGAGCTCCAAGAACACTGACAGAATTGAGCACCTTAGAAAATTTAGGTGAAGTAATCAAATTGGGATTCTGGATCCCCAAATTGGAATTCTGGGTCCCAATTTGACTTAGGCATGAGCAAGGCCCTAGCTTCTAAGTCCTGTCAATGCTGATATAGTTCCGGGCAAAAACAGAGGTACAGCACTAGGTACCTCAGGAACTTTAAAGTAAAAAAATGTAGGTGTCTATCAAATTTAAAACACCCCCATAATAGCTTTTTAAAAAAAAAAAAGGGTTCTCAGGATTGCAATTTTGGGCTCAGGTGCCATAATTCTGATTAAGACCTACTTTAGGGGCTTCATAACTTAACTCCTTTATTGAATCTGGCTCCAAAAGCTATCCTGCTCCCAAAAGTCTGCAAATCTTCCATTGCCTTACACAGGAGAGAAGCAAACCCTGCAGACACCTTGTGTTTCTTAATAAAATCAAGAACTTACAAGATTTCTGCAGCGAAGCACAAAAAGCTTCACATACACACAATGTATCACAAGACTTACAACAGAAATGTAGAGCTTTATAAGGTGAATGTCCTGACCTGAGCCCTATGTTTGATGTTTCAATGAACTGGGGAAATGTGGATATATTCAAGTATTTATAAAAGACTTCCATGAAAAAAGGTTTAAGACTGTATTGTACTTGAGTCACAGATCCATGCTGCCAGGGCAGACATAATGTCTACCCTGTTCCCATGAAGGAAGAATATATAAACCAAAATGTATGACTACATCGGGGTACCCAGCCTCTCTGAGTGCCAGCCATCTTCCCATTGTATCCCTTTGTTATCCTTTCATTCAAAATATCACATGGTTGTGTGCCCCTATTTCTTGCAAATGAAACCTTAAAGACATGAACTAGACACAAAATGCTGGCAGCAGTGCCTACCTAAACACACCAACAACCTGAAAAATTGTTTGCTCCGTTAATTTCAATCAAACAATTGTGATTTTTTTTTCTTTTTACTTAATATCTAGAGAATTCTGTATTTTAATCATAGGACTTCTTTTCTCTCTTCTTTTGTTTTTTAAGCCAAACAGGCAATTTGTTTTCTATCTCTCTGTTCCTGCTAGAACCTACCTGCATCTTATTTTTACTCTCAAGCTTTCCTCTCAAGCAAAATTTCATAAGATATGACACTAGTCCCTTGCTTCAAGCAGCAGTGCTCCCTTCATATTAACCATTCTGCTGTCTTCTGTGGTTGTACTGCTTTCAGCTCAGCATTTGTCTCTGGATAACTCAGACCTAAACACACAAACATGCACCAGAAGACTTGTCAACTACCACAGTCCTTCAGCAGAGATGCCACAATAGCTAGCAAAAAATGTAGCATTGTTTTCCCCCTTAAATGATAGCAGAGGTTTCAAGGAATTCAAGTCCCAGATTCAACAGCTGGAACTCTAAGAAAACCATTGCATATCATAAAACCCATAATAAAATCATGAATGTTGGCAGCACAGTATCTTCTGCTAAACTGTCAACATCAGACTAGAATGGAAAAATCTATGCATGAAGGGCTTCCTGTTTTGCTGTCAGTATAAAGGGGAAAATTCTGAAGACATTAAGGTATAGCAATGCACATTTAAGGTACCCAAGTAACCTTCATTCTGCCCTACAGCAGCTCTCAGGGGAATATATATTTAATAGGTGTCTGGGTTGGAAGGGACCTCAGCAGATCATTGAGTCTGACCCCTGCCCTGAGCAGGAAAGAGCTCTGGGGTCAAATGACCCCAGCCAGGTGCATATCCAGCCTCCTCTTAAGACCCCAGGGTAGGGGAGAGCACCACCTCCCTTGGAAGCCCATTCCAGATTCTGGCTACCCTGACAGTGAAGAAGTTCTTCCTGATGTCTAAATCTGCTCGCCATCAGTTTGTGGCTGTTGTTCTGAGTTACTCCAAGGGGTGCCCTGGTGAACAGAGCATCTCCTATTCCTTGCTGCCTCCACCCCTCCTCCCCAGTGAATTCGTAGGCAGCCATAAGATCACCTCTCAGTTTTCTCTTGCAGAGGCTGAAGAGATCCAGGGCCCTCAATCTCTCCTTGTAGGGCTTTGCCTGCAGACCCCTTACCATACAAGTGGCCCTCCACTGGGCCCTCCTGAGGCTGTCCGCATCCCTCTTGAAGTGTGGCAGACAAAACTGGATGCAGTACTCCAACTGTGGCCTAACCAATGTTGCACAGAGGGGCAGTATCACCTCCTTGGACCTGTCTGTCATGACCTGCTAATACATGATAAAGTGCGGTTAGCTTTACTGATCACTTCATCACATTGATGACTCGTGTTGCTGTCAACAATGACTCCGAGATCCTTTTTCGCTGCTGTGCTGCTGAGAAGATCCTCTCCCGCCTGTAAGCATGATAGTGATTCTTTCTCCTTAGGTGCAGCATCGTGCACTTGTCCTTGTCACTGCATCCTATTCTGTCCCGCCTACATTTCCAACCTGTCCAGATCCACCTGGATTCATTCCCTACCTTCTAGTGTGTTAACTTTACCTCATAATTTGGTATCATCAGGAAATTTGGACAGAGTGCTTTCCACACCCTCATCCAAGTCACTGATGAAGACAGTGAACAGCACAGGTCTAAGGATCGAGCCTTGTGGGACTCCACTGCCCACATCTTTCCAGGTTGACACCAACCCATCCACTACCACTTTGTGGGTGAAACCCCTAAGCCAATTTGCCACCCACCTGACCATGTAATCATGTGTGTCACAGCCTCTCAGTTTCTCTGTGAGAATAGGATGAGGTACCATATCAACAGCTTTCTTAACATCCAAGTAGATGACATCTACCTCGATTCCTGCATCTAAACATTTTGTGACCTGGTTATAAAAAGAAAAAAGTTAGTCAGGCAGGATCTAGCTGCTATGAATCCATGCTGGTTGCCCTTCAGCATTGTTTTTCCCACTGGACTCCCACAAATGTAATCCTTAATAATTTTTTCAAAGGTTTTTCCAAGGATAGAGGTAAGACTAACTGGTCTATAGTTATCCAGATCCTCCTTCCTCCCGTTCTTGAAAATAGGGATTTACATTCGCCCTTTTCCAGTCCTCTGGGACCTCACCTGAGCACCATGAGTGCTCAAACAGCCATGCCAGTGGCTCTGCTATGACACTGGCTAATTCTTTCAGCACTCTTGGATGGAGCTCATCCGGTCCCACTGATTTAAATACATCCACCAAGTGTCTCTTTACTAGGTCGGCACTGACAGTAGGTGGGCTGGTGTTCTTCCTGCTTCTGTCAGTAATGCATTTGGGAGATTTGTCTAGATATGTGCTCAAGAATACAGAGACAAAAAACTCATTGAAGAGCTCTGCTTTGTCCCTCCTATTTGTCACCAACTGCCCTAGTCTATCCTGCAGGGGTCCTATGCTGCCCTGGTGCTTTCTTTTTGCTTCTTATATACCTGAAGAAGGACCTTTTGTTGTCCTTCATTTTTGCTACCAGCTTAAGTTCTAATGCTGCTTTGGCCTCTCTGAAACTGTGAGCCAAGGAGGTATCCTCCTCCTGGGTAGCTACTCCCTGCTTCCACAGCCTGTATGCCCCTTTTTTTGCCCTTCGGCTTTCCTGGATTTCCCTGTTTAACCAAGAGGGTTTCTTGGCCCCTTTGCCCCCTTTTCTATTCAGTGAGATTGTCTCCTCCTGCACCCAAAGGATCGCTTCCCTGAGGAATGACCACCCTTCCTGGACCCCCATTTTGTCAATGCTCTTGAGCTTTAATACCCCACTAACTAATCTCCTAAGCACCCTGAAGTTAGCCTTTCTGAAATCTAGTACTTCTGCCCTGCCGGTTACTTCTCCCACCCTTCACCAGATGGTGAATTCAATCAATGGTCACTATCCTCTAGGTTGCCTTGTACCTGCAGATCCACTACCAGGTCATTCCCTGTAGCCAACCCCAGTAAAGCATTCCCCCTAGTAGGATCATATACCTCCTGCATTAGGTGGAGGCCCTGTATGCAGGTTAAGAACCTATGTGAGCGGTTAGTCCTGGTTGACTGATCCTCCCAGCAGATGTCAGGGTAGTTTAGGTCACCCGTGACAATCGTATCTCTTGACTGTATGGCCTCAGAGAGCTGCCCAGAGAATTCCCGGTCTAGCTCATCCTCCTGGTATGGTGGTCTATATTAAACTTTCACTACCAAGTCCCTTTCCCCCCAATCCCCTAGTATCTTAATCCACAGTATCTCAGTTTGGCCCTCCTCTGATCCCTGCAGTGCTCTGATATTGCTCCTTAACAGAGAGAGCAACACACACACCCTTTTTTCCCCACTCTATCCCACCTGTACAACCTATAATCGTCAATGCCTACCACCTAATCATGAGTAGGTTCCCACCAGGTTTCAGTTAGCCCAACCACGTCAAAATTGTTGCTTGCAAGCAGGAGTGCAAGATCCTCCTGCTTATTCCACATGCTCCTAGCATTAGTGTAGAGACATTTAAGTCCCCCTTTTGGTGCCCTTGGTACCCCCCTGTCCTGATCCCTGTGATCATACAAGAAGTTGGACCAGATGACCTTTGAGGTCCCTCCCAACCCTATGATTCTACATAAAAAGGGAAATGGATCAGTGCATGGCAAAGTGATATCAACTCAGCAGAGAATTTGTTTTGTGATAAGCATACAAGTGCATTTAGCTACTCTTTCATTACATTGTTTGATGAACAGAGCAGCCTAAAATCATGACTTACCAATTAAAAAAACAAAAATGATAAGTGCACGGGCCTTTTTTAAAGTAGACCCTTTAATTTTACCTTATTTTATGTCCTTTTGCATAATGTAAAAACACATTAGAATGCAGAAATAAGCAGGTGAAAAAGCATCTAAATCAGAATCAGAATTTAGGAATTGCTCTCTCCTCTTTTTCTCAGATCACCATATAAGAGCCATTAAGAATACTTTTCCTGAGATATATCAGCTAAACCGCTAAACAGAATATCTAGATTTTTATGGGCAGGCAAATGATGAAGTATAAAACTTATATTAGCCACATATTAAGTCAAAAGTAGAAATGTGGCAAACATTTCCATGTTTCAAGTAGCAGGTCTTTCAATTATTTTCCTAAATTCTTTTGTAGAGTACAAGAAATGGGGCACATCTTGAACAACTGTTCAGGATTTCATTAAAATGCAGGGCAAACAAAGCCTGCCCCAGGAGAGGAAGTGTTCTTGCATGATGTAATTGAAACTGAGACAGAAAGAATCACAGAAAATATCTGTCTGTCATGGAATTCAGCTGTCTGGCTCACAGAGGCTCTAATACACCAGTTCTTTAAAGAATGAACCAAATGCACTGATTTTTTTCAGTAGCTTCTCTCTTTATAATTTGAACTGCTGCCTTTCATCTCTAAAAGGCTTATTCGGTTTGGGCCTTCACCATAGTTGGTGGAATAATGCAGAAAGTAATTTTCAAATATTTTCACAATTAATGTGATGAAATCCACTACTGTTATGTATGAGGTCAAATTATTAGTAGTTTACAAATGTTTGGAAAAGCACTAGCTACTAATGAACTGTCTTAATTTCTTCAGTTTCTAAGTAAGTGATTATTTATCTGAAAACTAATAGTAGACAGTCTTCAAGCTGATAATCATCCTTTCTTATTCTCCTGTTTGAAAAATTTCAATCAGAAAGCAGAAATTAACATGATTTTAAAGACTGGATATTCACTGTTGAGCTCCAAAATCCATCTTCAGGAATGTAAATAAGTAGCCTGATTTTTTGGAAGGACTAAACCAATGACCAACCTTTAACCTTGTTTGACCTGAAATGACCCTAGACAAAAAACTTTGACATCCAGCTATTTGCCCCCTTCACTCCAAATGTCTCTTCCTGCTCCTCTCTGTTCCAGCAGAAAAGATACAGCATTACATTTGAAACAACAAAGTCATTCCTAAGACAAATTATTATAATAAATATATTTAAGCAGAAGAAACTCATTTTGATCTGATGGCAAATTATATGAATCTGAAACAAGTAAGAGTGGCGATATGTAGTTGCATATTAAATTGCTTGCTTTGGAGATAAACTGAACCCCAACTATACCATTTAGATGCAGATCTAGACCTGCATCTCAGCTTTCCCAGAATTTGGTAGTTTTTTAATTGAATGTTCTTATTCTGAGCCCCAAGCTGTGAATCTCAGATCTAGAGCAGGAATGGATCTAACCTCACCAAAGCTATACAAAGTTAATTCAATGTTCTAGTTCTGGCCGATAGAGACAAGCCCAAGCCATGATGTTCTGATCCAGATCTAGAGGTATAGATCTCATCTTCAAAGAGAAGAGGTATTGGATCAGTGTTCATAGCTCACCACCCCTCTTGTACAACTGTTCTTTCATTTGAAGCTCCAAATGAAATTTCCTCTTTTGACGGAATGTAGGATTGTTTATTCTTGTGATTTTGCTCTACTGAATGATTTCATTCACACTGATAATCACATGAGTTTACTGCCCAGTTTATTTCTCAATGAAAGATAAAACAGCACTGGTACTAGAATATGCTACCATTGATAGTAATTTGTTTTTAACTGACCTCCTCATTAAAACATTTTAAAAGCAAAAAGATATTACATACCCACTTAGAAATGGACTGTGCAATTATTTAGCTGTGTAAACATTCTTCAAGTACATTTATTTCAAAATAAGGGGTGGATGGCAATGTGTACTGTCATTTTAATGAAGTTAGAAAAGACAGAGGCAGCTAAGATATAAGCTCAGATAAGCTAAAGATGATTCAGATGGTGAACATTTGAACCAGACAACTTTCTAGTTCTATCTCAAGTTCAGGTTAAGAGTACAATCTATGGGAAAGCCCCCAAAGCAATCTTTGATCATAAAAAGTTTGCTATAGCATATCCTTGGAATAAGCATAATTCCTCTGATTCAGATCTGCTTGGACCTTGTGTATAGCAGCTAATCTTCTTGGTTTGCTATATAAACAGTTGTGCATACCAGGTTAAGCATATCTAGGAGGCATTCCTACATCCTGCTGCTATGAACATTTCTCTTAACCTATTATTTCTGGCTGATTTTTTACACATATATTAATTCAATGCTTTATTACATTAGCTTTATTAGGAGAAAAGATGGACTCCTTTATAAAAAGGTTATCCCTGGAAGCCAAATATGTCCTTATAGCTTTTGTTCCCATCCATATTTCCTCAGAGGCAGAAGTACTATGTACATTTGAGAATTGTTGCCTGCAGCACACAGGTAGGTGCATAATGTATCTGTGCAAAACAGTTTCATTCAGAAGGATTCAAGCCTTACTACTTCTGGATTTCCAGACATGAAATTTCAATGCTAAACAATTTAGATGCTTCATTCTGGATGGACAGAACCCAAGCACAAGAAAAATGAAATATAATGTAAATCTTCAAGTTCTAAACATCCCACAAACTTGCCATGTCCCATGCTGCATCCATTCAAGAGTACACTTGAATTCAGATCTGTTTGCAAGCCTTTTTGAAATGTTCAAAACCCTTTTGAATGAGGATAACCCAAGCGTCACCTTAGGCTGTATTGTGCTAGAGACATTCTTTATGACTAAAAAACAGATTTTTCAAGAGAGCTGAGTTTCCACTAGACATCTCACGTAAGTGCCAAGGTTTTCAAAACTGCTTGTCATCCAACACATCTCAGAAGCCATTCAGAATAACATCAAACTGACATATACCAAGGCCCTTTTAATAAATTCAGCCCTATATTTTAGGAAGCTAAATGAGAGTTTTTGATTTCAGAGTTATTCTGAAAATTTGGTCTACAGTCTCTCAAATAAGATCTACAGAAAGGCTTTTAAAGCAGCAGATATTTAAAAACTGTACAATTTTATTGCTGTGATGACGAGTCATAACACTCTCACTATTGATGAAAGTATGATTTGGGGGGCAATACTGAATGTGAAGAAAACATGTTAAAGACAAATACATTATTAAAATTAAAGTGCAATGCTTTCCTCTCCATCTCTGGCAATGCATTGCTAATTTTGAGATTTCTTCAAGGAAAATTTATAGTTGCTTTCCAGAAACTACCTTGATTGCACATCAAGGAATTAAGTGCTTCTGGTCCACTTCCGGTCCGCTGCCGAGCACACTGGGGAGCCCCCCGAGCTTCTGTGGGACACTCCATCCGCCCCACCATCGCAGCATTCACCAGCCACCTGGTACCTTGAGGTATGTAGAAAAAACATTTAAAGCTGTGTCTATGTCCAAATCACCGAATCTTTCCAAATCTCTCCAAATTGATTCAGAGGGTTCTGATTCAATTCAAAGAGATTAAAGGGTCTCCTGATTCGATTCAGATTCAGAGATTCGGCCACTGAATTGGGCCAAATCTCCACTGACTTGAATCAAGGACCGAAACTTTGCACAACCCTAATATCTGTATCACTGTGCTGGGAAACACTGCCATGAAAATAAACCCTGCCTACTTGCTCCTGTTCTACACTCACCAATGCAAACAAAAAAAAGAAGCATAACCACTGTTTGGTAAATGTCTAAGTTGCACTTGGGAATCTTTATTAACACACGTCTAGTACCCCTGTAACAGCAGCTACGTTACATTTTTCCAGCATGAGGTGTTAGGGAGTAGACAGGGCATATTTTCATGGTAGCACATCTTACTATGAGTGGTAGCTCCATTGAAATCAATGGGTGGTTTTCCATTTACTTCACAAGACTTATATGTTGCACTATGTGCCTCTGCTACTTGTCTCCATTATAGGGATTATAAATTACTTCCCTACTTCACAGAGGTGTGGTGAGGAAAAGCAAATAAATAAATGGGAGACCTTTAGATTCTACAGTGCATGAGCTTTATGAGTGGGGAAAAAATATTGTGTTAACTTTAACAAGTCTTACTGAACCAGGCAAACGTGTGCTTTGCTTAGAGTTCTTTGTTTAATCTTGGGTTTTTTTATTGGTTGGCTTGTTTTACTTAATTAATCAGTAACTTAATGCTGTGGCCTTTTTGGTCAATCATCTTCCTAGTCAAGAAGGGCAGATATCAACAAGTGAACTCAACAGTTAGAAAATAATCATAGCTATAAAAGAACATCTCACTGACTCGATCCTTCTGCAGAGAGTAGAACTGACATGTAATGAGATGTTTAGCAGCTGGAAGAGCAATGGTGTATACAGTCTTTAGCTGTTTATATTTGGTACATTTTCTACCTGTTTAATGCTCAGCAATACATAGAAATTAACTTGGGGACTGGAATCATTCATACCTAGAAAGAAAAGGACATTAAAACCTATCTTCCTTATGGGCTTGCTTCCCACTGACTTCAATTTGAATTAGGTTAGACCTTATAGAAAGGGGTGAACCTTAAAAGATTCAGATTTCAAGTTTAGTTCAGATAAACAACCACAAGTTTGCAAGGTTTATCTAAACGATCTGGTCTTCTAGGCTAGGGACAGAAGTTACACATAAACTGGTTTAAGTGATCAGAAACTGGTTTAAACCTGTAACAGAACAGAACCTCAGGGCACATAAAGTAGTTTCAAAACGGCTGAAACTAGTTTAAGATAAACCTGGCTGAATGTAGTATCAGACTTAAATGATTTGGATCAAACCAGTTTATGCAACTTCTGTCCCAGACCCCAGAGCCCCATGGTGGGCTGAAACAAAATCTCCAGAACTGCCTTTCTTGAGGGATTTCCTGCACTTGCAGTTTTGGATAAAATCAGAAGTGGGGGGGAAAAAACCCAAAACAACAACAACATATATTGAAGCATTGCAGAATCTCAACTTAAGCTCCAAAAATGGTCATTAACCAAGTTATTTAGAAGTTGTTTTGGCCCCTCATCTTTATAACAGCTTTCGAGCCAGAATCAGAATGCATTTATTTCCTCACCTGGCCTCTTCCATTCTCCTTGTGACCATTTTTAACACAGTTTTAGGGTTGACACAGTTTTGGGGTTACAATGATCCCCCAGGTGGTATGATAAGGCTCTGTGTTCCACACATACTGTGTATCCACATGGACCATTCAGATCTTGCAGAAAATTTCTTTATCCAAAATATATCAAAGAGGACAGACACTAAGATAAGAAGAGACTGTGAATACACTGAAGTAGCTTACAACGTACTGACATTCCTAAGAGACCCTGTCTTCTCTACAGTCTGGTAGCTCTTAGTGTGGGTCTTTGATGCTGGTACAGGAACAACATCAACACCAATTTCATCAGCAAGAACACTACCCTTTAATCAGCTTCTGCTGACTTTCCCAAACCAGATTCTCATTTGCAACATTAAGTCTGGTTATTCATTTTCCCCACCATAAATTGTGCCTTTAACTGTGTGGAGAAGGATCTTTGCTCTAGTCTAAACAAAAGCACAGGTTACCCAATAGGCAGGCGTCTTTTCCTCAACCCGTTGAAGCCAGAAAGGTGTAGTGGCATTTTCATGTTTCGTGTAGCTCCATGGAAGCTATATCAGTAACCTAACTCCTCAGGCAGCTTTCCAAGAATATCCCTTTCAATTACCGGGCAATGTGCATATACAATAATATACAATAGTAGTGCCGCATGCATAAGGCTTATGTAACTGTTTTCAATCTCTGCTTGTGGGGATTGACTCCTTCACTTCCTCTGCTGCGAACCGGAAAAAAAAAATGTTTAGATTCTTATTGTGCCACTGTGGGCTTTCTAGCTAAATGTGAGGCAGAATGGTCCAATTTCTGTACGGCAACAGCTTGCACACTTTTCCAGTATTTCCTGGTGGCTGACTAAACCCTTCCTAGTGCTTAAGCTCTTTAAGGTACTAGGCACCTCTTACCCAATGTCAGTTATAAATTGATAATGCTGAAGGGTTGCCCCTTTTTGCTCTCTTTGATGGATCTCAGTTATACATTAACCTGCAAGAAAAGCAGCATTGTGGAAAGTTCTGTTCCTGTGCTGTATTCCTGACTCCCCATTTCCCTCTCTTTTTTCTCATCTCAGGCTTGCCTCCCTTCGTTGTTGGCTCAAGAACTCCAGTGTGAATTTCTCAGAGCCTCCACATACTGTGATTTACAGTGGGATTTTTATTCTCGTTCATCTCCTTTTACTCTAAGCCAAAGTATATGGATTTAGAGATGCAATAAAGTTTAACAGTCAAGTGGCAGCTGAAACGCGGGTCTCTGGCAGACAGTTTGCTGCATCTTTAAGAAGTTTGTCTCCCGGGTTCAATGCAGCTGTTGATGGGAAGAGAGTTTAGGCATAATATCAGCAGTTCATCAGACGCTCTATAACTAAATTCTCTGTGTGATGACGACTGGGAGTGCCTGCACATATATAGCTGTCTCTGTACAATACATCTTCGGACCAGATGGTGCATCCAACATGTTAGAGATTATGGCTTTGTTTTCTTCTTAAAGAAGCAAAATTCCAAGGGCCATCCATATTCAGGCTCAGGACCTATTTCCTTCAAGGAGACATGCTGGAAAAGCGGTATTCATGGGTGTCTGAATCCAGACTGTGCATGGTCCTATACACACTCCTTCTCATGGACCATTCCTCCCAGAACAGAGTCCCTTCTCGTTCAGGAAGCTGACAATCCCCTGCTACAGCAGAGTCCTCTGCAAATGAATTCCGTAAATTCTGCGAAATAGGAACACAGGTCCCTTTGCTCCTGTAAGCCTAAACCTAGTGTTTTTTCAGTGCGCTAGCAGGACATTATAGGGACGAGGTCCATAAGGCTCCAAAGAAGCAATAACTATTTAATTTATTTGTATAAAACCCAGAGCCAGTAGCCTACCTGTAATGTTATTTGCCATGTACTCGTAACAGAGCAATGCTGATTTTATATCCTGGGCGTGCACTAAATGTCAAATATTTAATGGAAAAAAAGAAAAATAAAAACCGGCTGATCCAAGAACTGGTGGCTCTATATTTGGGATTCAATAACTTTCTCACCCCTTCTTCCCCCCTCCCCTCTGCATCCTTCTCCTCTACCTCTGTCCTGTCTTTCACTTACTTGGAAGATGTTATTGTTTAATGTGGCACATTCCCAAGCTGCTAGACTAGGACAGTAAAATTATTCACTGACTTTACTGTACTCTTCTACCAGTCAGTCTTTATTTAAGCTTTCAGCCCTCCTTCCATCCACCCCCACCTCCAGTCCCCAATTAAATTCTCTCTGGAGTTTCTTACCCCTTCCCTTGTTCCTTCTTTGCTAGGCAGGATCTGGAAAAAAGAAATCAAGGCCAAGCTCAACAAAACTACTGCTGCGTAATAGCAGTCCTTTTTCACACACAGATGGTCAACCAGAAGAATGAGAGCTTTATAAGACAGACATCATGCTGGCCCTAGGAATCCTGTTCTCCTGGACCTCAGCAGGAGTTTTTCATCACCAAAGTGGATAATAAGTCTGTCAGGCACCTCATACACATCAAACAGGTATTAATAAAAATATAAAAGGAAAGTACTGTAGGGAATGCATTCACAAGAAAGTGAGAATCTTAATGTGATAGTTAAAATTCGTATTACAGTTATGCATGACCAATAGCTGTGTCAACAGTAGCTTATAGTAAGTTGCTTATAAGCAGGGATTATGCTTGTTTGTATGCACAGAGCTTGCACTTTAACAGTAATATTTTCAGTGGCCAAAATCCATTTGTGTATTTTCATGCGTGCACAAGTAGCGTATTTGTACATGGTTGTGACAAGTTTGGGTCCGAGGAGTGGCTGTGACACCCCCGTGGCCACGCAATTCCGGCTCCAACTCTAGGGCTCTCACCTCCGTTACTCACCCACCACACCTTTGATGCTATTATTTTAGTAGGATGGAGACTACCTGAAGGTCTTAGAGTGAGTCTGCCATTGTTCCTGTGTTGAAACTTGGCCTTCTCAGCCTTCACCCTTTTTCTCTAGCTGAGCCTTCTAGCTCCAGTTCACTCACCAAACTGAGCTTTGAGGTTCCCAGCTTCTTGTCCGGCCGTCCAGGGCCTTTATCTCTGCCCTTTTCAGGCTGCTGAGCCTCCGTGGGCTCCTTGTCTCTCTCTTGCTCTCTCTGTCTGGGCCCCAGACCCCATCTCCGCCCTTCTCGGGCCCCAGTCTGTGCCCCTCGGGCACTAATGTAATTGCCCTTCATGGGCTCTATAGGATCACCCTGCTGGGCATGTTCGGTGCACCTTCTACAGACACTATGGGATCACCTCATGTACGCATCCAAGCCACCCCTCATAGTCCTCCCAAACCACTGGGTCTTCCATTCATTATGTAGTCCTCCCTGGGCACCAGACCCTCCTGGTCCCCACCACCAGGCACCAGACCAAACTGCAGGTATCTATTCCCTTCTGGGCACCAGACCCTCCTAGTCCCCTCCAGGCACTGGACCTAGGTGAAATCAAAACACAAGCCCTTCTGGCTATAACTAAACTCCTACCCCAATCCTGGATCTATAAATGTGGCCTGAATCAGGGACAGTGATTCAATCTATTGATTGTCCCCGATTCTATTCGGCCAAATCCGAACCTGAAGATTCAATGCTGATTCGGCAAATCAGCGATTCAGACACAGGCACAGCACAGCTTTAAAAACAATTTCTACATTCCTTGAGGTAGCAGTATGGCTCATGATCGCTGCAGTGCTGGGGCAGATGGAGCATCCCACAGCAGTGCAGGGGGCTCTCCAGCGCGCTCAGTAGCAAACCTGGCAGTGGACCAGAAGCACTTCCGGGTCCACCAGGGAGTGTGCTGGGGGCCCCCCCATTCCCCGCATCCCCCCCCAGCTCAGTGATCAGCTGCAGGGGGACCCTGGGTGCCTCCCCTGGGCCCAGGAAGCACCCGTCATTGAGCCAGGGGGGCACAGGGTGTGGGGGCGCACGTGATCCCCAGCGGACCTGGAACTCCTTCTGGTCCACTTCTAGGTCTGCTGCCAAGCACGCTGGGGAGCACCCCATGCTTCTGTGGGATGCTGCATCTGTCCCAGTACTGCAGTGTTCAGAGGCCCTGCTACCTAGAGGTATGTAGAAAAAACATTTAAAGCTGTATCTGCATCTGAATCACTGAATCTGTCCATATCTCTCTGAATCAATTTGGAGAGATTAAAGTTTCCTCTGATTTGAGTCAGATTCAGAGATTTGGCCACTGAATCAGGCCGAATCTCTGCCGAATCGAATCGGGGACCGAAGCTTCACACAACCCTACTGCATGGAAGTGTCATATTTACTCAAATATAAGACAGCCCTAAATATAAAATAAATTCCCAGTAATTAAATTCTATATATAGAAAATGTATAAATTTGTTATAGACTTCTAGGTATAGAATCTAATTATTGGAGGTTTGCCTTGAATTCATTTGCCTCCTGCTGCTACAGAAGGGAAAATAAATCCATGGGGGTCAGGTGGTCCCCTTGCCCTCTGCTCCCCACCAACTGCTTCCCCCTGCAGCCATTTCACCTCTCCCCATTACTGACAAATCTGCTCTCCCTGAGCACATAGAAATGAAGAACAAAGTTGAAAACACTGACTTTGAAAGAAGTACTTTGCGCATAAGCAAGTTACTATGGGTACACCTAGATTTAGTTTATCCAGAATTGATGTATTTTACCTTTTTTGAAACTACTATAAATTTTACAGGTATTTCTTAAGCACACTTTCAGGCTGAAAAGCTTGGGGTAAAGGATACTTGCCAGTTGTAGCATTACATATGGTATTTGAATGATTGAGTGTTGCTCAGTCGAGAGGATTCAGAACTGATTTGGCTAATTTGACCTGGAATACAAAAATATTTCCAAAAAAAAAAAAAAGGTTCCCATCAGCACCTCAGCCTTTTTTGGCTAAGATCACATGAAGCATTTTTTGGCACCAAGGGCAAGATGTCAGGGCTGGGTCTGGCCCTCCTGATGCTGGTCTGGTATTGCAGTACCTTCAGGCCCAATGCCAGTTCTCCGCAGAGGGTATACCCGCTCATTTTAAGGGCCTCACACAAAAAAGGGTTCCCATCAGTATATTTTCTCAGCATGGGCCATGTGTTTTATAGTCATGTTCAGTGTTGGCTGCATTTACATTAACTCCATAGTTGGTTTCCATGACTGAGCACACACTGCTTTTGGCAACAGTTTAATGATAGACAATGTATTTAAAGAGGTTTCCTTGTACGTGAGTGCAAGATGAGGGGCTTTTTCTGCCATGCTAATTAGGAGGGAAAAACCTTGTCTTATATTTGAGTAAATACTGAATATAATTTACACTTTGGATATCCAATGAGTATATTCACATTTGCAAGCATACAATATCCATTCAATTGCTCACATAAATTTGCATGCTGCTTTAAGGCCACTATTTTTTAAATCTGTCCTTGTGTTTAATAAATACATACGCATGACTCTCTGTCTCTGAGTGTATGTGTTTACACACGTACTTAAACAGACAGAAAGCTGCAAATTTTTGTCTTAAAAATAAAATCTCTTCTTACCTAAACAGACTTTTGATGACAGATTTTTCACAAAGCTGGCAAAGCTTTTCATTTCCAGAAAATCAAAAGCTGAACCTCAGCCTCCTGTGTGGTAGCTACAAAGCAGTGTCTGGATGCATCAGTTAAGCATATGTGAAGATCATCTATGCAGACACCTTTAACAGCAGTCTTTGCCAACCCAAGAACACCCGCATGGAGAGCATGGAAAAATAATTGAGGAACTGATGATTTGTCTAAAGCCCTGACAACAGTAGTAATGCAAAAGAGAACTGCCACATTTAGCCTGAACTAGCCATCTTCCTTGGCACATTCTTTTCCCTGCTTCTGTTACAAAAAAAACCTGAGTACTTTTGTGAGCTAATGATTTTAACATTTAAATATAAAGAAGTATTGTGCACATTTATACTGCCCCACAGACACACACATATTAGGAAAAGTTTGAGGGGCAGCATTTTCTGTGTTGCTAATGCTGCCACTCATTAGAATGTATTTTGGTAGAATATCAATGAGGGCTTTTGAGGTTAAGTTAAAGAACGTTAAAGAATTAATCAGGACAGATACAAGATTAAGCAATGGCTTCAAATACAAATACGAATTTATCTCAGAAGAACTGATTTTAAATGTGATTCAGATCACAAAAGGAATTTAGGCTGCTGGCATCCTCTTTGTAGCTAGTTGATGTCTAGGAAAACACTGACCTCACCCTGTATTAAGGACATCTGCCAATTGTCAAGTAGTGCACAGGCCTGGAGTCCTATTAGTTTCTTCAATGTTCCAAGACACAAAGCCAGCAACTGTGGCAAGAATTATACTTTTCCCCTCTGGCTAGCCAGACTGTCAAATGAAGACAAAACAACAGATATACCCTATGGATGCTTCCATTTTATGCTGCTGAAAACACTAACAGGTTGTCATACTGAAGCTATATTCCCCTGGCTCTCACATCAAATCTGTGTATAATTTTGAGTCTCTTTTCAGAAGCTGCCAGTGAGCAACTCTTTGCAGGATATGAAGAGGACACACTGGCAGAGCTGTTTCACTGAACGTTACAGACAACTTGGCTCCCATGTTCCTAGCTCAGTCTGGTGCTGTCAAGCCCTCCAGTGCATTCTCCAAGGGTTACAAAAAACAATTAAGTTGGTCTTTTTGGCATGAGTCTCACTCATAATAAATTAATTTTAGGGGCATTTTCTCATTAATTCAATCATATTGACTTTGATTTTCTATGCTTCTCCCTTGGCCCAGTCCATGCCATAAAATTAACAACGAATGCACAAAGGGAGAGGAACCAAAAGGCAGAGAACAGAGACACATGTTCAGAGTTTGGAAAGAAAGAAAATTAAGCTACTGGAAAAAAGACTTCTTTGTCCCTGGACTTTGCCATTTAAACTGAGGAACAGAAGTAGTAGTTACCTTAAAAGAAAAAAAATCTTCAAATAGACTATATCAGAGGTACTCCAATCTCCACAGTGACATTCAAATCTTCCCATACCAAGATCTTGTATATACAGCCTTTAAGCAGTTATTATGACTGCTAATAACAAGCCTTCAGGCTTCAGGGTATAAACCAGACTCTAACTAAAGAGGGTCAAGAAGAAATTGCCCTACAGGCAAGTTATCCCACAACTGTTTACTGCATAGATTCTTGAATCTTCCTCTAAAGCATTTTGGTTTTTAACTACTGTTGGAGATGGGATACTGAACAAGATGCGGCTCTAGCAGATCCAGTTTGGCAATCCCTATGTTATGCAGCTGTAACTATTTATCATATAGTCAAACTATTTAAACAGGCATAATTAATGTTAGGGGAGAATGAAAAAGTGTGGACTAGAACAAGATCCTATAAAAATGCACCACGGGTAGGTTTCAATGTATATCTACCCACTCAAGTTCTCAAAAGTGACTCGAATATCTAAGATGGGAAAACAGCATGCTGCCATTCATAGACATGCCAATTGTAACTTACCACAGCAGCAGCCAATTGATATTTCCTGTGCAGCCACGTCAGTCCAGGAAACATCACCCTCTTTCCTATAGGAACCAGAACAAATCAATTAATTGATATGTCAACCAGCCATACAAGAATATTGTGAGCCTGTCCACAGTCCTATCAAGGCAGTAAAACCCAGCAGGTCTCTGCCTGTGTCCAAGCCTCATACTTCTTCCTGCCTAAGGACAGGCACACGTTTCCAAATGTGTCATGTTTGGATTTCACCATAAAAAGTGGTGATGGTTACTTTTCTGCAGCAAATGAATCACTGCTGCACATAATGCAGAGGTTAAATGTGACTTCTGTGGTCCTATTCAGAGTTTAAATTCTGCCCCACAAGGTTTGAATGATTTTGTATCTTAATGTGAAGCTCAGGGGATGTAAAGCAAATGCTAGATTTCAGTAGGGACTAGATGAGAGGCAGAAGTGGATGTACAAACAAGCACAGACCTGGCTCGGGGTGAAATCATAGCCCCATTAAAGTCAGTCAGAACTCGCTAACTTCAGCAGGGACAGTAACTCACCTTTGAAGTCTAACATTCATAAGGTAACAATCTCAGTGTCAAGACTGCTTTGACAACACATGAGCACTCACTACATTTCAACAGGATTTTTTAATTCAAACAAACTCCCCCAATCATAACAACTCCACCATCTTTTCCTTCTCCTCTCTCCTTGATTAGTTCCCTCTTGTATTCCTGCAGATTCCTGTCAATTGCATTTACTCACACTCTGTCTAGGCCTCACTCATGTAAATTGTGCCAAGTGGCAGGATCCCTGAGCCCTTGTGAAGCCCTACTTAAATTAATGAGGCCTGACACAGAATTCCTCTTGCTCAGAGCAATTGGCAGGAGCAGGACCTGAGACACTGCACTGACTTGCCCCTCTACTGGCAGATTTTTTTCCAGGTTCAACTTCCTACATGAGCCAAGAATATTTGCTGCTTTGTGCCTAGTTTGGCAGGTATTAGTACAATTGTATGTACATACCACCTGATTGTGCTATGCAAGTTAGAAAGAGAAGTGGGAGTAATGATAACACTTTAAGTGGCTGTAAATTTTTATTGTGTCAAACAATTCCCCATATCCCTACAGGGTCTTTACGAACACAAAAACCATGCCCATTTGGCAAGAACTACAGACAAGGATTTTTTTTTTTACCTTCCTCCTCTGCACTGGGGATAAAAATATGTGATGGAAGATTTTTAGGCCAAAGGCCTTTTTTTTCCTGCTGCAGTTAGAGGCACTCTCACGATTTTAACAGAATTCTCTAATGACTTGTGTTCTTTTCTTATTGCTCTATGTTTTAGAGTAGCAAATGGTAAGGGACAATATTGCAGCTCTGCCTTTTCTATCACCAATGATAGACAAGCTTGTAATCAGTTCTTGAGATTATTTTCATACTAATCCTAGTGTCCAATACCTTCCTAATTATTCAAAACACAAGATGGAAATTACCATTGAGCTAAAATCTCTTCAAATTTGTCTCACATATGAGGAATCATTAACATTTTGTCTGTTTTGTGTTTAATTTGCATGACTAGAACAGCTGGGGTTGTTTTTTCCTTTCAGTTCTGGAAAATAATCCTAACTTACTGTTAGCCTACCGATTTTAAGATCCCACCCCGGTGATTGACCTCAAAGCAATGCATGAGAATCACTGTACTGGCCACCACGGGACACTTCGGGATCTCAAGCACCCAGAGGTAGACTGGCAGTTATGAACAGCTTGGCCTCATCTACATGTGCAGTTAACTGTGACTAAAGCATCACCATCTACACGTGTGATGCTATTATACCACAGTAAACTAATTAATGTCATCTTAAAATAGTACCGTCAAGGACAGTACTATCTTACAGCAGGGTAATTAACTGTGATTAAATGCATGTGTAGAAGCTGACCACTGATGTGAATTGCACCTGGTAAGCCCAGCCAGCAGGGAGCCAGACTCTTGCACAACACCTAGCCACATGGCTCCACACTTTCAACACTCTCTCGTGCCTCCCGCCATCCCCTTCACTACCTGACGCCAGCACCCAGAGCCCAGGGCTAACTCCCCTCTCTCTTGTCCCTGGCATAAACTACTCTGCCCCAGCTCAAATTGCTGCTGTTGTGGGTGCACATATAGACACTGTGCCCAAGAACAGCTTACTCCAGCTCAAACTGCTCTGCAGTTTATTACTTCAAATTAATTGCACATGTAGATGCACCCCTTGAGATTATCCTCCTCCAAGTAGACTTTCATTGTCATAACCCTTCAATGTAAGATACAATGAGCCAACCCTTTAGCATGAATGTTTGTAGAAGAGCAGGGGTAGAGCAAATATCCATCCAAAATTTTTGGAATGAAATCCAATTCCACTGAAGTCAAAGGGTGTTTTACCAGTGGCTTGAATGGGATCAGGATTTCACCCGTATTTTATACCCACATAGCTAGACCTATTAGTTCAATCTCTTCTATATACTCAGCAGGGAGCTCATCAACTTTACAATATTATATCAAACCACAGTATCTAAATGGATCGTGACTGTATGTACATACCTAATAAAATCAAAACCAAATATGTTTTCTCTTGAAGTTCAGACCTTGCTCCAGTTGTGTTTGTTATACTAGAATGCGTTATGTGACATGGTTCTGTGTTATGCAGTACTCTACCAGACATGTAAAAAATGCACATTGAAGAAAAAAGTCATTTCATATCCAAAACAAATATACACCCTTGGTAAATACCAAGGCAGGTATTCAATGCAAAAGGCAGGTATTTTGAATTAGGAGATCTGCAGGGAATTGGTTCCTGACAAAGCTCCAATTAGCTTTCAAATTATCTCCCATGCAATATGTACAAATATTCCTAACCAGACTTCACTGGAAAATGGATTCTCAATGCTTCTATTTACCTAATAGTTAACACAAGGATAACAACACACATACAAATTTAAAATAAATACATATGTGGGACTTTTTTTTCCAAACAAGAATTTAAAACAGATGTGCTCTTTTAACTATATTTCTTCACCCAATGATTTTTCTCTTAACTAGCTATAATTTTAATGCATTTTTACTACAAGTCCAGAAAGTTGCTATCCTAATAAATTATTCATCTTTTTCTCTCAATAATGTGGTTTTAAAAGCACATATTCCACCCTTATTTCTTGCTCAGAAACCCCATTCAAATCCATGAGTTTTGCCCAAACAGAATAGATTGCCCAAATATAAACATAGATTATTTTCATAAGGTGTATCTAAAGACCAATATAATAAGATATATATTTTTCCTATTACCCAAATAAGTAAGCATTGAAGTATACCCCAATCTTCTGGCCAACAGTGTACTTGCCTGTCTAATGGGTCCCTAACACACTAAAAGCTTCTCCGTTCCTCAACTCCTCAGTTCCTGTCTCTGATTAGTCATCAGTGGAGTAACCTTTGACAAAAGATTTGACTTCACCCTGCCTCAATGTCCTGACCTGTCAGATAACAATGCTTTCCCATAGATCATTTGCAGAGCTAGGTCAGAAAGAATTAGCACAACAAAATTCATTAAACAAACTGAACAGAGACACTAACAAAATAAGACCAATTTAACCTAATTCAAATAAAATCAGAAAGATTCAGTTTCAACAAATAATAGAATGCCTATGCCAATCAACACTAGACTTAGTAGAAGGAATCAGTACTGCATATTTATGGGCATTCCAAAAGGTATTTATACCGAGAATGGTTCAAGTAAGGAAATAGTAACATGAATCCTAACATGAACTGTATTATAATATAATACGGTCTTCAGATTTATAGAAAAACAAATCATTCGGACTCATCCGTGGTTTCCTGTCTTGGTACGACACTGCAAAGTTACACCATACAAAAACACCTTGAGAGACAGTATAATCCAATGGTGCTCAACCTTTTGGTCCTGCAGGCTGGAACAGTGGCATGAGGCCAGTCCATGGACCAGAGCGGGCTTCATACCACACTGCCAGATTGGTCCCCGCAGCACTTCAGCGCAGCCCTGAGCTGCCAGATAGGGGTCGGTGTTGCCTCAACCCGGCCCCATGCCACTAAATCAGACCCCATACCACTTTGTCCCAGCCCCACACCAGCAGATCAGGCCTCATGTGCCCAATCTAGCGTATAGAGCCACACTATCTAGCCCACGGGGTTCTCCACAGATCCACAAATTTGGCAGCAGGGGAGAAGCAATTCAGGCTGCCCTACTCCCTTACTGCCAAATCTTCAGAACTTTGGGGAGCCCTACGGGCCAGACGACGTGGCTCCGTGGGCTGGGCTGGGCTGGCCTGCAGGCCAGGAGTTGAGAACCCCTTGCATAATCCATTTGACTATAAAAATTCTCTGAAACACTATTGATTCTCTTTAATTACAACCCTCCCTCCCCCCACCAAAAAAAACCAAAACACATGAGAAGAATGCTATTAAGTTTATGAAGTCAAGGACTCAGAAATCAGGCAATGTCAAAATAAGGTGCAATCTTAACTCAGCCACGTTGCATAGTTACATGCTTCTATTTCCCCACAGGCTCCCTGGCCTCATTCAGTGCATGGAATAGACGATGATCACTCAGAGAGCAACTATTCAACACTCTTCAGGTCCTGCTTGGAAGACAGACTTAACTTCCTCATAGGCCATTTCTATGGCATGCACCAGTAGAAAGTGAGAACTTTACAAACAGCAGTTCATTTATTTGCACAATGCCCTGGTAACATGAGAACATGTTGTTGTAAGAGCTGCTCAAAAATACAGAATTTAGGACTCACAACAAGCACTACTGTTCCAAAATCTTCTTCCCGTTCCCACTAATCATGACTCCTTCAAACCTGTCTCTAATACAACCCCATCTCTTCCCAAGCATTGTCTCTGTGTATCAGTCCCATTCTTCTCCAATCCTCTGGCTTCTCCTCCCAGTCTCTGCCCCCTTGCAGTTATAGTTTCTCCACTCAAGGCTGGGAGTCACGGGAAACTCTCCTTCTCATTTTAGTGCCAGGTCATATTGACCACCCATGGTCCTAAAACCAGTCTTTTCCCTAGGCTCCTCATCTATTCTTGCTCTTCCAAGTGCCCCCCTTCCCTCCCCCACAGATCTTTGTCCCTGTCTCTTTCCCCAACAAGACTGAAAAGTTCTTCATCAGATATTTCTCTTCCCCTTGTCCCTTGTGTTTTCCCTTCATTGCACTCATTCTCAGTCCTAATCTTTCCCAATCAGCCCCATTCTTTGCCCTACCAACTCATTGCTAGTCCTCTCCTTCTTCCTCTTGTTCCTCTGCTCCCATCTAAGTCATCTTCCCCATTGCATCAGTTTTCCCTTCATAATTTCTAGTTCTTTCCCAAACATTTCCACCAGTACCACAACCACATTCAGGTCCAGCTACCCGACTTATCTTTAGTCCAACATCCCCAGGCTCCTTGTGACACTCTACTCCCACATTCTCCTCCTCTCCCTTACCTAGGCCATGACCCCTCTACATTTGAATCAGGAAGCTTCCTCCTCTTAGAAACAGCTGGGTAGCACTGAGGCCACTAGCGAGGGGGGAAAAAAACCCCGTTTTCATTTTCTGATACTAGACATCAAGCCAGGATGGCACACAGTGGCTCAGAGTTGCAATTTCAGATAAAATCTTACTCAGGCCGGAACCTGGAGCTTGAGCAAGATGAACAGAATCTTTAAGAAATCCATGTATTAAGAGCCAAGATGTCTCCACTAAGCATATATATTAACTGCAGCTTTTCAGAGAGTTATAACTTGGTCAGATGTGGGAGGATTTTCAGGGAGTGTATAAAGGCATTCAAGCAACTTTCAAGTCTCTCCCTCAAAGAATGTGGGCATTAGAGCTTCATAAGGAAAAAGTCAACCTAACTTTTTGACATGGACAGAAACAATGTATTTTTCCATAGCTTTATTCCTGGAAATGGCTAGAGAATTTTCACGCTGAGTTTTCCATTCCAGGCAGAGAAGAAAACTGGCCTGAGGCAGACACCTGACAGAGAAAATTTCAGCCCAAATGATTAGTTTGGCAAGTTATAAACAACTGAAAGCAGGGTCTTCTAATGTGTCAGGCAACCTTAATAATAGGTGGTGCTACCAGCCTGCCTATAATTTAGGGAAAGAAAAGTTAATCAAAACATTTCAATAGCTTTGGCATCCTGAAGGAAGTGTGGTTTCAGACCAGCCACACAGGGAGAGGAAGAAAATGGGCACATCTTTCCAGTGTGGGCACACTTTTCTGATTAATCACATTAAAAAGCAAAGCAGTGTGGAGCTATCGTTCCCTTGCATGGCAGGGAAAAATGTGAAGAACCGATCAGCAGGAAAGAGGTGAAAAAATTAATCAGATACTCAATGGAGCAAACTGTATGTTGGCATTTGAACAGCAAATCAAAATAAGCAGCAGAGAGATCCAAGAGGTAACTGAACATTGACCCCTGGAAAATAACTGGTTGGCAGCTGCAGTGCACTGAGATTTTTCATTCTGTATTCAAACCAAAGTCAAGTCAAAGCTAGTAAAGCTGAGCTCAGGCTAACAAGCCAAATTAAACATGTATGTGTGGATGTATTGAACAACCCAAAACTTAGAAATTCCCTGCTGTGGAGAAGGGTTTACACTCAGTTAACACCAACCCTATCTTAATACTAAGGAAAAGAAATCAGAGAAAAAACAGATGAAAGTTTATTTTCCTTTTGATAAAGCAAAGTAAATTGAGTTTTGGCAGTGGGCCAGACACCAATTTGACCCTCCCTCAGTACTGTAAATTAATCTTACACTGGATGGGGGGGGAAATCTGAAAAACTTCCAGAATTCAAGTCCTTTGGCTGAACTTCTCAAAGGTGAATCCCGTAGCGACGTTCCCTGATCTGGACTCTCTCTGTAGGGCCTCTTCCCTATATCACAGGCTTTGGCCTTTGATTCCAGCACATTTTTCTCTTAACCTGGCGATTGAACCTTGCTGCTTCCCTCACTTAAGCACTGCCACCAATGCCTCTAACACCCACACCTTTGAACCAAATGGAGAAGTCCCAGATCTTCACTATGATAACTGAAGAGTAGAATTCAGCCCATACATGCGTTTTTTCCCCAGTAGAGCAAGAAAAAAAAACCTAGTAGCTATGATAGAAAAAAGAACTGTTGATGATTTTGGCTTTGTTCTCAATTTAAGAAAGAACTCTCCCTGTCTTGCTAGTAAGCAAGCAATGCTCAGTAAATAACAGCAATATAAACCTTCAGCTACCTCAGATGTGCCCATATCTTCAAATTGTCCTTTGCTAGATTTTCACGCAAATACTGTATTGGCATTTCCACTTGCTGTAAAACACAAGCCTCCACAGTCCCCCCTCAGCGTTTTCCCCTCCAGGTCTGATCCTATCATGATATCAGATAATGCTAAATCTCAGATTTGAGGGATATTGCCATGAAATCAAACTACAGCATCTGAAATCCCATGTATCAACATCCTGGTGTACCCTTCCAGAATTGCAACATGACATGAGCAGATTCCCAACCCTTCTGCAGGGAGGAAAGCACATATGTGGCGAAGCAGCAGGTTGCACAGCAGAGGGAAGCACTGCAGAGGGGATGGTGGGTGGCACAGTGCAACACCATGCCACTGTTCCCCTGTGCACTCAGACATCCTCACAGCCAGATCAGCCTGCAGGCGCCAGGCTGTCCAGCTCTGTCCTAGAATTGTGTTTCTATGCATGCCCAGAAAAAGTGTCACTCGTGAAAGATGCCTAGTTCAAGGCACCTAGCTCAAGGGGCAGAAAGAGAGAATAAGAAGGAGCTTTGACTCCCACAAAAGCATTCCAAGCAGGGGGATCCCAAAGGGGTTGAGACCCCTAAGACTCAAAGGGGGCAGGATTTCAGTCACAGCCCTCTCTTTGGCGTTTTCTTTTAGACTGATCTAAGCTGCTCTCCATTCAGCCTACTGGCTCCTTTGGATCCCATTCTGAAGCATTGAAGTTTCCCCATACACTGTACAGGGAGCCAAGGTACCTCAACACTGAAGTTCTGAATTCCAGCCCAGGGACCAAGCATCTATATGAGTCATTGTGGCACCTAAGTTTTGAGCACCTACATCCTTTGTTGGATCTAGTTCTAGGAGTTTAAGTGTCCACAGCCTTGAAAGCCAACAAAAGATTTTTCAAGCCTGACTGGTTCTGGGGAGGGTGTTCAGGCTT
This sequence comes from Crocodylus porosus, assembly GCF_001723895.1. Taxonomy (NCBI): domain Eukaryota; kingdom Metazoa; phylum Chordata; order Crocodylia; family Crocodylidae; genus Crocodylus; species Crocodylus porosus. Next base: position 59,330,295 of record NW_017728943.1, read on the forward strand.
TCTAATAAATCTGAATTGTGTAAAACAAAAAGCTATTTCATACAATGATGCAACAACAAATATTTATGTTGGCTGCAATGTTACAGCTACAGGTCTCAGTTTCTGTAAGAGGGAGGAAATACATAGAATCTAATCAAGAGATAGTCAAAAAAGTTTGTTAAATGTTATGAAAACAAAAAGATTCAGCCCAAGAAATGAGCTTTGCCTTCTTGCAACTGTCTGCCATTCTGCAGCCCAGGACCAGCTAAATCTTAAGTTATCACTTTAACTTCCAAGGAAAGGGTGGTTTAATAAAAGTTAAGGGTAAATTTAAAAGGGCCTAAGTCACTTGAGAAACCGGGAACTTGCCTCCTTAACTAACGCAGCAGAGCCTTCTAGTACCAGCACATGTACACAAAAAGAAGTAGTATTTCTGCCACCAATTGCACTTACTCCACAAATAAGAGAAGCTTTGCTGGCAGAGGAGTAGGAAGGTCCACACCAGGCATTTTGCCAATATCAATACATGGAATATGATCATTCCACACCCCAAACCAATATATCTATTCCAGTGGATTTCATAGATTTCATAGGGCTGAAAGGGACCTTGTGAGATCATTGGGTCCAGCCCCTGACCAAAGGGCAGAAAAGTCAGCTGTGGTCAGATGACCCCAGCAAAGTAACCATCCAGGCATTTCTTGAATGTATCCAGAATAGGCGCTTGCACCAGTTCTAGAGGCGAGTCTATTCCAAACTCTGGAGACTCAGACGGTAAAGAAGTTTTTCCTTATATCCAGTCTAAAATGGTCTTCCAGCAGTTTATGACTGTTAGACCTTGTCTTCCCTTGGGGTGCCCTGGTGACCAGATGTTCTTCCAGTTCCTGATGCACACCCCTTACATACTTATAGGCTGCCATCAAGTCACCCCTGAGCCTTCTATTCTCTAGGCTAAAGTGTCCTATTCCTCTCAGCCTCTCCCCATAAGGCCTGCTCTCTTGACCTCTAATCATGTGTGTGGCTTTCCTCTGGATTTTCTCAAGCTTCTCCACATCCTTTCTAACATGTGGAGCCCAGAATTGGACGCAGTACTCCAGCTGCGGCCTCACCAAGGCCAAGTAAAGTGGGAGGATGACTTCTTCGATCTTGCTTGAGATGCATCGGTAGATGCAAGCCAGAGTTTTATTTGCTTTGTGGGCTGCAGCATCACATTGGTGGCTCATGTTCAGCCTGTGATCAGTCATGACCCCCAAGTCTCTAGTCATGGTGCTAGTGACCCCCAAGTCTCTAGTCATGGTGCTAGTGAGTGTAGCACTGCCGAGCCTATAAGTATAATGTGGGTTCTTTCTCCCGCCGTGGAGAACCTTGCATTTCTCTGTGTTGAATGTCATCAGGTTTTGATCCACCCACCTTGAGATCCTATCCAGGTCAACCTGAATCACCAACCTATCTTCAAGTGTGGACACTCTTCCCCAAAGCTTGGTGTCATCAGTGAACTTGGCCAGTCCGCTTCTGACACCACAGTCCAGATCATTTATAAAAATCTGTTAAACAGTACAGGTCAGAGAACAGAGCCTTGGGGGACACCACTGGTCACTGAGTGCCATGTTGATTCAGTTCCATGAACTACCACTCTCTGGGTCTGACCTCGGAGCCAGTTCCCAAGCCATTGGACTGTAGTGTAGCCAAGGCCACAGTTGGCCAATTTTTCCATGAGGACATCATGAGAGACCAAGCAGATCCCAGGACATCATTCTCCAATTGTACTCAGCCTTGGTGAGGCTGCAGCTGGAGTACTGCGTCCAGTTTTGGGCTCCAAAATTCAAAAAGGATGTGGAGAAGCTTAAGAGGGTGCAGAGGAGAGCCACGCGCATGATCAAAGGTCAGGAAAACAGACCTTATGATGAGGGGCTGAGAGCAATGGGGCTATTCAGCCTGGAAAAGTGCAGGCCCACCTATAAGCTTATCAGGGGTGCTCATCAGGATCTGGGGGAACAACTGTTCACCAGAGTGCCTCAAGGGATGACAAGATCGAACGGTCACAAATTCCACTGGACATAAGAAAGAACTTCTTCACTGGCTGAGCCCCCAAGGTTTGGAACAGACTGTCACCTGAGGCGGTTCAAGCGCCCACTTTGAACGCCTTCAAAACACATTTGGATGCTTATTTTGCTGGAATCCTATGATCCCTTCTGACTTCCTGCCCCTGGGGCAGGGGGCTGGACTCGATGATCCTCTGGGGTCCCTTCCAGCCCAAATGTCTATGAAATCTATGTCTATGAAATCTATGAAAGTCAAAGGCTTTTATGAAAGCCAAGTATATGACATCAACCTCTTCTCCCTTGTCCAGGTGATGCATCACCTGGTCATGGAAAGAAATGAGGTTGGTCATGCAAAACCTACCTGCAATGAAGCCATGTTGGCTCTCTCTCAGAATGTTGCCTTCTGTTAGCCTGTTGTCGCTGGATTGTTTGATATTTTTTTCTAAGATCTTTCTAGGGATTGAGGTCAAACTGATTAGCCTGTAGTTCCCTGGATCTTTCTTCCTTCCTTCCTTTCTTGAAGATAGACACCACATTGGCCCTCTTCCAATCTTCTGGAACCTCTCCCAATTATAGGTATATGATCTCCCTTACCCTGGTAATCCTGCATCCTGTCAAGCAGTGTGATCCCCTTGGGCTGGCGGAAAACTGACACACAATCATCATTGAGGAGATTAGATTTTTCCCGGGTGTTGGTTGTCAGCTGCCCCATTTGGTTCAGCAGGGGTCCAATGTTGCCGTTGTTTTTTTTCCAACTTCATATGCATCTGAAGAAGAACTTTTTATTTTCCTTGATTCCTGTAGCCAGTTTGAGTTTGGTTGCAGCCTTGGCTTTTCTGGTCCACACCCTACAGGTGTAGGCCAGTACTGCATAATCCTGTTTAGTGTTATTTCCCAACTTCCATCCTTTATGAGCCTCTCTTTTCAGGTTCAGGATGTCCATGAGTTCCTTATTGAGCCAAGGGGGTCTCCCAGCCCTTTTGCTACCTTTCCTATGTACTGGAATGGACTTCCCTTATGCTATTAGTATTGCATCTTTAAGGAACGACTCCCCTTCCTGTCAGATCATGATCTCTCAGGGCCTCAACAACCAATCTCCTGAGCTTGTGAAAGTCAGCTTCCCTAAAGTCAAGATTTCTCCATTGCTGACTGATTTGCCAGCTTTGTGATGGATAAAGAAAGTGATCAACTCATGATCACTGTCACTTAGCTTCCCTTCAATTCTCAGGTTGCTCGCTAGATCATCCCCTTCGGCCAAAACCAGATCCAGCAGTGCCTTACCTCTTGTTGGCCCATAGATTTCTTGAGTCAGATAGAGCTCATCAGTAAAAGTGAGGAAGTTTCATGACCAAACAGATTTGGTGGAGTGCTATTCCTATGAGATGTCATGGGTGGTTGAAGTCACCCATGACAACCATGCACTGAGTGTACAGCCTCTGCTGGTTCCCTAGAAATTTCATGGTCAAGCTCAACCTCCTGGTTAGGAGATCTTAATAGACTCCTAGAGTTATATCTCCTTGACTGTGTTCCCCCCATATTTTAACCCAGAGGGTCTCGAATCGCCCACCTTGGGTGCCAATCTCTGCTTGTAGGGAAGTGTACTACTCTTTCACATAGAGAGCTACACCCCTGCTCTTCCTTGCAACACAACCCTTCTGTCCAGCCATAGGTGGAGTCCCACCAGGTCTCCGTTACCCCTATGAGATCATATTCGTTTTTACTTAGTGTCACAGGAGTACTGAGGTGCTCTGTGCCTTAAGGAAGGGAAGTAAGGAGAGCTGCCAATCAATGGGGCAGCTCAGGTGTTGGCTGCCGTTGCAACCAGGCGGGTCAGGTGGCCGGAAGGGGGCAGGGCTAGGCCTTATAAACAGCCTGGGCCGGAGCCTAGAGAACAGTTCCCTTCTGGCAGCTGCAGGAGCAGGAGCTCTGCGGCAGAGCTGAGCGGCTTGAGTCAGTAGTTGCAGTCTTACCTTGCTGACCAGCCACAATGATGCTAGGGAGGAGAGAACCCTGAAAGGAGGTACAGTGCAAATTCCTGAAAGGAGGTATGGCCCTGCTGGGGGCTGGGAGTTTGCATTACAAGCGGGAAGGCTCTTTGTTGGTTACGTTACAGCCGTTTGGGCTCGGCTTGTGTTATAGTTACACCGGAGGACCGGGTGAGGCTGTAGGGGTGAGAGGAGGCCTCACGGGAACTCCCCAATAACCTGGGGGTCCCGAGTGCCCAGTAGTGGCACAGTCAGCGGTGCCAGTGGGGCACTACTGTTTGCGCCGGAGAGGTACGGTGTTGCGCTGGAGAGGCATGGTGTGCAGGGTTTCGGACCCCAGCCCGTAAGGGCGGTGTTTTGCCCAGTGGGGCAAACGACCCAGAGAAGGGTCAAGGGGCCAGGCACGGCTGCGGCCACCTGAGCCCCAAGCGTGAGGAGTGAGGTTTAGGCCCCAGAGAGGGCAAGGCCCCAGAAGGGGCAACAAGTGCGCGGGAAGAGCGCGGCATAGGCCCAGGAGGGGGCAACGGCTGCGGAGAGCGCGTCATAGGCCCCAGAGAGGGCAAGGCCCCAGAGGGGGCAGCGAGCGTGCGTGAAGAGCGCGGTGTAGGCCCAGAAGGGGGCAATGGCTGTGGAGAGCACGTCATAGGCCCCAGAGTGGGGCAGCAGGCTGAGTAGTAGCCCAAGAGTGTAACAGGCCCAGGGGCGCTGGTAACAGGGCGGCGGCTATGGGCCAGGCCCAGAGGCACAAGGTGGGTGACGAGCCCAGGGTGCCAGAGAGGGCACCAGAGGGCAGGGGACCACACAATGTCCCAGGGAACAGCTGTGAGGCTTGGGGCGTGCTAAAGGGGAGGTTTGGAGGCACGCATAGCCCTTAAGGCAGGGGTGCACAGAGGTACCCCATATGGAGTAGGGGCAGGAACATACGTAGGGGGATAAAGGCAGCCTCCCATCTAAACTTATTTATTATCAAAGACATGGCGGGCGAGAATCCGAGGGTGCTGAGTCCACCTTACGTGACGGTAGGGGGTGCTAGGGAGTACACGGCCACTCCTAGGCCCCACTCCCTCACACTTAGCAGAAGAGCCAATAACTCCTGTTTGTTCCCCATGCTCCTGGCATTTGTGTACAGGCAGCTAAGTTTGCCATCAGGAGCTCTGGGCTTCCTGTGCACTTAGAAGAGTCCTGTCCTTGGGCTGGGGTCAGAGTAAGTTCCCTTGTGTTACCTGGCCTGCTGAATATTATAGAATACTATCATGTAAGCTCAAAGACTAATTTTCAAATATGGCTTAGGGTGTAAACACACAAAATAATTTTACCTCAGATTTTATTTCATAGTAAAGATATTCCATGATAAGCAGTGGACATACAACCAGCTCTCCCCAGGTAGCTACCCACAATAGGCTCTATTACAGTCTCTGGTCACTACATGGGAAGAAGCCAGTTTGCACTGGGAACATACCTACCCAGGAGGTTGGACTAGAACAGTGTTTCTCAATCTTTTAAGTAGCAAGTACCCTCTAACTTCTGAAAATTTTAATAAGTACCCCAACACTCAATTTTCCAGGGGATTTTATGTTTACAGAGTAATGTGTGCCGTGTGTTGGAAGAAGGGCTGTGTACATAAGGCCATGATATGACAGATGTCTGGTCTGGTGTGGGTAGGGTTGCCCCCTTTTACATCAGGGTGCACAACTCAAGTATGTACCTGGGCTAGAGGTGATGTTGGCTAAAGCTAGGAGGGCTGAACTCAGTGCCGTACAAAGCTCAGCATGTCAAATGATTACTGGGGAATTTAAATTTTTTTGCAATAGTTTTGGCACCAAATTTTTTGCCGTAGTTTTGAGAGGAAAAGAAGGTGAGAGAGAGAATGTTGGGGTACCCGGGTACCCCCACCTGTGTCTCGCGCACCCCCAGGGGTACATGTACCCCAGGTTGAGAAACTATGGACTAGGTGACATTTGAGGTCCCTTCCAACCCTTTAATTCTATTAAACTTTCTAGGGTAGCAAACACAACACACTACATAGTAACTTTCCTGCATAGTAAAGTCATAATACATTTTTCCAGAGGTAACTTTTCCCTGGTTACAAGTGATTTAGATGCAACAGGTCTATGTATTATGTGCACACCACTGTCATTACCATGTAAAGTCAATTTACTGCATAGTAAATGTGTTGCGTGTCCACATCCTCAGGTATCTCCATCAGTTAAAAGTTACTGATAGTCAGTCAGACTTGGGCTGCTAAGATACTTGAACACTTTTCCCTGTGAGTCCAACATTTAGAGCTTAAGCGTAGGCTTGCTGAAATACTTACCAAACAGAAAATCTGTGAAAGACATTTGAAAGATACAGATTCAAGAAGCATCTTTCCTCACTGAAAAGTCATTGTCTAAGGAGGAAATTCTTTTCATTTTTCACAAAGCCTGCTCAACTGTCAAAGTCCTAACACAGATAGAGAGAAATTCTTGTTTCATCTCAGAGGGAAATCTGCCATATTATTCGTCAAAAACTACTGAGTCCCAGAATAAAACCATTGCTAACCGCAAACAATCTCTATTCCAGGCCTGTTCCTTTGTTTCTTATACCATGTTGCTTTCTCTCCTATAGATTTGCTAGAGAATTTTCTACATAGCCAGGTGAGTTTTAGCTCAAATTATGCATCTAATTATCTACCGAAGGTCTTATATTCGTACCAAACTTCTTAGCATATGAGTAAAAGACTAAATAGGGATTTCTCTCTTTCTCTCTCGCTTTCCTGTCTCTATCAATGAAAGTCATAAGCAAAATATTTTGCCTGTTTTTTTCTTAAATGACTGTTAAATTAATAAACTGCCCTTTAAACAAGTGAACTGTTCAAATGCTTGGGCAAAGTGCTGGGTCGCGATTTTTGGCTTTGAACCCGTGCAGTTAATGGCTGTTCTTATTTCATCATCTGGCAATGGCAGCCATAGGCTTGATCCAGCTCCCATAATCAGGAAATTCCCTACGCTGACCAAGTCGATCCACATTCTGGGTTGCTGGGACCAAACTGCTCTATGTTCTAAAACTGGGGTTAGCAACCCTGTCTTGCATGCCAGAGCATGGCAAGCAAGGCCATTTTGCTTGGCATGCTGCCAGTGGCCAGGAGGCTACAAGCCATGCTGCAAGCAGCCTGGGCTCCATGGCAGGCAACAGCTGTCCAGAGCCCAGCTGGCTGTGGCAGGCAAGGTCTGGGTGTAGTGAGCTGCGAACCCAAGCCAAAGGGCTGCAGAGCCAAAGCCACCAGGTAGTGTGGGGGGCAGGCCTCCCACCCGGGCAGATCCACTCCGAGGGACTCCATGGCTCTCGAGATGCCACCATGGTGGTGGAGAGAGGGTCACCATGGCAATCGGCAAATAGCAGGCAGTGATAACCTGGCAGAGCCTGTGCATGGGGTCAAATTTCCCTTTGGAGTCAAGGTGAGGGAGAGGTTGAGTCCACATAGGGCCACAGCAGGTAAGAGGCACCTGGGGAAGGGGGAGGCAGCAAGTGCCGGGGTGAGAAGCCAGCACAGGGGGTGGGCTCTCCCTTCTTCATTGTGGGTGAAAGTGGAGGCTCCCACTCTAAGTTCCCTACCCTGGCAGGATGTCCATCCACATTGCCCCAGGATGCCCCCATGTCAGAGCATAGCCAGGGAAGCCAAGAGCTGCCTCCTCCCAGCACACCTTGATGCCAGTGAGGGGGCCTGAGCAGCAGAAGGTGGAGACCCACTGGGACGGCCCCACCACACATTGCTGCCAAAGCCTCCTTCCCCCCTGCGGCGGCAGCAACTCCCTTCCTGCAGCGAGAGCTCCCTAGGCCCATCTCTAGCACATGCTGGAGCTGCACTGACCACACCAAGCTGCTGGACACCCCATATAGTTCAGGGCCTCTGGGCAAATGGCTCATTCCTCTGCTTTCCTCCCAATGCTGGCTCTGCTAGGGAGCAGACTTGAAGCCTGTGCTCCCGCATAAAGTCACCTAAGAAACAAAATTGGCCAACTAGGGTTTCAAGCCATCCCTGACTGGGGATGAGACAGCTCAGAGTCATCTCCTGTGGAAGGAGGACTCCCTCTTGCAAATGGCCCTGTTTCAAGATACATTTAGAAACAGGGGTGCACAGCTGGGAAGGACAACCCCAACCTCTCCCCCACCAGCTGCCTTTTGGTATGCATGCACCCCCCACCAGCAACGTGAATCAGGCCCCTCATGGCTCCCCTGCCATCTGCCCATCACGCCAAGCCAAGACGTGGGTTGACTCTGGCCAAAAACGTTGCCAACCACTGTTCTAGGAGGCTGGGGTTGACAAAGGCAGAGGCCTCTCAGACAGCGAAGTCTCTGAATATCATGCTACCTAACTTGAAAGTGATTCTGTATTCAGCTCTACTACTAGAATGAGAAAATCATTACACTTTCAGAGAATGATGAATCATAGCACATAAGGAGCCTTTCTTTACACATGCTCTAAAGAGGGGGGAGCTTTAATTACAGCAGCTCTCAAGAGCTGCTCTTATTAAATCGTCCACAGTGTATCATGTATTCAGCATCCAGCACTTCAAGATGGCAGCAGGGGCGCTTTAACTAAAGCTCATTCAATGATCTTTAGTTAAAGCACCCCCATTCCCATTTTGAAGTGGGGGGATGCTGAATACATCAGATGCCAAGACTGCTGGAGCATGCTAATAAGCATGCTCCAGCAGACTCAATTAATTGGATCTGCTCCGACATGCTGTAATTACAGCACATCAAGCAGGCGTCCTGCATGTCTACAGGCACCCATAAAGCCTAATACATTTTCCTGGCTTCCTGTAAATCAATTCGAGAGATACCACCAAACTTTCAACTGCATCAAACACTGGAATGTAGTTAAATGGCTCCTATCTCTTTAAGTAACAGGTCATTTAACCCTGCCACTAAACTTGTATTATCCTTTTGATTCTAGTAGTGAAAAAGGAAAGAACAAAACAACAAAGCATAACCTGGACAGTCAATGAAAACAAATACTTAGTTTATTGTTACTTTCCTCTCTTCCTAAATGAATTAGCAGAACTGGTGATCTTTGGCCTCTTCTTCGGGCCAGAGAGGCCATGAGACTGGCAGACCTAATATCCCCCATAGCCCAAAGCAATTCCGACGGAACATTTTAATATGAGAACACTGTGTGCTAGTTAGACACTAAATTCCCCTTGAGAGAATATGGTAGACATTGTATGGATTAAATTTAACTAGACTCGGACATTAAGAACCTCACTGTTGTTGTCTTCATAGTAAAAGTCATGAGACGCGATACTAAATTTTCTAATACCCCTCCCTGCCCCCCACCCTTTTTTAATAAGTTACTTATATAAAAAACACTTTTTTCTTTTGCCTGTGATTTCAGTAATGGTCTACAGCAAGTTCCATGCGGAAAAATAATCAGAAACCCACAAAGCATCTCTGCAGTCCTTTCTATAAACCATATTCTTCAGCTTGTGTCCGGTAGAAAAGTGTCAGACACTCACCCCAGAAATTTCACCTAGTTTTCAAATCCAGAGAAAGAAAAAAAAAATTGTTTCCTAAAAAAGACAAAAGCTTTGATTTTAATCTAGAATTTTTTTAAATCCATTAAATACAACTACCCAGAAAAATCATAAGCATTGCAGTAGTTAATATTAATATGTAGACAGCATCTCATCAATGAACTGGCCTGTGAAGAAATAAAAAGGAATGTTTTTTAATTGTGGCACCAACAATAGTTTTAAGTCAGTTCCTATCTGGCTTTTCCAGTCTGGTAAACCTTGCAGAGTTCTGGCTGCATTGACACTATATGTAAATGGGGATGGGAAATCAAAATGAGACAAAAATCCATAAACCTCAACAATTTATTTATTTTTTCTATCCACTTATGATTTTGCCAGGCTGCCTATTATGGCAAGGCTGAGAAAGATACCATTACATCACAAACCCATGCCACTTAAGTGACTAGCAGCAGGCACAAAGCAGATCCTCCTTGTTCTGCTCCCTGGGGACTGCTACAGATTTTACTTCCAGTTTCACCAGTAAGTGGGAGAACCAGGCCAGTTAGTTTTACCTCGATCCTGGGCAAGCTTTTTGAGAGAATTATTCTGGTGCATGTCCACGAAGGGCCAGCGGGGGAGACCATGCTTAGGGGCAACCAACACGGGTTCATTAGGGGCAGGTCCTGTCAGACCAACCTGGTGGCCTTCTATGACCAGATCATCAAATCCTTAGATGCAGGCGCAGCAGTGGACATCATCTTCCTGGACTTTTAGAAGGCCTTCTACACTGTGTCTCACCCTGTTCTTATTAAGAAACTGGGGGCTGTGGTGTCGACACCCACACAGTCAGACGTGTCGCCAACTGGCTGGAGGGCCGCACCCTGAGAGTGGTGGTGGACGGGTCATTTTCGACCTGGAGGGAC
>NW_017728943.1:59341160-59365516 GCF_001723895.1 Crocodylus porosus
TCAGCAGGCACTGGGGGAGTCGCTGTTCCCCCGAGCACCGCCAGGAGTGACCAGGAATAACGGTCACAAGCTGGCAGAGGGCAGGTTTAGGTTAGATATCAGGAGGCGCTACTTCACAGTCAGGGCGGCTAGGATCTGGAACCGACTTCCAAGAGAAGTGGTGCTGGATCCTTCCCTGGGGGTCTTTAAGAGGAGGCTAGATGTACACCTCGCCGGGGTTGTTTGACCCCAGTACTCTTTCCTGCCATGGCAGGGGGTCGGACTAGATGATCTGTTCAGGTCTCTTCCGACCCTAGAAACTATGAAACTATGAAACTTCAGGACCACTGTTGTTGCTTGAAAACAGGGTGACAATTTATAAGAAGCACCCAGTTTTATTTTCCATAACAACCAAGGAAACTTGGACTGAGCAAGATGGGAATGCAACAGAAGAAAGAGTGGAAGTTCTTCAGCTCCCTGACCAAAGGAAACTGAGACTTGATAGGCTGTGGGTGGGAAGCAATGCTGTTCCCCTGGTAAAGAGTTGGCACAGATTCCTTCCCCCTCACCTCCAGGGGCAAGAGGATCACAGTTCCTACGAAAGGGTCCCCATGGGCTGGTGCAGCTATGCTTCTTCCCTTTTTCAAGGGATTGTGCAAAAGCTCAATCCAGCTGTTGAAAAGTACAGTAATGCTGGAGGTCCAGATATCAGTTGCTCAAGTTGACATGAAAAATCTAATACAAAGGCCACTTGGCCTGCTTCATCGGGGTAACATTGTCAATACAGATACCAACACAATGTGCAATATGTAAAAAGATTTGGCACATTGTATTATGGCTTAATGAAGTCAAAGCTCAAGCATAGCAACTTATTATAATGTTGTAATGTTATATTTCAAGCTTGGAGGGCCAGATGCAACCCTGACATAAGTAGACAACTGTTGATTTCAATGGAGATCATACCTACATACTTTGGAGTTAAATACAACTCATAAACAGAAGCTTTTACTTCGGAGGAAACATAAAACACCATTTATACAACAGAGAAAACAACTTTACAGTGTTTATCAGTTTGTGTTTGAATGAGATTTTCCCCTTTGCTTCTGAAATAACAGGAGTGCACGCTTGTACATGCTTTCTTAATGTGTCAGAAATTCAGCATTATGAGTAAATCCAAGCCGTGGAAACAGTATATGGGGCGAAGATTTCGTTCTATGTCTTCAGAGATGGGGAGGAAAAGAGAAAATAAGTTTAGGATTAGGATGAGATGTCCACTATGGCAGACTGTCCAACAACCTCAACTTGTATGGGTTCCTGTACCTTTCTCAGGTGTCTGGTGATGGCCACAATAAGAACCGAGTTCTTGGGGAGGACAGGAGACTTGTTCTAGAATAGCAATTGCTGGCTGTCTCTGAAACATAACTGGATCACTATTTTATACAAGAAGTAGGGCCAAGCTAAAGATCTAGAGCCAAGGGATTCCCTTCATTTCCCGAATGCAGAATGGTTTTCAGTCACTCATTTCTACATCTATGAAAAGTGAAAGTTCTCCTCTCATGTGAAAGTCGGCCTATAAGAAGCACTTGCATGAACTTGAACAGTGACTCATTTGCCTAGATACCGGTTATGCTGCTGTGCAAAGACCTGAATCTGTTTCTCTGTCCATCAGTCTCACAGTAACTGTGCTGGCAGGGGGCCTGGAGATGCAGAGAGGCAGCTTGTTAAGCCCCTAGGGGTGGAGGAGGTGCTTCTTGTCACTCAACAGCATCCCCACAGGGCAATTACAGGAGAAGCGTTGACAGGCTCTGAAAGGCGTCCTGTCCATTCCTCTTCAAATGGAAAGGATACTGACTTTGACATGAAGCCTCAGGGGTGGGTGAGCTTAAAGCAGAGAAAGCCTTGGTGGGGGAAGGAATCTAAGGGCTCCATGAAGGATTTGGCAGACTCCTTCCTCTGCCCCATGAGAAGAAGAGGAATGCATTAAGGTTCCCAGTCACTTTCAGCTCCACCCTCCTTCTTGACCCTTTCTTGCACATTTCTGCACATCTCTCATTCCCAACTTTGTAAAAATTAAAATATTGTTAACCCTGTCAGGGCCTCGCTGAAAGTGGAAACTGAATTACTATCACCCATCTTCACTGGGTTGCACCCCTCAACCAGCAGACCACATTCACTGGAGGTGTATCAATCCAGAAATATAAAATCATTAAAAATGATGGAAATTAAAGTTTTTCAGATTACTTTTCCACATAAAGGCTTCTGAGGCCATGGAAACTGAAGCCATATGCTGCAGTTTGAACAAAGAAGAATGGTTAATTAATTTAAAGAAGCATACAGCCCCAACAGGGTGCTGTTTATAGTCCACTGGAGATTAAAATATGTCTACATATTTCAGTACATCCTGGCAGGAATGCCCCAGAGCACATACCCCCTTGCACACTCCGAACCCAGAGATACACCAGTGACACTGCCCTGGGGTCATCACCAGCAGCCACACTGAAGCATACCAGAAACCGATGTCACAAGAGCAACCATGAGAGGAGGGGGACCAAAGCAGGTTCCCTGCTCCGTTTCTAAATTTGGAGTATGTGAGTGGGAGCAGGAGAGGAGGACATGCCTGGGGGTGTCCCCCACACAGCACACTGCCACCTGCCCTGATTCACACATACCCTAACTCACTTTAGAACATGGGATATGGGTGTCTTAAGTGAGATAGGTGCTCTTAGACCTACATGGCACCATCCTATATTAGGTAGACAAACCCTATGACAAGCACTGCAGCACAAACACAGTGCACATGCTGCTTACTGCTAATTATTGTATGTATTGTGCTGGTGTCTAGATGCCCCAGTCAGAAATGAGGGACCCTTTCCCCTAAGCACTGTACATGCAACTTTTAATTTAAAGTTGTATTTTGCCCCAGCAGAGTAAAAGTCTAAGCGCTTGTTTTTATTTGGTGCTGATGATAACACGTACAACAGCATATCATTCACTGATATTGAGCAAATCCCATAAATATGTAGCTGTTCCTTCATTCTTATTTCATTTTCCTTTGGTGACTAAGTTGAAAGAAAGGCTTTGCAGAAGATGTCCCTTATTGTAATACAAACAATAAATATTAATCAAAGAGACTGTAACTGATTGAAATCTATTTGTTTTCATATACTAAATAATGAAAATTTCAATTTAAGTGGGCATTTTTATTGCTGAATAAATCTCCTATGGAGACAGGAGATAAAGAGCTGCTTTCACAGAGTATACAGCAGAGCAAAATTTAGCCTAAGAAATTCATATTAGTATCCAAGACCAGCTTCTTTAACAGAGCTGAGCCTATTTATACCAGCTAAGAATCTGGTTCACAAACTTTTGATGTTTATGCAAACTGAAAACACTGAACCCTAAGCAGGTCACTTAGCACTGCTAACTGAAGAATGCACGCTATTGTCCACTCCATCATTCAGAAACAAAAGTCAAATTAATTTTATGAGAAAGAGTGCAACGATGGGCCAAATTTAGCAGCTCTTAGGTCAAATGACAATTCCCAAGGATATCAGTGCAGGTTATCCTGAGTAATGACCAGCCAAGATTCTCTAAATAGATGTCTAATGTTTTGGTTCCAAGTTTAACATTTAAACAACTAAATGGCCAGTTTTCAAAACTTCTGAGTACCCAGCAATTCCAATTGACCTGGATGGGAAGTTTTGGATGCTCACCACTTTTGAAAATCAGATCATCTAGTTATGATGGCACACTTCTCATAGAAATGAGCCAATGTCTATCCCTCAGCCTTCTGTGTAGCATGAAGATACCAGACGTGACTCATAGGAAAGACATTATCAAGCATGCCCAACCTACCTGGCTCCTGCTTGCACATGCTAAACTCAGAAATGCAGCAATGAAGCCATCATGGACGCATCCCTTCTGGCTGCTTTCAAGCATGCTGGACAGATGCTGTGAGCATCTGTGGGACTGCTAATGGAACCTATTTGCAAAGGAAAGTATACCACCATGCAGGATATCAGAATCTAGATCTAGGTTTCTGGTTATTGAAAAATAGGGACCTCATGAGGTCAACTAGACCAACTCCCTGCCCAAGACAGGAACATCCTTGACTAAACCATCCCAGCCAAGTGTTTGTCTAAGCAGCACTCAAATACTTCCAGTGAGGGAGACTCCACAACTTCTCTATGTAATCTGTTCCAGTACCTAACCACCTTCATAGTTAGAAAGTTCTTTCTAATATCTTATGTAAAATTTCCTAACTTGCTCTTTAAGACCATTATTTCCGGTCTTGTACTCTGTAGACACAGAGAACTATCAATTACCAGCCTCTTTCTAAACACCCTTTTCATATTTGAAGACTGTTCTCAAATGCCCCTCAGCCTTCTCTTCCCCAGAGTGAATAATCATAGTTCTGGCTTTTCCCTGTATGTCATTTGGATCAGTCCTGTGCTAGATGCTGGCCACTGATATGAAAAGGTCAGTATGCTATCTCTGAATACACCCTATGGGTCCAAACGATACAGCTCTGTAGGGAAAAGTCCCTCTCCATGCCAGAGACTGGAGTCTGGATGCCTGGATATACTATTTTAAGACTGGGGCATTGCTGTTAATAAGATAATAAGAATGCAGCTCAGAGTGCATTGGCTTCTTTCATCAGAGTTTTCAAGCCAGGGGTAGTTGTCCCATCTCCCTTCCATTAAGAATGATACCTCTTCTCTATTCACAGCTACACAACGTTTTTCTTTCAATTTAGTCATCGTATAACATGGATCAATGGTAGTAATTCCATCTTTCTAATTGCTCTACACAGATTCCTTCAGCAACCTAAAGAGTGCAAAATCCATTCTCCTGAACATGCATTGCCCCAAACTCCACCACAACTGGCTTCTTGTACTTTCCTATTTAAATGGATGAGATCTTATTTCTTTCATATCTTGTTTCCCAGAAAATTCAGTTTTAAGTGAAATTAACACTCTCTCAAGTAATGTGAACATTTAGAGGTAAGCCTAAAAACCCAAGAACATAGCAACCATGTGAAAAGTTTTTATGTATGTGAAACAATAATTGAATTCACACGCCAATGGTTCTCAATGGGTATCATACACACTGTGGATTGTGATCCCTAACAGGTGATATGCTATTCTAGTTATTAGATTTCCATCTAAACTGATGGACAATCTTAACAATTGTATGACATGTGATACATCCCTTAGGCTTAGAGTAGGCTTTACTGGGTCACAAGTTGCAAATTCCAAAACCTGAATGTATGGAAAAAGGGAAGATTTGAAGATTTAGAGAACTTCTGTAGAAGAAAACAAGAAAGTGTATCAGTTAGAAGGGAGGGAAAATGTTCCACAATTTGCATATGTGCTTTAATTAATTAATCACCTTTTCAGCTTTGTTAAACTCTTACCCAAAAGCCATCTACTTTGTCCTGTTACAAAAAGGCCATGCTTATGTAGGCATAATTAAGATGGAATATTCTATGTTAAACCTTTTTATTTTTAAATCCATCTCTTCAAACAACTCGTTCTATTTCATGATTATAGACAACCTTGCTCATAAATCTCAGGTATAGCTAATAGAGTTGGCTCTGAAGCTAGAGAGCCAGGATGGTGGTTTCAGAATGCAAGGGGGCATTAGTTCACCAAGTTCATGTATCAGTGGAAAACTGTTTTAAGATTTAAAACTGAAGTTAAAAGCACAATAAAGATACAAATTCCTACTAATCTGAAACTTTCTCACTGTCACATTGTCAAAAAAGCCCTTTGTGCCTGTAGCTAAAGTCCCTTATCTATCCACAGGAGTTTGCCAAAAGGAAGCTGACACCTCATCCAAAGATAGCAAAGGAGAAAGGCGCTACTTTAATCCTGCCTACATATTGAGAATGATACTTTACTTTTTTACTGACAGCTAGAGATTTCTAGGGAGAGATAAAAATCACCAGGAAAATGTACCTTAACAAGCCATAAACAATACATTTTGCAATAGGCTAACTGATTCCTCCTTTTGTGTCTTTGATTATAAAATTTCAGTTGTGACAGCTATCAGTACTTACCTGAAAATTTATGTTCCAGTCAGTCAATCTACTTCATACCACTGGATCTTAAGAATTAGAACAGATTGAACTAATTGCGGGGAACTAATTGCTGCCAATAAATAAAATCAGTAATTGTCCTCACTGCCAGTAAAATATGTGTATACTTGTGATGAAAACCAAAACAAAGTAGATATTCCACTGCAAAAATCTTAGTAAAGACAAAATACCATATTTCACTGTGAAGCAAACTAGAGATGGTCCATCACAAGCATGAGTTAATCTTCCTTGACTTATCCCATGATAAACAAAATACAGTGCCTTGCCTCCTCTGGAATTTTATTGCAGGATAGCAAATACACATTAAAATATCTTGCAGTGAAACACCATCTTTTTGCAGGGCAAACAGTCTTAGTCTGTTTTCTGTTTTGAAATTATTCACTCATTCTAATTCATGAATATTATTGAATAGGAAAATATTAAAAGAATCAATATTAAAAAGTAGGCTATTAAGATATTCATAAAATCATTCACTTTGACTATTTACTATCCATTACTTTCAGTGCATGTTTATTCATTAAAGCCCCTGATTACATCTTCTGTTCCAAGGCAAACATTTAAAACAGTAGAATAATGAATGGAAAATGAATACCAGATAGCAATGTTGAGTGAACAAGAACATCTTGTATACATACAGTCGGTAATCTATAAAAAGAGCCATCTCCTAAATATTCATGCAAAGAGACTAAAATACAATAAGCAGATGTTTAATTTTAAGCTTGTGAATAGTCTTATATACCTTAACTGGATGACCCATGTGCCTGGTGTTAAATGCAGAGCTGATCATCTCACTGGATTTTTGCATTTAAAGTTTGAGAATAGTTAAAGATAAGAGACACAATGAAAATTCAGTTTATAATTGGAAAATCAATTGGAAAATCAACTCTGTTTTTGTACCATTATGCCAATATTGGCTTTTCTCAGAATGCACTGACTGACTGTATTGTCCCAGTAATCAGGGGTGAAAAAACACAGACTTTGGATGTTTATTGACTTGGACAAGATCATCCTGCTTATGAGACAGAGGCTCTAGTTTTACAGACCTTTTAATTCCCAGCACACCATTCCCCTTTCCTTTTACAAATCCCCTGTTGTGAAACTGTAATGCACTTACTAGACACCAAGGATCATGAACCAACTTCTAAATTGTCTGTCAGCCAAAATAGAAGCTACTGACTCTCATCTTTCCTAAATGTTCATGCAGTACTGAGAACAACAGAGCTATGGTGGAGGACCTTAGATGCCACCACAGTACAAGTGCAAATCATCCATTATTCTCTTGTTGCAATCCCAGCAAAGCACAAAGTGCAGGATCTCTGCCACCTTTCTTGGTCATAACAATGGGAGGTCATTTCCATACCTGAATTTCTCATTTGCCAGAGTTAAAGAATAGCAGCATCAAAATGAAGCCATCAACTTTTAAAACAAGAGATGTAACAATGCACTGCTTTGAATACATGAAGACTCCATATTAGGTTTTGACCTATAAAAATGAATCGGACAAATTTGTTTAGAAAAAAATAGTTTAGATTACTTGTAATTAAACTAGGTTTCTAAGCATGGCAACCTTGAGAAATACTGGTGGAAAAAAAAGTTTATAATTAAGCCTTCTACTTCCCTGATCTTGAGAATGAACCAACTCCTTCATCAGCTCAGAGCAACCCTTAAAGTTACCTTAATTATTCCACCTAGACTGATACTCCATACAAATGGACATTTCCATCATACAAGAAAGTCTTTTCAGAAAATCTTGAGCTAGTTAGTATTATGGAAAAGTGGAACTAATTATTATACTAATATACCAAAAATCAAACAAATCAAAACCCATCCAATTCTTGTGGAACCCATGGCCATGTTTTCTACACAAATACACATATAAAATAGGTATGTACACCATTAATATATGCAAATCAGAGAACTGCATGGCTAGCTGTTGAACCTGTATATAGAAATGCCTATTTGCAAATATGCACATTTTACAGATACACACAAATGTACAATCAGCTCTGGAAGCTAATTTAACAATTTGTCCAAAGAGTTTGTTTATTCAGTTGGGATGAAATTCTCCAGCAAAAGTATTATCTATTGGTGAAGTTCCACACAAGCTAAATGCACAAACCTTCTGTTGCCCACTCTGCTCCATAGTGAATTTCAACCTTAGAAAACATTTATAGGACTAGCACTTGATTGAATGATGCATGTGCCTCTTAAAAGCAGTGCCAACAATACTACTGGACCACCTGATTAACCTCTTATCAACATTCCCATCTTGATGGCCTTATCTGTAGTAACTGAGGTACATATTTTTCAGCTTATTTGCTACAAGCAAATAAATATCCCTTAAAAAGCAAATTCATTACTTTTATTAATACACAGGCAGATCAGCATATGGGTTTGCTTGCTATTAACAGCCTAACATATTTTTTTGGGGGGTGGGAGGTGTTTAGTTTTTTGTTTTTTCTTTGGGGGGGGTGGGGGGAGTTTAATTTCCAGAGGGAATGTGTATAAATTCGAAAAGTAAGGAGATAGCCTTCCTCAAGTATGGTCTTATAGGTAGGACTACTGTCAAGACAAGTAACATTTGAGGTCAGATTTTATTCTACCTATTCAGTACATAACATACCTAAATGCAATTGTGCTCCACCCTGTTCAAGTTCCTGATAAATAGTTAACTCCTACTCCTCTGTCTTAAGGTTAAGATGACAGTGTGTTACGGATTAGATGCATTCATGTATTTTCAGGACTGGAACATGATGGAATGGAATTACACTTCAGCGACCAAGTCCATTTAGCCACCCAATAGTTAGATCTTGTGATCTTATAATCTTGTCACATTACATGCCTTCACAACTGCTAAGTAAAGATTTCTGCTTCTTACATCACCAATACATACATATTTTAGCAATTCCTATTTGTTATGATAATATTTTAGCAATTTAGCAAATTAGAATATTTTAGCAATTCCTATTTGTTATGGTTACTTGTGCCTATACCTCTGCCAGTTAGACACAGCCCTACATGAAGGATGCTATGGGTTCACACTAGTCCAGTTAGATACCAACACGCATTAAGGTTCAAGAAAAAAATCCTCATAAAGATTAATGATGTGGAGGGCATATAAACCCCAGTAGCATAGCTCTCTCAGGCCATGAAATATATTCCTCATAAGTACATGGACTACATGGCTAGAAGAAGCCAGACCTGAGCACAGGGAGGTGGTGATTGCAACAAGCCCTTCCAGAAAATGCAGAGGAAGCGTGCCCTTGTGTGCCCCTGCCTAGGGCACCTATTTAAAAGCCTATTACTACTTAGCCTGTGGAAATACACAGTGCAATGATTTGGTATGTTACCGTCTCTGTGTATTGTACATGCACAGCCTTCTGGAAAGCTAGATAGCACTTCCCCATAATATATTCTGTGTGAACTAAAAAATATGGAATCACTAACAAAAATATTATCCATTTGCTTGCTTTCAGCTTGTACATAGCCCTAAATGGTCTGATAAAGAGATAAATGTCTGTTCTGTATGGACTTACTCATTCTATCCAGACAATTGACTCAAGTTTCAAGCACGAAGCCAGAATTGATCATTTATCAGCTTAATCTTCATGATGTATTTAGTGTCTAACCATAATACCTTCAATCTCCTTCACAGTCTGCAGAGCACAAAGGAAAAAATCCACAACTGTTAGGAATCAGGGAACTAAAAAGAGGTACGTAGCTGTCTGAGGGTAAAGGTTATAAACACTGGCCTCAATCCTGAAGACATTTATGAATGGAAATAGTCCCACTGATTTCAACATGGCTACTAATGCAGAATAATACTTTGCATATGTGCATAGCATTTGAATGATCTGATGTATTATCAGTTTATTTTAAGCCTATCATTCCTAATTAGTTCAAAACCATGGAGAAAGATAAAAGGTTTAGTGTAGTGTTGGATTTGTATTCTAACAGAACAAAAAAAACCTCAAACAAATGAAGCTGCTTTGATTGCAGGGTTAAGTTAGTGTACATACAGACATTACATTTAGATTGACTTAACTAAAATTAGGTCAGTCTAAATGCTCATCTGTGCAGATGTTTGGAGGGTTTAAATCAGGCTAGAAATGGTGGCCTGATCAAAGTTAGTTCACTTGAGTAGGTGACCTATCTTAGATTGGGAACAGGTTCACCCAATCCAGCAAATGTCTGCATGGGTTCAGAGCACAGGCCCAGAGCTGGGACAGCCCAACTGCTCACCCCAGCCCTGGGGCTACATTGTTCCTACATCCCCAACCCTGATCAGGCTATTTTTAGCAACCCCCCCATGGAACCACCAACCCCATCACACAGCTGCCAGCCTCCCGATCCCACCAAACCTCCCCTGGACCCACTAGCCCCCTCAATCCTGCCCATCCCTCCCTCCACCCCAAGTTACTTCAGGGTTACCTATGCAGCTCCTGGCACCAGCAAACCCCTGTACACACTTCTCCCAGTCTACAATCATGCAGCTTAAAGTAAGCCATGTCATTGTAAACCAAGTAGCAAACTTCTCTATGCACCCTTAAGTAACCAGGATAACCAGTGACCTCATTTCAGGAAGACACAAAACCCATATTTATTATTACCTGTACATTGGTGTCTGCAAGAGTCTTAGGGCAAAAAAGGCCTGCTAAATTACCAGTGTTGCCAAGAAAAGTTAGCTCCTCCCCCTACTCCACCGCCACCCACCCCCAAATCATGAGATTATCTCAAAAATCATGAGCTTTAAAAGAAAAATGTGTGATTTATTTGTCAGGTCAAAACCACTATGTATCAAAACCACTTCAGTATCCGGGTTTGATACATGTTTAAAGCTAAAATTGTAACTGCATGTTGCAGGGTATATTTTTCTAATTTATACTAGCAGTAGCAGAGGAAATTTCCAAACCTGTTCCTGCAGTTTAGAAGACAGAAAAAAAAATCCTATTCACTTTCAGTAAAATATGCACTCTTAACTCTCCTGGGACTTGCCTTAACTGCTGCAGTGGCCACTCCCAGAGAAACCATGACTGAGCATTGCCCATGCCCCAATCCACCATAGCTACTGACACATTCCAGACCTGAAAATGTGCCAGTGGGGCCAACCCAAGCTATTCCTAGGGGCCACTCTCAAGCCTGAGCAGCTTAACTCCTGAACTTCCAGGCCTGGGGCACATAGGTGACCTCAGATGAACGTGATACAAGTAAGGTATCCTCTCCAAAAACAGCCACTGCTATAGTGTAGACAAGCCCTGAGACACTCCTGAAAATGTCCTCCCTTCTGAACATGCTGCGCACATCTACACATTGTCCTATGGCAATGTAATGATCATGTGGGTCTACACATGATATCTAGCTACGTCGTCGTAGCAGTGTACTCCCTGCTTATAGCACGCCACTACAGCAACATAGCAGGGAAATTTAAGAGTGGGCTGCCTGTACAGCACAGTATGACCATGTTTTAGTACTTCCAAAAAGAGGTACTAAAGCACAGCACAGTAACAGTGTCACCATACAGCAATAAGTATACACGCCTGCTGACTGAGATTTAAGCGGTTACTTTCCCTTTTCAGATACTACAGACTAATCCTTCCTAAGTATTTTATTTTTCCTTAAATTAGGCCAAAATCATTTTCAAAGACTGTCAGCTTTAAAAATAAAGGCCCTGCTACTACAAAAGCAAATAGACTCACTAACTCAGGTAAGTAAAGAAAACCAGGACAATCACCCAGATAATCGTAGGACTCCACAGATTCATTCTGTTAGGCAGGAAAGGGGAGCGTTTTGGAGTTTGCAGCCTGGGTACTGGAAACTACCTGAGTTGGCTGGACACACAGCAGGAGTCACACCAGCCAGCTGCTCAGCTATTGTAAATCACCATACATCCTACAGATCTCGCAGCAGCTAGGCCAGTGTATACCAGCAAAGAATCTGACCCTCCAGTAGGAAGAAGTGATTCTTTGAACCCTAAAGGATTAAACTGTTTTTTGCCTTTATTCATCAGCTCTGGCCTTTGATTTGATAGCTGGTGCAAGATCAGCTCAGAGAGGAGGAGAAAAGTCTGGAAAAACCATTCAGCATTAATCCCTGGACAGCAAAACACAAAAATGAAGAACAGCTAAATGGCTTTCCAACCCAGATGACAAGAGAGGGAGAGATTATTTTTGCTCTGGGTTTATCCAACACCTCCCACATTGGGATCTTTTTTCCCAAGAAGGCTCACAAGCACTTTTTAATTAAATAATAAAATAAATATGGAGGCTTATAACATGAAGCTGTCCTTCGAGTATTCATTTTGATCCTTGTACTTTAAAAAAGGGTGGCAAAATCTCATAATCACATGATTATCGCAACTCAGATTTTAACAACATTTTTGAAAAATTCAGTCTAGGACAGGGGTTTTCAATCCCTGGGCTGCAGCCTGGCACCAGGCCATGGCGAGTTAGCTGCCAGACCGGAAGTGGCCGTGGACAAACCACGGCCCCCCAAAGCTGAGCAGAGAGGCCGCAGCTCCTTCTGCAAGGCCCGTGGCAGAGCAGGGTTTGGCCCACCACCTGCTCCTTACCTGTCTTCCAGCCAGAAATTCCAGCCACGGTCGGCTGTGACTGCTGGGCCGTGGTTTTCCGGGCCATGGCATAAAAACTTTGAGAACCCCTGGTCTAGGAGATACTTTTGCTACAAAAAAATGAATATGCACAAGTCCAAAATCATTTCTATGTAGGCTTTTCAAATTCTGTTGTATATTTTTCTTCAGTGCAATATCACTGCGTAAAAATCATTCAAATGTGAAAAAGACAGAAGAGGCTGATGTGCCCAACCTGCAGAGTTGGGAGCTAGATGGGTATATTCCCAGTTTGTAGCAGATGGTTCTACACCACCCTGATAAAAATATAAAGATGTTGATGTGCAAGTGAAAATGCACACAACCGACCATAGGAAAACTGAAACCAGTCAGCAGCAAGAGTCACAGCTGCAAGATTATTGTTTCATCCAAATGAAAAAAAAGATAATATTTGTTCTTGTTATTAATGAACAAATAACGTGAGGTAGGACAAGCATGGTGCATTGCTGCTTATGCTTTTAAACTGCTATTTCACTCAGTGTGGTGGGCAGCAGGGTTCAAAGGTCAGGCTAAAAGGATAAGCATCCATGGGAGGCCCTGTGGTGTGACACAAGTGCATAGGGGTATATTGTCCATAGCCCATGAAGAACTTGTCAACAGCTCAGTGCGAATCCCGAAAAGAAGGGTCTACTGTTTCATTACATGCCTCTCCCTGGGGCAGTAGTTTATGCATGGGGGGAAAACAGCTACACAAGCAAGATGGCTCTCTCTCATTTGAACTGTCTGTACTTCTTTTGTTTATCACCAACCAGCTTATCACTAAGAAGGTTCCCAAACTACTGGAAAGTTAAATGAGAGCCAGAAATATTAAAAATAAAAAGAATAACAATATATTATGAGGTGAGGGGGGTAGACGAGAGGGAGAACTACTCCTATAATTAAGCTTCGGCAAAACCTTGCTACATCACACTGATGAAGCTTTCATTTGCCCATGAAATCTAAACTTATCTAAGCAGCAAACCAAGCTTTGTCAAACTAGAAATCTCCCTTGGAGAAATATTTGTACTCCAGGATCATTCTTCATGAACAGTATGTTATTGAATTACCAGGAAAATAAATTTATCATGTTCCCTGACCAAGTTCTCATCTGCTTGGCTATAATCACAACAATGATTAAGAACAGACCAGCCAACATCAATAGGTAGGTCATGCTGGTAAAAATAATCTCCCATCTGACTGGCCTGTATAGCATAAAGCAAGTGCACAGCACATTCAGAGTTGTGAGTTTGTGTTTGTAGTTCCTAGCACACTAGTGTTCTGGTTCAATCATAGAAAATTAGTGTTGGAAAGGATCTCAGGAACTCTTTTAGTCCAACCCCCTGTTCAAAATAGGACCATCCCCAACTAAATCGTTCCAGCCAGGGCTTTGTCTACATGGGTCTTAAAAACCACAAAGGATGGAGATCCACAGCCTCTCTGGGTAACCTGTTCCAGTGCTTTACTTCCCTCCTCATGAGTAGGGTTATGATATTTCCAGTGCAAACACGAGGACACCTGCCAGGGGGGCGGGGTGTCATATAATTGTGTGGGACAGCGATATGCCCATGCCCTGTCCCTGCCCCTCACTCCCAAGCCATTGCCCATCCCTAGCCCTGCTGCTGCCCCTCACTCCCAACGCACAGTACCTGCCCCCGACCATGCTGGTGCCCCTCATCCCTGACCCACTGCCAGTGCCCTGTGCTTGGGACCAACAGTCCCCCACTTCTCCTAGTGCCCCTCACTCCCAAGCCACAGACATCCCCAGCCCTGCCAGTGCCCCTCATTCCTGACCCACAGCCCCCTGCTCCCCCCCGTCCTGGAGCATCCCCCAGCTGCCCTGCCCCTGTGAGCACAGGCGCTGCTGATCTGGCCATGCAGCTCCCTGCTGCCCCTGCAGGACTCCCCTGTCCCCTTCTCTCCACTGGAGGGACAGGTGCCTCTCCCACCCTGCTGCAGCCCCAGCTTCCCCCAGCACCGGCAGGCATCTCCCCGCTCGCACACCCACCCCCTCCACACACTCCTACAACACATACACACCCTCAGACAGTCCCCAAGCCCTGGCCCTCCAACCCCCACCTCCCATACACTTACCTGCATGCAGCTGCCAGGGCTGCTCCCACCACCCTGCCTAGCTACATGTTGGCCACGTGTGTGTGCACCCTGCCTCCAATCACCCTCCCCCTGCTCCCACCCAGCCCTAAGCAGCTCCTCGCTAGGACAAGCCGGGAATAACTTTGATGCTGAGCAGAGCAAAATCCCGGACATTTGTTGGTATTTTTTAAAAACCGCCTGAACCGAGATGGGAGGATCCAAAAAGAGGACATGTCCAGGAAAACCTTGAGGGGTATGTTAACCCTACCCATGAGAATGTTCTTCCTAATATCTAACCTAAACTTCTCTTGCTGCAACTTCAGGCCATTGCTCCTTGAGACCATTGCTCCTTCCATCATCTGCCGCCACTGAGAACAGTCTAGCATGGCCTCTTTGGAACAACCCTTCAGGTAGTTGAAGGCTGCTATTAAATCCCCTGTCAGTCTTCCCTTCTCCATACTAAATAAGCCCAGTTCCCTCAGCCTCTTCTGGTAAGTCATGTGTTCCAGTCCCCTAACCATTTTTATTACCCTCTGCTGCCAATGAATATGTATGTAGAAACAAACACTTATACTTAAATATATTTCTCTTATTACAAAACAAAATCTAGCTTTCTTGAGTGTCATGACAGTACCTCTAGTACTTCATTGCCAGTCGTTTCTACACCTGAGTTAATGGGCACCTATACACATGCTTCAGGGTGTAGGGGGCATTTTTATTAGAGTGGCTCCCTTTGGAACTGAACCAACATCTAACATAAGACTGGAAAGGACCCACCTGGGTCATCAAGTCCAGTTTCGTGCTGTCACAGGCAACCACATCCCTTTCACATACTGACTTCTTATACACTACAACTGCCTTCATTTTGCACCCTCAGCTCCTGCTGACATCAGCAGTCTCTTGCAATCCTCACATGCAACCCCTAATAAGAAGGGTATCTGAGGTACTAGCCAGATCTGCAAAGCCATGATGTTGACTTCAGTACAGCCCTTCCTCCCATTAAAGTGTGGCAGTGACAGGCTTTTCCTGTCTAACTTCTTCTCTCCCCACCAGTCCTCCTCACTTAAAATGAAACATTTTTAAGGTCTCACATTCACATTATACAATTGCCTGATGAGAGGTTGTCTAAAAAATTTTGGGTTGTTTCCTTTTGCATATTATTTCCCTTTGAGGGATTAGCTTCTCAGAGGAGTGCTCGTACATTATGAAACCAAGTGCTCTCCTTTCACCATTGTGGCACTCCATAGTGAATCTGCAATTACAGTTCCAAATACATACAAAGTCTTTGTATTACAAAAAGTTATCAGCCTTTGGACTCACCAAGTTATTTCATGCAGACTACACACGTGGGACAATTTCTGGTGGTAATTCTTCACCTGTACAAGTTACAAGCCAATGTTCTAGCATTTGTCACCAGTTATGGCTTTAAGCATAGCTAAAATAATTTCCTAGAATGTTAGGAGTCTTAAAGGCCCCATTTTAAAAAATTGTAAAAATTTGTATTTGTAAAAATACTACAAAAGTTTTTCACAGTATTCTTTTTCTTATTCTTGCAAAGAGTGAATTTCTCCAAAGCATGGAGGAAAATTAGAGTTATACTTCTTGGGTATGTCCACACTAGCATGCATGTACACTTTGCAGCACCTCAAAGGCTTTTGAGGCACCACAAAATGCACCCTGTGCACATGATTTGATTCTCTGCTCTGCATATTTGCAGCATGGAGCCAAATTTAGACACTGGAAAATCCTGGTATAAAAAAAAGCACGCTGGAAAAAGTGGTGTGGCAGCAGCGTGCACCGCCTAAAACCAGAGCCTGGCTAGCCAGAGCCATGCTCCAGCTGTCAACCAGGCTCCACATGCCCAGATCACCGCCTCTACAGCCCCAGGAGGCCCCCGGGACCCCAGATAAGGCTGCTGGGGCCAGTGAAATACATATGTGCCCTGCTAGTTTCCCCCCAGGGAAATGCACACGCACATTCATCTGCACGTGCCCCTTTTGTACAGAAACTGTAAAAAAAAAATCACTATTCCCTAGAGCAGTGGTTCCCAAACTCTGACAGATTGCACACCACCAATTTCAAATGATACAACCTTAAGTACAACCAGCAGATTTTTGTCAGATAAAGTAATTATAATAAATCTATTAATGCATATTTCTGACAGGTTGTCTGCGTACTCCTGGTGGTACGCATACCACAGACTGGGAACCACTGCGCTAGAGACAGACATCTGGAGTGGCAGGTGTGCAACTGAAATGACTTCCGAGTTGATCTTCTAAGTCTATTTTTCCCTTTACCTAGTTAGCCTACACTTTTCCACAACCACCTGTCAGCCCACACCTGCCCTACTGAAGGCAATTTTATTCTTGACTTCAGTGAAAGCAGTTTCAAAACAATAAAGGAGGCAATGCAGGACAGTGGATAGACTACTGTGTAGGGATGTAAGATGTGTGGATTTTTATTCTTGGATCTGCCAACAGCATACTGGTTGACCATTGGCAAACTGCTTTTGCTCTTCTTTGCCTCAGTTTCCCAATTTATAAAATTACCTGCTTGGCAAAGTGCTTTGAGATCTGAAGTTGACAAGTTCAATATAGGAACCACGTACTGTTACAAACCTGTCTTTTAAAGAGATAAATTAAATCTTGTATACATTGAGACTACTTACATGAGCAAGAATAAATTGTGTAAAAAAAAAAAAAGAAAAAAAAGGATTTGCAGGCTCATGCCCTAACATACAGCCTTCATGATGTGCAACAGAAAATTAAATCCCTACAACTGGCTCATACTCTGAATAAAAACAAAGAGGTTCTTTAAAAACTAATCTCTCTGAAGTCTCAATACAACATGATACTCTCTCAAGGTGCAGGTTCCTCTATCTTGCTTCTTAAGTTTGCTTTGCTATGCAGAGTTTAACAATGCCGCCTATTTTTTAACTCAACTAAAAAGGTAACAAATTACTTTAAATCATAAAAGAATAGAAACAAGACACTAGACTTTGACTTTAGAAGTAATAAGAATCAGATTCTTAGACAAATACGCTGATATTGTCTCTTTGTTTACCGGTCATTAAATTAATTTATTTGATCCAAAGTCAATAAAAGAGACCTTTTCAGTTTCTCTGCCAACCCTTACTAGCTAAACATACACATATATTCAGAGCTACCCATTTCATAACTGGAATGTAAAGAAGGCTAGAGTAAAGAATAGAGGGGAAAAATCACATCCATCGATCTGCTGACAACAGTCCTACTAATGCAGCCCAGTATGCTGTTAGCCTTCTTGGTAACCTCAGAACGTCAGGACTTTGATCTTTAAAATCTTTTGGGTCCTAACCTATGATTAATTATACTGGGCTCGATACTTTCTTTGTGCTCTTGCACTGGCAAACTATGGATTGTTCTCTTCAGGGTTCTGAGATTGTGGGATATCAAGGTAGTGTTGCAAGTTTGTGCACCAGAGGTCACCTTTGCACATGGATCTTATGTGGAAGGTGTTTAGTATGCCCAACTACACAGATGTTCACAGGCTTAATTTATTGAGAGATTCTTGGGTAGAATGTGTTGTATCAGCATATGGTGCCATCACTTCAGAAAATGTAACAGGAAGATTACTGTTGCATCTAGCTTCTGTAGAGAGGAGTTTTATCAAGGACAATTATTTGGGACACTAGTATAGTATAGTAAAATATACTATGCATACCTTACTTTAATATATATACTTTATATATTTGACTTTACTACTTTGACTTGACTGTACCTTGACTCTAGCAAGACTTGATACTATTTCCCACAGCACTCTTGCAAGCAAGCTAAGGAAGTATGGGTTGGATGAATGTGCTGTAACATGAATAGAAAGCTGGCTGGATCATTCGGTTCAACGGATAGTGATCAATAGCTTGATGTCTAGGTGGCAGCCAGTATCAAGTGCAGTCAGTCCTGGAGCTAATTTTGTTCAATATCTTCATTAACAATCTGGAAGATGGGATGGAGGTCACTCTCAGCAAGTTTGTGGATGATACCAACCTGAGGGAAGTAGTAGATATGCTGAAGGGTAGGGCTAGGATTCAGAGTGACCTAGACAGATTGGAGGATTGAGCCAAAAGAAATCCCATGAGGTTCAACAAGGACAAATGTAAAGTCCTGCACTTAGGATGAAAGAATCCCATGCACCCCTACAGGCTGGGGACCAACTTGCTAAGCAGCATCTCTGCAAAAAAGGACCTGAGGGTTACAGTGGACAGTAACCTGGATATGAGTCAGCAATGTGCCATTCTTACCAAGAAGCCTAACAGCATACTGTGCTGCATTAGTAGGACTGTTGTCAGCAGATTGAGGGAAGTGGTTATTCCCCTCTATTCTGTACTGGTGAGTTCACATCTGGAGTACTGTGTCCAGCTTTGGGCCCCCACTACAGAAATGATGTGGACAAGTTGGAGAGAGTCCAGCAGAGGGCAACAAAAATGGTTAGGGGCTGGGGCACATGGCTTCTGTGGAGAGGCTGCGGGAACTGGGCTTATTTAGTCTGGAGAAGAAAAGACTGAGGGGGATTTAATAGCTGAAAGGTGATTCCAAAGAGGATGGAGCTAGACTGTTCTCAGTGGTGGCAGATGACAGAACAAGGAGCAATGGTCTCAAGTTGCAGCAAGGGAAGTTTAGGGTGGATATTAGGAAAAACTCTCTCACTCGGAGGGTGGAGAAGCACTGGAAGAGGCTACCGAGAGAGATTGTAGAATCTCCATCCTTGGAGGTTTTTGAGGCCCGACTTGACATAGCCGTCATTGGGATGATCTAGTTGGGACTGGTCCTGCTTTGAGCAGAGGGTTGGACTAGATGACCTACTGAGGTCCCTCCCAACCTTAATTGTCTATTATAAGATATGACAGCTGAGTTGGACCAAATGCACTGATGTAAAGGGAGATTATATTAAAAAATAAACCAGATTTGAACACAAACATGTTTCTTGTTTTGTTGGGAGGGAAAATTTCTGAATCACTCATAAGAGGGGAGGGCAGTACAATGGTCAAGCTATATGCAGTATCCCCAGGCAAGCCCAGAGAGAATCTTTTTAAAACTTAATAGAACTGTCAGAGGAAGCTCTTCTATGAGGAAGAGGAAAATGGTGCCAAACTTCCTGCTTATTCCACAAAATTATTCCTAATAGAATAATTCAATGGAAACCTTGTGATATTGCATATTCCTTCCCTTCTTGTGGGTTTTTGCATACACAAGAAAATAATTAGTGGCCTGCTCATTGTCCTGCGGTGAGACAAGGGTAGAGACAAGTACAGAAGCCATAGGTACATTCACACTGATATTCAAGAACCTGAAAGTTGCTTCCAAGTGCATCTATATATTACTTTATGGCCAGTCCTCATTGTGCTTCCTGATCCTCTAGTGCAGCCCTGGTAGGTATCAGTCTGTAGACTACTTCTCTCTTTTCCTACATGTATCTCTAATTATAGGCACAGAGACAAAAATAGGGTTTAATCAGGTATAGAAAGCTGTGGGATAGCCTCTGGAAGACTTAGTGTGGCCTGCAACATGCTAGGAGGACGGGCAGGTTATGAGGAGACTTATCCTTCCAGGGTCGGGCAGGATTGCCACCAGTAGTCAATCTAAGGCAGGAGTAGGCAAGCTTTTCTGTCTGCAGGCCAGCAAAACCCCGCCTGGATGAGAGGCAAGGGGGTGGGCAGACACTAAGATTCTCATCATTAACACTTGTCCCTGCAGTGGTATGGGGAGAGCTGCCACCAGCACTACCCATTCCCATATGCTGCCAAAGCCCCATGTCTGTGGGTTGGATCCAATGGCTCCACAGGCTGCATCTGGCCTGTGAGCCATAGGTTGCCAACACTTGAGTTAAGGGATTTTCAGTAGAAAGCTTGAAAGCAACTAAAAGGTTAACCCGAAGTAAGATTCTACACATACCCCAGGAGTTTTGCCTCCCTCTAGCTAGCAATATCATTTCCTTCTACATAATCCTACTGGAAAAAAAGATGATAAGAATCATTGTAACCATAGCAATCACTATCCAATAGTAACAATTAACTGACTTCCAGGTGTTTGCTGTGATCACAGCCCAAACTCTTGAAAAGGCTGTCATCCATATGGAAGTTTCCTATCATTTGTAGTTTCCAGGGCAGAAGCCACATCTTTGCATGAATTTCTGCAATATCTGGCATGATAAAGCCTTCATGCTGATCATTTGTTTTTCACTTGCAATCAATTATTAATAATAATAATTATGAAAGTAGGTTTTATCAAGATGGAGCATGCTACAAACTGTATTAAACATCACTGTGTGGCAAGGAAACTTATGGCTCAATCACTTCCATCCTCTTGCTGGACTTGACTCCTTCAGACCATTAAAATACTGTCTAGATACACAAACCACTCAAAAAGGAGAAGTAACAAAATACACATGCACAGTATCTTACCTTTTGATCCCTTGGTGCGGAAATCCTTGCTCCCCCTACCCCCCCACACACACACACCACACATAGCATTGCCTATCATCCCATGTCATTCTATGTCTTAATATGTCTTAGTTAGCGCCCAATCCTATGAAGTGCTGAGTTTATTAAATGTCTTTTAACCAGAGGTAAGGTATTTACTGGTTACAGGAGCTGTCATAGAAACCTTCTAATTTGGGATCTACATATTAAAACCTAGCATCAGCTCTTTTCTCCTTATGTTCCTTTCCTGCCATGTTTCTTCCTCCAGATTTAAACACTCATCCTCCCAAACTGAGGGTCACGACAGAGGCTTTTAGAAAAACATGATAAAATAGTTGATTCCCAGACGAGCTGCTCTTTATAAACGTTTTTATACAACAACCCCAATTTTTGAATCAGTAAGGAAGATGTACTGAGGAATGTCTCATTCTCTAGGGGCATCAAGTCATTTTCAGGGGTGATATCATTCCAGGTGATCACTTATATTCACTTAGGAAAATACAGTTTTCATTTAATTCAGCAAGTAAACATTTAAACTATTTACAGACTGCAACCATTTGAACTATCTTCAATTCTACTTTCACTGAATTTTCTGAAAACTGAAGGTACAAAATGCATGAATGTTAATATATCAGCAGCTCAAGTAGTTTTCAAAATTTCCCAAATAGATAATTTTGGGAAGACCTAACCATTAACCGTTATAAATGTTACAATAGTTCTAGAAATTAGGTATGTTAGTTTTGTTGCTACAAAAAATATTTTGTTGTCACCAGTATATAGGTATTCTGTTGGTCTGCTACCAGTATATAGGTATTCTATTGTGGAGAAGAGACAGTTAAAATGTTTAGGATATAATCCTGCTGCTGTTTTTGACAGAACTTTCCTTCTGCTTTTACTGTAACTACCTTAGTTTTTCACTGTGTTTTTGCTGAGACATAACAACTCAGGAAAGATAAGTAGAAGTTAGTCTGTAAAAGGTGACTCAGTGCCCTAACACATTCAGAGAGGCATGAGCTTTCATAGGTGACAGACTAGTGCATCAAATGTTAAGGAAAGATAGTAAGACTCAGTCTTCAACCTACTACAAAACTATAGGAGTTTTATCATTGTCTGTCTTAATTAACTAACCCATTTATAGCCAGTAAATATGCACCGTCCCAAGCCATTTCTAAAATACTTAATCAGCAACCATTGAATTGAAGAACAAATACTCTTTTCACGTTTTACAGAAATAAAACTGCTTATACATTGTGGAAAAAAACCTGCTAAATAATCCAGTGTAATCTGAGCAATTATCTTTAATGTCCCTTCCAAAAGCTTGAATGTGTCAGACCACAAATCCACTTCCTATATTTTTTTATCTGAAAGATCTGCAAGTAATTTAGTCTTGTTTTCACAGAGTGCAAAGACATTCCGTTTGTTTACACTGGAGACAAATTTTACTCAATTGATGCAATTCAATTGATTAAATAATGGCCTTCTTCCTCATTTATAAGCATTTCAGTCTTATATCATGACATAAAAGAGGTAAGTGATTGTCATCTGCATGCATATTATGTGACAGGCAGATTATCGGGTTCAAGTCTTAGTGCCTAATGACAGGACCTTTTCAATCAGTGATTCAAGTCTGCATTCCTACAACCTGTTTTGACCACAGGACAGATGATTAACTAAGTCAACAAAGGGTCAACTACAGGCCAACTACAGGTGATTTAACTGGTCAGACCTTGATTAAATGACATATTTTGCTCTATTTAGCCATTAAAATGCTGATGTGGAACACCTTCTGGTCCTCTGTTGGTATTCTTTTCTTTATTCAGATTAACATAAAGGATCTTTTATCCATTATTTCAAAGGGGAGGGTGGAGGCCTTTCAACAGTCTATACGTTTCTTTTCTGCATTAAAAAAAATCATCTCAGAAAGAGAATTAGCCATCCCTTTAAAACTATTCTGATTTCCAGTACTTTTAAAAATTCCTGTTTCAAAAGTACGACAGAAAACCTAATGAAGTAAATGGAAGATTGCCTCTTTGAAGAACAATACCACTGGTTTCAGTGGATTTTAAATTGTACCCTACTGCCTGTACACACATGCCAGGAGCTTGGGGAATAAGCAGGAGGAGCTCATCCTCCTGCTTAATGCAAATAATTATGATGTCATAGGGATAACGGAGACCTGGTGGGACTCCACCTATGACTGGACCACGGGTACAGATGGCTATACCCTGTACAGGAGGGATCATGTAGATAAAAGGGGCGGGGGTGTAGCTCTCTATGTTAAGGAAAGCTACGCATCCCTGCAAGCTGATACTGGCGACCAGGGTGGACAACTAGAGACCCTCTGGGTTAAAATCCATGGGGAACACGGCACAGGGGACACAACGGTGGGAGTCTACTACAAACCTCCCAACCAAAGTCAAGAGCTTGACCAGAAGTTTGTTTGGGAACTAGCTGTGGCCGCATGCTCCAGGACCACAGTTGTCATGGGGGACTTCAAATACCCAGACATCTCGTGGGAGGATCACTCAGCAAAATCCAAGTGGTTGCAAAGCTTCCTCTAATGTGTGGATGACCTCTACCTGAATCAAGAAGTCTATGGGCCAACAAGAGGTAAAGCACTGCTCAACCTGGTACTGGGGATGACCTAATCGGCGACCTAGCGATTGATGGCAAGCTGGGTGACAGTGACCACTAGCTGATCACCTTCAGGATCTGCCGTAAAGCTGGCAAGTTAGTCAGCAACACGGAAGTCTTTGACTTCAGGAAAGCCAACTTTGACAAGCTCAGGAGACTTGCCAGTGAGGCCCTAAGGGACCATGACCCCAGGGAGAGGGGAGTTCAGGAAGAGTGGTTGCTCCTCAAGGGAGCAATCCTCAACACACAAGCTATTACTATTCCATCTCGGAGGAAAGGCAGCAAGAGGGCAGAGCAGACCCCCTGGCTTTCCAGGGATCTAGCAGACCTCCTGAGGCTAAAAAGAAAGGCCTACAAAGGATGGAGGATGGGATTCACCTCCAGGGAGGATTATTCTGCACTGGTCCAGTCCTGCAGGGAGCAAACCAGGAAAGCCAAGCCTGCAACTGAACTCCAACTAGCTTCGAGCATCAAGGACAATAAAAAGTCCT
>NW_017728943.1:59366182-59399588 GCF_001723895.1 Crocodylus porosus
TCAGGGGTGATCTGATGGCCACCTATAAGTTTATCAGGGGTGACCACCAGGATCTGGGGGAACATTTGTTCACCAGAGTGCCCCAAGGGATGATGAGGTCAAACAGTCATAAACTACTACAAGACCATTTCAGGCTGGAAATAAGGAAGAATTTCTTTACTGTCTGAGCCCTCAAGGTCTGGAACAGCCTGCCATCAGAGGTGGTTCAAGCATCTACATTGAACACCCTCAAGAGCAATTTGGATGCTTACCTTGCTGGGATCCTATGACCCCAGCTGACTTTCTGCCCTTTGGGCAGGGGGCTGAACTCAATGATCTTCCAAGGTCCCTTCCAGCCCTAATGTCTGCAAAATCTATGAAACCTCTGTAACCTGTCAAGATCTAGTTGTAGACTGTCCATCTCCTCCAGCGTGCCCACTTCTTCCCACATCTTAGCGTCATCCGCAAATTTGAACAAGGTACTTTTCACCCCCTCGTCCAAGTCACTAATGAAGATGTTGAACAGTGTGGGCCCGAGGACCAAGCCCTGGGGAACCCCACTGCCCACATCCCTCCAGGTCAAAAATGACCCATCTACCACCACTCTCTGGGTGCAGCCCTCCAGCCAGTTTGCAATCCATCTGACTGTGTAGGCATCAACACCACAGTCACCTAATTTTTTAATGAGAATGGGATGAGAGAGTGTCAAAGGCCTTCCTAAAGTCCAGAAAGACTATGTCCACCACGACACCTGCGTCCAAGGATCTGGTGACCTGGTCATAGAAGATAACCAGGTTGGTCTGATAGGACCTGCCTCTAACGAACCCATGTTGATTGCCCCTAAGCATAATCTCCTTTGCTGGTCCCTCGCAGATGTGCTCCTGGATAATTTTCTCAAAGGGTTTTCCCAGGACCAAGTAAGACTAACAGACCTATAGTTTCCTGGGTCCTCCTTCCTCCCTTTTTTGAAAATGGGGACCACATTGGCCCTTTTCCAGTCCTCTGGCACCTCACCAGAGCACCATGAGTGCTCGTAAAGCTGTGCCAGGGGTCCCAAAATTACCTCTGCCAATTCCCTCGGCACTCTGGGGTGGAGATCATCAGGACCTGCTGATTTGAACACATCTAGTCCCACCAGAAGTTCCCTGACTAGGTGCTCCCTGACCCTAGGCCTGGCAGAGTCCCATCTGAGTCTGTCCTGAATCCCGGTGGGGGAGGTGTCCCAGCTCCTGCTCAGAAAAATGGAGGCAAAGAATTTGTTAAAAAGGTCTGCTTTTTCATCTGGTACATGGGTCCATTAGGGGCAGGTCATGTCAGACCAACCTGAATGCCTTCTATGATCAGGTCACAAAATCACTGGACTCAGGTATTGTGGTGGATGTAGTCTTTCTGGACTTCAGGAAGGCCTTTGACACTGTCTCCCACCCCATTCTCATTAAAAAACTAGGCAACTGTGCCATTGATGCCCACACAGTCAGATGGCTCATAAATTGGCTAGGGAGCCACACCCAGAGAGTGGTGGTGGATGGGTCATTTTTGACCAGGAGGGGTGTGGGCAGTGGAGTCCTCCAGGGCTCAGTCCTCAGGCCCATACTGTTCAATTTCTTTATTAGCGACTTGGATGAGGGGATGAAAAGCACCTTGTTCAAATTCGCTGATGACCCCAAGATTTGGGGTGAAGTGGGCACGCTAAGGGGAGGGACAGGATACAAATGGACCTGGACAGGTTACAGGGGTGGGTGAATATGAATTGGATGGGATTCAATACTGACAAATGCAGGGTACTGCACTTGGGCAGAAAGAACCAGCAGCATACCCATAGGCTGGGGAACTCCCTTCTCGAAAGCACAGTGGCAGAAAGAGATCTTGGAGTCATTATCAATTCTAAAACGAACATGGGCCACCAATCTGAAGATGCAGTTAGTAAGGCTAACCGCACCTTGTCATATATCCATAGATACATCATGAGCAGGTCCAAGGAGGTGATCCTCCCCCACTATGCGACACTGGTCAGGTCACAGTTAGAGTACTGCGTCCAGTTCTGGGCACCGCACTTCAGGAGGGATGTGGCCAGCAATGAGAGGGTCCAGAGCAGGGCCACTCGCATGATCAGGGGGCAGCAGAGCAGACCCTTAGAGGAGAGGCTATGGGACCTGAGAGGGGATCTAGTGGCCATCCATTAACCTTCCAGGGGGGACCAGAGGGGAATGGGTGAGACCCTATTCCCCCAAGCACCTCCCAGAGTAACAAGGAATAACAGACACAAGTTGATTGAGAGTAGGTTCAGGCTAGACATCAGGAGGCACTACTTCACAGTCAGGATGGCCTGGATCTGGAACCAGTTTCCAAGGGAAGTGGTGCTGGCTCCTACATTAGGGGTCTTTAAAAGGAGGCTTCATAATTACCTAGCTGGAGTCATATGAGCTTAAGCCCAACAGCATACTAGGCTGCTGGGGTCATATGAGCCCAGTATTCATTCCTGCCCAGGGCAGGGGGTTGGAATTAATATTCTGCTCAGGTCCCTTCCCACCCTACATCTATGAACCGATGAACCTATGAAGTGCCCCCACCACCATTTTTAAGCATGGGGACACTGATACATGAGATGCAGGGGCTGCTGGAGCGCAGTAATTACCACACTCCAGCAGACTCGATTAATCAAGTCTGTTCTGACATGCTATAATTACAGCATGTTAGAGAAGCCTCCCCACATATGTATATTTTCTCTCATTTATGGCATGTCCCTAATGAGAACAGTAAGAACTATTTCTAAAGAGTGCTGTAAATCTTCCTTTTTCATAAGTAACTCTTAAAGTTAGTGACAAAGGTAGTCATGCTAATCTGAAGTTAGACAGAAGGCATGGAAATGTGGCCACTTAGGGACACTTAGATCGATCGAAATGAACATCAAGCAATCGAAACCTGTAACAGTATAAACATTCACTGCACATAGACTATTCTAAAAATGGCAAGCAACCTTGAATAGATAATCTCTGTGGTGCCCTATGCCCTTGAGACCAATTCAGCATAGACCAATCTATCAAACATCAGAACTGTTCTCCTTGGAAGTCAACTTAGATCACTGTCCTCCAGCATCCCAGTGTGCTTTGCAGCACTCCCTGGCCCTTCCTGGTGGGGAGGCACAATAGCAATCTCTTAGCCTGTGTATGGCTGCTCCACCTAAGTGCCTAGCAGTCCCTATGCCCAGGCTATCCCACAGCCCCTCAAGCGAGCACAGCCCCTCTCCCCAGCTCTACCTCAGCAAGCTGCCAGCCTCAGAGAGGCAGTGGAGGAGACACATGGTGGCTGTGTCCCACATCTGAGCCCGAGGACCCAGGCACCAAAGGAATCCCTGGGCCATGTCCTCACACATCCAACACCCCATCATAAAGCACCCCATGACATACACCCACCCCCGCCTCCAGGGAACCTAGTGGCCTCAATGGGCCATCGTCATAGTCAAAACACACTACCAAAACACACACTATCATGGCATGGAACCCCAGAAGTGGGTCCTGCTACATAGATAGACAGGGTTGGGGGAGGGGGACAGTAAAATGCCCCTGGCCAGACCACTCAAATTATGGGGCCCCAAGCTACTAATTGCTCTAGAGCAAGGATGGGCAAAACACAGCCCACAGGCCAGATCCAGCCAAATAATTGATTGTAGCCAGCCCATGGCTGCCCCCTCAGTGCTCCACATGGGGGTGAGCCCAACCCACTCTGTCCTGGGGCAGCCCATGCTGCACTCCCATCCACACCCACCTGGCCTGTGGCCTGTGCGCACAGCTTCCCAGTGGGGCTGGTCCTGCTGCTGTAGCCACCTAGCTACTGCTCAGCTCCCCTTGCCTCCAGTGGCTTCTCCTCCTCTTCCTGCCCCTGCTGCACTGCTCCAGGCAGAGGGAAGCTTCAGCCAGCCAGCTCCTGCCCAAGTGTGCAGGGCTCCAGCTCCAGCCCACCTTCCACCCACTCTTCTCGCACGGCTGAATCCTAGTTACAGGAGCTCAGGGAGTGGCATGAAGAGAGGCTCCAGATGAGGCTGGGGGATACTGACACCCAGGCTGCCAATGTTCAGGAATGGGGGCTTGAGGTGGCCACCTGCAGTTTTGAGGAGACAACTTGCACCTCGGTGGATCTGGGAAAGTCTCAGTGCCAGGAAGGAGAGTTCATCAATGGGCCATGTAGAAGATTTTTCACTCCCTGCAACCCCTCTGCTGGCTGGGGTCCTGCTGCAAGGAAGTGTCCCAGCCGCAGCAAGGATGGGTAGCCCCAGCTCCAGTCTAGGTCTCAGTCTCTCTGCTTAAAGTAGGCCCCAGGTATGGCTGAGGGTAGCGGAGTTGGGGTCCTCACACATGGAAACTGGGACCCAGGAGAATGTGGGTGGGGGTACCACAAGGGAGTGCCAGGAGTTCACAGCCCCTTCTGCAGCAGTGCCTCCTGCCCCACTGCCGCCTCCCCTCCCAGCCTCGCAGCTCTCCCAGGTGGACAGTGTGTCTGGGATCACCCACCTGTCCAGTTCCTACATGAAGAAGTCCCTGGTCCTCACTTCCAACTCTGGGAATTAACCTGCCAGATTTAAAGGCCCCTCCTCTTAATGTTTCTTTACAACCTATCTATACAGCCCTCCCCTGAAGGACAAACATCTGTATTCTTCGCTCCCAATCTAAACTAGGTAGCTCAAACTGTGTAACTTAGATCAGTTCTTCTCCCAGTTCTTTGCACATCTGTACACACCCTTAGAAACTAACTCATTCAGAGAGCGTCCGGTGAAGTAGGCTGTAGACTACTGCAGTGAAGACACCACAACCGAAGCAAAGCCTAGCTGAGGCATGTCAGCAATTAGACAGATGACAGCAAAAGCTGCTTCAGAGATTTTACAGAGGTTGTTCATCAGATCCCCATCAATACCTGTAGTTTTTATATTTTATAAAAATTAACCTTCATTTCCTGTCTTAGGCTTTTATTTAGTGTCCTGGTAAACAGCTGTCTAGCATAAGGCTAGGGGTGGATGCACTTTTGAGGTAAATAAAATGATCTCTGAGTAGTCTGTAAAATACTAACTCCTCAAAATAGAAGAGGAGCTGACATGAATGCAAATATATGTGTCACCTGTATGTGTGTCCTCTCTCAAAATCTCTCTTTAAGAACCACCTGGTTTCGGACCAGAAAAGGCTGTTTGAATCATATTTCAGTAGAACAACAGTGACATCTAGTGGACAATTAATTTGATATTAATAGTTTTAATGCTGGGGTTATAACTGTGGCATCTTTAGAATTTCTTGGAGCAAAGCAATCAATGCAGAGAGTTCAGTTAGCTGCCAAACTCTAACAAGCCTCTACTGAGCATGTGTAAACGGAGATTTTTCAGGCACTCCTTAATTAATCAAATGTGTGTGGAATTTTGCAGGGCTGCAAAAGGCATATCCCTGAGACCAGAGCAGCTCCCCAGTCACATCCCTAGATGTTGCCTGAAGCAAGGAAGCACTTTAAAATGAATGGCTAGGCCATTTTTGCTGAGAAGTTTCAAAAGTTCAGCCTGAAACAGATTCATAGCATGGTGAAAAATTTCTACCCCTATAGTTAAAATAGTGTAGTGTCAAAATCAGGAGAAAACAAGGTCCTAAATGTGCAGTCACAATGCTACCAGTGTAGCCTAGCCTATAATTTCTCTACCAGTGGCAATCTTTACCAAATTCCTTTCTTTTCCTTTTTCATGGACACCCATGAAATGAATATTATTTCAAAAACTAAAAGGTATACTTCAATTATATTTCATTGATGCTTCTACATACTGAAAGGAGATCCTTAAAAAAACTGGCCATTAATTTATTTTTAATATGTGATTAAATAAAGCTTCAGAATTTTTCCTGAAAACATGAAGCTTTTAAACCATGGATGTTGGTTTTGAAGTTGCTGGGTGTCTGCTTCATGCCACACAGCAACATCTGCTAGCAGTTAATTTGCAAAATGGGAGACTGTCACCACAAAATGTAGACCTTTTAAAATAAACACAAGAAAATATTACTCAAGCAAAAATAAAACTGCATAATAAATATCAGTGGGTGGTAGCTGCACACTAACATAGTGGATTTTAGATTAGATCAAACGAAACACCACATTGAAGCTCACCAAAGTGTCACTTCTTAGAGACTGCTGTTGTCAGATGGCTAGAAATCAGGATTTTTTTCTCCCTTTCCATTTTTTCCTGTAATAATATCCTAATTATCTATTTATTTTCATCGGGTCATAATATTGAACAAATATAAACCTCAAACCCAACCTTGAAAAGTGCCTTGTCAGCAGGACATTTTTAGTCTTTCCTCTTTTTTTGAGCGGCAGCTAGATGTGATCATCAGGAAACTGCGGTCCTAACAACAAAGTAAGTGCAGCCCAAAAGCAGAAAAGTTACTGTTCTGTAGTCAGAATGTTTTTAACAAACTGACAGGATGATTAGCATTAGACAGCAGAGGAAAAGGAAGAAGTTAAGTTATCTCTAATGTATAAGAGTTTGTGAGACAAAGAGAATCATTCTAAGATTTAAAGCAAATAATAACCAACCAAATAGGACACTAATCAAACTCTTAGGATTAAAATGACACAAACCTAACCTAACTGTAATTTGGTAGAGCAAAACCAAGAATAAGAACGTTACTGCCAGATTTTTAAGGCCCTACTCCACTTCCTTTCATTGCGTTCAGTTCCTAGTATGATAGGTCTGTCTGTTCTTATGGCCCCAGATGCTATGAAAAATAGCAACATTTGTTAATCCTGGCTAAATAGTTTTGAATCAGTATGTTGATTTTATTGCCCTGATCATTTGAAAGGAAATAACCTGTCTTTATTTATAATTTTATAAATCATACTGAGAAATGCTTTAGTACCAGATAAAGAGGAACAGGAATGCCCAAGATAGAAAATACAAGTTTCAGATAGGATGAGAATATAAGAATAAGAACGTAAACTTAGATTAACCTAAATCCTCAGTTTCACCTGAAAGAAAAAGAAATTTTAGATGTAAATCTAAATTCCTACTTTTCACTGTCATTACTCGGGGGGAGGCAGGGGAGGGAAATCACTCAAATGTGGAGTATACACCTCTCCAAAAGTGAAGTGGAATCCAAGATTCATGAGGCTCAATTATTCCTCTGCTGTCAGCAAATAAGTGAGAAACCTACCGATAAAATGAATATCTCATCCGCCTCTACTGGCTGGCCCACAAAGAGAACAGAGCCTAGTAAAGAGATTTCTCTTGTGGTTTGGTGTCCCTGGCCAGCTCCTCCAGAGTAAGAGTTGAGGGTGAACTGTTCCAGGCACTCTGCCAACTACTGCGGATCCATAGATGCAGAACTACTGCTCTCAGTCACTGTGTTAACGCAAGCGGTATAGATCTGTGTTGTACATCCCAAACTGATGAATCATATCAAAGTTATGTTTATAGTTCCACACTGAGAGTTTGGAGGAGGGGGGTTCATTTTACTTTTTCAAGAAAACCTTGGAAATTATACAGAGAAAAAAAACTTCTTCTGTTAATATAAAGGCATTAAGGTTAATAAGAACATTAAGGTTACGGAGTAAAGTATTCAGAAGTACTTTTGGTAGATAAAATGGACAGTGCTCCTTGACCTCATTGGGATGGTAGAGTGCAAGTCAATGAGAAAACCACAAACAGAGTGGTTTCAGTGGGACAGGATTGACACCTAAGTGAAGCTGCTGAGGGTGATTTTTAAAACCACAAAC
Organism: Crocodylus porosus; assembly: GCF_001723895.1. Classification (NCBI taxonomy): domain Eukaryota; kingdom Metazoa; phylum Chordata; order Crocodylia; family Crocodylidae; genus Crocodylus; species Crocodylus porosus. Next base: position 59,373,899 of record NW_017728943.1, read on the forward strand.
AGAGATTTTGGCACCTAATCTGCCATTTGTGCCTTCAAATCTCCTCAGTTACCTGTTTGACCCACCTCATTTCTTGCAGAAGTGGGAAGATGTGTGGTGAACAAGGCAGGTAATTGCAGAAAAAGACAGAAGAGTCTTGTGGTTGAAGCAGTGCTGCCTGGGAAAATCAGTCAGTCCTTGCCCCTGCTACCACAGATGTCCTGTGGGGCTGGCTCTTTATCAAAGTTTTTACAGGCAGTCACCATTAAAAATATATTCAATAATAATTGCATTCATAGCAGGGTTTGAATTATGTGCAGTAAATAAGATGTAGAGCCATTCCTCAATAAGGGAAATGAAACAGAATATTGAAGAGCTACCCAAGCACAGAACTAGCCTGAGCTGCTGGCACAGGGGCAGGCTGCAGGTGATGACAGGAAATGCTATTTGGAAACAAGTGGGCAGAGGCCCTCTTTGAAGGAGCTGGCCTCATGCACTGAGTGAACACTAGGTGGGCTCACCAAGGCCACCTGGAGATGGAGGAGAGAATCCAGCACTGGAAGTAGCAGACTGGCATGGGACAAAACAGCGTACAAGTCAAGTGGGACAAAGACCTGACAACCAGCTGCTCTGAAGAAGGCACAAAGCTTGTGATAGCTTTGTGCCTCTACAGCAGAGAAGGTTCGTACACAAGGGACAAGAGCACCGCACATGGCTGGTTACTCTACTGTTCTGAGCATGGATCCATCTGAAAAGCAAAAACAAGTGCCCGAGGAAGCATGAAAGTTTCCAGTTAACAGTACCATATATAATAGCTGACAAACAATACATCACAATGTGCCTTCAGCAGGTAACTTTGGCGTCACAAAAACATCAGGTTCAGGTGTCAGACAGATCTGGAGAATTAGTGCCAGTGATGCAGCGTATACATGAGATGAATGAGGCTCTTCTGGTAGGTGTAGAGTACCAAATCACCAGGGGGAGGTAGCAGCTCCAACAGATTACATGAGTAACTGGGATCACCACCTGTGACCAGAAGTGAAAATCAGTTCACCCAGATCAGGGTGGACTACTTTCTAATAGTCAAGAAGCATTTCTCTAGCCAATCAGGAAGTAATAAGAGCTTCTGGGGCTTTGGTGAATAGCTGTTTCTTTTGGTTTGGTGTCCTCTGAGAGAGGTACAGAAGCCAGAGAGAAAGTGTGAAGCTAATGTGTTCCAAGATTCTCCCAACTATTACAGATCCCTAAACCCAAATGTACTGTTCCTGTTATAAGAGCACAGGGCAACATATTAAGGGGCAAAAATATCAAGAAGTAGGCAGTACCACGCTCTGAGTTGCAGATGGAAATAGTTTGAAGAAAGTATATTTCAGGCAAAGACAATTCATTCCACCCGATGCTACAGCAGTCTGTCTCCTCTCCTGTGGTTATGTAACTAAAGATGGTATCATAATGGATATTCACAAGGGAGATGAATTAAGAGATTTCCTAAATCTGGGATTTCCTAAATTTTGAGTGCTTGACTTCACAGTCTTGTTGTTCTTTTAATGTAGGGTTTGTTTGGTTTCTCTTTATATGAACTTTGTAAGACCATATAGTTACTTTGAAGTTTGTTTTAATGCTCCCCAGATTCCCAAGACTGAATGAGCTTTGCTGCTGTAAACTTGTTTCAGCTTACATAAACTCTTGTTAATTTAAGTATAAGACTTAGCACTCGTGTGGGACATTCCTTCTGAAGGCACTGAACAACAAATGAACAGCCAGGCTGTCAACCGTAATTTTTCCCTGAAACTGCAGCAGAGGACCACAAACAGCAAGATTTTTCCTCTGGGCAACAAAAGCTCTTTACTCTCAGATATTTGATGGCAAAATCTCAAACAACAGATTGAAAAGTCTTACATCAGTGTCCAAACTCTTTCCAAACCATTTGCTGGAGTTTGAACAGCACGCTGCCCACTCTAAAAGCGAGAATCTATAATCAGTCTATGTCTGAACTGGGGTTCACATCAGCAAAACCGTTTCTCTCTCTCCCCCAAGAAATTTTGAGTAAGTCTCCATACCTCCCATGTTATGAGGGAAGGATACAATTTTTATCCTGCCCTCTTCCATTTTTAAGCATTTTCAAGGCTTTGGTACAGAGCCCAAGGGCTTTGTTACACATTAAACTTAAACTTCTCATATGTTGATCAGTGTTAGTGTTAGTCTGAGTGTGGAGCAGCCACCCAAACAGGCTAAAAACCTTCTCTGACTGTCCCCAACCTGTACAGCTGGGACTTGCTTCTGGAGAGCTGGTGAGCAAAGAGCTACAAGCTGAGTTGCTGCTACAGGGCTGGTGAGCCAGGACAGGCTTCTATCCCTGCTCTAGCTGGGGTGGGTTGGAGAGATGGGTTGGTGGGGGTGGGAACATGAGGCTGAAAGAGGGATTGGGTAATGAAATGGGAGGTGGAGAGGCAATACATAGGAATGGCAGTTGGGGTCTTGGTGGTAAAATGAAGGAAGTCAGCTACTGAAGCCACCAAAAGATAAAATAAAAGAAGTTAAAAAATAAAACATTTAAGAAACAATGAAGTGTAAGTAAAGGAAGTCTCATGTTTCAATAAATTGGGAGTGGTCCCAGCTCACAGGGACACTGACCCTGCCCAGGGAGGCAAGCCCTGGTTCCCAAGGACCCAGGTCTGGCCTCCCTACCCTCCAGTCTGCCTAGTCTTTCCACCCGGACTTGTCTATCCCCTGCAAGTTGTCCAGCTATAGCATGTGCCCTGCTAGAGTGAGAGTTGACTTGGTGCCAGTACCACCCCCTGGGCAGTAGAGTTCAGGAGGTGGACACTGCATCCTGCAATGCTGGAAGACTGAAACTTGGGCAGCTTTTCTCCGGGGAGTGGCCACACATTCGTGGAACGTGATCTAGTAACATGGATCAGAAATCAACCTGCCCTGGAGCGATATAACTTGAAGATGCCCAAAAGGTGCTTAAAATTAGTTTACACATCTAAATGTATGGACAATCCAGAGGTTAAGAACTCCCTGAGCCACTTAAAATTAATGTGTAATGGGACTCTAAGACAACATTAGTCCTATACTTTTTTCCTAACCTGCAAGCAAACACCTTACATTTTCTTCCCTCTGCTGGCTTTCTTCAAGGAAAAACTCAAGAGACTCCCCTCTCAGCCTTAAAGCACCATTATTCTCTGTAAAAATGGTCTCAGTTCTTGGTGCAGCTCTGGAAGGCAGAGGCTTAGGTAAGACTAAGCTAACTCTCCAATTAAACTAAGACCTTCTCCAAACTGCTGGCACCAGTACCACTGGCATCTGCCTGGTTAGATTATATTTATGGTCTTGTGTACTACTCCTTCCCAGGGCAAGTATCAATTGTGTCTGAGGAGCTGATAAAATGCTCCTTGGATTAGTTATTGAACCATGAAGAGTTACTCCCATCTTTTCTTAGATGAAAAGGATATATTCTTTAGATTTTTAAAATATTTTGCTGACCTCATATGGGGTACATTGTATTAGTCTATGGGCCAACATCACTGATGGCATAAGTGGCATTTATCAAGACGTCAGTTAACAGAAAATTGACGAATTATTCTACAGTGGTCTATCTAGATGCATCCTAAAAACAATAGCAGGTGGCCTGCAAGATGCTGATTTGTGTCTTTATTCCACAATCTGGAATTCTGCATTACAGACAAGACAATACGAAAAGCTAGAAGCAGAAGCAGATCAGTATATTCTTGCATGCCTAGGCTTTTTTTCTAGCATCCAAAAAACATAGACAAGGAACCAAAATAGAGCATGCTATACACAATACACAATACACAATACTGGGGGTTCTCAAACTGTGCCATCATGACCCCCTGGGAGGTTGTGAGCAACTTAAAAAAGGGTGAAAACTTCCCAGGAGGTACAAGCAGCGGTGCAGGGAAGCAGCGCATGGCATTGGCACAGAGTGGTGGATGGTAGTGACAGCTGCCGCGTGCCAGCTCCCTGTTCCCTGCTGCCGCCATCCAGCACTCGGGGTTGTAGTATCACAAAGTTTGGGAACCCTTGTACCATGCAAATCAGGTGGGACTTCATTCCTGGGGCAACACTAGCACCAGAACAGAGACAGATGGGAGGCAAGTTGCAACTATCCTTTGCAAGGGCAGTGAGGCTGACCACTAAAGCAAGTGAAAGTAGGTGGAGGCCTGTCCTATTTTGAGCTCACATCTACTAGCAGCAGCCTTGTAGATGTTGTGCTATAGAGAATTACTGGGGCCTAAGAGCAACTTCTATTGTTGCTGTTTACCATCTCATTCCTCAAACCTTACCAACGCTCAGTGCCATGCACCAGCCTATCTCAGAATGCCCCTGAACCAGGGATTCCTGCACCTGAGCTAGGTGAAAGGTCCCAGCTGCCAATGATATTCATCAAGGCAAGAGTCTTTTCTGCTTTGTGGCCATTTTGTGCCGGCAGAACAGGTTAAGAGAGGCCATAAGGTATCAGTTAGGCCCAATAACTAATCAAAATGATAAAACTGTTACTTCAGAATTAATTGCCAACCTCCAGTCTGATGAATGACCTCAAGATCCATCTAAGATTCTGGTTTGTTTTGTTTTATCATTTTATTAATCCCAGATTACTTCATTCGCCTGCAATGGTGAAAACAAATTAGTCATTTTTTTCCTCCAACGGATGTGTGCGACCTTCCCCCAACCCTCAACTAAATGTCTTTTTTCCAACTAAATCCCTTTAATCTCACTTATAATATAATTCCTGCATGCTGTTCAATAAGGCTGCAGGGCCCAAGGAAGTCTGTTTCACTCTTTTTCCCCTTGCATCAAAAAAATTAAGGGCCTCTATTTTGTACCCATCTTTCCCTGTCAAAGACTTTAAGATAGGAGTTTAGCAAGTGCAGGACCTAAGCGTGGGAAACAAGAGGGAAAATATTGAGGTTAGGAGATGTGTATCATCCTCTCACCTCCGGCCACCAGAAAGCTAATGCCACATCAGGGTGCATTTATAGGTTGTTTAGGAGACATCAGTGAATGATGATTTCTTCAGTGACTGTATACATGAAAGGACAGGGGTATCAGAGGACACCAAAACCTTCCTTGAAAATACAAGGCATCTAAATGACAACACAAACTCTGGAGGCAGAACCTCTCATTCATTCCATGTCAGCAGTGCAAACCCCAAAAATTATTCTGGGAAAGTTCCCTGGGAAATAGTCTAGACCCATAATTCACAAACCAATGTTCTGCAGTTCATATAGGTGGCGCACACATACTAGTTCCCAGACCTGCTGAGCTCTAGGACTCGATGCTTTAAAAACAAGATGGTCATCTAACTCAGCAAGCAAAATGTACTTAGAACGTGGAAATAAAATTGTAAAAACAGGGCTGCCTTTTAAAAAGTCAGACATTTTCTTTTGTATCTCCCATTCCCAAGTGACACCCATTATCCACTCCTCTGTAGTAAACTAAGACTAGACTCACACCTTCCTTTCCAAGATCACAGGGGAACATCATGCTGGTTTGTGGTTTCAATAATCACCTCTATTTTCTAGGCTTTTTCAACTTACTTTCAAATTATGATTCTGTTAGCGCCTTGTTACATGTTGCACTTTGAGGTGCTCAAATGTAGATTAATGTTAGTGCTAGATCAAGTTTGGAGCGGTCGCAGTTTAAGACTAAAAGCCTTCTCTGACCGTCCCCCACCTGTACAGCTGTGACCTGCCACTAGATGGCTGGCCACCAGGGGCCTGACCAGGAGCTACAGCTGTGAGTTGCTGCTACCAGGCTGGTGAGTCAGTACAGGCTTCTACCCCTGCTCTAGATTGCTGCGGGGGGGGTGGTGACAGATGGGTTGGGGGACAGGAACATGAAGCTGGGAGGCAGAGAGTTATTGAGATGAGGGTGAGTAATGAAATGGGAGGTGGAAAGGAAATGGGGTTGGGGAAGGGTGGTAAAATAAAAGAAGTCAGCTACTGAAGGATAAAATTAAAGGAAGTAAAAAGAATTTTAAAAGAAATAAAGAGGAAGTAAATTAGAGAAGGTTTCATGTTTTCATAAATTAGGATTTGGGATTTCAGCATGGGGGGTACTGGTCATGCTTCCCGGGGTTGCTGGGAGGTGCGAGTGGTGAGGGAATACAATTTTGGGTAGCTACTGCTCCTGTTCTAGGAAGGAAAACCCAGGCAATGGGAACCCAATCCAGCCCCCTAACCTTGTTCCCCTACATGCTGTTCTCAGACCCCACTTCTAAACCCATCCTTGCCCTGCAACCTAGCTCTGCAGGCTGTTTGCACAGGGTTGCCCCCTGGGAGTGGGAAGGTCACACTACCAGGGGTGGAAGGGGAATTTGGCTTGGTGCCAGAATTACCCCCTGAGCAGTAGAGTTCAGAGGGTGGAAAGTCTGTCCACAAAGAACAGGAGGGTGAAAAGGGGGACATTGCATCCTTGGATGCTGAAGGAGTGCAACTCAGGTGGCTCCTCTACTGGTGAGTAGCCACACATTAATGGAACACGAGCTGAGTAACATGGATCAGAAATAAACCTGACCTGGAGTGGCATAACTCTAAGCTGCCTAAAGTGTGCTTAAAACTAGTTTCAGGTGTTAGTGTGTGGACAATCCAGGGATTAAGAGCTCCAGGAGCCACCTAAAATTAATGTGTAGTAAGGCCCTTAGATCTTGCAGAGCAGTAGCTATAGATAAAATTATCTCATCCTAGACATAAAAAGACTTGGTTATTTCATCTCATCACTGGTTTTAAGAGCACATTATTGGGGATAATGTTGGGAATTATGGATTTATCTTCAACCCCTAGATCCATCTTGCATCAAACAGTTTATCCTACCTCCCTTTTATGAATGTCTGATGTAATACGTGAGACAGAGAGATTTTAAAGATCCCAAAAATATTAAGCTTTCACTTAATCATTATTGTTTGAGACCTTATTGAAACGCAACCCGGTCTGAAGTGTGATATTACTAATATCTGACCTCAGACATGTGATGGTACATTACATACGGCTGGTAAAGTATCTGGTTAGCAGATTTGTGAATGGAAAGTTAGTGAACTAGCACACTATATGTGCATCGTTGTGCATGTAAGTCATATCTGGTTGCCATGTGTGCCCAGAAGCAGATCTTTCTCTGAATATGTTGAAAAGCTCTGTCACTGCAAGTCAAGCTTCACCCTTGATATTTTTCATAAGGCTCCAGAGGAAATTAATGTTGCTTCTTAGAGGTTATAGCTTTTGTATGTTAAGCACACAGACATATCTGAACTATATCACATTGAAAGTAGGATAACACCAGACTTGAAGCAGGTAACTTTACTCACATGCAACTGATAACCCAAGTACTGAGTTTATATGCAGTGCATGAAGGAATTACAGACTCTCAAAATGACTGGCTAGTGGTTAATCTCATCAGAGCATTCAGCATCACTGCCAAACTCACTAAAATGAGGAGGAACAGAAGGATGCCTGAAGGGGATGCTGTATAAGAAATAACATTTGCTTTCTTTAACAATTTGATGCAGCTTTCCTGGATCAGAATGGTGCCACAGTATAGCCTGTTTAAACACAGTTTTGGTAACAGGATACCAGAGTGCTTTGCCTGACTAGTATAAAAAAAATGCAGAGAGTTTGTAGCAGGGTCAGGAACTGAACCCACATTTTTCAAGATCCAGACCAGTGCTTTATCCATAACACCCTACTTTTCCTCTGTTTCTATCTGATTTTTGTTTTGTTAACATGATCCTAGCCCATGTGTGTATTGGTCACATGAATGTTGTACTCTGCAAAAGTACATGCAGTTTCTAAATAACCCAGAAGTCATCCAGTTTGGGCTGCTTTCTACACAATTAAAATATCGATATATCAACCTGGCAAGCTGAAGAACTGCTTGTAAGAGGCTAATAGAAAAAAAAGAGGACAAATTTGTGTTTGAAGTATAGAGTCCATCAGCCTAGCCACATGGATTTTTCTTTGTTATAGTGGGAGAGAAGGAAGGCAGAATGGATAGAAATTGAGGTCCATTTTTTTTAAGATGGGGAGAGGAAAGAGCAGCAAGGGCTATGTCATGGTTAGTGTCTGCTCCAGGCCACCAAACCACAAGGAGGTGGTGAACAAAGACTTCTTTAAACAACTGGTGGAAGCTTCCAAATTACAGGACTTGTTTCTCTCAAGGGACTTTAATTCTTGGGACTTCTGCTGGGAAGGAAACACAGTAGTACACAAGCAGTCCAGCAAATTCCTGAAGTGTGCTGGAGAAAACTTTTTAATACAGATGGAAGAAAAGCCAACAGTGGGTGGAGGGCAGCTCTTGACTTGCTGCTCACAAACGGGGAAATTGGTTGAGAATGTGAAGATGGAAGGTGGTGACAGTAACCATGAAATAGAGTTCAAGATCCTAAGGGGAAGAAGAAAAAAGAGCAACATGAAAACACTGGACTTCAGAAAAGGAGACGTCAACAGACTTGGGGAGCAGGTGGGCAGGATGCTCTGGGAGGTAAGTCTGAGGGGAAAAGGAGTCCAGGAGAACTGGCTGTACTTTAAGAAGGTCATTTTGAGGGCACTGGAGCAAGCTATGCCAACACAACAGAAGAATCTCAGGGAGTGCAACAGGAGATTCACCTTGATAGATAGTAGTCTCTTCAATGAGTTGAAATTCAAAAAAATATCCTATAAAAAGGAGAAATTTGGTCATAGTACTAGGGAGGAGTGTAAGAGTATCACAGAGGCATGCAGGGAGAAAATTAGGAAATCCAAGGCATGATTTGAGATGCAACTGGAAAGAGGCATAAAAGGCAAAAAGACATTCTACAAGTATGTCAAGAATAAGAAAAAGACCAAAGAAACCACAGGTCCCCTATGGAAAGCAGAAGGCAATCTAGTTATGGATGATGCAGAGAAGGCTGCAGCCATTTTTTTTTTACCTCAGTCTTTACAAATAGTGGCAGGTACCAGATGACAAATGCAGTTGGCAGCAAAGATAAAGAAGGAGACCAACAGTCTAATATATATTTAGAAAAGCTATATGTTTCAAGTCAGCAGGACTGAATGAGAAAACCTAGGGTACTGAAGGAATAGAATGAGATCATTTCAAAGCCATTTGCCCTCCTGCCTGAGAATTTGTGGAGGTCAGGTAAAGTCCTAAATAATTGGAAAAGGGCAAATATAGTGCCTATCTTTAAGAAAGGGAAGAAGGAGGATCCAGGAAATTACAGACCCATCAGTCTGACCTTGATACACAGAAAGACCATGGAGCAGATCCGAGGAATCTATTATGAAGCACCTAGAGAAGAACAAGGTCATCAGGAACAACCAGCATGGATGCACCAAAAGCAAGTCATGGCTAATCAGCATGATTTCCTTCTATGATAAAGTGACAGGCTCTGTAGATAGGGAGAGAGCAGTGGATGTGATATACCTTGACTTTAGAAAGGCTTTTGTCTCTTTCCCCCAACATTCTCAGTTAGATGCTTAGCAAGTAGTCATCAATGGTTTAACATCCAGTTGGGGTGACCTAGCAACTGGGGTTTACCAGGCATCTGTCCTGGGTCCAATATTGTTCAACATTTTTGTTAATGATTAAGATGATGGGATTGAGTGCATGCTTAGCAATTTTGAGGATGATACCAAATTGGGTAGAGTTTTAAAGGGTAGGGCTAGAATCCAAAATGACCTGGATCAACTGGAAAAATGGTCCAAAATTAATCACATGAAATTCTACACAGAAAAATGCAAAATCCTGTATTTAGGATGCCACGATCGCATGCATAAAAACAGACTGGGGAATAAGTAGCTAGGCTGTAGTACTGGAGAGAAAGATTGGGGGGTTGCAAAAGACCATACACTGAATATGAGCCAACAGTGTGTTCTTGTTGCAAAAAAAAGCTAACAGCATACTGGGTTGCACTAACAAGAGCATCACTGACAAACCAAGAAAAGTATTGTGTCCAATTTTGAGCCCCACACTTCAAGAAGGATGTGGACAGATTGGAAAGAATTCAGCGCAGACGAACAAAAAGTGTTTAGGGGCCTGGGAAACAAGACTTATGAGGAAAGGCTGAAGAGCAAGAGTTATTTAGTCTGGCGAAGAAAAGACTGAAGGGAAATTTGATAACAGTTGTCAAATATCTAAACTGTGATTACGGAAAGGATGTATATGGGCTTTTCTCTATGGCCATAAAGGACTAGAAACAATGGCATCAAGCTACAGCAAAGGAAATTTAGATTAGAGATTAGAAGAACCTTTTTGACTGTGGGGGTGGTTATGCATTGGAACAGACAATCCAGAGAAATTATGGAATCTCCATCCTTGGAAGTTTTCAAGTTATACAAACACTTTGGGTTGGATGGTTTAGTCAGGAACGATCCTACTTTGAACAAGGAGCTGAACTAGAACCTTCCAGCCATACTTTCCTATGATCCTAACAGTGCATATAAGAGTATACATACTGCTTTCTGTATTTGCTGAATACCTAGTACAAAGCCCAGTTCTGCAATGCATATAAGGTACCTCTACAGGCAACCCTTAGGGTGGCCCTCAACCAGCCCAAGACATGGGAGAAGAAGGTAACCAAAGATCTCAACTTTGTACAGTGTTGCCACAGTACTGCGCCCCCACGCACACACATACCTTTCTGTGGCATATATGCTATGTAAACATAAAACAAAATGCTACAGTAGTTTAATACTCTAAATCAGACACTAAGATGCAAGAAATCATCTTAGGGAGGGGCAGTCTTTATTGAGAGAAGGGACGGTGGTGTGAACTTTGGGTAAGAGTCCCATTGTGCATCCAGGACAAAGGTGTGTAGAGAGAGGAAATGTCTGAGAGCAGCGAGGTGCTCAGATCCCAGTAAACTCTATCTCATCCCAGGGGTGTCCCCCTCTGTAGGCCCTGGGGCTATCTCTCTACCCTGTACCAGCCTGACAGCCACCAATATAGCTCTACAACCCACATCCCTTGATCTCTAGCATAGGTACTTAGCCCATCTCCCAAAGCCACTGCCTTGGCTCACAGCCCATCTTGCCCACAGACTCTAGTATGTACCTTCAAGCACATCTACCCCACAGCCCTCCAGTTCCTTTGTGCAACAGCTCAAGCATGGCCTGACAGCCCACATCTTCTCCATCACTCCAGAATAGCCTCCAGCCAATCCCCAGCATGCCCCCAGAACCCACATCCAACTCAGCACCCAGAGAGCCACACATGACCCCACACCTCATTTCCCTCATAACCTGCCACATGGAGCCACAACCCCAAGTATTGATCTCAGATTACCTCCCTGAACCCCATGAACAGCCGCATAGCCTGTCTTCAACCTCAACAAACCACTATGCACAGAGGGAAAAGGTAAGAAAGATGGAAGATTAGGAACTATAAATTAGGAACAGGGAATTGTGGGCTTGCTGCTGGAGGATCTGCAGTCTACAGTGCCCAAGTGAGTTACAAATATAGGACAGAGACCCAAGACCCTGACACTCAGCAGAGCTTCCAGACCTGAACAAGATCACCTTCAGTGGTCAAGCTTAGGAGTTTTCATGGTAGATAGTCATCTTATATGCACTTGTGTACAGCCTTAACTCATCAGTGAAGACAACAGCCTCAGATGTTTAAATCCCATGAGCTTAAAGTTATGGATAATTTTAGGTACTTTGCTGCATTTGAGTCTCAGACACTTGAGTCAATATAAAGGACTCCCATATACGTTAGGTTTGGCTGGGATTTGCATGCATCAGGAATATTGGGCACATCTACATGAGATGCTAACTGTGCAGTAGCCATATAATATTAAGAAGTAGCTCATCACAGCACCAACAGTGCTAATACACTACTCAGTGTACAACATTATTCGGTTACTGCACAGAAGTGTCACTAAAAAGGCATTCAGCAGTGCTACTGTGCAGTAACTCCAGTTACTGTGCATTTATTTCATACTTGATTATACAAGTACGAAATAGAAGCACAGTAACCACTGCATAGTAGCGTCTAGTGTAGATGAACCCATTGTGTATATAACTAGAAGGCACTACAGTTCTAAACACGTAGGTTTAATGCAGAACAAAAAAGTTCTCCCCCTCATGCCCTAAGGATTATTATCTATAGGTACAGGCTGTAAGGGATTCAGTTTATAGGAGTGCTTTATAACAGGGGTGCTCAACCACTGGCCCACAAGCCAAATTCAGGTCATGAAGTCCCATGAGGTTCCCAAAGCATTGGGAAATCTGGCAGTGGGGAAGCAGTGGTAGTTAACACAGCCAACCAATCCCAAGCTCTGCACAGTGGGTCAGAGCTGGGCCAAGACCCTCCCCCTGCACTGCCAGACTGGGGCCAGCCCACACCTCCTTTCCCTTGCATGGCTGGTTCATGCCAAGCCATGCTCCCTTCCACTTGGACCTGAATTGGGGCTGCGTCATGCCCCCTTTGGCCCCTCCTGCAGAGCCAGGTTGGGGCTGGGCCGCTTCCTCCGCTCTGCTGGATCAAGGCTGAGTCATCCCTTGCCAGCCACTGCACAGCAACATGGGTTCTTGCTGCACCTGCTCTGGAACCATACTGGGTCTGCCCACCACTGCTTCATAATACTTTGATCTTTTATAAGTACATAGAAAAAATAGGAATCATTTCAACTGCATTGCATCCATATAAAATTAGAATAAAGCAGTCATGAATCAAGGCTGAGCATAACAGCTTGGTTGTTGATACACTGACCATGAAACTGCTAAGAAGTCAACAGGTATATTCTAGAATGTTATTCTGGGTGCATCATGTCTTTGCATTTAACTAATTGGTCCCAAGTCTGGGATTCTGCATGCTTTTTTTTCAGCTTGTAGGATAAGAGGAGTTAATGAAGAGGATAATAGTATAAGAACATTTAAAGAAAGTAAGGATACATTTCTGAAGGAACAAAAGAAGTTTCTTCATTCTCTCTGGGTCAAAAATTTCATCACCAGATTTTCTAGGAAGCACCTGTAGAGATCATTTTAAAACACTGTCCCTTAATATATAGTTGATATTTTATAAAGATATGCATATTGTCTCTATGTTCACACAGAGACCTATGTACACAGGAATTGGAATTAGACCACCAACCCGAATTTAAGATGTCTCAAAGAAGAACCAGGTATCCAGATGCAGACTGTGTCATTTAGTAAGTTTATACACCAAGCCAATGGAGTAATTTTCAGTCACAACTCAATCTGGCCAGAGCTTATCTAAGTGTAAAAGGTCTCATTACTATTCTCCTCAGGTCCCTCCAGGTGGTAATATCTGTAAGCAAATACCATACACACTATACGAAAAGGTTTACAAGTTTTTCAGAATCTTGAGAGCTCTCATACTCCATGTAAACAGTGCAAGTAACACTGACAACCTGAAGTCATATTTCTCCTTACAATCAATTCCCTAGACTTTTGCTAATCGTTCTATGTTTGAAATTAGTGTTCATTTTTTGCAATATCTGTCCACCATTGTAGCACCAACATAGAGCAACCTTTATTGTTCTTATAAAATTTGTATCTACTGTATGGACCTGCATTTTATTATATATTCCTGATTTTTTTAATATACAGAAAGAGAGAGAGAGAAAGAGAGATTCAGGATTCTTTGGAAGTGAGGATTTTTAGCAATAATAACTTTTATTCACCCAACTCCATAGCTGGGATAAAGTTATACATGGTTTTGAATGCAAGGCAGTCTGCTCCAGGTCTCTCACATCATTCTTGGACTATCACATATACATCACTAACACACTACCATATATATACTGTATATATATGGTACCATGTATATATGGCTGTGTTAGTGATATATTATTTACATGCATTTCCAGGTTTAGATATTTTCCTCTAACTTCTAATGCGTTTCAATTTGACATTTTCCCCCAAAAAATCATAATTCTCAGCCCCAGTCACTTAATTGGTATAAAAATAGCTGATTTTTTCTAACAAGTGGCCAAAAAACCGGTACCAAGATGCTTTAATTTAATTGGAGTCAACATCTATGGAGCAATGTGGTTTGGGTTTGCTTAACCATTCAACATTTTTCATAAGAATGCCAGATGCCCTTGTGATCACAAGCTTTGTATTCAACCTCTACCTCTAAGTCCTGTGCTGATACTGTAGTGAAGAACGTAGGAACATGAAGTATAGAAGCTATTTCAAATGAACCTCAAATGAAGAAAAATATTGGCTATTCTACAGCAACACATTATTACATAGCCTTTGTCTAGACTGTATTATACCTTTAAGTATATGATGCAATATTTAAACTTGTCAAACTGGGAAAGGAAAAAGGGAAAAGAAAGCAAGCAAAAATGGAGTGCCATTGATTCTTCACCACAAGCACTACCACCAGTGAAACTGTTACTTAATTACAAACAGGGCACCCTTAAGCCAGGGAGAAGGGCAATATATACCTATATATACATGTATATATACATATATATATATATATATATATGACCTTTCCATACCATTTTGCTTTGAAATGTATGCTAGGCAGAACCAATCAATGTGGACAGATTTAGCAAGATAAACACCAAAGGCAATTTTTTATATTTGACAAGTCTAGGTCTTCCCTGGGACAGAGAACAGGAATGAGAAAGCTTGTTACATATGTTTACAGAATGTAGTGTACATTTAAAAGGAAAATATTTGCTTATCAATTGTAGCAATATAATGTCAAACATACGGTAGCTACTTGATGTTTTAACCTTACCCCAAAGCTATGAGGAAATTGGGTAGGTAGCTGGTTTTCCAGTGTCTTTAAAGTAACTAAACATGAAAAGTTGGATTTAGGGAGTATAGCAGATAAGCTTTCAACAAGCCTAGGAGAGCCGAAGAAACAGGCTCCTGTGCAATGGATATCCCAATGTTTGCTTAGACAAATGTCATAAGTGTTACATTTAGTGCTGGTTTAAAGTATTCCATGTGGCTAGGTAGTGGAATTTACACAGGAAAAATAAAAGGATATGAGAGATTGATTCAAGTTGAGAATAAAGAGATGGCCGTATTAGCATACCTAAGACCCACTTTAATTAACTTTATGATCAACTACCATAGTAATTGATTTTATTTTCACATACTATAGTCAATCTTATTTTTATTTTCAAAAAGCAAAAAAAAATATAAAAAATTACCTGCCTTGTGAAGTCCATCCCAGACAAATATTCTCTAGAGACTTTAGCACAGGGCATAGTACCCTCTTGCAATAACAAAGTGACACAGTAGGAGAAAAAATATCGACTTTACCATGAACTGCTAAGGGCTGATCAAAAGCCAACTGAAGACAATGGAAGGGATTTAATTTGTTTTACCTGTCTTTGGGTGGAAGCTCAAAAGGGAACGTAAGTATGGTTTAATATACTTGCTACTAGTTTGTCAAAACTAGAAATTTTTATTTCAAAATTCATTTCACTCCAATTCAGAACAAATGTTTTTTACATTTCCTCAGATATGAATATTCTGTAAAAATGTTTTTGAACATTTTTATTTCAGAACATTTTGAAATGTGTTTTTTAATATACTTTTTTGCATGGTTTCATTATTCCATGCCATGTTAGTAGAACAAGTGTACAATATACATTACTACTACCAACAAATCAAAATAGGTGAATAGATACAATAGTCTATTATTTTTATTTAATTTTATTTTTAAAATCAGACAGGCCATCTGTTGTCTAGTACTAACTGAAACATTTTTTCAGTAATTAGACAAACAGTTGCTTAACCATCCCAGAAAAATCATTATAAGACACTGAAAACTGCTGATTCTGTGTCTCATACACCAAGTTCCTAATTTAGTCTCTAAATTAAAGTGTTTTCTGTTTGTGTTATAAGTATATCACTTTGAGAGTTTGGAAATTTTCATTAAAATTATCTGTTTCAAATTCAAGATATTTAAATAATTTTTCTAGCTATTTTAGTTGGAAAGATATTGGATAAAAGACATTAAACTTTGTCTGCCTATGTCCTTAAACCAACATGGTTACAACCTATACCCTGAGACATTTAATGATAAATATATATTTTGTTACACAGCAATTTCTGACAAAAATGCTATTTCAGTGAAAACGTTCTGACCAGGTCTACTTGCTAGACCTTAAATATGGTCGTAAGCCATGAGCTATATAAAAATGCTTTAGTTTTTTAGAGAATAATGATGCTTGGAGAACAATGACTTCTCCACGGTGTTTAGAGCAACAGCAGTATACAAAAATTATATAGCAGATATATACATTTCTATAACATATCATTCATTAGTTTAAATAGGCTACAGAAATAATTTTCTCTGGTAAATTCAAAGTGATTTTTGTAGCATCTTCTTGGTTTCAAACCTATTCAAATCTACAGGACTTTATTATAAGGGACCCCCTAAGCTAAGGAGCCTTCTCATCCAAGGATTTGGTCCTCATCTGTCATTCCTAGTTTTCCCTTCCATAATCACATAATCTGTCTAACAGTAGCACTTGCTCTGACACATGTTCTGGAATCTGGATGCTAGGATGATAACCTTCAGCATGAAAGTGAGAGTTGTCTATTAGAAACCAAATCCATTTTAGGCCCCAAGCCTACAATCAGATCTCCAAAAAGCAATTAGATCTTGCAGAGCCCCAGTTAAATCATACAGGGGCATGAATTTCCAAGTTTCATAAAATCATTGAGAAGTAGGCCTGGAAGGGAACTCTGAAAGTCATCTAGTCTAACCCCCTGCCAAAGGCAGGATCATCCCTATCCAATAGCCTCCAGTGGCAAGCTGCTTTCATGCACCAAACAACATAGGTTAAGTTCTTGTGCTGGATGGTGGAAAATAAAAATATACCACATCTTTAACAGGGCTTTGTTTAAACAGTAATTCACTGCATAGGGTTTCCTCTCTGATTATTTTATGGAGCAGCTCTCACCACATGATATGCTGTAGAATTCCTCTCTTTTGCTGTAAAAATATTTTCCTTGAAATAGTTTTGTCAAAATGCAGATGTGCAAAATACCTTCTCTCAAACCACCCAAATAATGGACCAATCACAAAAGCTTATTTCTATAGTATTATTTCTATTGTAGAAACCAATCAAATAGATAACCAAGTGTTTGAGTACTTTATTCTGGAATGGCCATAAGAAATAGTCTGCTAGTTATTCCTAGAATCAATTTTTTGAAACAAACAAAACAATCAAGTGCAGGATAGTCTCAGGTCATTGCTCACTTCTGTATATGCACCATGACATACTGGGTGTGTCTACACAAGACTTTTTACTGAATAGACTAATCTACTCTCTGCTAGCTACTTCCGGCTGCCCCTGTCTGAGTGGGGAATTCTTGCCCAGCTGGGGGCTCACTGCCAGCTGCCCCACTGGCTGACTGGGGCAGGGGGCTGGAAAAGAGCTGTAGGGGAGAGGACTCTTTCCCAGCCCCAGGGCTTGGGGATGGAAAACAACCCTTCCCCTGCTCACATGGAGCCTGGGCCTAAGCCTGGTGTCCCCTGCCAGCCTAGGGCTGGCACCCAAAGGAGCTTAGAGCTCCTCCTGGCTGCCATATGTCAGGAGAGCAGGCTGGACATTTCCTGCCCTGAACTGCTCCCATCAGGAGCAGATTTGCTCCCAATGGGTGCATGTGTAAATGTGCTCTCACACAAATCTTACTGTGCAATATTTTACTGCACAATAAGCTTTGTGTGCACTAATTGCACGTGTAGATGTGCCCACTTAGGGAGAAAGTAGTGTCTATCACTGAACTACATAAAGGACCCTCAAAAAATTATCAGGACTTTAAAGGTAGAAGACCTAACAGCTGGAACTAAGAGCCTGTTGGTTGGCTATCCCTGTAGCTGCTCATTAGCGAAGAGGAAGAGATCCAGAGCTATGATACCTCTTGAACAAATTTCCACACCAAAAAATCAGCAGGTCTGCAGGAGAAAATGTAAGACAGAAGAGTCATTTGAACTCACTGTCCTGTCCTGCCCTCATCCCTGCTCCAAAAATACAACCCCCTCATGTGTAGCACTCAAGTGGAAGGGCATTCATGCCAGACTCAACAGTTGGCACTGTGACACAAACAGCACGTGCCCCCTTTCCTTTGAATTCACCAGGGATGAACTGAGCCAAAACGCATACATGATACTACTTCTACTGCAATGATTAATTTCTTTACAGAAATAATGGGGGATTAATGCAGACAAATCTGGTACAAGTTCCAGTTTGAATAAGCTCTCTTTAATCTGATCTGTTTCCATTATAGCAGTAAATGACTGCTATGTTTATGAAAGTTCTAAACGATGTTTATGAAATCTGATTTGATCAGTCACAAAAACTGAAGTTTGCCTGTAGGAAGATATCTTACTAATTTGCTACTTCCATACAGTGTACACTGCCTGTAAATTCTGGGTTAATTAGCTAGCATCTGGTTTTCTACAAGGCAAAAAAAAATAAGTTCTTTAGTCAAGTCCCATTAACTGGCTAAAATGTCTTGTACTCTTACTTGTCTAGGGATAAAACTGGTGCATCTTTGATTATTAAATCTTTATTCTCAAAGTTTGATGCCTTGTTAGAAGGACAGGGTTTATTAATTTCAAAAAGAAAAAGGTAGAGTTTAATGAATAATGAATAGCAGCTGTTGGAAACAAATCTTTGTAGCTCTGGGACTGTCTTTCCCTATGTTACAATTACACTTTGATTGACCCCAACAATAACTAACAAGCATGCCCAGCTGGATCATAAACCAAGTGTATACTATGTCCAGATTTGGTGTAAAATTTCACATCAATGAAACACTCACTGTCAGTCTAACTTTGTCCCATCATACATCAATCAGGCTTAGGAATTAACTTGCTGGAACTTGGGCTTGCATTTTCTTGGTGAAAAGACCTTTACTGGCAGCAAATGCATGTGGTTTTGAGATATCCCTACTGCACAGGGACAAATCTACTGTAGAAGAAGAACATTTTGTTACTTAATGTAACACAGTGTGTGGGGACTATTTATTGTGTAATTGCCTGAAGGGTCTCTGGATGTTTCCAGTTTGCCAGAAGCAGCAAAATCCCTTCCACCAGAAAATGATTAATCTAAGAGATTGATCGATTAAGCATCTAGCATGTTTAGATTTTTAGTTATGGCTCAGTTATCTAGCTGGTTTGAGTATGGGATATCCAGTGACTTCAGCAGAATTTCAGTACATCCATTACTTGGAGCAAAACACAGTTCAACATCAATTTGTAAATTCTCTCAGGAGAATGGGATGGAAACAATAATGTCCTTCAGGAATTGGCAATTGTTTCTACCTTGTTATCAAAACCAGAAAAGTGTGGTCTGTAAGCTCAAACAGCAATCCTTTATTCATGGCCTCTGTCTTTACTTCCCTTCTTACCACATAGGAAATTTAGCCCATAGCAAAAAAAAATTGGAAGGAGGGGACAACAGTACATAAAATAATTCACGCTTTGGATTTCTGTAGTACTCCCACTCACACAGGATGCTATCTTTCTTGACAGCTCCAGCCAAATCAAAGGAGAACTAGACCCACATCTCATCAAGTACTGTGTTCTTTTCCTTACTATGATGATTCATCGTTTAAAATAACTGCACAAAATACCACATTTAGCTAAAGCAAGGATGGCAAACTTAAGGCTCTTGGACCAAGTCCAGCCCTCAGAGATGTGTCAACTGGCTTATGGGACTCCTGGGTGGACTGGGAATTTAAACACAGAGCAAGTGGGATGGGGCCTGCTGTTGAATTCCAGGGTATAAAGCCCCACTGGGGATGCCTCTCTGCAGCTGCAGGGTGAATGAGGGATGGAATAAGCCCTGCAGCTTCTTGAACCAACACAGCAGCTTAGATACCCATAGTGATTAAAATGCTTGCCCCATCACCTGAGATGGATCTGGAGGCAGACTGCAAGGATCCCCTCACTCTGTATCCAGACTAGAGGGCAAACAAGTTTGCCACCTCTGAGCTAAATTAATAATAATCATAATGATGTATTATTCAGCTCCATTCATTAATTAGTTTTGTATTGTTCATTTCTTTTTTATGATTACTATAACTTTTGTTTTTCACTACTTTGGCTAATGCAACTTTCATAGGTTTTGTAGTCTGCAAGGGGTTCCTACAAATTCCCTGCAGCCCACAAAATCACTGCAATGGACCACAGATGTTGCTCTCTCACAATTTCTTAATGGGCAAAGGCAGGGATGCAGCTCCATCCATAGCCAAACTACCAGAGGTTTGATACCCAGCTGTGATATCACATTCTCCTAAACAGATCCAATGAGAACACACTACAACACCTGCAATCACTAACTAGTGGTTGGCTCATGGGTTGCATGTGACATGCAACAGAACTATACATCCTTTCCCTCTGCTGTTTTCTCTTCCTTTGGACTTGATAAAAATACAAACTGTAGAATAAAACAGAATCTATCACAAAATCCAAAAATGTTTCCTCATTCACTGCCACACGTACCTTGGTTTTTCTTGTTTAATAGTTTTGCACCAACTATAAACAGCAGTGTGGCAGCCAGAAGACAAATGCCTTACAAAAAGGACTTACTGGCAGTGGAAGGGAAACCGCAGCAGCAAGGAGAACCAGAATGGTCAATTCCAGCATGGGCACACGAAACCACGCTGCTGGCACCAGTACACTTTAGGAGCACTTGCCGGCTCCAATTAGCAGGGTGAAACTTAAACATGCAAATAAAAGAAGACTGTGAGCCTGCAGGAGGGACACCAAAAGTAGGTGCCCGGTGCAACAGACAGCTGTGTCCCAATGTGGAATGCCCCAGGAGCAGTGACTGGTGGGAACCAAAAGGCTTGGAGGAGCCTCCATACTTACCCAGAATTGTTGAGTGAATGCCTTGGAGAGATACCTGGCTGCCTGACAACAAGGATACTGTAGGAAAAGAGCGAGAGAAAGAAGAACCAGATGAGTGAGTAAAAGGGGGAGTGTGACACATTACTATACAGTTCACTCCCTCTTTTGTCTATGGAAAGTGGACTGATATGAGAAATGTTTTGATGGATGAGTCATGAGGTGCAAATAGAGAGTGAGTTGGACTAGCAGGACTGAATTACCCCAAGAGACAATTTATGGACCCTCTAGTGAGGAGACTATGAAAAGACTGAAAACTTACTTGCCTTATTGGAACTCTAAAAGCTGGTTGACATTAGGTGGGGTGTAAGGGAGGTGAAGCCCCAGAAGGTAGTGCATAAGCAGATGGAGTGTCGTGATCAGAGGGCAAAAGACCTTCCTCCCATCAGCAACAAATTTAAATATCAAAGTCATGGCAGGTGAGAGAATTCAGCATTATAGCAGTTGAGTCACCAGGCCAAACTCTCTACCTCCAAAGGTACAGATCCAGGGAGCCATGCTGCAAGAAGCTAACAACCATCTGAAGAATGACAGGTGAATACAAGCAGCAGCGTCTTACTGAATGTAGACGTTCTAACAATGTGATTTCTTGCCAGGCTCCCGGAGCCACTCACATTTTTACATGGAGTTTCTTTGGATTTTTGTCTGACCTGCAGAAGGGTTCTTCAAAATGCTAAGCCTGGATTCTCCTCGAGCTGGTCACAAGACACTCATTAACTCTAATAGGACCTGGATTTGGTTTGTTTAGTCAAATTACCATATTTACTCAAACACAAGATGAGGTTTTTCCCCCACAATTAGCATGGGGAACAATCAGTTTTACTAGCTAAAACTTGAAGCAGTTTAAAAAAAGGTAAAATGCATCAATTCTGGATGAAGTCTATGGGTACCTGTAGTAATTTGTCTATGCACAAATAACCACAGGCATGTTTATTTCAAAGTCAGTGTTTTCAAATTTGTCCCTCACTTCCATGTGTAAGGTCTGACAGTAATGGGGGGAGAGCAGGGTCCAACAATAAGGAGGGAGAGGGAGGAAAAGGAGCTGCAGGGGAAAAAGTGGGGGAGGAAGAAGTCAAGAGGGCTATCTGACCCCAAAGATTTATTTTCCCTGTTTTAGCACTGGGAGGGGGACAAATTCAATTACATTCTGCATCTGTTAGCTTGTAACACATTTATACATTTTCTATATTTGGAGGGTCGTCTTATATTCAAGCAAATACAGTCCTAAAAGTATAAAGCTGACAGGCCTCCCCACCAAGTTCTGCACTTTCTGATATAAACTGTGTTCCCATTATAATGTCAGAAAAATAGACTTCTCTTCCTCATATAAACCAAATTCACCAGCAGATAAAATTGTCCCCTCAGCAAAGAACAACTCCTCTGTCCCTGATCTTCAAACCAACCCTAACCTAAATGACTGGGAGAAGATGGATTTTACCATGCATTCTGATGTCTGATAGACCTAGACCTTGCTGATGCAGGGTTAGG
The DNA here is from genome assembly GCF_001723895.1 of Crocodylus porosus. NCBI lineage: Eukaryota > Metazoa > Chordata > Crocodylia > Crocodylidae > Crocodylus > Crocodylus porosus. The sequence continues at coordinate 59,396,222 of NW_017728943.1, forward strand.
GACTGAATTCTGCAAGCTGGAGCTTCAAGTCCAGCATCTCTATTAATCTCTGCTGATCTCAGCTGTAACAGCTTATTACTGGGAAAGAGTCTCTCAGGTAACAATTTAGGATTTTATAGGATAAAACCAACACTTTGCATTCCACCAAGAAACTTATTAGCAGCTGGTGCAGATCCCAGGGCACTGGTGGAAAGAGTTCTTGGCATGAAATTTTACTTCATACATGAGAGGCCACATTCTGCACTACCTACAATGCTTGTATGGTCTCAAGGTACAGCCTCATGTGGAACACATTACAGTAATACAATCTCAAGGTGACAAAGGCATGAATAATCATGCTCATGTCCCTTTACTGCATAGAAAAGGCCCCATTCTTCTTACTAGGCACATATAGAAAGAAGTCCAAAGTCTTTTTCCAAAAATTGAACCCAACAGGTTTTTAATACCTCCGATGACATTAGTCCAAGAACTGTCATACTTATAAAATTCAAAGAAGACTGCTAAATATTGTGCATTAGAGTCATAAGTAGTTTCTGACCTCTCTCCACTGAAATCAAAATCGGGCCTAACTGCTTCTCTGGTGTGGACTGAGATACACTTACAAAAGTAGAGGAAATGATCTTGTCATGTTCTGAACAGAGTTTAGCTTTTTGTTGTGACTTGCGGAATTTATATAACTTCAATGTCCATTGAAAAGAAACATAATATACTCGTGCCATGTGCAAAAACTATAAGTAAAAGCCTGTTTTTAGAATATCAGTATAAATATTATATTAAATTAGGCTTGTTCAGCATGCATTCTATGGATACATTGTAACTATAATTATAAAAATAGTTGCAACTGGCTTTGTGGATTCTGGTTCATTTTGATCAAGAAAAGTTAAAATTTTGGACCAACAAATTTCAGCTGACACCAAAATAACCTGCAAAAGCATAGACACAAATAATGCTCCATCACACCTCGAGATGGTTTCACATGTATGCAGGCAAATAGGATCTTGAGAGCCCAATCACAAATGCTATCTGGCAATGGGGTTTTGAGGGCATTGTGATAGAAGCAGAATTACAATGTTTTCATTTATGACTACTGCTATGGACTCATTATATTCATATCATAAAAGGGACAGTCAGTAAGATAAAGCAACTGTATTAGTGTGGTGGATTGATTATAATGTCTCGTATAACCAATAATCTACCTTAAAAGAGGGTTGTGTCATGAACCCAACAAAAGGGTCCCAGGACTCCCAGATAAGCAGCAAACATCAGAGGCAGTTACAAGACAGTCATCTTGGATACTGGGCTGAAGCAACACAGCTGTTTTTCCAAACTGGGTGGCTAGAAATTAAAAGAATGCTATAGATTTTTCTAAGGAAAAGGAGGGGCTCGTTTGTTAGAAGCCGCCTAGTGAGACAGCCTGGCAGTGAAAGAGAAAAAAGGCACAGGCACTGTAGAGGGAAACTAAAGAAGTGAACCTTCCCAGTGGAAAGCAGTAGGGAAAAGTGAGATATGCATACAGTCTGATATACTGTTTTAAAGAAATGTCTTCTCTGAAATGCTTTTTCCCCCTAAATGAATAATACTTTGCTTCAGGAGGCTATCTAATCATGGTTTTAACTACCATTGTTACACTCAGAGGAAACAGAACAGTCAAGTCTAAAACTAAATCACAGTTAAAGCTAATCACAGTTAAAAGCAGAGGAGGAAAGTAGGGCCTATATCTGAGATTAGGATGACTATGGACATTTATATACATGCTCCAGGTGGTAGGGAGGACACTTTAATTAAAGCGCCCACAGTGTCACTTGTACAGATTTACGCGATTCCAACTTACACGTGTCTTACATTTACACAATTTTTTATTAGGGTCTGGACTGGAAAATGCCCTTCGAGATGCCTATTATTCACGTATATACGCAAATGCCTGGCAAGATTTGTAGGCAGAATCAAGCGGAGCTGTGCCGCCATTCTGGTAGCGGCATCTCAAGATGCATAGGTGGGACACTATATGCACCTCCTAAAGGAGATTCCACTGAGAAAAGGGGAAAAAAAGCTATGACTAAAGTATGGGGTATGCAACCCCTCGCTATTCTATTATTTCCTATGGGGAAAGTCGTCCTGACTTACATGAATTCAGCTTACACGAAATTTCCCCAGAACACAATATTTGTGTAAATCGGGGGTCTACTGTATCAGCGTCCCACAGTTCAAAATGGTGGCAGGGGCATTTTAACTAAAGCTGACTTGCTGAGCTTTAGTTAAAGTGCCCCTGCCACCATTTTGAAATGTGGGGATGCTGAATACATGTAACATGGAGGCTGCTGGAGCACGCTAATTAGCACGCTTCAGCAGACTCAATTATTTGAGTCGATTAATTGAGTCTGCTCCGATGCATAGTAATTAGCATGCACTGGAGCAGAGGTCCATCGTGTGTATAGGTGCCCGGCCTATGCAATTCCATCTGGAGCCAGGTAATGACCCAAGACCTGGCACCTGAAGAGATACAGCTCTTCCAGTAACAGTAACACACAACTTGCACGTGCTTTATAGGCCTATAATCTCACTGTTATGGATCAAAATGTGGCCCTTTAAAATTTACATCACATCCCTTAAAATAAATTATGAAAGAGTTCTATCCAGGTAAGAAGGTGAGGGGCTTGTAGAAGTTCTGAGCATGTCCACAATTATAATTACAAAAATATATACTTTTCACATTCAGAAATACTGAGGCACAACATTATTTCAATCTATGAGACTAGAAGCAGGTAAAATAGCAAATGGCTGAGATTTGAAAGTCATGGCTCTCCTGCAGAGTTCTTCATGAGGTATATTTGCACAGTAACTACCCAAACCTTTCAAAGGAGTACCTTTCCCTTCACCCTGTGATTACTTTGCTCATAAATACTCTCTGCGGTTCGTAAGTTTTTAGTGGATGGTCCTGCTCTGAGATTTTATAGATTTACACTTCTGAGGTGATGATGCTACTGAGCTTAAGTCAATTGTGTAGACTTTGATTAGCGAGAGGTGCAGCTCACCATAGTTACTTTCTGGGAAGGTTTGTCATTTATAGTTTTCTGTCTCTTTTTTTCTGACAGATTTCATATTAATTACAGTTCATCTTTTCCCAATGGCCATGATGATGATATTTTTCTTGAGACTGTGGGTAACAGTTCTCCTGAGTGAGCGCAGGTTGTGTCAGATTCGTTCCTCTTTCCAGAGGAGTCTTTCTTTCTTTGCTGACTGATGGAATGGGCACACAGATACAGTTTCATAGTTTCATAGTTTCATAGTAGCTAGAGTCGGAAGGGACCTAGGTAGATCATCTAGTCCGACCCCCTGCCTTGGCAGAAAAGAGCACCGGGGTCAGATG
>NW_017728943.1:59400030-59421255 GCF_001723895.1 Crocodylus porosus
ACTGCCGGCCCATGTTCATCGTGGAGTCAATGACGACTCCAAGATCCTTTTCCGTCTCCGTGCTGGCAAGAGGGGAGTTCCCCAACCTGTAATTAGCATGCACAGTTGAGATATTCAGCTTTCAGCACCCATTTAGCATTAAAAAAAATCATTTGATTTGCAGATCATGGAGTCTTCCTTGGTGGTTTTTTTGGTTTTGTTTTTAACATTCTTGGACAGGACTTTCTGGAGGCCAGGATTTATTGTACACTGGGGATTCAGCCTCTAGAAAGCTCTACTCACTGAGGCCAGCCCCTTGTATAGACACAATGCAGTTACAAAAACCAAGCCTAGCACTAATATAGCTTACTTAAGTGCAAGCTATGGTTTGCATAAGTGCACTGGAGTTTCCAAGAGAGACTAAAAGTCCCAGTGAAGATAATCAGGTAAATGGGTTCTTACAGCCACCAGTAGCCAGGGAAAAAAAGCAGTAAAAGCCTATTCGAAGAGAGAGTATAGGACTTGGTTCATTACTGCATTACTCCATATGACAGATTACTACTGGCACTGCTGGCTTTTAGAGTTATTCAGAACTGCCTGCTCCTAAGCAGACTTGATGATCAGATATCATGCAGTGGCACCATAATATATATTACAAATATATCTACTGCTTCAGTTATCAGCGTACATGGTATATAAGCATTCTAATTCATGGGCATCAAAAGATGGACCAGAGCTAGACAGCAGGGCTCCTCACAGGCCAGACCCAGGCCCAGAACAAGCAGTGTGAGCTGTGGCAATAGTAAGGAAAGCAATGGCAACAGTTCAGAGCAGATGGCAGCAAGGTCAGTTATTGCTCATCCCTCACCAATCCGTCTCCAACTGCACCCATAGCCCGAAATGCTTCCTGCTACTCATGCTAAAGGACATTCCTCTCTAGTGCTTCCTATTGGGTTGTACTTTATATATACACCAGTCACTGTATATGGGGCAACACATGTATTAGCTAGTGACCATCCCGACTCAGTAGTATTCATTTTAGTTATGCTGGAAACCACAGTGATACACAAGAGATCACCCAAAATCATACGTAATGAGGGCTGAATTAGTACTGCCAGACACATGATATCATAGATTCAACCTTTGTACAACAAATCATTTAAAAAATGATCAATGTGTACAGAAGTTCAATATGGTCCGAACACTTCTACCATTTGAAAAACATTTTCATCTTTGGTCAATCTGGACTTACAGATGATCTTAAAATTGTCTTTGTGTCATCCTGCATGGGTGCAAATTTGCTTGGAAGCCTGTTCCACCAGTGACACTTCTCAAGGTAAGCATGTGGCCGCAGAGGACAGTGATCCTAAAGTGGAATTTGACCAAGGGGGCAGGGCATGAAATGATCAATACACATGCTACTCACAGGAATATGATTATATATTAAGGACAAGACATTTTTTATATTTGCATATTCTTAAATTTTTGCAGTGATCTTTTCATTAATATGATAATTTTGATATTCCAACAAGACACTTTCATGTTTCAAATCTAACAGCATGGGACTAAATTACTTCTTCAACTGACACATCAAAGTTTGGACATTGACTACATTGATTTGGCCTAAGAGTTTGAGCAGAAACAAATCTATTGCCTCTGCAAAAAACACACTTCTTCATGCCGTGACATAACGCACCTTGCCTCTCAAGGACAAGGTACTGCAAAGGAAGGTGGGGGTGGTGCTCCTTAAGTGTTTATAAGTTTCCCTAAAATGAGACATATTTATTCCAGTCACAAAAAGATACAAATCTGGTAAATGCCACATCATAGTGCAGAAATATCTTGAAAGTTTTCTAAAAAATATATCCTGAACACCCATGTAAAAGAGAATATGTAGGCCATGTGTGGGTGTGAAAGAAAGCAAATTAATAAAATATAATATTCTCCTCTGAGATCTGAAGGACAAGAAAAAGCAGGAGGCATTGTTAAATCACTTGTAAAGATGGTGTAAATTATGTTGTTTTTACCCACAAGAAAAAGAATGGAAGAGTTTCCCTTTCTAAATTAGCCTTTATTGTCTGCTTGGTAAATCTTGATTGCATGTGATATTTATTACAATGAATTTTATTCTTGCTGTAGGCCTGTTCCTTGCATTGAGTACTTTCCATTTATTTTAAAGAGAGAAAAAACACACAATTGATTTTGTTTTATGACTGAGAAGATTTTATGGCTAATCACATCATAGAAGCTCAAAATAATAGCCATTAGACTGCAAAAGAAATATTTTTAATTAAGACTGAATAAAAAAAAGGCTGGCAGACAGAAGATTATACTGTTTCATCATTTGGTCCCCATTTTTCAAGACAGATTTAAAAAAATACAAATAAAAAGAGTGTTTTTTGATCATACAATACTGAGATTTCTGAACCCATGTAACCTAAGACCTGCTTGCACTAATACCTGCACAAAATGTTCTACTTCTCTCAGTTATTAAAGCCCTTTTACAGCTGACCAAATCTTTACAAACTTGCCAAACAAGCAAAGCCAATTCACAGTTTGACACAAATTCACCTCTCCACTAGGGCCATGAATCACTACATATATAAAACTAAAGAGAGAGCAATATGCTTATGGGTAAACACATTCCTTGCATTTTTTGGCTAGAAATCTATACGCGTTTGGTTTGAATTAAAGACCCATCATACTGAAACAAGTAACTAAATGGAAAGATATGGGTCCCTTTGAAGTCTGTACAAATCAAATCTGGGTGATAATTAGCAGCAGACAATTGAAATCTACTAGGTTTTTTATATACATGTAAGCTTATGTTACTGAAGCACTCCTTCAAAATAAGCACACTGAGAACAGAGTGATTGTACTTTATGAAAGATTAATTTGACCCAATTATTAATCAGTTAAAATCACCACATTTTATTTGAAAAGAAGATGCTTGTGCAGCTGCCTGATTTCTTGATTTTGGCCACTATCACAAAGTACGTAGTTTGGGAATTCTGTCTGCAGTAGTCCCCCTCTCCCCCCGCCCAACCTTTGTAGGGTTTCCTGAACAAAGTGATGCCATAATAGGAATGGAGAAAAAGCTGTCCCAACTCCTGTTATAACAAAGTATTATCTTTTGCAAGCTTTGCCCAATTTATTCCCTGTTTGTTTAATATAGATTGCCAGAGGGAATAAATACGTGTCATCAGCTGCATGTTTGGCAAAACATACTGTTTTCCTTTAAGTTGCACTTGGCTCAGCATAAGGAGGAAATTCCATACTACAACACTACTCAAGAGGAGAAAAATGCCTCTCCAGTTAAGAACAGACTAGTATGGCAACTCCTGTGAGCTTGATCTGTCCAGTACATTAGATATCTGGGGTTAGTTTTTATTTCACTGGATGCTTTACAGATTTTTAAGGTAGCTGAATGCTACTAAATCTAAGCCATCAACAAGCAAAAAAGGTTGGATAAAGATGACAGCATGTTCAGGATAAGGAGACCTAGCAACGAAGTAATCGAGATAACGAATTTCCTAGGGCAAGAATGATCCCAAGTCTTTTTGTCAGCACACTGCTCCTGCTTTCAGCTCTTAAAAGCATAATTTTAAGATCAATTAAACTGCAAACTTCCAGAGTCTGATAAATCTCGTTTTGAAAAATGCTTTGTGATTTGGACTTAGGGCCTGATTTCTCGTCTTCAGCCTTAAGCAAGACCCATGCTTTCCTAGAAGCAGTACTTAACGGAAACATGGACTCCCAGTTACAACAGTTTTCAGCTTCATCCTTCCTTGCAGGGTAGTGTGGGATGGGCAGCATGGAGGGGCAATAAGTAGTAGCCTCTTTACTGCAGCTGATTTGTACAGCTGCTGTCTAGCTGAAACCCATTTACGACTTGTCCACCTGCATATGGAAGAAGACTGGCTGCCCTGGGGTAATTGATTTCCTCCTCCTACGTTTATCAGTTTGATTTACTCCTCTGTGTGGCCATTAACAGGACTCACACTTGAACCCTGTATAAGGCTCCTCAGGGTAAGCTTTGCTGCTTCCAGGTGGGTATCCTCTGGGAATTAGCTCTGAGTTCAGCTCTGCAGATCAGATTCTTCTTTAATTTCCACATTGATGAAGAGAAAATCATTTTCTCTTCATCAGATCCAGGCATCCCTAGGAACCAAGATGACCTCAGCTTTAAGCCTGCAGCATTTTGGAAGTCCTGTGGCCTCCTTAAGTTGTGCCAGCATAGCTATGCCACTTTGCAGTGTGAAAAAAAAAGCGATCATACCTTTGACCTACAGCTGTGGCTGGAAAAGCCCCAGACAGTATTTGCAAACCAAAAAATGTTTTTGTCAGCATGGGGAGCTACATTTCCTGCCTCCAGTCTGGGAAGGTTAATGGGTATAGTCATACTAGCAGAGTGATCCTAACAAACCCTTTGTAGAGCTGACAAAGCCACAACTTACCTACAATTTTCTCACGTGTTGTATAGTCTATGTCACCTTGGTAATGCCCCACTTCTGTGGTTTCTTATATGTTTGACTCAGTTCTTCACAAGTGAGGTAGGTCTGCATTATTAGAAAGCCCCTTTAGCACTCCTGGGCTAGGGACAGACATTACGCATAAACTGGTTTAAGTGATCAGAAATGGGCTTGAACCTGTAACAGAACAGATGATCAGTGGACATAAACCAGTTTGAAAATGGCTGAAACTGGTTTGAGATAAGTCTAGTATTACATTCAACCAGGTTTAACTGATTTGGCTCAAACTGGTTTATGCAATGTCTGTCCCAGACCCCCAGCATGCTCTCTGGGCTGGGTGGGGCTCTCTGTGCTCCATAGCAGGGCTGACCCCTCCCCTCTGCTCCCTGGCCAGAGCTCTGGCAGAGGTTTGCAGGCACAGACCATCTGCCCGGCTTCTCCCTGCTAAGCAGGGATTATTCCCACCTCCCCTCTGCCTTACACAGACACCTCAGCATTGGCTAGCAGACCACACACTGGCTACAGTCCGTGTTGTGTGAGATGACCAAGGCAGACAGGCTTTTTCGAGGGAATCAACAGGTAGCTTAATGTCCTTCCTTGGAAAAGCTGTTTAAGAACAGCTTGAACTAATGGAGACAGGCTTTGTTTTCTTAATGGGTTAATAAACACTGAGTTATGGGTGATAAACAGTCCCTGCTGGGAAGCTCAGGAGTGGGGAGAATAATCAGAGCGTCCTGCCAGGGCCTGGCCACACCCCCCATACCCCCAGCTCAGCACTATGGAAGTAAAGGGAGGGCTGCTCTAGCACCCCCCAGCTTCTAGCTTGAGCCACTGCAGGCATGTGCCTGATATTTTTTAGTTTAGAGGGGATATCTGTGCAGTTACAAACCAGTTTAGCCTAGCCAGGTTAGACTAACCTGCAAAGATTGACTCAATTCAGGCTCAGGCTTTTTGAATGTCTGTCTCAAGCCTTGTAAACAGTTTAACACCTTTAAAGGTGTCACACATGCTGAAAAGTGTTAAATTGTGTCGACAGGGCTGTTAAGCAGGCTTTCCAATCACATGAAGCTAACACCACTGAACTAACTCAATTATAAAAAGGACATTTTGTCTTTGTGTAGATACTTGCACTGTTAAGTGCCTTGAGGTACAGGTAAAATGATTAGTCAGCTGAATAAAGATACAGAGTCCCAGCCTCCATTTTAAACCCTATTTTTGTTTTCTTTCTCATTCTTTTTAATGCTTCAGAGGCTAACAAGTATGTTTCCCAAGAAACTGAGTTTGGGCTAATTGTACAAGGTGCTTAGTGCTTTCAGTTCCCACAGAAGTCATGAGGCCACCCGAACAGCATCACAACATTTGATAGTACTCTAATATATATTAGCTAGTTTTATTGCACAGTTATCTGTAAAATTTTATTCTATATTACTATTACTTCAAACAACTAAGCAGCAAAGCCGTTGAATGGAGCTGGCAAGGAATTATCCCCAGTGAGGCGTTCCAACTACAAACGGCATCCATGATAGAGCTTGAACAGAGTAAGAGAGAGTCTCAAAAGATGCAACTTTCTCATGAAATAATGGGGCCTCTATGCAACCGACCAACGCATTTGTCAGGAGAAGCAAATGATGAATCATCTCCTAAGATGCCCTGTACTACCACAATGCATCCCATAAGATTGGGCAACACCAGCACCAGAAGCAGTAGAAATATAGAAGCAGAAGCAGTAAAATAAAGAAAGGATGGATTGGAGACATGACAAAGAAGAATATATATATATAGACACACGCATATAATATTACATATATAGCACTGCACATACATATATTATATTTATAATATGTTCTATATTGTATTGTATTACATTGTATTTGAACATTGAGGGATACAGTGAAAATATACTCTATTAGTGGGTAGAGCATTGACCTGAAACTCTAGAGCTAGCTTTTGCTCCTCACCCTATCACTGACTTGTTCTGCCACCTCAGACAACTCATTGCATATCTCTGTGCCTCAGTTCTGTCATCTGAAAAAAAAGGAGATATTGAGATTCCTCCTTTTCAAAGCCCTTTATGATTTATGGGTAAACACTGCCGTATAAGTACTAAGAATTATTAGAGGAGAAGATTGACAGGGAATCTTTTCCTCCTTCAGTTGTAGAATCCTTTTATCCATTTCCCACAGATTCAAATAATCTGGGCATCTACAATTAAAAAGGGAAGTGGAAATGCTGCACCATAAACTCAACAGAAGAATTACAGAATAGAGGTTTGGGACAGATAGCATTGCTCGTGCACAGTATAGTTCCTCCACCTAGTGGCACATGTTGGAAATGTTTTTTTGTAAACTACATCAACCATCACACAAAAGGCACAAGAAAAATTGGGAAGATAGAAAATAAGCCTGAAGCTTTCTGTTCTCTATGGTTCTTGTTTTCTTCTTTAAAAAACACTAAAATATAGAGAAAGTCATTAAAAATATATATTAAATAACAATACTGAGCTGCCTTTGCTGCTGCTGGATCAGATTGTGAAGAAAAGCCACCAATTCCTGCAAAGCTAGATAAAATTCAGGATCCTACGAGCTACAGAGCTCGAATTCCAGCAAGGTAAGGCAGCTTTATGAGCAAATGCTTCTATTACCCAAATCATCAACAGAATACTGGAAAGAATATTGTAGTGAAGTATTTATTCTCCAAATGAATGGACTACCTTCCATTTTTTTTGGCAGGTAAATGAGGCTATCTTTTAGCGTAGATAAGGTCTTTGTTTTTAGAGCAAGAGGGCCTGAGTTTTCTCCCACTGCTTTTGCTGGAAAATTCCAATGGGCTATAGTGCAAATCAGTGGTCATGGATTAGTTAATGTAATTGACTACTTCCATATTTAAAGTTTTCACCCTTGTACCTGAAAAATATCTTATTTAAATGAATGACATTTAACCTCTTCAGTGATTGCTACTGATTGCTTTATACCTTGAAGTTTGAGGATTTATTCCTCTTGCAAAGTTGTGCTCTATTCTAGGTAACTGTGAACATTCTCCTTGGACATACAGCCATCCAAACCTTTCTTGAATTGTTCAAAACTTCTGGTCTCAGTGATATCTTGTAGGAGTGAATTTGGTACTTACATTATGCCTTTAAAGAGTATTTCCTTTCATGGATTTTAAATGTACTGTCTTTGTTGTTCATTGGCTGCGCCTTCCTTTTGTACTATGAATAGGAAAAGCAGCACCTGATTTACTTTCCCTGCCCTATTCATTACTTCACTTCCCTCCATCATGTCCGCTTTTATTTGATTCTTCTGTAAATGCAACAATTCTTAGCCTCTCCCATAAAGGCATCTTTTTTCATTGCCTACCTCCAAACCTTCCCTTTTTCAATCATATCTTTTTGTGACAAGGTGATCAGAACCAAACACTTGTTGCACATATTGGAATTGTAATATTTTTTGTTTTCTCAAACTTACTGCTTATCCACCCTAATATTTTGTTTGCTTTTTGACCATCGCTGCATATTGAGCAACTGTTTTCACTGAGTTGTCCACAGTGACACCTAATTCTGACAGACATGGTACCATACCATCCAAATGCCCTGACCAAATGTATTAGCTGGGTGTTTATTGTATGACAAACAGCAATGAAGTGAGGCTTTAAGATTAACACCCTGTTTAGACAGTCGGGAAAAGTTCACACTCCTCAGTGCTGTTGTTTCTGTCTGGGTACAGACTGAGAAATACATTTGTGCATCTGTTTATAGTCTTCTAAATGCCACCTGAAAAAGAGGGGAAGAGGAAGTCAATAGAAGAGCGAAGAGAAAGATACAGTTATATTTGGCTCTCCTCTACTTTTTTTCCCTTAACCCTCTCTCCTCCATAGAGAGAAATCCATGTTTGGAGATGTTTAAAACTGGCAGAACATAGGTTTCACTCTAAAAGGGGCTGGAAGTACACCTACTTTGCACTGAGGACACAGATTAAATAACGGGTGCTGTTAAACCTTTTTACAGGTCCCCTCAAAGGCTGAACAAGTTCTCCTGCATCTGGGAAAGAATCCTGGAGAGTCTGAACATAAAGCAGCACATACCAGCAGAACCACGGAGATGGTACCCGGGCTTTGTAGTGGGAACTGCAACTGCTGGGCTAGACTAACCCCAGTGCCAATCACCCAGGTTAACTTGGACACAGCCAACTTACTCACAAGCTCTGCCTAAATCTGTTATGACTGCATGACACCCACTTCTCCTTATCTGAGGGTTTTATACTGCCAGAGGATCTGACCACCTTCTGGAAATATGACCAAAGTTCCTAGCAAACTTCATAAAGCCTCCTCCCTTCCTTGGTTATAGAAAGTTCTGCTTCAGGGCAGGTTACTTTTGGAGAATAAAAAAAAGGAAGAGTTTGTAAGGGCCATCATTTTTTCGCTGTAGTGGAATTTCAAGCGGGATGACTAGCTAGTACATCAGGCAAACCAACTGCAGCAACAGTGTTTCAGTGTGTAACCCAGACCTGGGGCCCAAATAGGGTGGCCATCACAGGGGACATTCTGGTTTTCTGCTACTCTGTCCTCTATTGATACAAAACCCGATGTCTTTATGTCCTCTATTTTTGTCTTCAAGGGAAAAATAGAGGACATAAAGGTGTCCAATTTCATACCAATAGAGCACAGAGGACAACCAGACTGTCCTCTATGATGGCCACCCTAGGCCCAACATGGAAAGCAACTGCCTCTGGCAGAAGCAGAAGAGAGAAGCCCAAAGAGTCCGGGGGGGCAGGGAAGCTGAGCAAAGAAATAGCAGAACACCTGGCACAGATGCAGGCCACAGGTAGAAATAGGGAGGACTGAGGTCCCCTGAAGGAGATGGCCTCATGCAGTGAGTGAGTGAGCTCTGTGTGGCCTCCAGGTGGGGCCACCTGGAGCTGCAAAAGGAAGTCCCACACAGCAAGTAGTAGGCTCTGGCGGAGGACAGAATAGTGCAGGCACCAAGTAAGCCAAAGACCTGAGAGCCAGCTGCTCTGAAGACAGCACATGGTTTGCCTTCAGCAGGTAACTCTGGCATCATTTCTGGATCAGATGTCAAACAGATGTGGAGAATTAGTGCCATACGTACAGCGTACATACAGCATGACCAGGGCCCTTGAGTGAATGAGTGAAGCACGCCATTACTCCAATACAATGTAGTGACACGAGTGGAGGAAGCGAGTAGCTGTTGACATTGTGGGACCCCTGAAACTGATAGCAATGGGAAGCCTGAACACCCTAGTCACCATGGAGTGAAGGAGCATTTGCCCTGCGGAATCAGGAAGCAACAAGAGAGGCTGACGTTCTGGTGAACTGGTCCTTTGAGATCTCCACAGCAGCAAAGGGAGAACACCACTGACTATTGCAGGTCCCTAGATATGGACCATTTCCCCCTCCTTAGCAAAGGACACCACATTCTGGGGCAAAAATACTAGGAGTGCGTAGTGCTATGGCTTTTCCTCCCCAACTGACTGGACTGCAGGTGAGAGTGGTCTGAGAAAGAGGCTGTGGCTTTGGGAAGGGTAGAAATATCTGACCCCACCTCCTCCCAGCCACCCTGCTCTAGGGGAGACCAATGCTGTTCTCTTAGAGCTCTAGCTGCACAGCATTTTGAGACCTTTTGGGGTGCAATGATCTCACCTGATTCCTCTGATAACCTACGTGTAACACTGTCATTCTTCTGTCTTTCACAATGAATACGTCTGAGGTTTCTGTGACTAGTCCTACCAACCGGGGGGCGGTCCCCCCACAGCCTCTGACCAGGGTGGGGAAGTCCCCCACAGCCACTCCCCGGGGTGGGGGAATGGTTGCTGCAGCCAATTCCTGCAGCTGCTTGCAGAAGTGGCTGCAGCTGCAGCAATCGGCCAGCACTTGCAGACAGGGCACCGGTGCTCCCGCCTACCCCCTGCCCATTGCATAAACAACAAACACAGTCAGTCAGGGGGTGCACCAGCACTCTCATGGGGTGCACATACACCCCCATGCACCCCCACACACACATTGCAACTGGAGTGTGTCATAACCAGGGATCCTGATTTTCCCTGATAAAAAAAATCACAAATTCTCTGATAAAATCCCCCAAATCCATGATTATGATGAAAGGCCCCTCACAGACTAGCCCCCCCAGCCCTCCTGGTGCCCCTCACTTCCCCCCCACAGTGCTACTTGTGCCCCTCATTCCTTTCCCCCACAGTCCCCCCAGCCCTGCAGGTGCCCCACATGCCCCACATCTACAGCCCCCTACCCGCCCCAGCCCTGCCAGAGAGGGCCCCCAGCTGCCAGGGCTATGGGGCCAGGGACCTGGGTCCACAGCACCCTGCCGCCAGCAGGAGGCAGCAGCTGCTGCAATGGAGCAAAGCCCAGCTCCCCACACTGCTGCCTGCCCACTGCGGGCTTGGGCAGAGGGAGGGGTCAACTCCCCCCGGCTGTGTGCACTGCTGTGTGCCCCCCAGATCTGTGTGCATGGCGGGTGTGGAAGCACGTTGCCCACGTGCCGGCGCAGGCTCCCACTCTGCTGCCCTCCCTTTGGGGACTCTGTGCAACCCAGCGCTGCAGGGCACAGCAGGGCCACACAGGAAAGCTGCTTTCTGCTGCAAGCTCCACACTGCCCTGGCGACATGTCCCCTGTGCACTACTTCCAGGTCAGGAACTGCAGGCCCTGAACATCTCTCAACCACTCTGCCTTACTCTGTAAAGCCATGCCCTCCGGGACAGAGAAGAATTCTGCAGGACTTAAATGTCCAAGGAAGCCCCTGCTATCTGCTTGGGCAGTAACTGCATGTGATTTTTATTAGAAGTTTTACTGCCATTTCAAAGCTGGTGTCTTGGATTCAGTACTCTGTTTAATTGACAGAGGAAAAAGCACACAATCACCCAAAGAGACTTTGTAACTGATCGCATCAGAGAAGCAATCTGTAAAAAAAATTAAAATATTTTTTTAATAGAAAGCATTGCTTCATTTCATCGCCTTAGCCCAGTTTTACATGAAACTCTAAAAAACACCTGGATAAAGGGTAAATATTCTTTTCTGTGCTACTGAGATTTTTTTCTTGGATCCATATTACCTAAGTACTTGCAGTGCTTCTTCCAACGCCTACCCACAGTGTTTCATACTCAGCTTTTAAAGCCTGTTTACTACTTAGCAAATCTTTACAAACTTGCCAAACAAGCAAAACTGCCAAACAGACTGACACAAATTCACCTCCCCCCCAAGGGCCTAAATGACCATATCTATAAAACTAAAGTTAGAGTGATGGGACTGTGGATAAACACATTCCTTTCATTTTTGAGTTGGAAATCTACCCACGTTTGGTTTGAATTAAAGACCCATCATACTGAAACAAATAACTAAATGGAAAGATATGGGTCCCTTTGAAGTCTGTGCAAATCAAATTTGGGTGATAATTAGCAGCAGACAATTGAAGTCTACTGTTTATTTCCACAGAAACTGACATTGTGAACTGCCTTTTGAATGGATACATGAGCAATACAAGGTGAGGTTTTTGGGGGTTTTTACTATATTAGAGGTGAATTTGGTGTAAGCCAATGTATCAGTTAAAAACATCAAATAAATTTTAAGTGAAGGGGGAGTGAAGAATGGAATATCCCTGTCCCCCCATTCCCCTCCCCACCTTTCTTCAGGGCCTTTAAACATAACATACATATAACACAATCATTTTGCTGCTTTTGCTCCATATGCTACCAAGTGCAGTGGTGCTCAGCCTATGGCCTGCAGGCCGGATCCAGACTATGGAGTCCTGTCACCTGGCCCATGGAGCTCCCCACAGGTGTGAAAATCTGGCAGTGGGGAAGCAATGGCAGCATTAACTACCGCTCCCCTGCTAACAAATTTCCGAACCAGGAAAAGCCCTATAGGCCAGATAAGGTGGACTTGCCCTGTGTGTGGAGTCTCTCTTCAGCTGGATGTAGGTATCCAGGGTTAAACCAGTGTGCAGTGGGGTTGGGCCAGTGAGCAACAGGGACAGAGTGGCAGTCGGCCATATCTAGCATGCAGGGTCAAGACAGCAAACAGTTGGATCTAGGTGCATGGGATCAAGTCAGTGCACAGGATTGGGCTGACACACAGGACCTCACCTGCAGGCCAACCGCACAGACCAGTCCTGTGCAGGATGTGGCCTGTGGACTAATCCCACCCCTCTCATCCAGCCTGTGGCATCAAAAGTTTGGGCACCACTGCCCTAGGACACCGGCACCAAAACATGGCAAGGTCTTCTGTCTTAACACCTGTTTGAAGCCTGATTTTTGACTGTCCTTACCCCTCCTTTTTTGAGCTCAGAATTAATGCAACAGAAACTCCAGTCCTTTAAGTAACTGTATAAGCAGAGCCCTTCCCTCACCTGGACTCCTGTTGGCACTGTACATGATAAAGGATAGGACTTAACTGCTGGAAGGGCTGACTGTCATCAAAAGGAACACCTGTTTTCCACTGATGTCCTTTCTGAAGCCCACCATCATGTAGTCATGGAGGGGCTCAAAAGATCTGAGAAAGATTTTTCCCTACGTATTTCACACATTTAGTAGAGTAGCTCCATGGATTTCCTTAGTGAAATCTCTTCCACTGACAGTAAAAGTACAAACCCATAGGGTTTTTTTCCTTTTCAGAAAGACATCTGGCCCCAATTTACCACTGAATTACTATAGTTTTACAATGGTGTAACTCTACTGAAGCCTATAACCTAATATGTGCAACTAAGGCCGACCAGAGGCTTATTATATTTATATCATAATAATATGTATATTATTGTAGGTTAGCTATAATAAAACATTATTTAAATATCTGGGGCCAAGTCCTCAGCCAGTGTAAATTTGCAGTGCTCCATCAACTTCAGTGAAGCTTTGCTATATCATTTGAGGATTTGGTTCCTGTTTATTAAGCATCCCAGAAGCTACTGATGGCCACTGTTTTTTTAAATGTTACTAATCTGTAAAATCACAGTGGGGGTGGGTAGAGGTGAGGCAAGCATGTGTCCCACCTTTCCATTTTGAAAAGGTGGTCACCCTAACTAAGACTTAAAAATCTAAAGAAATGAATAATCCTTAGACTATGGTAAACACTTAATGTTCCCAAAAAAATGAAGTATCAGAGATTAAATCTAAACTCCCAGGCACTGAACATCTCTCATTCAGCTACTGCTGACATCAGCTGGTCTGTCCCGGGTATCTGTTCTTCTATCTTATTTGTACTATACCATGACCTATATGAAAAGGATCCCACTTTGCACACAATGAGAGAAAATCTCTGGATTAAAGTTTCTGAAAGCTAACAACATAAAAAGATAAAGAAATGATATTATAGCTTTGTTTTACAGATAGGAAACTGAGGCACCAGGTCAAAAATTTCAGAAGTGACTGACAATTAGTGAAAGGAAAATAATCAGTCTCTGATGAAATATTTCAACTGAGTCTGACCTGCAGATAGGAAAGGACACAGACACTTCCCACCTTGAACATTTGATACGCCAAATCTAAAAGAGAAACCAAAAAACAAAACAACCCCATGTCTTGCTTTCTTTGGCAATCAGTGTAGCATAGCTGTACCTCACAAAGTATAGCCCCTCAACTCTTCAGGAAAGCAGATGTATTGTATTTGCTGCATTTGCTGCTGAAAAATTTAAAGGCCACCTCAGCAGGCAAAAGTAAACATTGGGTGCATCTACATGTGTACTTTACCGTAGAGTAGACGAATTAGCTGGCAGTAAAGCATCACTGTCCACACGTATGCTGGTATTAGGGTGCAGTAAACTAATTCACTCTACCGTAAGGTGGTACCGTTAGGGACAGTATACACACAGCAGGGTAATTTACTGTGCTGCAACACATGTAAATTGCTGACCACAGGTGTAAATTGCCCAGCCAGCCAGGGGTCTGCTCTTCCCTGGCTCAAATTACAGTAAAAGCCAAGTTGTCCGGCACCTTAGAAGCTGGCATACTCTGTTAACCGGCATGCTGGCTTGTAAGGGAAAAGTGAAACCAGAAGAAACCAGAAGTGCCCGCCGTGGCACTTCCAGTTTCACGGAGCCCCCACAGCCCAGGGCATAGCAGCCTGCGCAGGTCCCCCCTCCCTGTCCCTCAGGGCCCACGGGGCCTGTGGGAGATGCAGCAATGTGGCGGGAGGGGCAGCAATATGGCCGGAGAGGCAGCAATGTGGTGAGAGGGGTGACAGCACCACAAATGCTGTGGAACAGGCGGCGGCCTGAACAGGCAGAGATACCTGTTTGGGCTGCTCAGTTATCCAGCATATTTTGTTATCTGGCACCCTCCATTCCCCATGGGTGCCAGATAACAAAGCTTTTACTGTACTGCTGTCCCAGACACACATGTAGATGCTCTTACTCTGGCTCAAACTGCTCCAGATTTTTTGCTTTACATTAACTGCATGTGTAGATGTACCCATCAAGCCCATTTTCAGAAAGCTTATACTTATTACTGTAGGCCTAATAAAGTTGACTAAGTTTTCACTATAAATTCTACATCTTGCTTTCCACCGTCAGGGTGCAAAAATTAATCTTGCATAAAAACTATTAAAGCAAACAAGACATGCATTCCCTTCCTTACCTCCCACACCCCACCCCAAACACATATACGCTAATTTAGATCACATAGCCTCTGATATATGCCAAGAACATGTTGTTGGAGAATATTGTTTAATACTTTGAAAATACTTCCCTAATTCCACAAGCTTTAGATGTGTAGCCATAGTTTTTAATTGTCACCTCTCCCCTATGATTTATTATGTGACCCTATAGTACTACATATTTTCTTTCACAACCAGCCCTCTCAAACTTTGGTCTGTTGAACTCCTTCCTTACTACAAGTAAGAAAACAAATATACATCTGGCAAAAATGGACTGTGAATTCCACTGCCAGATGCATTTTTCATACATCATCTTTGGAATTCAGGTACCTGGATTGGAAAGTTTGGTAACAGAAAAGAGGTTTGAATTTTTTCTTAATGCTAACAGGAAAACGACTATCCAAATCATTAGTATTAATTAAAATGATGCATTTCTAGGATGTGTTCATCACTAGGTCTAAAGCAAAATAGTTAAAGGATGGACACAGCACGCTTTACATGAAATATATTTTGTGCTACAAGAAGTAAGGTTGGTGATCCAGATACCAGTCAAGGTCCCAGTGGATAGATATCCAACACACAAAATCCAGCCTCCAGGGCCAGACACAGGCATGGGTGAACCAGAAGGCCGCCCAGGGCCCAGACAGAGAGGGGGTCCAAAAACTGTATTTTTTTTCCCATTAACTAATTATTATTATGGTTATCTCTGGTGAAGGGGGGGCCAATACTAAAAGTTTGCTCAGGGCCAACAGGAGTCTAGGTATGGTGCTGCCAGCCTCACAACTAGCAAAAATTATTTCCCTTGAGAAGCTTGATCACATCACCACACCTCACAGTGTCTTTTAGCTTTAGACCACTGTTTAAGCAAGAGATTAAAAAAAAAAAAAAAAGACAAGAAAAGCCTACCCCAGGCATGGGATTTCAGATTTCTCTTAAATTCCCACTCACAGCCTGCCTTCCCCTTGCATTCGCAGCAGAACTACGTCTATAACACTGAACTAGGGAGCTTCCAAATACCCTGAGCCATGCTAAATTTCTCCTGGAAGCTTCATTCTTTGTAATATTAAACACAGATGTACTTCTGTTGTGATTTACCAGCAGATGGTGCTACAAGAGCACTGATATTGAGTGTTTTCTAGCTAGGTAGTGTACTACCCTGGGTTTCTACTTATTCTGTTCTGTGTCTCGTCATCACAACTAAACACTATGTTGCAAACATTTAAAACACAGTATTAATAAACTATGTGCAATAAGCAGTAACATAAAATCTGAAGGTGGAAACTACCCTTGCAGCAAGATATAAAACAACCCTCCAATTAGGAACTATAACAGAATCAAATAAAATTATGTAATTTCATTATGCAGCATAATTACTTCCAGTTGTATCCATCAGTACGGAAAGTGGTCCAGATCTAAAGAACAAAACTGTGGCATCCATAAATACTTCACTAATGCTGGCTCAGTGGGAGAACATTACAATCCCAGAG
Source organism: Crocodylus porosus (assembly GCF_001723895.1). Classification (NCBI taxonomy): domain Eukaryota; kingdom Metazoa; phylum Chordata; order Crocodylia; family Crocodylidae; genus Crocodylus; species Crocodylus porosus. Next base: position 59,416,578 of record NW_017728943.1, read on the forward strand.
ATTTAACAAGTAATATGACTTTATGATATACTGGCTACACGACTCACAGATAATAAAGAGAAAGTAAATAAGCAACATATCGGGCTAAATTTCTAAATCTGGTTCCAAATAATGCAGTATCAGTAAATGTGAATTAAGTTGTCAGGAATCCCAAAGATGTCTGTTGTGTGAGCAAATGAAGAATTTACTCACAAAAACAGATGTACAAGTGAACTTGGTAATACTGTCAGAGGGGGTGTTTTGAGCTATCTGAGAAGGTAGTTTTTTTTCCAGTGCTGTGTCATCTGAAAACTTAATATTAAAAAAGACATATAATTTACATAATATTGTTATAAACAAACTATTAGGAAGGATTGACCATCAAAGCCCACAGCCAAGCTAGTGTAACATGTTGACACAATGTTGTACACAAAGCTGGGTTGATATACCTTATATCTCCAATACAACTTCCTGCTTCTGTGCCTCTCTCAAGCACTATCTATTAGGGGTGTGTGAAATGGGCCCTATTCAATTTGGGTTCAGATTAGACCCAAATCAGGCACAGTGATTCAATTTGTTGATTTGGATTACTATCCCTGATTCGATTCAGCTGAATCCAAATCTGAAGATTCAATGCTGATTCAGAGAATCAGCGATTCGGCTATAGATACAGCTTTAAATATTTTTTCAACATACCTCAAGGTGGACTGGAAGTACTTGCAGTCCACTTCTGGGTCCACTGCCACCCGCGCCTTCCCCCCCCAGCTTGGCAATCAGGCACAAGGGGACCCCGGGCACCCCTCCAGATCCAGGAGACACCAGCTGCCAAGCCAGGGGGGCACAGGGGGGCCCCCCAAGCACTCCCCGGTGGACCTGGAAGTGGACCAAAACAGCTGCTGAGCACACTGGAGAGCCCCCTGGGCTCCTGTGGGATGCTCCATGCGCCCCAGCATCGCAGTACTCATGAGCCGCCTGCTAGCTAGAGGGATGTAGAAAAAACTTTTAAAGCTGTGTCTACGTCCAAATTGCCAAATCTTTCTGAATCTCTCCAAATCAATTTGGAGGGTTCTGATTCAATTCAGAGAAATTAAAGGGTCCTCTGATTCAATTTGAATTCAGAGATTAAGCCACCGAATTGGGCCAAATCTTCACTGAACTGAATCAGGGACCGAAACTTTGCACAGCCCTATTTATCTATCCCTTATGATCTGTGCATAAGTTTCAATTGCAATACAAGAAGGGTTTTGGCTTAGTGGAAATGTTTAGTGCACTAACTTACTGTATCATTTTCCTTCCCGGTTATTTACCAGACAGAATGAATAATGTACACCCAGCCATTATAGTATTATTTCATGTGGGACTGCATCTTGAGATGAGTTTTGAGGCCCCAGTTTCATCTTTGGACTTTCGTTTCAGAATGAGGCCATGATCATTATTGAAATGGCCAATGTATAAAAAAGAAAATACATACAGGCTGCATACAGACATTCAGGGAGGCTAGGGAAAAGTTAGTGTTAAAAGTAGCCATCCAATCTAAGATAAGTCAGGATGGAAGGGTTAGGGGTGGAACAGACAAGCAGGTTCAAAAGGGAATTAGAGGGTGGGGCACAGGGGGACTGGGAGGCAGGTGGGGTCCACGGGAGGAGGTTTGTAGGGTCCAGGGGGGTTTTATGGGATCAGAGGGGCTTGGGGGATAAGGGGATCTCTCCCCCAACCCCCAGGACCAGGGACTATTTTAGACCCCCAATTCCCCCCTTGACAAACAACCCTCCCCCAGTGAGCCTACTCCCCCCACCCTGACTTACTTCATCAGCTCCTGGCATCAGTGAACGCTGATAAAACTGGCACTGGGAGCAGCTTGCAGGATATAAAAATAGCCCAGTGCCAGAGAAAGGGTAGGAAAAACACAGCTCTGGGGCTGGGGCTGGGGCCAGCATCTTGGCTTTCCCAGCCCTGGGGTTGCACTGGGAACTGTGCAGAAGTTCAACTAGATAGGTCTCGCTGGACCCAGACTAAATTAGACTACTTTGGAGATGCACTTAACTTATATTGGGTCAGCCATTTATAGACCAATCTAAGTATCCTGAACTTCTGTACAATTCACACACAAATCCACCTAACTAGTACAAGGTCCATACCTGGGTGACTAAGTTACATTGGGTGGCAATGTTTATCGCAATCTAACCTCCCCCTAAATTCCCGAAATGTCTGGTATGCAACCACAATCAACAACTTCCACATACCAAATAAGGAAAACCTTTTCTTCAGCAGCGCAAATGATGTTAATCCAATGATACAATTAATAGTACCACCCACACAGATATTCAGCTGGTGTTCATCATTGTTGTGTCCAGGAGTTCTCCTGTAGCACTTCCCATCCAATGGTATTAAAGGCATTTTTAAATATCAATAAACTAAAATCCCACACATAATCCTTTAAGGAATAAAATATCATTAAAAAAACTCCTTACTGAAATAAGACTTTCCACTGATTTCAATGGATTAGGCCCTAAATCAGTTGTTCTCAATCTTTTTTAGACTCAAGGGATCCCTTTACAGAATCAGTGCACCTCTCTGAAAACGCCAGTTTAGTTTTCATTTGATTCATCCTGTGGCAGCTCTGAAAGGATCTCAAGGACCCCAATACACTTATTGAGAATCACTGCCACACATGCTGTTTTCAGAATAGCTCTCCTCCCACCTAGACTTTAATAGCTTGATTTTCAAAAGGGGTTGTAGAGATTTTTAAAAATCTGACCATATGATTTGCCTACAGTCATACAGTATTATCCCATTATAATGCTTGACATAAATCCCAGGCATACTGATTGACCACTAATCAAACTCCCCACAAGTTAATTGTTTATGATATGCCCACATTTTGAAGCTTAATTTAAAGAGACTGCTCTTCAACCACTGTAGTCATGGTTCATTGACCACATATACCAGTGTACCAAATTGCGTGCTCTTTTCTTGTAGCCACATGAAGATTTAAGTTACAGAATGGAAGGTAGAAGGAATACTATAAAAATTACAATTCCAAAAACTGATGATCTACTGACCTAAATTAAATCAGGGTATGAGGGTCAGGAGCAGCTGATGAGCCTAATAAGCAAAGATTTTTTCCCCCCCAAATGGAGAGATTTAATGTGCTTAAAATGTAAAGGACTATATGATATAGAAATATTGTGAAAACCATAGCTCCAAAAGATGTATAAGAGAATAGGCATATACTTAGCATATTATGGAGCACTTTTATCATTAGTTTAGCTACTGGATCAACCCAGCTACTAATGAATTTGACAGGTTAGTGAAAGAACTAGGTTCCATTCCCAAACCTTCAGCCTCTCTCTTCAGGTCAGCAAAAGCAGATTATGTTTTAAAAGAAAGGAGTTTGCATGGCTTAGAGCCAATCCTTAAGAGCACTTATCCAGCAAAATTTTTCTGTAATTTCTTGTGTATGGATTTATTGCACAACGACTTGGTTGTTTAGAACAAAAATTTATAGACCAAAAAACCAAAAATGTGACAGTGAATAGATCAATACACTGGAGATTAACCAATAAAATTCAAAGCTCAAAACTATTTAAAATTTGGAATCTGAATTTTTGTTTTATACATAAGCAAGAAAGAACATTTCCTAAAGATGAAAGGCAGCTTTTATGAATAAGATCTGAAAATCACTTGCATATCTCCGGTGCATCAGATTTATTCTGGCAATCAAATATGAGAGCAGAAATTGTGAAAAGGTAGCTCTCTTTCTCAAATAACTCATTCCAAACAGATATTTTCAGAAAATGTATATCCAAACCTCGTATCTGTAGGCCAAATACTACCACACAGATGATAGATGAAGTGCAGTGGAATTTCTCCCTGATTATAATGACAGGATACTTTAAAGTGAAGACAGCTGTGGAATAGCCTACATGTTAAACGTATTTGATGTCTGGGAAGATTGCTTTGCTACGTCTACAGCCAACCATTAAATATAACCATTTGTCAAGAGTTTTAGATATGCCATTCTATAAAGAGATTTAAAAAATATAACTGAGACATAACTCCACCTTCATTTCAGTAATGAATGAGTGAAGGTGAAAAAAACATTTAGAACAAAGCCTTCTTTTTTGCCTTACTGATATAAATGAGAGTAATAGAATATGTATCATGAAGTATTCTACCCTCCAGTTTCCTTTCCGGATGTATTTTAATACAGTGGAGCCTGTTCTGAGATAGAAGCACTTGCTATTTCACTAGATTACACCCCACCTGTTACACCCTCCTAAAAAACTGGCCAGCAGGGACCAGAATTTTGGACTTCCCTCATGACAGTGAGGGGCTAGTCATGCTCTCTCTTACGCCTCTTTCTACCCCAGTGATTCTCAGCCAGGGTGCCATGGGACCCTGGGGTGTCTTGAGATCCTTTCAAGGGTGCCATGGGGTGCCACCCAACATTAGCACTTTTAGGTGTGCAAATATAATTCGCAAAACTAAACCAGAGATCTCAAAGACAACTCTATAGTGTTACAATTGCTCTGATCTGCCATGGTCTTGGAATTCTTTGCAACAGAAGTTTGCAGATGACACTAAGCTATGGGGCGAAGTGGACACGCCGGAGGGCAGGGAGCAGCTGCAAGCAGACCTGGACAGGTTAGACAAGTGGGCAGAAAACAACAGAATGCAGTTCAACAAGGAGAAATGC
>NW_017728943.1:59421765-59457034 GCF_001723895.1 Crocodylus porosus
AGCACTCTTTCCTGCTTATGCAGGGGGTCGGACTCGATGATCTATTGAGGTCCCTTCCGACCCTAGCATCTATGAATCTATGAATCTATGCTGTATTTTTTTCTCTAGTTAAAAATGAGTGAAAACTAAGAGCTTGCATTTTCTGAGGAGTTCCTTGAATCAGAAAAGGCTAAGAACCACTGATCTAGCCCCAAGCATCTTCCTTTTCTTTCTGCACAGTAGCTCAGGTCTGGCTAGTGCTCCTACTCTGGCCTGGTGGTAATGGCACTCTCCTGGGAGATAAGGGTTTGAGTTTCCTCAGGCTGACGATGGTATAGAGCACAAGCCTTCTATTTCCTGGACAAGCATTCTTAACCAGTAGTTTTGCACACTGTCATTTCTTCCTTCTCATTCTCTAGCCCTGTTTTAAAAAGAAAATGGCCACAGCTACTTTTTGTTTGGGATCTGGATCCTGCCAATACATGCAGTCAGGCATCTCAGGGAAATTCAGCACCATTCTGCCAAGTTTCTGAATCCCACTGGGGCTTAGGCCGAGTTAGACTAGCAAGACAGACTAGCTGCTTACACCAAAGAATTTCTGGACATGCACAGAAGCAGATCTGCACTCGCTGCCAGGGCCTAAAGTCACTTAAGGCACCTAAAAGTTCAGGTGACCACTCAGTGGGGTCTTTCTGTTATCATCTTTTACTGGACTAATAAAAGATGGGAGAAAATGTTGGAACAAGCTTTTGAGCACATAGCACCCTTCAAATCCAGGAGAGAAGCAGACACAGCTGAAGAAGGGTACTTTGTGCCTAGAAGCTCACCTAACAAGTCTCCCATCTACACAGTTGGTCTAACGAAAGACATCACCAAAAAAACCCTTTGGCCCTCATACATTTCCTGGACCTTCACAGCTACAACACTCCAACCCCTGCTCACTCCCCCACTTCCCACCTCTTTTTGTATAGTAATTTTGGACATGGAAACATAACATATATCTAAATTGTTTTAAGTGCTTAAATCCTTTTTTGGTTCTGATGTTCATGGATTATTTATACCTTCCACATAACTGAGCTGAAGTGAAGAAATATCCTATTATGCTATCCCTAGAGGCAAAAAACTGTATTTTGTCACTGAAAACCATAATACCTTCTGTAAGCTATAGAGAAAGTGATGGAAAGTGCCTCTTGCCACATATAAGTAATAGAGTCAGTATTCCTTGACATATTTCAGTCATGTTGAGGCAGACAGGAGGAGCTGCCATGCCATCACTTATTTATTACACTGGGAGAGAAGGATCTCCCAGCCCTATGCCCTGCGACCACAGGACTTAGGCTGGGAGATAAAGATCTCTCAGCCCTGGCCTTGCAATCCCAGATCAAAGCCTGGGAGCTCAGAGCAATGGGACATTGTCCCTGACTGAGCTCAGTGTGATCTCTCTCTGGGCAGGGAGCAATCTCCTACCCCCCTGCTACCCAATTGACTGGGAGCACATTTGCTATACGTGGGCTACTGCACATTAAGTAATCTCAAGTACATGCATTAGCAGGTAGCAAATGTACTCATAATTAAAGCCAGTTACTGTGCAGTAATTAGTTCTACTGTGCAGTAAAGTGTCTCATGTAGACACGCCCATCAAGTACATCAGGGACATTATGCTTCCAACCTGAGAAGTACTATGTATCACAGGGTTCCCTGTACCCTTTTCCCTGTCTTGGACATCTCAGCAGGGTCAATATGATTTGGTCCTTAGTGCCATATTGTTTCCTCTTTCAGCTACCCAATCACTTTAAGAAAGGATTTCTGTGATTACATAATCTGTAGTCAACCAGGTCATTTTGAGAAAAAAATTAAAATGACTGATGTACTTATGCTACCACATGAGCAAAGGCTTATTAGTATATTTTCAGTATATCTTCTTCTTATATCAGAAATTACATGAAAAAGCTGGTCTTTCAAATATATTATTTCATAATACAGTTGCATTATCAAATGTATGGCACAGAGGAATATTTTGCAGCCATATTATTTGATACTGAAAACAACCCTCATTGGAAAGAAAATATTCCTCTTGGTTAAATCAAGACAATCACAGATAGACATTTTTCCCAAATCTTTGGCTGTATTGCAATGGTTGTTTCAATTTGTAATTTCCAACTAAACATTTCCTATCCATGAATTAACAATATATTTACTGACTTGTGTCTTTTAACAGTATTTATCCAACATAACAAAATAAACTGCAATTTGTTATACTTTTTTTTACAAAACATTTTATAAATATTTTTACAAAATGTATACAAAGCAATTTCAAGTGAGACATACTATACAAATGAAGGTATTTAAGCAAATAAAGTCCATACCACACTGACAATAAGTGACACATCCTCTTTAAGTGAAGTCAGTCTGTAAGGCCTCCCTAATCTAACAGATAAATTATGCTAAACTCTTAAAAGTTAAAATATTTTTCGTAATTGCCAGTTTAAAATTTGTTTTAATCTTAGGCAGTATTAAAGAACAGTGGAAATCATGATGCTGACCCAGCAAAATATTTAAATACATGCTTAAAATTAGGGATATATCTAAGTACTTCACTGGATCTGGGTCCATATGCTTAATAACAAATTCACACTTTTTAAACAACAATAAATAAAATTATTCTGCTTCACTGAGTACCAATATTCCTAAAACTGGATTCAGATTAATGAACAACGTAATGTTAGCAATCCAAGGCTAGGTTTACTGAATTTTGCTCAATGGGTACCTGACAGAAGAAATCTGGACACACACATATGTCCGACCTAATAAACAACGATAAAGAACATTTCTCAGTCTTCATTTATATTTCTCAATGAATTGCTGCTCCCAAAAAATAAAACAACATGAAGTATACAAAATCTGATACTTGAGTTTTGTATATGCTGTACAGGGTCTGGGACTCTTATACCCTGCTTATGGGGGGACAAAGAAGAACAGGATCTATTAAGAGGCATCCATATTTTTACAACATAAAAACTAATTATGTAGTTGATGTAACTAAGGGTTTTCCTTCCTCGACAGTTCATAATGGCTCTTTAACCATTAAAGAGTTTTTAAAGAAAATGGAAAGAGCTAAAAGATATACAGCCGTCAGGACAGACATCTGTACCAAATCTCACAGGCAATAGGCAAAAACTATAGAGTCAGTATCACCAACAGGAAAAGAGATATCTATTGTAATGATGCCCAACTAGAAATTTAAAACTGGCAATACCCTAATATTATTTTTAAATATTTTACATGACATTTGGGAATGTTGGATTCTGACAAACTTATGCTTAAAAATTGGCACAAATTTAAAAAACCGCAATTCATAATGTACAAAAATATTTATAATTCCATTCAGGTTGAAGAGGAATGAAACCTTAAATTATAAGTTAAATAACATCATCTTTCTCAGGTCGCATTACTGGATTTGGTTTTCTTTAGTGATCACAAGTAGACTGCAGCTCAATACAATGTGCTGCACTGTAATTTTCAGCTAGCAAAAGGATTAAAGTCTATCCTCTTTGCACTAGTACAAATCTACAGAGGGCAAAAATCCGTCTATTTTTTTTTCTTTCCTGGCAGTTCTGGCAATCTAACTGACAACCACAGTTTATCATAATGAGTCTTTAGGTGACAATAATGGTAATCAGAAAGTTTTGGAACATCTGTTTATTTTTTTGTGAGGAACAGGGAGACAGAAATAAAGAGTATGCCTTAGAACCCACAAGATCTATCCTGGGCAGACAGACATACTAGATTCACCCTAATAATGTCAGAACACTTGTGTGCCCAAAAGCAGTGATGATCAAAGTAAGCTAGTAAAAAAGCAGCATGGGCAGAAAAAAGAGAACAATCACAGATTAATAAATAAATAATAAAATTCTATTCTCATCAACATGAACATAAGCCAAATACAAAAACCATGCAGGGGTTTCCTTTGGCTCTAAAATATGAATGAATAATTATACACTTTTAGATACGTTTTAACAATGGGATAACTGATGGACTTTGGTCTGTACATATTTTGGTAATTATGACTGCTGCTGTAGATGACTAACATTCTCTGACAGCAAGAAGCAGAAACAAGCAAAAATAACACTGGCCTTTACATTTCTCAGATTAAGGCTAATGTCCTCTTAAAGTATAAACTACTTAATATTGTAACACAGATTCCAAATAAAAGTGCTTTTGACACTTGGTCTGAAAAAACAAAAACATTTATACCACTTCAGAAAGACTTAAGTTGACTATGTCCAATTACAAAATTCAAAATCTTTTCCTCAAGAGTTACCATATATATGTTATCTATAAATATCCATCAAATAAATCCGTGGCTCTGTCATGGCCTCCTTCTTTACACTTTGACATTTATTGGCTTCCATTTTTCCTTCCTTAGTTTAGCATTTAATAGTTCACATTGTGCCATTTGACTGTGATACATACAGTATTTTTCCATAGACTAAATTTACCCACTACAGATAAATTGTGATGTAGTGGTTTCTGCTCAGTGAGAAACAACAGAAAAGCACTTTAAGTATGAAGCCCTGTAAACATACAGACAACATCTTTCAAATTTAAATCTTAAAACAGATAGTTTCAGTAATAAATCAAATAGACAATCATTTCTGAAGAGAGGTACAGTGGGTTTGTAATCATAAGGTTTTCCTGAAAAACTCAAATCTGATGATTTTGGGTAAAGGAGGACTGGGAGATTTTTGTTTCCCTCAATTTAAAAAAAAATCTTGAATAAATGTGTCCTATCATATGACTGTGATTGTCAGTATATTACCTTATTATCCAGGGCCAAATGAATTGCAATCTCATTAAATTGCAGTGTTAAACAATTACCATAAGCACTATCATTATAACACTTGAAATGTGTAGGCCCTAACAGACTGCATTCTAATAAGGATTAACTTTACTGGATATCTCACTGTAACCACAATGAGTATTGCTCTCAAACACAGAACAAATCTAGTTTAGAAAGGTTAACCTTTGACATATGTCAGGCTGTACTTGTGGCGTCATTCACATTTGCTCCTACTAAGAGAAACATAACTTGTCCATGGTACTGTAACTATTAACACTCTAAGATACTATTTACAGCTGCTTCTAAAATAGAGTCAGTTTCTACAACACCTTCACTGTGGTCTGGAATAAACTTTTCCAGGCAGTTTTCCTGTGAAGCAATAGGTGAAAAATTTGGAAATTCTAATTCTACAGAGCCACCACCAGTAGCCTCACTCTGTGACTGTCTCCCAGTTTTTTTCAGTTCCAAAATGTTTTTGAATGTATTTAAATCCTGTTGGGATTCAGCAGAGCCTTTCACGTTGTCAGGATGTAAAACCTCATTCTTTGGAGAGCTCCTTGGAGTTTTTTCCTGCAGGGAATTATTACATGTTACCTTTGAATGTGATTCAACCGTATTCCTTGATGTTTTATTATGAGTACCATGATTGGCTCTTGACAATGTTTTTGACAAGTCTTCAGAACTTGATGAACTCTCACTGGACTTGGCAAGGTCTTTACCAACTACCTTTTCTTCAGAAATAGCCATGAATTGGCTTTCAGGAGAACAGCTAGCCTTTTCAAACTTTAAAGCTTTAGTGAGGCTTTCTGCTTTTTTAGTAGAATTGTTTCCTCCTTGTGGTGTCACAATGTTGTTAGGCACTAAATGAAGTTTGTTATGATTTGCAGATTCTGCTGTGCTGGATTTTGGTCGATCTTTTGCATGCATTTTGGTAGTCTGACACTGAGAAGTCAGTGTTTTGCTAGACTGATGATGATCGCTTTTACTGGACTGTGCTTCATCAGCTGTTTTATCTAACTGCTTGGCAGAGCAACAAAAATCAGCTTGATAACCATCTGAAAATTAAAAACAAACATTTTAGTTTGGAGTTACTGCATGCCAAATACAATATTATCTACAGATTGTACTAAACAAAACAAGCACTTTGACATCTGCCTAGATATTACTAAGGTTACCACACACCCAGGTTTTCCCCGGACATGCCCTCTTTTTGAGTCCTCCTATCTCCATCTGGGTGGGCTTTTCAAATCTGAGCAAATGTCTGGGTTTTTGCTTTGCTCTGCTGGTGGAAGCAGGGGGAGGGGCAACGGTAGGCAGGGAGCTGCAGGCAGGTAAGTGTGTCTGCACTCACCCCGGGAACTGCAGGCAGGTAAGTCTGGGTTGTGGGGCTGGGGGGGTTGCCTGCCCCTTCCAGAGAGGGAAAGGGGCAGGGGGGCCTTTTGAGGGCCGTGGTCAGGCAGGCAGCACAGGGGCCAGTGCCCATGCTTGTAGGGGTGGAGTGGCCAGGAAACGCTGAAGGGGTAAGGGAGGTAGGCCATGGCCAAGCCTCCTGGTGCAGAGCACCAACCTTAGCCTAGTGTGGAGGGTGTCACAAGCCTCCCCTCCTGCGCCAGGGCTGGACTCACTCCAAGCCACCATGCTCTGGCCTGGTCAGGACAGGGACAGCTGGGACCCCTCTGGTAGGGCTGGCAATAGCAGGGGGCTGTGGGTTGACAGCGAGGAGCACTGGCAGGGTTGCGGGGAGCAGGGTGCTGCGGGTCAGGACTGAGAGGCACCAACAGGGCTGGGAAGGGGCAGGGGACTGCAGGTCAGGAGTGAGGGAACAGCATGGTCCAGGGGGGCCGGGCTGGGGTCTGTGGGTCTGGAGTGAGGCACAGCAGCAGGGCTGGGGGGGAGGGGCTGTGGCTTAGGAGTGAGGGACAACAGAATGGGCAGGGGCAAGGCAATGTCATATCACTTCTCCCCCCCATCATATTCCTTCCCCCACCCCCCACTCTCCATGACTGTTGTCCTCTTTTTTGGATCTGAAAATATGATAACCCTATTACAACCCCACAATAATATCCAGACACCAGAAAACTTTGATCATAATTGCTCTCCTCCTCATTTGAAAATGCCCAGTAAACATTATAGAGACAGTGAAACCAATTATGAGGCTAAAGCCCTCAACTGGCTTTTACAAATACTGGTGTGGCAAACCCAACAGTACAACTAAGCAGAGAAACCATTTGTATGCTGACAGTAAAGTGGCTTCTTCTGTAAATGTCAGCATATAAGCACACTGCTTTAATGGAACTACATAAAAATTTGAAGTTAAGTGTGCTGCAGATCAAATTCATAGTTTTGATCAAATGAATGAGTAGAAACATTAAGTGGTAAGAACAGTGCACTCCCAGAGAAAGCCAGCCACTTCCCATGAACAAAACATAGTCCAGTTTATTTGAATGCCTAGGGTGATCTCAGCATATCCCTTTTTCAGCACTGCTCTGACCTTTATTATCTGCTATTCCAGGATAATGAAGTGCAAAACCAAGGGAAAAGTTCTGGACCTTGGCAGAAGGTCCTGGGATCCAAACAATCTCAGCCAGGCAGTAGTTAGCATTATCATCTGGGCTGAGTCCTTTCTCATGATGAGAAGACCCAACAGGACAGCTTGGGGCAAAAAGTCTAACCGGAAGGTTTTCAACCATGGCATAAGGAAAAGTGTAGAGTGCCTGACTAGAGGCTTCACCTGAAGCAAAAAGACTCACATTTGTTACAAGTAACCCCCATCTGCAAAAATGGACCAGAGTCTGATTTCCCACTCATGGCATAGGAAGATGAATCTACTGAAATATTCTGCCTTTGTTTTCTAAAGATCATGGAGGTGTACTGTGGATGTCAAATGCCCAAGTGCCATACACTGACTTGATTGCTTCCTTGCAAAAAGGAGCAGAACTTGCTCCACTTTGCCAGCTGTTATGACATTTCTTGGTGATGTTGTGTGTCATGATTTGTACATAATACACCTGAATGTAGTACAAGAAGGTTTGGGAATCTCTCCTTACCGTATGAGTTCCCCTGCTTTGATATGGAGTCTTATTTTATTCATTATCCAGGGACTCTAAACCTGGAGGTCATCAAAGCTCCCTAACATAATACAGAGGAACCCATCAGACTGACCGCATATGGACAAAAAAGGGGAAAAAGGTCATTCCTTTGCACACACTGAACAGGTCTTTCCACCAAGTAAGGGAGGACTGAACTACATGAGGGATGTCACACTCACAACTAGAGTATACTTTCCAGGGAACTAACAGGACTGTATACACTAGTGTTACAGAAGAACAGACAGCCACATGGCTCAGAATCAAGAGGGAGTTCTTACTGTCGCTGTAGGAGAGCCTTTAATTAGCAGGAAAAGTTCTTGTTTGGGCTGGGACTTTGCTGACTTTGGGCTCGTGTACACGTGCCACTATGGCACCACTGTTACAGCGTCATCATTTAGTACTTTTCCTTTTGGAAGTACTAAAAGATGGTGCAGTAGCAGCCGGTAGCACACTGTGTGCTATATAACTGCCATCACGGTGACCATCTTGAACTTGAGCCTGCCAATGAGAGTACTGGGCCTTCTTGGATTCAAGATGGGACACTGTACTCGCTTCCTCTTTAGAACCAAGGAGGTACTACTGTAGAATCCCTTTTCCTGAGACATTTTCAACTGCCCCCAAGGCTAACAGGCAGAAGTCCTCCTGCTGAAGGAACATCTTGTAAGAAGCTTTAGCATAAGGGTCAAAAGTATGGTTCCATAGGGAAGACAAAATGAATCCAATAACAAGGTCAACAGAGCAAGCTGTCAGGGAGATGGCAGGGTGCACCTATAGTGAAAATGTGCATGTGGGCAATCATTGAAAGGAAAACTACGAAACCCAGAAGAGACAAAAGCTCATGTGAAGGGATGTTACTGAGAGATGCCAAAAATAATAGGAGAACTAAACCTGTGCAACTAACTGCGCAACTGAAAGGCATTCAACTGATCTACTTCAGGCTTCTAGTCGTACAAATCCCTTGATTTTGTGTTCCTTATATTTCTAACTAAAAGTAAAAAAAGTCTTTCAAGTACTTTCAAGCCTTTTTTATACACAGAAAAGGTCTCCCTTCACAGTAGCCATGCACTTCACAGTAAAAAAAGAACCAAACTTCACATTGAAAAGAAGGGAAATTGAGCAGCCACATTTCTAAAATCTGAGAGATTTTTCCTCAAAATTAGACCAATTTCATAAGAACATAAGAAATGCCATTTACGGGGCCAGACCATAGGTCCATTTTTGCCCAGCATCCTGTGTCACACAGTGGCAGAGAATGGATGCTGAAAGGGAGAGTGAACTGGGTATGACCAGGGTTTTTTCCACTGCTCCTCCCTCCTTTTCAGCCTCCAGCATTTGAAGTCTAGGAAGTTCTGTTTCAGAGGCTGTATCCATACTCCCATGCTCAATAGCTACTATGCAGCTTTTCTCCAGAATCTGTCCAATCCCTTTTTGAATCTGGCCAAACTGTCAGCTTCCACAACATTTAATAGTAATAAGTTCCACATTTTAATTACACGCTGTGTGAAAAAGAACTTCCTTTTGTTAGTTTTAGCTGAAAGGTTTCTGTTTTATCTTCTGTTCTCCCTCCCTTTTCCTGTATTTATGTGTTACCCTGTTATATAGCATTAAAGGGAGTCATTCAAGAACTATATAAATTACCTTTACTGGTTGACCAACTTTTATTACGTATCCACAGATGACTGCACTCAGAGCACACGTGTGCCTGTGGGTGGGGAAGATGGTCATGTACCTTTTAACCTGACAGAAATATGAGGATTGACATCCACTATCTCTTACTCCATTAAACAAGGACTACAAGATAAGGCACTAAAGCATTAATTGTACCATCATTTGTAAAGAAATTCACAAACACCGTAGCTAAGTGAATACAGCGTCTGGTGGAATACTCTCATAGAATATTTGAACATCTGAATCTTAAATTCTCCATCTTGCATGCCCTGAACGTCCATTTAGACAAAAACATTGGGATGCAACAGAAGCTTTGAACTACGTTACAAAAGTTGGCTGTTTCTAATTATGGCAGTCAGCAACAAACTGGTTAACAATGCTGCATTTAAGTCATCACTGGGCTGTGAAAACAACATTCAGAAACATGAAAGAGGAAATTCATACTTCACTTAAAATATCATTTCTGCCTCTCTGCAGACTCAAAAGCAAGGCCTATGCATGTAAGGACTGAAGCTAAGCAATGTGATTATAGCAGGCTTTCATTTTTCAGTGTGCCTAGAACATATACTGTATTTTCTCACATACAACTTGCAACTTTTCCATAAAATTAGGCCCCTAAAATTGGGGTGCATCTATTAAACAGGGAAGCTGATTTTCTGATCAGGATAGAAGCATCCTGCTTTGATTCTGACTCCAAAGTGCAGCTGCTGTTGCAATACGATTCAGGTAGTTGAGCATGTCAATTGACTTGGCTCACACCTTCACTTCAGAGGTATTAACCATTGTCTGCCCTTTTCAGTGGCCTTGATGTTCTACTTATCCAGCTGACCTTCCTTGGGGTAATCTTGCTGTCCGCTATCTGTTCCCAGTCTCTCTCCTCTTAGTTCAGCTTTATTTAAACAGGAAAGAGAGGATAATTCAGCTGAAGATTAGGTTCTATATAGCCATAAGTCTAGAAAAATCTCTCTTCTTCAGTCCTTCAAAAACAAGACGAGTATTATACTTGGGGTATGTTATATGCATAAACATATGGTATTCCCCCAAAATTATGTTAAAATGTAGAGTGTCTTTTGATGAAAAACATATCAATTTGCATTCCTAAATTTGCTGATGGTGACTTATAAAATTAAGTAACCCAAATAGGACACATTTTTTTTTAATATTACAGGTTACACATACAGTTTTCTAATTTAGGATGCTGAAGTTAAGTAGTACTTACCAGGATCCACTAGTGCAAGACGCTTATCCCGGGACAAAGATGCCCTTTCTTCTTGGTTAAATATCCTGTCTATCATAACCATTTCTGCAGAAGGATTTATCCGCTGAAAAGCAAGATTTCTTCAAAGTGACTTCACATATTTTTATTAAAAAATTCCAGCTATGGCTTTGGAGAATGGAAGGAGGAGTTTTAAGCAAGAATTTAATTTTTGTTTTCTGTTTTGTGTAGCACTAGCACCAATTTTCTGAGGCAGAGGCTTTTTATTATTTCACAGTGCCTCACACTATCTTAACTGTGAACACCAGGTACTAATGCCTTATAATCAATATATTTTATTCATAAAAGCTTTGCTGGAACAATGAATCAATATTCCAACTATCAAATCTCTCTCTCTCTCTCAAGATTAATTGCATTTTTAAACACTGAACGATGAGTGGCTCAAAATAACTGTTAGAAAAACAAAACTCATCAAGAGATCATGCTGTAGCATTTAAACTGCACGTCTACTATTTCCTGCTTTCTTCCCCTGAACTCCCTGGAGCAAACAGTTCAGTTACAGCCACTGCTGGCTAGTATATTCATGCAAATATAATTACCATAAAACACTGAGGAATGAACTTATTGGCTCCTTCAGTACTCATACTTCACACACTTATATATCAAACCAAGGCACATTGTTTCAAATATTGCTTCCTCTCAATGTTACTAAAAACTTCTAATAGCACGGCTCAAAAGCTGAAGGGACAGATTTTAACATCCAAATTCCCCATTTTTGCAACTATGATTATTAACAGATATCTGATGTTAGCTAAATGTCTAATAAGAAAGACAGATCCTAAATTATGTCAACTGTACCCACAAATATTTGTGCCTATAAAACTGCAAGATAAAAAACTACAATCAAACTCAAATACAAGATTGCAAACCTGAAACAACGAAACAGATAACCCTAATTCTTCTGAAGTACATTACTAAATTATCCTTTAGATAAATTACAGCAATTTTACTTTTTATAGCACCGTACCAATTACTGTAAAGGCACTTTATTTGTAAGCTTATTTTCATGTGTTTCTAAACTTTCTGTAGGACAAAAAGTAAACCTTAAGCTGAAACTCCATATTTGTATTTAGTTCTTATGTCAATATTTTGCAGAACAGTATCATTTCCTTTACTGTCTTCTGATGTACTAACACTATATGTAGAGGTCTACTTAAATTGCAGAAAAAATAAACAATTTTCATGGGTTAGTCACAGCATAAAAAGCAAAATCCGTGGATATTTCTTGGATGTGCTCTTGTGGCCCCACCCCTCAGCACCGATTGGCAGAGAGACGCTGGCTAGGGGAGGAGGGACAAGGGGTTGGCTGCTAACCTTTGTGCCATCCTGCTACCTGGTACCTTTCCACTCACCCCCCTGGGTGGGCTGCAAGACTGGGCCTCAATGGCAGCAAGGACACTGACTGGCTGAGATTAATTTACCTAACAGATTAAAATTATGGTTATGCTTAAAACAGTGGGGTATTCTTTAAACTGAGAGCACAAACTGAAGCTGCTTTGATATAAAATCAAGGTGAATACAAGGTACAAGGAAGAAATGGTTATCTCTGCAATGTATTTCTTTCCCTAGTGAAGACAGCTTCAGTTTGTTTTTCTTTTGGATTTCTACAGATTAACAAAGTTTTGTTGACTAGTTTTTAAATTAACATATATTAAAATATACTTCTCAGAGCAGTCCAACAGACTTTCTACTTAAGAAGATTTGGCAAATGCTTAAATGCTTTTGCAACATCAGTGCCTACATGTTTTATCCAGTTACTAGGTACTCCTTTGTCGATATTTGGGCTTTATTCCCTGGAACTACTCACAGTCATCACAGACTAAGGAAGGAACCAGAGCAAAGTAATACAGTTCTAGGCTCTATTTTTCTCTGTACAGACTTGAGCAGCTACTTAAAAAGTAGTGGATAGTAATGCGGAGATGGCACTTCCTCAGTTCCAGCTTTAGCATCAACCACAGAAATCCAAGCAACCTATACCTGGACCTATAACTGGAACTTTAAGGCAGAGTGAAGGGTGAGGAAAACAGAAGGAATTACCCCCTTTTGCTAATAAAGGATATCCTTTACAGATGGATCACCAAAACACAATTTGGGCCTGAATTAACAGCAAAATAAAATCAAGTATCATTCCATTTCAGAAACCAATCTAAAAACATGGCCCAGAAAGAGACTGTCACATTAAGGATGTTTTGATGAGTCAACTGTGAAATACATTCCATAAAAATAGAAGTTATCTTAGTTACCATTGCATATCTTACCATTGCATCTTCTAGGAGCAAACATCTATACTTATTTAGCATAGCCTGGGTCCTTTTCAGAAGCTGTGTAGCTACAGATTCAAATTCACTGTCCACTAAAAAGATACAGAGAGTATGTTTAGATAGTGACACATGCTCACAAATGTTTTTCTTTCTTACACAATGCATTTTCTTACAAATCCTCACTACAGCTTTATCACACTGACTTAAGAAATAAAATTACCTTTTCTTAAATCTTCCTCAGTTGGCAGTGATCCTTGGTATACATGATATGAGAGGAGTCTCTGGATCGCATCATTTAATGAACTGAACTGACTTTTATCTGGTGTCACGGAATGTGCCTGATCTTTCTGTAACTGTTGTAGAATACTAAAAAAGAAGGAATAACATCAACACTTATTCTAACAATTAACATTTATTCTAATATACCACAATCATATTTTATTGCAGTTTACATGCTGACAAAGGGAATGAGATAAAGGTAAGGGGAAATGCCAGTGTAGCCGGGGCTCAGGCACAGGACACCCACCAGACAACAAAGCATCCAGAAAAGTCAAACCCATCCTGCCTACCAGGTTGCAAATCAGGAAGACAGCTGGGCCACGCAAGGAATAGGGAACAGCAGGGGGTATGTGGCACACAACAACCATGAGACAGTCATGGGGGGACCAGGCGGAGGTATCAGCTTGGTTAGCGGGGCTGCACCTATCACATTTGAAACTGCTGGAGACAGCACATGGGAGAGAAGCACCAGGGAAGCTCTAAAGGAGTGAAGCTACACCATAAACCCCTTCCCTCACAGACAGCAGACATGGTGGATGGCAGGCAACAAGCTGCTTGGCTTGAGAGACGTGAGTAGCTGGGCTGCCCCCAGCTAGGCAGCTGAGCAGCACCCAGGGAACCAGGAGGGGAGTAGCCAAAGC
This sequence comes from Crocodylus porosus, assembly GCF_001723895.1. Taxonomy (NCBI): domain Eukaryota; kingdom Metazoa; phylum Chordata; order Crocodylia; family Crocodylidae; genus Crocodylus; species Crocodylus porosus. The sequence goes on from NW_017728943.1 coordinate 59,435,799, forward strand.
CAAGGAATGAGGCTCAGGAAGAAGGAGGAGGAAGGGAAGTGCCTGCAGGAGCAGGATCTCTCAGGCTTCCAGGAAGGCTACTATACTGGTTGGACTGACTCACTCAATGGGCAAGGCAAGCCCAGGTTTTGTTTATTGTTTGGGATTGTGACCCTTAAAAAGGCACTGCTTTAGAATGGGATCCAGCTTTCTTTAAAGGGGCAACTCCAGAGGCACAGGGGAAAGGAAAATCAGAGAGACTACGGTATGAGGCTTGAAAGAAAAGCTGTCCACATCTGCTACTGAACATCTCATCTGGAGGGATGGGGGCAGGGTGTAGGGTAGGAGGAGCCCTACAAAGACATCTGGCAGGACTCTTCTTAACCCATGTGACGGACTAACTTGAAGATCAGGTATGTTCCCATTCAACCCATTCTATCACTTAAGACCAAGGTGTGGCGGGCAAACCCAGGGATGGTGGGAACAGAGAGTGGGTCCATCAGTTAATACTTCTTCCACTGGAGGACCTAGCCCTCGCCCCAACTACAGTCTCTATAAAAAAACTTAAGTAGAAGTAAAAGAAAACAAGTAAAAGAACATGACTTACAAAGCTCCTTTTGTTAGCTGCTTAGTAGCAGGCCTCTTTTGTCCAACTGTATGACCATCCACCTAGGTCCAAAACATAACTTAATTACACTGGCATTACTTAGAAAAAATGAGTAATATAATTTCCCAGTATTTACTGACAATTAAATCTAACATATTACACTGGCACTACTTAAAAAAAATCAGGTATATAATTTCCCAGTATTTACTGACAATTAAGTCTAACATTTGTTCAACACATATTTTCAGTGACTGCCATGTCAACTAAACATAAAAGTTACTTACCTTACAGTGAACTGAGTTCTTCAAAATGTATTGCCCATAGGCATATTCCACTCTGTGTGAGCATGTACCCAAGCCTGGAGATTTTGGTAAGCAGTATAAATAAAGCACAGAAGTGCCCTCCTGCTCATCAAGCTTCATACCAAAAGACACAAACTATACAATGTGGCCACTGCACCTCAGTTTCCTTTCACCTATGGAATATTAGGTAAACAAGACTCTGGGAAGGAAGAGACAGAGGGCAGGTTGTAGAGTATGCATATGGATAACACAGCTGAAAGAACCCATTCTGCAGTCTTCTTCAGGAGATGGTTCATATGCATATCCCATTCTGAATGGAAAGCAATAACCAATGCAGTAGGAGTAGTCTACACAACACCAAGGCATCCTAAACCTTATTTCAGGTAGCTTTGTATTGAAAATGTAGTCTGGCAATGCACATCATAGTGATACAAAACATATGGCCCAGAAGAACAAGAAGATGGCCACTGCTGTAGTAGAAACTAGTTGAAAGATCTTGTTGGTTAAGTTTTGGAATCTGTCTTGAGGAAGGGAGGCTGTAGCCACTGTGGAGGCCAATGACTTTGAGTTTCTGTATGGCATGAGGTTTAATTTCTGGGTGCTTACTCTGAAACTAAAATTCCAGGACAATTTGAGTATGTATCAAACAATAGCAAAAACCTGCAGAGAGGTTCTCCATTTCACTCACTGGTCTTTAAGATAAGGGTATCCCAAGCCTTTGTTTCTCCTGAGGTGTACTTCTACTATTATAAACACATTGGAGAACATCCCAGACCACTGTTTGGCCCCCACCTTTTATACTAGGATTAATAAACACTCCAAGTATTGTTGGCAAAAAAATCTTCAAACTTGAGGCTTAAAGGCATATGCACACCCACTGTCAAATGTATATATGAGCAAACAGTCAAAGGAGAACACATTATTTGAAGGCTCAGTACTCCATATGAAACAGGAGGAAAAATATGTAGTTCATCATACACTAAACTAAAAAAAGACACCTTTCATATTTGCAACAAACAATAATAGTATGGATCCAATTATATTAAACTCCATTACATATAAAAAGAAAATCTCACGGAGTGACAACAAGCAGGGTAGCCTCTGAGAGATCTGCTGAGTAAGTAAGTCTCTAAAAGCAGAGTATATAAATTAGCAGACATATATTTACTCCGCTTTGTTGATTTATTATTATATAGAAAATAGAAGATGGTTCCTGGTACCATTTGAAACTCTAGAGCAGGGCTGGGCAAAGTCCAGCCTGTGGGATGGATCCAGCTAGCAGTAGACTCCATTTTCCAGCAGCCCCTGCCTGCCTGGCTGGGGCCGGTCTCCACATATGGAGACCCCAGCCGCAGCTGGGCAGTGACAGCAAGGCTGGGGTTGCCATAGAAACTGGCCCCAGCCACGCTGACAGGGCCTGCAGCAGAGCAGGGGGCTGCTCTGGAGCCACTGGAATCTTGTGGAGGGGGCAGCTTGATTGGGGCCAGGGCAGAGCCGCAATCTGCAGCCTGCATGCTCAGGGCAGAGGTATGCAGACAGCAGATCACAGCTCTGCTCTGGCTCTTTGCAGTGGTGACAGCATGGTCCTGAGCTGGAGCAGAGCCCCAATCTGCTGCCTGCATGCCCCTGCCCCAAGCATGCAAGCTGCAGATCACAGCTCTGCCTTGGCCCCAACCAGCCTGTCCCCACTGCAAGATCCCAGCAGCTCTGAAGCAGCCACCTGTCCTGCCCTGCCCTGCCAGCATGGCTGGGGCTGGTCTCCATCCCAATCCTAGCCTGTGGCTAGGGTCTCCATGGAAACCAAACCCAGCCATGTGGGCAGGGGCTGCTGGGAAACAGAGTCCAGCTGCTGGCCAGATCCACCATTTTGCCCCTCCACACCCCACCCAGCTCTTGAGACTCCCAATGACATTCTAGAGAATATCATCATGGGCTTGGAAGATACTTCTCTCTACTTTTTAACAAAACATCATTTAAAAAAAATCAATGATGGCATTATGATGGCGGTGTTCAAGGAACACTGAAAATCATGGTTAAAAACGAGATTATAGATAGTATTTATACACTGTTCCTAGTTCTTACTCTTCACTTAAAATAATTAAAAGAAAAGTACCCCCCACCTGGATATTTTGTTGGATAGATGATCCAATTCCTTTTTCCTGCTGCAGTTGTGCTGTTCCTAAAGACTGCTGTATGATTTTACCTCCGGAGTCCTGTCCTATAAAAGTATATATTAAACAGACACTATTACTTAAGACTCTTGAACCATCACAAAACTTTTGAAGTCCTCTGCCTAAACATATTATTTAATTTCTGAAAATTACATATCATTACACACATATCTGAGAAAAATGACGCTCACATATACAGCACTGAACACTAAAAATAAAGTTAAAAATAAAGTAAATCAGTCTTAAACCTTCTTGTATACAATTTACATATAGAAAAAAATCAATTATCATAAGCATTACCTCAAAAGAGATTTATGGAAAAACTGAAATATACCAGCTTTTCACTATAATCCCCCAAAATACAAGGTAAAGAAACTGCAGCACTATTAAATATTGCTAAAGATTGTACAACAAATTTGTTGTAGATTAATATGGGCTTGTCTAGCATCTAAAGGTTGCAATTTTATTTGACACCCATATTATTTCCCACACCTGTAGAACAAATGCTGTTAACATTTTCACAGGATACACTTTGAGTAGATTTGTTTATTTAGCATGCAAAGATTAGCAAAGCAGGGGAAAAAATCAACAGCTAGATTACGGGGGTCTATTTCATAAGAGTCCTCTTTTAAAAATAACTGAAATAGAGTAATTATAAACTGAATCAAATGTCGAGCAACATGTCCCATACTGGCTTATTTATTAATTTGAAGTATGTGCCGCCCTACACAAAGAAGGCCCAGTTTACATTATAAATATTACTCTTTTAATTAAGATATTGCTATTTCAGGAGTCCACCTAATGTCTTTTCATGATCATTTCCTGCCCTGAGTTAAAATGATATTTATATTTTCTTTATCAAAAAAATCCTGTATAGTTAATTAGCTTTGAGATTATTTTGTCAAAAAACAAAAAAACAAAAACCTCACAGGGAAAAAAAAAGAGCTGCACCCACATGGGCAGCATGCACTTGCAGTGCTGAGAACACTGGACTGTGAGGTATGTGGCACTGAAAACATGTTTGCAGTGCCACATACCGCACGGCCAGGCTCATCTGGACATGCCCTAAGAGTCCTGACTGGAAAACAGAACATGACTAACTGCTAAAAGTCTGCAGACTCCTGAAAATGGAAGATTAATTAAGCTTTAGGATCCCATTAACACAAAGCACTGGTCAAAGCTTGACACTATGAAGGATATGCCATTTCACATGCTAGAGGGATTAGGGAAAATTATCAAAAAAAGACCTTAGTTGACCTGGCAATGTGTTACTCAGAAGACTTGTTAACTGGGGTTGTCTCAAGCCATCTTGTGACTTTGATGCAGAAACTGGTGAGGTCTGGTTCATAATTTTTTTCTGAGCCTATAAAAATGCCACAAAGATAAATGTCAGTTTAATATGCACCAACAGTTTTAACAAATGTAAAAACATTGCAACAAAAAACCCCTAAAATTAAACTATTTGCTCTCCTCTACTCAAGGTAAGAATGGTTTCAAAGAAGCAAATATAAAAGGCAATGTCATATACAGCAAATTAATCTTCACTTACTCACTACCAGAAATGTTTTATTAAATTATATTTTTTTCTGTGTAAGCCACTTTCATCCAATGTACTCTCCCCTCCCCAAATATAAAAGTCTTCCATGCAATTCATTTCCTTCAAAGTTAACAGTATCAAGATGCAGTTAAGCTTAGCTTTACTTTCTCTCAGTAGCAACTCTGTAAACCCTGTATCAGAGACCTTGAGATGCGGAAGCTCTGTGTAATCATCTTGTAAATTTAAGTCTTAGATGAGCTTGCACATAAAGCATATTCATTATATTTGGACACAGCACCAGCTCTCCTGTGATGTTTTAATGAAACCTGAAATCCCATGTTGGACTGATTTTAACAAATTAGCTATTTTTGTGTATTCCCTTCTCTTCTACACTTCCTGGTCTGACACAGAAATAATGAGATCCTATATAACACAGTGGAGTTTGGTTCTTGTAAGTCTACACAGTACTTGGCTGAAACCTATTTCTCATGTAATTATGTAACTCTTCTAATTTATCCTAGCAACTAGTAGCATTAGCAGGATTAGAATACTAAAATGGCCTGAGAGTCTGTCCTGAAACTCATCCCAATAAAAAGGAAATGTCACCTAGCCCTGTTATTTCTTCAATGTAATTCAATGAATGCCTCTGTCTTGAAAGTGCAAATTTCAACAGAAGGGATAATTCAGCAAGGGGAGGAAGAAATCAACAACTAGCTATGTATTTGATACTAGCTGAAACCCACAAAATATATTTACAATTAAATTTTTATTGCAAAAGTATTTCTTTAAATACAGGATTTTTAGTTATCCTTTGACCGAATACTCTAATGGAATCAAAATTTCTCACCCTCAAAAAGGCTACATAAAGCTGTCCATGTATAAACATGGGCTTAGGAATATAAATACATATTTTGTTAGAAGTCTGACCTTTTGACTTGTTTATAGCCATAAAATAAGAGGGCCCTTGTACACGTCAGAAAATTGCTCCTTCTAGTGGCTTAGTTTCCCTTTTTAACTATTTTATTGCATATCAGTGTACATGTTCAGCAGTATGTCACAATTAAATTTTGTAAGGGTGTATACATTTGGCAGTGTATTTTGATTTAAATGACTTTTTTACATAGCAAACTAAAACACATCCTGTATATTTTAGCTTGCTATATAACAAATTACAGTGATATTCCTCACAAGGAATTCCTATCCAGAGAAGGCAGCGGGGAAGGTGTACGGGGTGCTGGAAGCACAGGCATGCTTGGGGAAGCTTGGTCTTGATGGATTTCCAGTGCCTCGTGAACTGTCCCCATTGCCTTCTCCAACTGCCAGTACACCTAGCCACCCTCTGCTGCCTTCTCAGGGCAACCAGCCCATTCCTAGGCACCTCCAGGCAGTGGGAAGGTGGCAGAGAACGTACACAGGGCGCTGGAAGCCTGTCAAGCTCAAGCTTCCCTGAGCACACCTGAGCTTCCCATGCACCAGTGGATCTGGTGGGTGCTGTCTGTGAGCTGAGGCTGCACCCATGCAGCTAGCACCCCATCTGGGCAGCCCTGGGGAGCACTATTGCTGCAGAGGGAAACACCAGGCCCCACCACAGCTCAGGGTCTGCGCAACCTGGCAGTAGCTTGTGCAAGCAGGCTTCACTGAGAAAGAAAAAAACGCAGTGAGGAGCCTGATCTTTTTTTTTTCCCCCCTTCCCAAATTCTGCCTGTGTCTTCCATGGCCAGAGAGTAAGCTGCCAGCAGGCTGCACAGCCCAAGCTGCAAGGGACCCTGGTGCTTCCCTCCATGGCAATGGCACCCCCCGGGCAGCACCCACCCACTGGCACCCCACCCAGGCAGTGCCATTGCTGAGGAGGGAAGCACCAGGGCCCCCTGCAGCTCACGGCACACCAGCAGGTCACCCCCCCGGCTGCTTAATCTGTCTGTCCAGAGCACTCTGATTGGTTCTTTCAGGAAGCATTGTGATTGACTACTGAGACAACCAATCAGAGTGCTTCGGACAGACAGCATAAGCCTATTATTATTATTATAGATATATTCTTAAAGAACTGTTTTGAAAAGAACAGATTTCAAAAATCACCTGTGCCTCCCCACAAAAGTAAAAAATGCTCAGCATCTATATGGACACTATGAATTTTATTTAGTATCACAAACAAAAACTATGCATGATCCTTAACTCTGAATAAAAAGCCTTTTTTTTTAAAGGAATAAATGTGTAATTGTATTTCTGACATTCTCGTATATGGAGATTAAGGGTCAATTCTTCAGCCACCCTTCACTTTTATGCCAGCTACTTACATGTGCACCCAAATGCAAAAGTAAACCCTGCATAAACACACAGTGATAAAATAATTAATTTAGCAAGTATTTCTTTATGGACTACTGCATCTGGCTAGTCATATTTATGAAATGCACCCACCAAGCCCTGCTGGGCTTCAGAATCTGCTTCCACAAAGCAGCTTCCATTAGGACCAAATAAAACCCTTGTGATAGCACTGAAAGTTTAGAACCATGCTGGGCTGGCCACCACCTCAGTTCTTCCTCCTAAATTCAAGAATTCCATAGACGTTCAACACTCAGGAGAGAGAGAAAGGAGACAAGCAGCATAAACATGCAAAGCCAACACTTTGGGAAAGCCACAGTTTCTAAGATACTAAGGATTTTGTTCCTTTGTAGTGGTGGAAATTTCTGGGAAATTTCCGGAGACCAGGAAGAAGGAAGCAACTGCTGCTCCCTATGCCTTCTCCAGACTGGGGAGAGGTTCAGGGAGTATTGCCCTTCAGTTCTCTGGTTAACATCACCTCTCCAAAATTCCAGTGAAATCCAGACTAGAGTTTCTTGGGTTGATAATGAGTTTGCATTTCAGACACTGCAGAAAACAACACGGGCAGTTTTCTGAAAGTGGAGGGATCTTCTTAGAACGAGGAAAAGGCAGGGAGCTTCCCCAGTGCCTCTTTAAATGGGAACATGCAACTTGGGATGGGAGAACCTCCCCAGTCCCTAGATGCCTGCACCAGTTTAAAGAGAGCTGCCTGCCCTCTTTAAACCTGGAGACCCCTGGAGAATGTGTGAGGAGCAGTGGGCAACTGCTCCCCCCTTCCCTACCCAGTGCCCAGGAGGGGAAGGAGCAACAGGACACTGCTCCCTGTGCGATTCCCAGAATGGGAATCCCTGGTGTGGGGGACATGCAAGGAGCAGTCCCCAGCCCCCAACTCTTCTCAGTTCAGGGAGGAGTCAAGCTGGTGCTGCTCCCTGCATCTGCTCCAAGCAAGAGTGTCTGCACTCTCAGAAAGGCACAGGGAGCATTTCCAGATCCCTTAACTCCTTCCCATTCAGGAGAAACTCTTGCAAAGGCAAGGACTTCTTTGCTGAATGAGAAAGACCTTCCCTCCCAAATTTGGTATGTGTCCTACGTGAAAAATTTAACAAATGCTCATACACTCTTAGATTTTATAGGGAAAGAGAAAAGAGAACCTGAATGCCTGTACATGGCCTAAGTGACTCCCAGAAGTGGCTCATGCATACTCACTCCTCTGAGCATTTTGCAAATCATACAGGGGTTCTTGCACAAACAAACACTAATGGCACAAACTTCCCCATATTTAGTGTGCATCCATATAGCAGAGATGTGGAGATAGCAATGGAAGCAGCCTAGCTGCATTAGCATAGCACCCCAGCTGAGCTAAACTACCCAGCCTCTCATCAGGGACAACTGGCTCAGGAAAAGCACTACTGACCTGTAACTGCTTCTGGTACCCAAACCAAATAATTTAGAGATCGTACATCTTTATGCAGCGCTACTGCATTATGCCCCACAGACATAATGCTGGTAACTAATTACATAAGATACAATTTAACAATAAAATAGGGTCCTTTGAAATTAAACCACAGCTGTTGATACAGAAAGATCCTACACCAAAACCTAACAGTAAAATAGAAAGACTGTTGGAGCCATACAGCACAGAGCTGACAGTGCTGATTCAGGGTACATGTAAAATCCCAATGGACACTGTTTTTGAGAACATTCCTAAAATGCAAGTGCACATAAATGGGACTGTCTAGGGGCCACTTAAAAAAAAAAAACAGGTGCTTCTGTCACCAAATTTGCCCATGCAATGTTAGATTGCCTGGTAATTAGGATTCAGATAAAATACATCCCGGCAACACACTCAACTTCATTTCCTAAATAACATTTATATCCTTCATTGACAATTACATCATTTTTTTTAAATGAAGCACATTAAGGAAGGAGTGCAAGTGTGGGCAAGACACCAAGAAAAATGCATTAGGGGATTGTTCTCTCCTATGTCGTCATTTTTTATGCTTGAGAAAAAAGAAATATAACTGGTTAATTAAAAAAACGGGATTTAACATTCTATGACTGACTGCAAAACCAGCCATTCAGCTAAGCACTGGCATTATTCTAATACATATTTATTATGCATACAGAGATGTTTAGCTTCAATTTCATATATGAGAACACCAGTGAGATACTTCAGCTCTCCTGTCCTACATGTCAAAACGCATGTTCAGTTCCAGATATAAAATTACACTGAATATCACTACTGTAATGATTTCTCTCCTAAGAGATCTCTTAACGTTTTTAGGTTTCCCTTTCACAAATCATTTGCTGAGAGAATACTTGGGATTTGGACTGGATGGCCCTTAAGTCTTTCTAACGCAATGATTCTACAATTCTACTTAAGCTGTTATTGTCTCTTGTACTAGTCAGCACAAGACAGTTTTCCCCATCTCAAACTTCAAACTGAAAATCCATATCACTTGAAAAATGTGGCCACGCTGGACAAAGCAGCAAAGAAGATACACTGCAGGGAATCATCCTGCACTGACAAAGAAATGGCCAGTGGCATCTTATAGCTCTTCTTGATCTCCAATTTTGGTCTCCAAAACCTGAGGGGGCCCTTAGCATACACAACTTTCACAGGAGTCAAAATGACCTGCAACTAGCCTACACATGGCAGAGTCTTGCTTCATGATGTGAGGGTAAGCATTTTTAAAAGTGCTCTGAGTTGGTCTGCCATTGAAACTTCTGTTTTGACATATCAAAAGGAAAAGAGATAAAGAGTGAGCACTTTTGAAAATCCTACCACAAATTAACAAAAAATAGGACTTTCTGTGTTAACAGGAATGGTAGCGTTATCCACATTAAAGTAAGACTAAGGATATTTTTGACAGGAATGGTTGTAGCAAAGTTGAAGCTTTTTGCAATAGAAACACTGTATTTGTTTATAATACAATTAAAGAGAGCACAGGATATGCTAAAATATACAGACAATACAGTATTATTTGAAGTGCAATCTGTACTGACACCACCCCAACAAAATTATTTCTTTACCAGAAGTCTCTATTAGCATAAAAGTATTTCCTCGTATTCTGCAGATTCTCAAGAGTTATCCATACCTGACCAAAAGGATATTGTTGCTGTGTGACTCCTACTGATGTGTGACTAAAGGTGCTGATAGATTTAGAAGAGGAAGCTGGAAGACGATGTGACCCACTGACTGAAACTTGAGTTCTATTCTGCTGCGTAAGTTGATCTCCAGTAAAATTTCCTCCTGATGCAATAGACTGAATTGAAGGCCCCAAGCTTGGATGTACAGAGCCAGAACTTGAAACAGTGAACCGGTTTGATGCTGATATATTTGAGACTGAAGACTGTCCAGGTGACATTGTAGTAAAACCTGATCTACCTTGAGAAACATTACCTTGACTCGGTGATAAATGCAGCACGGTTGGTGATGCCTGTTGTAATGGCACCTGTCCCCCAACAATTTGAGAATTTCCATGATTTACTATAACTTGGCCTCCAGGAGCTGTGAATGTCTGACCAGAAACTAACTGAACAGCTGTGTTCTGGTTATTCAGCATCTGTCCTGAATATGACTGGTTGGCTCTGAGCATGTTGTTAGAGTTTCTGTTCAACATAACATGTTCAGCAGATACTTGGCTTGGAACCAGCTGGGAAGATTGAGTCTGAAGAAGTTGTCCATTTATAGTCTGAACATGATGAACTGAATTAGAATTAACAGAGAGGCTTGTAGGTATGAGAAATTGGTTTTGAGGTGCATGAGGCTGTCCCATAGGAGAATGGATAACAATACTACCTCCAGCATTGCTAACTGTTTGAGGTGTAACTGATTTTCTTGCGTTTTGCTGATTAACAATATTAACAGACATATGAGGACCAACTACTGAATTCTGAGGTGAGTTTGCTGAACCAAAAGGAATTCCTTGTTGTACATGATGCTGCTGTATTCCCAAATTATTCACACTGTACGAAGCTTGCTGACCCATCTGAATAGGCTTTGGTTGGATATTAATGGGGACTTTATTAGAATTTGGTGCTAGACCCCTCTGAATGATGATATTATGCACAGGTAAAGATGTCTGAAAATTTGTGCTATTAAATGGAACAGTTACAGGTTGTGCTACTGGACTTGAATTTGAATTACCAAATAATGAGTTACCATTAGGAGTCTGTCGATGAACTAAGAGTCCACCACTCATGTTTGCTGATGCTTGCTGTCCACTGCCTTTCAATATAATCTGAGATCCATCAAGGTTATTAATGGTCATCATGGAAGGCTGATTACTAAATGAACCAATTAGCTGTATCTGCCCAGAACCACTGATCTGGTTGTTATTTGACAAGTGTTGGCTGGGAACACTAATTCCCACATGTTGCATAAAGCCATGTTGCACACCAACTGTATTGCTTGCAAAAGATGTTCCAACAGGTTGCTGTACCACTTGAGTAACTCCTATAGGTTGCAACGTCTGACCTGAGTAATTAGAAACATTAGAAGCCTGAGTAAAGGATGCTGATGAAGAAGGATGAAGCTGAGCTTGTGCAAACTGTTGGCTAGAACCTATACTGGCATCCAAGTATGCCTCTTCTGCCAAAGTCTGTTCAGTAATATTGGCCTCCTGTAAGGACTTCTGAAGAATATCAAAAGGCTGATCCTCACTGAGATCAGGTAAAGGAGAAGATTCAAGTTCATCTTCAAGAAACTGAAGGCTACTTGACAGTTGCAGTCCATCACTAGGCCCCTCTCCAAGCTGATTGCTTACACCTTTTATTGATGTTTTAGGATCAGTGTTCTGAAATATAAAAGAACAAATAAATGAAATCATATGTTTACAATAATTTTATATCTAAAATGTTTATTTCGTTTTTTCCCTGAAAAACATGAATTGCCTCCATAAATGTTATCCTACGAAAATAGATTGAATTTAGTCTATGTAGAGGACCAGCACAAAGCTTTTGCACCAGTTAGGTGCAATTTGCACATTTAAAATAGGCTCCGGGTGAAACTTCTCTCTCTACCCTTAGATCCCCAAACTCACTGCATAGCACTCAGCTCTGAGGTAATTCTGGTGCAGGAGGACATGAAACTATTTCATAGCCTCTAAAAGTACCACTTTTATGTCCTGGAGTTGCGTACTGTGCAGGAAAGGGAAGAAAGGGGAGGATCCAGACCTCCACTGCAACTGATTTAAGAGCAGGAAAGCAGTAGCGCACAGGAAGATGGCAGCAAAGTGGTCTTTCCCTGCCCTTTCCTGGTTCTAAGTGGATCCTTCCACTTTCAGAAAACTGCCCATGTTGTTTTCTGCAGTGGCTGAAATGCAAACTCATTATCAAACTAAGAAACTCTAGTCTAGATTTACATTAATTTCACTGGAATTTTGGAGAGGCTATATTAACCAGAGCCATGGTAGCAATATGTTTTTGTTATGTCTACTATTAAAAATTCCAAAAAACTATATATTATACAACTACGATAAACTTTATAAAGGGGCGCAATGAATATGAAACTCTTTAGATTTATAGCAATCTTTTTTTGGCTAGCAGACTTGAAACTGTCTGTACCCTGAACTACTTGTAGCCAAGAAAACAATTTTCCTACTGTACAAATTTATTTGGTTACCTTAGTCAGCACAGGTTTCAAAAGACTAGAAAAAATAGTTTAAACCTGAAAAATGTATGTAGGTTTTAAGTTTAGTAAACAATATGAATTTTCCTCAGGTGTGAAATTTAGATTGCTTTCTTTCTGCTCACTGATAAACTGTTGAGTTTATAAACTTTGCCCCCTCTCCCCTTTTCTTGGTTACCATTTTGTTCCCTAAGCATACCTGATTTAACTGGTTAATTAATTCACTTCAATTTATGATTTCTGTGTCAACCTGTTACAGAATTTGGCATCCGTATTTTACAAAAGTATCTTTCTTAATGTAAAATATTATACAGTAAAAGTTCTGATAACCGGCATCTTACAAGCCAACATGCTCAATTAACCAGCATGCCGGCTTGTAAGATAAAGTGAAACCAGAAGTGCCCACCATGGCACTTCCAGTTTCTCCAAGCTCCCGTGGCCCAGGGAAAAGCAGCCTGTGCTGCCAAGCCCCAATGGCCTGGGGGCAAAACATGCTGTGCGGGACTGTGCGGGGCCCACCACCCTGTCCCGCAGGGCCCACAAGGCCCACGGGAGGGGTGGCAATGCCACAGGAGGGGCAGTGGGACACCCCGGACACAGCGGGAGAAGCAGTGGCCCAGGCCACTCAATTAACCAGCATATTTTGTTATCCGGCATCCCCCATTCCTGGGGGATGCCGGATAACAAAGCTTTTACTGTAGGGCTCTTACTATTTTTAAATAGCACTAGAAACCTTAAACTTTATTTCTAAATTCATAATATGAAGTACATGTAAAAAAAACACAGGAAATAAATCTGGCTAGTATCTTTGATACCAGCACCTTAGAAATACTTTATATTATGGGCCATATTATCTGCCATATCCAGCCATTAGCCCAGTAGAATGGAATTTAATAGGACCTAGCTACAACTCCCTTGACGCATGCAAAAAATGTCACAGGTGAAATCACCCTCTTCTCCTGTGAGCACATTTATATTTTCTTCTACAACCACTCTAATGTATGGGAGGAACTCCCAGTCAAAATCCAGGAGTTCCCAATAAACCTATGGATAAATCCTCAACATTCACCTCTCCTGTATTCCATGCAGAAAACTTCTATCACTTATGGTGACTGTAATCACTGTTTCTGATTGTCTTCCCCACTTCATACAAACCAGCTCTTATGTCTTTTCTACCTCTTATGTCTCATCTGTTAAAACCTGAGCTATTTAAAGCAGCTGTCATTTGTTATGTTTTTCCCATAGATAAGAGTAAAATAATAATAATAAAGGATGCAACACAGGTCAACATCCTGCTGCACGTACAGCAGCTAGAGATAAATCATAAGAACTGTACTCATGTATTCATAGTTTTGAATTGCCTAATATGACAATTATCTAAGGCCCTCATACATGTATATCAATAATTTTAGGCAATGGGGTCATCAACTGTGAAACCCAGAAAACTATGTGTAAACAGTCTTCTTATTTAATTCAGTAATTCTTATTCTTATTTCAGTACAATGAAGGCAGCAAAATAATGCAAAACTCTTCTACATGTAATGTTGAATGTTTTATTATTACTTAAAATATTGCCCGTAAAACATTTTTTCAATAGTATACTTACTATACACAATACTCTCTGTTGTTGCATACTCTACCATGAGATAACAAAACATCCTATAAATCTTGAGTTAAATGCAAGGGCCCATATCTACATTTAAAGTATTTTTTTTCCATGACAAGCTCAAAAAGGGGACTGTTACCATTAGAAAGCACTATGAAAAATATTTAAATGTTTTATTATTTTAAATTACGAACTCTTATTGAAACATTCTCTAATAGCAAGAGGGTAATCAGCCATTAATGATTACTTGAAGATAAAGATGTTGAATACTCAAGATTCTAAACACACTGACAACATTCCGGTATGAATTAGGACTTTGTGAGGATGGAATCTCAGCACTTGAGTCACAGGAAGAGAATGTTCTATCTTAAAGAATTCAGCTTTATTGTACATTACTTGCTGGATTAAAGTATAAAGCACAGCATGTAATTTTTTTTAATGAATTAGAACAACAGGGAATTGCTATGTCAGGTTCTACCCAGAAATAAGATGGGATAAGGTCCTAATGAATGCAAACAAATTGAGAAAGACTAACTGAAGGTCTACATTTACTATGAGCACTAACACTATAGATTCCGCAGTTTATTTCATAGAAGTAACATGCAGAACACCCATGTTAACATGTCCAGTAAAACTGTTCTCCCATGCTAATCACCAAGGATCCTAGTTTTCTATTCGCCACAGAAAAACACAGAATCCATATTTTTCCATGACCTACTGAAAGTGTGGCAGTGTCCTGTGGTAAGCAGCTCTCTTATTTTTGCCATGGTTTTTGCCTCCCAGCCAATCACAGGAAGGAAGGGGGTAGGTGCTGCTGATCAGCCGAGAAACAAAAACTGCAGCAAAAATAAGAGGACAGAAATGGCACCACTCACCATGGGATACCACTGCACTTCCAGCAGGCCACAGAAAAGCAAAGATTTTTGTGGGTTTTTAGATAAAGATTTTCTTTTTTGCTTTTTTTTCCCCCCAGCAGAAAACTAGGATGTCTGCTGATCACCTCTAAAAAGGAACCTAATTCTTCCATGAATTTTTAAGCTAAACCTGCTCTGGGGCCTCAGTGGCTCTAGAACAAATTTAGAATGCCATCATATGAAGAAAATCAAAGGCTGAATCTGATCCATTCAGTTTTATATAGAATAAATAAACTACAATGGAAGTATGTACATTTTCTCTTCTAAATACTTACATTGGAGTTGGCGAAAATTGAATTTGAGTTGGCTACAGAATATCCTGCATTTGTCAAGTCTTCATTGCTCTGTTAGAACACAAATACAGCAAAATCAATGTTTGCAGCAAGGCAGCCACTAAAGTTTAGACACTTTTAATATCTGAGAATGCTACTTACAGATTTACTACTAGGTCCATGCAGAAAATAATTCAGTGCCTGTGGGTCCCTTTAAAAACAAAACAAAAAAAAAAAAAAATCACCATTTCAAGTACTTCTATGAGTTAAAAAGGCATAAATAAATGAGGTAAGTGCTCTGGTCAAGTAAATCAGAGTAGCTTCACTGACTTTAAAAGAGCTACACTGTTGGCAAACCATGTTTATTATTAATTATTAATATTTTTCACTACATTTCTGTAGTTTTTAAAACTATGAAAGCTTTCTAGTCAAAATTAGGAAATAATTACATTACAATGCCTTACAGAGTTTGAATTAATAAATACTGATTTCCAGGAGGAAAAAAACCAAATATGCTTATAGTTCCATTCAAATCAACACTTGACACGAATATACAGTATTCTGTAAGAGCATAAAAGGACAAATACTATTATTAATCTACTAGGACAGCTAAAATAGGAATAACATCTTCTAATGAGATCAGAGGTAATGCCTACAACTGTATTTCTGCCCGTGTCCTCATGAAGACTTACTATAATATGTAGAAATAAATGCGTTTTCTTGCCTATATACTAATAAAAAGTGCTTTTCTCATGAGTATTTTTTCTTGAGAAATGGCTGCAACTTTTCCAAATGAATTTAACTCCATAACAGATCAAATGTAACATAACTGATTAAATGCATTTTTCCTTTGATAACCTGATTCAGTGTCAATACATAATTAAGGAGTGTGGTCAGATAAAATGACTATTTGGAGTCAGAATGTGTTAAAAACACACACACATAAAAGCACATGCAAATCTGGTAGGAAAAATTCTCAATGTATGCATCCACATAACTTTTTATTAAATGAGATTATTTTGTTGTTACTGCCACACACAGGAATTTATACAACTGTTTTGTGAAACACCCATTAATGTGCACATAACCAAGGCAAAAAGATACAGGAATTCTTTGATTTAAAACAAATCATCTTTATTTTTAAACAATATTAATTAAACATTTGTGAGAACCATGGTACTCCTCCCCCACCCCAGGTGTAAAAAAATGTCAATTCAATACATCCCCTTCTTCTTTCTTGAGCATCCTAAAAGACAAACAGGAAACAAAATAAAGACCCCTTCAAGTATCCATCTAACCTAAAAAGCAAGAGCTTACAAAATACTTTTTTTTTTACATTTGAAAAAAATCACGCTGTATTCAACCATGTTTCGTATAAACGTTTTTGTAATCTTACATGATTCTAACTTATTTGTCTAGACATCTGAAGTCAGAATTTACTTACATGTTACAGCTTTTACACTTTTCATTTTCAAAAAGAAATCTTATCCTCAATGAAGATTACAGCAAATTACAAGGATAAAGAGGAAAAGTGTCATTGCTTCAGTTGTGGATCCATTAGATATGAATTAGCTATATGGATTTTACTGATAAATAATCAAGGTTTTTATTATCAGCATTACTAAAAAAGTATTGTGTTCATTAGTTATTTAACTCTAGTTGTCTTATCATTATTTTAACTACCATTGGTTGCTTGCCAAGGTGCAGGAAAAAATGGTGCTTTACTTTCAACTTGGCGCTCACCTGTGCCAAGCCCAGAGCATGCCCAGAAGAGGCAGCACATTAGTTGCACCCGTCTTTCCCACCTTCCATATACAACAGGTGCTTTAGTGTGGCTTTTTTGGTGCTTCATCTAATAGCTGATTGAGTCAGCTTTAGCTAAAAACACCAAAAAGCCCCGCTGAAGCCCCTGATCTATACAGACACTACAGAGCTGGGTCAAAGCAACACACTGCGGCTTCCAGGTTTTTTCTTCCCCACATCTGTCAGCGCCCATTGTTAATATCTTATAGCAATTCTAAAAATGAATTCATAAAGATTAGAGGGCACTTACCAAACTCAAAGGTGTAATGGAAAGGATGCTCTGGCTGATAACTGCTACAAGCAGTAGACACTACAATAGGGGACAATACATGTAATGCTTCATCCCAACACTCTCCTTTGTGTAGGACCTCATTTTCTGGGCACTCTGCAGACTTAACTGGTGTCTTCATAAGTCATGCTTATGATGGATCTCTTTCACCTCATTTTCCATTTTGTCTATTCTTATCTTTATGTTCCAGTGAAGGAGCAATATTTTCCCATTCAGAGTTGAAAGGGAAACCAGCAGTCTCACTGTACAATGTATATGGCATCAATTTTAGGCAACACTGCCAACATCCTGTTATCCTGCCACATTGTTCAGAAAGTAAACTACAAATTATAGCAATCATTGGTCCTTTATTCCTTTTACATTCAAAACTCCCACTGATTTTAAGGGAAGTTCTGGGTGCATAAGGAATGCAATATAAGACGCCCAAGTTCACTATACACTTGAGATGTTTTAAGATCAGATCAACATACTTGACTTGATCTACATCTGGTACTACATAGGAACTTTCCTTTTATGGTAACTGACTTATCACTTGAAATCAAACTTTTTTCCCCCCAAGAGTTCAAAAAAAATGCTATGTATTGGATAGTCAATAAATATGGGACACATCATAGAAGCTACCTATTCCTGAAGCACAGAATTGGTATCTTAGTCAAGGGAAGGAAACTTCTCCATACCTACAGTAAGTATATATCAATTTCTCTTGGATTACAGCTCTACCTAAATACTGATTTATGAATCCCATATGGAATACCCTGCCCACCTCTGGATACAAATGTTGTGGAAACAAACAAATAGGGTATAAACCCAATATAACAGGGTTTTCCCATGGGTAGGGGTTTCAAATAAAATACCTTTGAAGAGACAACTGATACCCTGTTTGTAATTTTTATAATATGAAGCAGCAATTCTATATTCTTATTACATTCTTATACGAATGCATTTTATCACCTATAAAAATGATTGAAATACTTTGTATGCTGAAATAAAACACACATTTTAATATTTAATTTAGAAGTTCAGAGCTTACGAAGTACAGTGCACTAATGGCTCTAAAGCCTGAAGTCCTTTATTTATCAAAACTATTAAGCATGCGTTTTGCAGCAGCAGTACAAGCTATCTTACAAAACTAACAGAAACATGACTAAATAAATAGGAGAGTTCAATCTCCATGTCTATTCAGGCTTTTCCTATTTTGACGAAGAATGTCAATAAGTGGACTACCAACTGTCATAAACTCTGACACTGGGCTTTAAGGTGTCCACAAGGGACAGAACAGTAACAAAGTTCATTTCACTCATCGGCCATCAAACTGACACATATAGGTTTAGACAGCATTGGAAATGAATCCTCTTCTGACATTGATTAATTTTTGTACATGTTTTTTGCATCGCTTCTCCATAAGAATTTCTTAAGGGGAACTTACCCAATAAGATCAAGGAGACAGGATTCATCGTCGTCATCATCCATGACAACTAAAGCAAAAAGGAAAGGACTGATATTTCATCAAAATCAGACTAAAGATTTCCTTCAACAATAAAGTCATTTAAAAGTACACCAAATTTTTAATAAACAGGTCGTGGGTATTGAGTGATGCAGGCCATATTCTCAGATGAATATGTGTAACTCCAGCTGAGTTCCATTTGAGTCCCACACTCCTACCTCCGTGCAGAATCTAGCACTGTGTATATAGCTGCAAAACTTAGGGTAATATTTATAGTGAAGTTCTGTAGCTATTTAAGAAATGGAAACAAACAACAGCCTGACCAAATTAATCAATCAGACCTCTTGTGGATGAAAAAATGAATTTAAAATGTATGTTATCTGTAAACTCATCTTTCTTAATAAAACATGTTTACACTAATGTTTTACAACAGTTTTGCCGAATTTTTGTTCAGCCTGAGAGCTGGCTGCAGCTGGAGTACAAAGGAGTGTTGCCGAATGTGAAATATTGATAAGGATTACTAAGATATATTGCTTTGTTATTCAGAAACTTAACAAGGTGAAGTTTAGGAGAACAGAGCCCACAGCCTACTAGGCTACAAAGAACACTCAATAGCATTAGGTATTGAGGAAACTCTTTTCTTAGAGCCCGTGAACATTTCTATTTCAGGAGCTACCTCTTACAAATATTTCCACTGTTTCTTCTAAGCAATGTTCATAAACATACTTGAGCAAGCTCTGTTAGCAGGACTAAGAAAGGCTGCTACATGTAGAATGCACATTTTCCTCTACATTCTGCTGGTCTCACCTCCAATAAACTCGTCTTCCAAAATATAACCAATAGGGCTGTGTGAAGCTTCGGTCACCGATTCAATTCGGCGGAGATTCAACCCAATTTGGTGGCTGAATCTCCGAATCATATCAGGAGACCCCTTAATCTCTCCGAATCGAATTGGAACCCCCTAAAATCAATTCAGAAAGATTGAGATATAGACACAGCTTTAAATGTTTGTTTGGTTTTTTTTACATACCTCTAGGTAGCAGGCGACTTGTCAATGCTGAGATGGTGGGGTGGATGGAGTATCCCCCACAGAAGTGTGGCAGGCTCCCCAGCACGCTCAGCAGCACTTCCAGTCCACTTCTGGGTCTGCCAGGGAGCATGCTGGGGTGCCCCCCTCGGCTCGGTAACTGGTGCCTCCTGGGTCTGAGGGGACACCCAGGGTCTCCCTGTGGCTGACCGTAGAGCCAAGAGGGACGTGGGGGGAGGGGAGGTCCTCCATGCCCTTGGCAGCAGACCTCGAAGTGGACCAGTAGTACGTCTGGTCCACTTCCGGGTTCACCGCCAAGCACACAGAGGATCTCCCTGGGCTCCTGTGGGACGCTCCATCCACCACCACAGCATTCACAAGCCGCACACCTGATACCTCAAGGTATGTAGAAAAAATATTTAAAGCTGTGTCTATGCCCAAATCAGCACTGAATCTTCAGATTCAGATTCAGCCAAATAGAATCGGGACAGTGTTCCGAATCAACTAATTGAATCACTGTCCCCGATTTGGGTCGAATCTGAATCCAAATCGATATGGCCCATTCCGCACATCCCTATAACCAATTTCTTCAGCCCTATTGCTAAACTTCTCATCCACACTTTGGCCCTCTCTTGATTATGATAGCCACTTCTTTTCTGGCATATCTCTCGTCATAACAACTTCTTCCAATCTACCTACAGGAGGCCCATGTATCACAAGAGGGAATCTCCTGAATTAGCATTTAAGGACAGATTCTTCATACTAGAAAAATAATTTTTTCCCCAATCCACCAGCACACCTGCTTAGTGCCATGTCATTACTCATAAAGCATGCACTGATGGAGATTGTGGGGGCCGATACCAATAGCCCATTTTTAACGAGGCATATCAGCCAATATCAATCCAATTTCCGATACAGATGCTAAGTCTGTTGTGGTGAAAGGGGAGGGGGAAGGAAAGGGGCATGGGAGGGCAGGTCAAGGCCTCTGTAGTGAGCGAGGGAGGTCAGGGGCTGGGGTAGGCACTGCCCAGCTGGAGTGGGCTGGGGCAGGGTGGGCATGGGGTGAAGCTGTGGCTTGTCCAGGGAGCACAAGGGGGGAGGGGCTCCCGCCACTTGTTCAGGAGGGCATGGAGGAGGAGAGGGGCGTTTGCCCCCAGATCTCTGCTGGGAGGATCGAGCAGCAGCAGCGCTGAGGGTGGGGAGCTACATAGCCTCCTCCATGGCCCTCTCCTAGCACCGCTGCTGCCTGCCCCAAGCACAGCACAGTGCGGCCCCTGGCTCCAGCTTGCAGCTGCAACCCACCCAGCCCACCCTGTACAGATCCAGAGGCACAT
>NW_017728943.1:59457211-59482887 GCF_001723895.1 Crocodylus porosus
GTGGGAGATGTTGATCTGCCCCCCATCCCTCTTCCCCCTCCCTCCCCTTTCACCACAACAGACTTACCAGCTGCATGCTGCCAGGTTCTTCTCCTCACTGCCCATGTGCTGTGCTGCACGGGCATTTATTGGTCAAATAAATCAGCCACACCAGGCCAATTTCTGATATAGACAATTTTTCTTTATATCGGTGCCAATCTAATATCGAACTGATGTGCACTTCTAAATACTCAGTATGGATGCTCATCTCAGGGTAGGGACAAACATACACTTGTAGTAGCTTCAAAAGGGGGCACAAACTGCTTTGGGAAGTATGCAGAAGTTGCTATGATATAATAGTTACACCTGTGTGAGTTCGCTTCAAAACTACTCCAACTCCAACTCTGGATGAAGCAATGTTAATGTTGAAGCTGTTTTGCTTTGTGTCACTCCCAGTTTGTGCATATGTAACTGTTAGAATGTAACAGCTGCTGTAAAGAAGCTCCCCTTCCTTTTTAAACTGCTCTCAATGTCCTTTTGTCCATAACTTTAGCTCAGTTCTATTATTATAGAATCATACAAAGTCTCTGCATCTACATGTGTGGCCTTATTAGGTCACAGCAAAATAATAAACACCGCCATGGGACAGTACTTGTAAATACAAATATGATCCTGTCATGGCATTATTTACTGTGCAGCAATGCATGTGTAGATGCTGAGAGGGCTGGCTGAGGAGCAGCAGCAATAAATTTCAGCATGATACGTGCCGCATTTTACTGTGTCACTTTAATTTCACATGTAGATGCACCCATATGGTAACAGTAGCTACAGCAGCTTCCCTTCCTTTTTTGAATGCACTACAAATGTACGTTTGTCAATACCTCATGATTTGACTATTCAAGTACAACACACTTATCTGTGGTAGTACTTCATTGTACACGAGTATATTTAATAGTCAACCTATATCTTTCAGTGCAACTAGCTGAGTTTTACTACATGTTTTCCTGTGTTCTGAGAAGTGAATCCCTGCCTCATGTATAATATCAAGGAGGGATTTTCAAAGGTACCTAAGTAACTCAGGGCACAAGTTCCACTACAAGTCAGTAGGATTTGTGCTATTAATTACATAAAATGCTTTTAAAGATCCCAGACAAACTCACTATGTCAGTGTATTTTCTTCTATTTGTAAATATATTACCGGATACTACTATTAAAGCAGCTGCTGATAAACAACTGGAGAAGAAACAAACATCACAAAAATCAAAATTCTTTACCTAAAGGACCATTAAATACACTCTAATGATGTGATAAGAATTAAATACTGCTAACAAAGAAATATGTCTAAATAAAAATTTGCTGAACTTCAGTATTTTTTACTACTTAGACTGAAAAAAATCAAAATGAGCTGAAATGACATTAAAATATCACCATTTGCACCATCTACAAAATAAGTTTAGAAAGGAAAAGACAGAACTGCAAAGAAATACAATGTACGTAAAACTACATACACTGATTCATAGTCTTCATTATCTGATTTATTTAAAAACCCTAACAAATTTAAACACCCTACAAATGTGTTTTCCCCATTCTGCATATCTCAAACTATATTAAAGCCTAACCAACATACCATAAATACAATAAAGGAAAAACAAAATACTCTGCATTTTATTAACCCCCAAGGACCCAGGGTAGTCATAGTTAAGGAGGCCCCCACAAAAAGCAAGCTTCCAGAGCAACGAACTGTGAGTTGCTACTTCTTACAGTCTCATTACCAGCGGAACGGACTTTTAAGGGCAAGTCCCTGCACTCAATATTGAATCTGAAGGGGAGGAGGGACAAGTTTAAAAGTATGTGTATTAGAGGTGTGTGAAATGGGCCATATTCGATTAGGATTAGGCCCGAATCAGGGATAGTGATTCAATTAGTTGATTCGGATCACTGAATCATCTAACTGAATCTGAAGATTCAATGCTGATTCAGAGAATCAGCGATTTGGACACAGCTTGAATTTTTTTTTTTTAAACATACCTCCAGGTACCAGGCGCAGCTCATGAATACTGCAATGCTGGGGTGGATGGAGCATCCCACAGGAGCATGGGGGGTCCTCTGCGTGTTTGGCAGTTAACCCAAAAGTGGACCAGAAGTACTTCCAGTCCACTTCTGGATCCGCCAGGAAGCGCACAGGGGGGCCTCCCCGCTCCACTGCTCCAGCTCAGCAATCAGCAGCAAGGGGACCTGTCGGTGTCTCCCCAGACCCAGGAACCACCAGTTGCCAAGCCAGGGGGGGCCCCCAATGCCCTCCCCGGTGCTTCCAGTCCACTTCCGGGTCTGCTGCCGAGTGCGCTGGGGAACCCCCGACTTTTCTGTGAGATGCTCCATCCGCCCCACCATTTCAACTTTGACAAGCTGCCTACTACCTAGATGTATGTAGAAAAAACATTTAAAGCTGTGTTCATGTCCGAATCTTTGAATCTTTCCAAATCGATTTGGAGGGTTCTTCCTCAATTTGGAGAGATTAATGGGTCTCCTGATTCAATTCAGATCCAGAGATTCGGCACCGAATCAGGGACCAAAGCTTATTGCAACACAGGCAAGAACTAGATGTTTTTAAAATGGAAAAAAAAGTTCTCAGTAACAAAGAGCCTACTTCTAAGGTCCTCCTTGGTATAAGTACTGGAGGCTCACGATAAGTATTGTGGCCTTTGGGACAAAATACATATTACAATTGCTTATGTCCATACACTCCTAACACTGATTGCATACTGTTTGTCTATGTAGAAAAACCCATGAAAAATATTTATTTTGGTAGCAGGCATGAACAGATTATATTAGTTGTAGGGCTGGTTTTCATCAGAATTAGAAAGATGCACTAATATCTTTGCTCATTCTGGAGCTTCATATACCTGTTTCTCAAAACTGTGAATGACTACGCTTTCACATAACCAGAAACCATGGCACTGCAAAATAGTAACAATCTGTAATACAATGAACACAAAAGTAGATAAAATGACTCACTTAAAGATATCCAATTCAAAACCAAAGTTATTTTTATTTCCATATGCCAGAAATTCTCATTGATGCCAGCAGAATTCAGTGCACATATTAAAAGGGACTTAACATCCCTTTTTTTCTGGTTTCTTATAGTTTATCAATGACCTAACAGATATTTGCTGAATATTAATACCAGCTGTTTTTACACGCTCAATGCAACAGCACCTCAACACCGATACAAAAAATATACATCTCATTTATGTGCTAATACTGTCCCATTTTTCTGACACGACACCATCCATATGCCAGATGTTATTATTTATAATGTGTTAAGTTGCAGAAACATTTTAGCAACTTTCTGCCACCACAGCCTCAAATGCCCAAGTAAGAACCACAACGTTCTGTTTGATATAATGCCATACTGAACTGTTAGGGTAAAATGATATCACACTGACAGTCTTCAAAACTATAAAGAGTACACAAAAGGGATGTGGTCTGTGGAAAAATGATTTAAGTTTGGTATTAAGCTGTGAAGCTAATTACGTACTTAACCAAATTCTACTCAAGTCAATGGTGTAAATCTGGAATAAGTGGTTAAACTCAGGGTGTGATACATGAGACATAAGTGCATAGTTGACTAATTAGCTCCAAAGTAAACAACTCAGGGTCTATACCTGCAAAGCTATTAGGCTGGAGTAAACTAAACCCCACAGCAGGATAGTACGTGTAAATACAAGTACTATAATACTACGGAGTTTTTTACTCCCTAACAGTGCACATGCTTTACTCCGTAACAGCGGCTGGCTGGGGCATGGGGTGCTTCAGTGCAGGGGCTGCCTGCTAGCTAGGGCCACACTAGAGCATGCCAGTGCCCCAGCTAGCCCCTCCTCAGCACACTGAGCAGAGTTGGAGCAGGCTCAAGCTGAGCCACTGGCAGGGCCCACTGCCAGCTGGGGCTGCTTCAACCCGGCTCAACACGCTACAGTCCCAGGCACACATTCAAATGGCATGCCTGAAACCAAGAACTCTGGCACAAAAACTAGAGTTTATTGTTCCACATTCATTGCACGTGTAGATGTTCCCTCAATTAAGTTATTCTGGATTTGCATCAGTGTAACTAACAGAATTTTACTCTCTAGAAACAAGAGACCATGGTGAGTACTACTCTGTAAACACTATAAGATAAGTAAATTAAAGATATCAGATCAAATTCACCCCTTGGGTAAGCACGTTCAACTCCTTAGGCTCATCTATTGACAAAGTCAGAACAAAACTTAAAATCATACAAATTAAAGTCTACTGATTCCCCTGTCCCAATGTACAACCAGATGTGGACTCAAGTTGGTGTAATTTACACATTGAGAAGATAGAAAGTGGTAATTATTTGAACAAGTAATTTACGGCACTGGTTTTTCTGAACAACTCCAATCCAGATTTTTTGCCTATTGCTTACTGTAACAGGGAAACTAACACCCCTATTACTGTAAGGAAAAATCTGGCAGCAGACAGAGTCCAGGAAGCCAAATAGAGGCTAGTAAGCACCAGGGAAGCTAAACAGAAGGAGTAGGCACCAGGGAAGCCCTGTTACTACCCCCTACTTACCAGCTCCAAGTATGGCTACAGCTCCTGGGGACTGTCTAAATCAAAGCTCTCCGAATCTTTTCAGAAGATTTGGAGAGCTTTGAATTGATTTGGACCTTTTAATTGGTCCCTTGATTTAATTTGGATTCGGAGATTCGGCCACCGAATCAGGCCGGATCTCCTCCAAATCGAATCACTACCTGAAGCTGCACGCAGCCTGCACTAGAGTGATTTCAACTCAATACAGGATCTTCCTTTTACATGTTAAGTGGTAGTTCTGGATACATGTTCACTAGGCACATCTACATAAGACACTTTACTGCACATTAGACTAATCTAATGAGCAGTAAAGCATCACCATCTGCACATGTACTGGATTTACTGTATATCAAATTATTCTAACATGCTGTTTGCTAGCACTAATACATACAAGTACTAGATACATGGCACATTACGTAATGCACAGTAACACACATGTAGATGCAAGGGGCCACTGCTGCCTGGCTTAGCCCCGGTGACGGGGGGGGGGGAGAACGCGCGCCGGATGAAGGGAAAAACCATCTCCCAGCTCTGCGCACATTGGGACCAGCTCCTGTGCTTCCTGCCAGCCCCTGGGCTGGGACATGGGGGAGCCTGGAGCTTCCCCTGGCTGCTGCTGGAGAGCATAACAGGGCAGGAGCAGCCCAGGACTGGATGCACGTGCAGATGCGCTCCCAGCCACATCTTACTGCACTTTATTTTACTGCACAGTAATTTACTGTGTGTTAGTTGCACATGTAGACACAACCACTGTTTCCAAATACAGTAACCAGGGATCTTTCCATAATCTGTCTTCTGGAATCCCTTCCAAGTGAAAAAGCAACCTGGGCTAGAAACAGACCCTTGGTATTCTCTAATATCAACATACTGCTATGCTAACCAGTATTTTGATGGACTGGAGCTAAGGTCCAGCCCATTTGCTGCCTTCTACCCACCCTCTCCCACATACACAGGGGAAGAAAAAATAACAGCTCTGTGGAAGATGTTCTCATGAAGTTGACTATACTTTTGGATATCTTAGGTAGGGTTCAGTATCAAGGTATGATCTGACCTCAAGTATGGCAATTATAGTTCCAATGAACCAATCTTAATTATTTCTAAGCATTACATGTACTCTTCACAAGAATGTAGAGGTGGAGATAATAGAAGTGTGTCTCTTTTTGTAAGGTAAGGCTTGAGACCAGAAAAAATGCAAAACTGCTTAACAGGTTGTGTATGAAAAACAGAGAATGTTAAACCAACTTTTTTGCAACACCCCATGACTGGGAACAGACATTTGGGGAAGTTAGATTGAGTTGAAAATGGCCACCTGATCAAAGGTAAGTCGGAACAAGGAAGCTAACAGGATGGAGGGATTCGGGTGGGGAGTCGGTCTGTGGAAAGATTGGGAGGAGGCAGGGAGCAAGGAGTACCCTCGCTGGGGGGAAGTGATCAGAGGAACAGATCAGGGAATCAGGGGTGGGGGGAAGCAGGGACCATGGAAGAGATGTGGGTGTTTGAGGGGGCAGGCAGAGTCTGCAGAGGGAATAAGGAGTGCTAGCAGGGTCAGGGAAATTGGGAGGGTGGGGGCAGACAGGATTCACTAGGGGGTTGATAGGGCGTGGAAAAGTTTGGCAGGATCAGGGCGCTTGCAGTGTCTCAACGTGCATGAGGGAATGGAGGTGATCTCAGATGTGTTGCATTAACCAATATGGGCACAGCTGAATAATATATATGATAATGCCAATTGAGCGCAGTTCTCCTCAGCACTGACTTTTTTTTAAGTCATAGTAAACCACTACACTTTAATGCACTTCAACTTCCTCTTCACTTCCATAGCGGAGCTGCACCCTTCTTTCCCATTTCCAATGATTCCTGTTCCTTTACCAACCTTAAATGTCTGGCAAACATCACAAAATTTGGCCCCCAAAATTCATTCAGAATCCCTGTGTCACCTCTCCCCCACCCCCTCAGCTTGGCACATATGATTAGTGTGGCCCTGCCCTCCATAAAGTGAATCTGGAACAGGATGGCCTATACCTCATCTGCATACAAATTTTGGGATGATCCCAGGACTCATAACAAGAACACCCAGTTCCAGTCATGAGTGGGGGGCTAATTAGCACATGGATCCTTTGCGGGGGGTGGGAGGCAGTATCTAGAATACACACACATACTGAGCAGTGCTGAGCTGAGGGGTCACCATGGCTTGAAGTGCTCTTGACTCTGCTGGGGTCCAGCCCCATGCAAAGCATGAGCCTTTTGGCTTTAAACTAATGTTATGCATAGTTTGTGCTATAAAGAAGGACATACAGAAGCATTGCTTAAGTGAGTTTATGAAGTACCTGTGCTAAAATTTGCAGCAGTTTCAAAAAAGGTAAAATGCATCAAATCTGTATGAACTAAGTCTAAGGGTACTATATGCAAAATACTACAGCTATGTTTATTTCAAGGTCATTTTTTCAAATTCCCTCATTATTTCCATGTGCTCACAGGCAGCAGGGTGTGACATAAGGAGGAAAGGAGCTGAAAGGGAAGAAGTTAGGAAGCAGAGGACACAGAAACTACCTCCCCCGCCCCCCCCCACAAGATTTATTTTTCCTGCTGTAGCAATAAAAAGGGGACATATTCAAGACAAACCTCCAATAATTATATTCTATACCCTGAAAATTATAGACGGCTATACTTTGTACAGACAGCTATACCTTGTACAGATCGCTATACCTTGTACAGGAGAGATCACGTGGACAAAAGGGGTGGGGGTGTAGCTCTTTATGTCAAGGAAACCTACATGTCCTGCAAGCTGACACTGACACCCAGGGTAGATGACTGGAGACTCTCTGGGTTAAAAATCCATGGTGAACATGGCACAGGGGACACAATGGTGGGAGTCTAATACAGTCCTCCTAGCCAGGATCAAGAGCTCCACCAGGAATTCGCCAGGGAACTGGCTGAGGCTGCACACTCCAGGTGCATGGTTGTCATGGGAGACTTCAACTACCCAGACATCTCGTGGGAAGAGCACTCTGCCAAATCCGAACGGTCACCAAGCTTCATTATGTGCGTGGATGAGCTCTATCTGACTCAAGAATTCTACGGACCAATAATAGAAAAAGCTTTGCTCAATCTGGTACTGGGAACAGGAGATGACTTAATCAGCAACCTAACAATCAAAGGAAAGCTCGGAGACAGCAACCATGATCATCTTCACCATCCGCCGTAAAGCTGGCAAGTCAGTCAGCAATGCAGAAGTCCTTGACTTCAGGAAAGCTGACTTTGACAAGCTCAGGAGGCTTGCTGGCAAGGCCCTAAGAGACCACAACCCAAAGAGGAGGGGAGTTCAGGATGAGTGGTTGCTCCTCAAAGGAGCGATCCTGGAAGCACAAGCAGCGTCTATCCCATCTTGGAGGAAAGGCAGCAAACAGGCACAGCAGCCCCCTTGGCTCTGCAGGGAACTAGTGGACCTCCTACGTCTAAAAGAAAAAAAAAAAAAAAAAGACCTGTAAAGGATGGAAGATTGGATCCACCCCAAAGCAGGAGTACTCTGCACTGGTCCAGACCTGTAGAGAGTGAATCAGGAAAGCCAAAGCTGCGACTGAAGTCCAACTGGCTACACATATCAAGGACATAAAAAGTACTTTTTTAAATATGTGGGGAGCTGGAGGAAAAGCAAGGGTAACAAGGGACCCCTGCTAAACCATATGGGATAACTGACAACTGATGCCCAAGAAAAAGCCAGCCTGCTTAATGGGTATTCTGCATAAGTTTTTCACCAGCCCCAAGGGACAGCCCTGTTCAATATGGTATGGGACGGCCAGGGTAAGGGAGAATTGTTACCCTTCAATGTTAACCACATAAAGGAACACCTTGAGAGGCTGGCACCTTCAAGGCAGCTGGCCCAGACAGTTTATACCCTAGGGTACTTAAGGATATGGCAAGCATCATAGCTCAGCCACTGGGAACGGATCTTCAAGAACTCATGGCACTCAGGTGAAGTGCCGGAAGACTGGAAGAAGGCCAATGCGGTGCCTATCTTCAAAAAAAGGGAGCAAAGTAGATCTAGAAAACTACAGGCCCATCAGCCTGACCTCTGTCCCGGGGAAGATCTTGCAAACCATTATCAAAGAGACCATTCTTGACAAACTAGCTGATGGCAACATCCTGAGGGATAGCCAGCATGGGTTTGTTGCGGGTGAGTCTTGCCTAACCAATCTCATCTCCTTCTTCGACCAGGTGACATATCACCTGGACAAGGGAGAAGAGATTGACATCATATATCTTGGTTTTAAAAAAGCCTTCCATCTGGTATCCCATGATCATCTCCTACAAAACCTGGCCAACTGCAGTCTCAGCTATGTCACAGTCTGCTAGCTGGGCAACTGGCTCTGAGGTCAGACCCACAGAGTGGTAGTTGACGGAAGTCAATCATCGTGGTGTGCCGTGACCAGTGGGGTCCCCCAAGGCTCCGTCTTAGGGCCTCTACTCTTTAACAACTTCATTAATGATGTGGACATTGGTATCAGAAGTGGACTGGCCAAGTTTGCCGATGACACCAAACTTTGGGGTAAAGCATCCACACCCGAGGACAGGATAGTAATCCAGGCTGGCTCTGACAGGCTCAGAAAATGGGCGGACAAAAACCTGATGGCATTCAACACCAAAAAATGCAAGGTTCTCCACCTTGGGAAGAAAAACCCGCAGCATACTTATAGGCTTGGTAGTGCTCCGCTTCCTAGCACCTTGGCCAAAAGGGACTTGGGAGTCACGACTGACTACAAGATGAAGATGAGCCACCAATGTGATGCTGCAGCTGGTAAAGCGAGCAAAACCCTGGCTTGGATCCATAGATGCTTCTCAAGCAAATCCCAGGATGCCATTGGCCTTGCTGAGGCCACAGCTGGACTACTGCATCCAATTCTGGGCTCCACAATTTAAAAAGGATGTGGAGAAGCTTGAGAGAGTCCCGAGGAAAGCCTGATCAGAGGGCAGGAATACAGACCTTATGATGAGAGGCTGAGAGCCATGGGACTCTTCAGCCTGGAAAAGCACAGGCTCAGGGGGGACCTGGTGGCTGCTTATAAGTATATAAGGGGTGTATATCAGGATCTGGGGGAACACCTGTTCACCAGAGCGCCCCAAGGGATGACAAGGTCAAACGGTTACAAACTCCTCCAAGACTGTTTCAGGCTGGACATAAGGAAGAACTTCTTTGCTGCCAGAGGTGGTGCAAGCACCTACTATGGACTCCTTTAAGAGTCAATTGGATGTTTATCTTGCTGGGATCCTTTGATCCCACCTGACTTCCTGCCCCTGGGCCAGGGGGCTGGACTCAATGATCTTCCAAGGTCCCTTCCAGCCCTAGTGGCTATGAAATCTATAAATTTATATCAAATTTATAAATTGTCCATATCTAATTATTGGGGGGATGTCTTATAATCAGGGTATTCTTGTATTTGAATAAATAAATGTATTCTTCATTTGCAGACTAGAGGCTAAAAAACTGGCTTTTTCCTTGGTACACATCTAAAATTCCAGCTTTTTTCCTTGGTGTAAAAACAAGCTTCTAAAACTGACACATTTGATTTAAAGGGTTAGATAACATTAGAGTATGGGAATAATAGACTTTGAAAGACATTCCATGTTGAAACCGTAGGAAAATAAATTTGTCACTTTAAAATCTGCAGAATCATTTGCATAAACCCTTTTACTGAAAAAAATACAGCTGATAAAATAAGGGAAAACTTATCAAATTACTGCATATCCAACAACACCCACCTATTAAACATACAAAGTGCTACATTTTGTGGACTACTTCTTCCGGTTTCCCCATCTCCCATCAGCTTCAATGGGACTTGAAAACTCTTAGCCAGGAGACACCAGCCATCTTTAAAAGAGCGGGTCCTTATAAACTGAAACAACCTTTCTGCAGTAGAAGGGTAAATACATGGATGCATACTAAAGCAACTGCCACAGGAGAAGAGATACAAGTAGTTCATTCACGATGCACTAAATTTCATGCATCATTAGCTTAGCTTACAAAACTGAGAAATCTCATCAGACTTCAGGGAAAAGTATTCTGAGTACCATGTACAAGGGATCCAAAAATAACTCGGTGATACTTAAATGTACTGTAAAAAGTCTTAAAACATGCATGCCATTTTAAGAATACGAGTTTCAGTGAAAGCCAACTCAACTACAGTTTATTGCTGAATGCATTCATGAACCATCAAGTGCTACTGCTACTTGCTTTCTGTTCTATGTTAAAAGTGGAGCTGACTTTGAATTTGTTTGACATTACATGCTTTCACTGAAACTGAAGCTTTCTTTGGGGTCACACCAGTTTTGCCAAAACTTTCTCAACTCTAGGATAGAATTTCTAGTCAAAACCACGTTGAGTGAAAAAGGCAGAACCTATCTGGTTTTGGATCCTCACTCACAACGCGAGAAACCCTATTTCAAATTCCTCTCGTCAGTCTTCCACCTCCCACAAGTGACCAAAAATATAGTACTATGAGCTTTCTCGGAGCAGTCCCTCTACATCTTTTCTGCCTCAGCTGTTCCTCATATAAATAATTCTGACATCTATTTTTCTTTCTTGCTTTCCACAACAAATTTTGAAAGCTCTTGCTTTCATCCTCATGCAGAAGAGGGATTTTTTTTAATGCTCAAAGTTTTACAAGATGGATAAATTTCTTCCTACCTAGCTCAATTTAATAAGCTCCACACAGCCATACACAACAGTATAGCAAATTAAATTAGCTACTACATTGCAATGTATTGTAAACAGCTTCTTGTACTAGTGTTTTTTTCAGTTGGGTTTGTTTCATTTTCTGTTGAGAGCGTCTGTACTTCATAGTTTGCTAAACTTAAAAAGGGTTAAGCAAGGAAAGTGAACAAATGCAATCCCAGAACTTAACATTTGAGGAGAGAATTTAGTTGACTTATTTATTAATCCATGTACTGAGAAGACTTTTTTTTTTTTATATATACTTTACTAGGAAAACACTAATAATAATCATATATCTCAGAAAAGACATCTGAAGTGCAAAGGTATGAGAGAGCACTGTACATTACTGGTGATAACTCACTGCTGAACATAGTACTCTATACCTTTCAATTATCTTGTTCTGGAAACTAATGTTTGAACACAGTGAATTGATAGGTGGGATTCAATGCTACAGGCTTGACAGCAACTCCCAGGAAAAAATGAGCAGTAATCCTCTAAAAAGCATACAGCAAAACTTGGCATCTAATGAAAATCGATAGGAGTTTTGCCATTGACATCAACTAGGCCAGAATTTCACCCATTTACAAATCTCTTAATTCAGCTCTAAGGCCCAATCTTATAACTCCTCATTCAGGCACAATTCACTGAAGTCAACAGAAATTTTGCTCAAGCGATATGTCAAAAGACCAGCTCTTAGCTCGATGGTCACTTCCCGCTGCAATGAATTTTAAAACTTTTAAGTACCTCCTTGTAATGAAGGGCACTGCAAATGTTTTATGGGAGAATTTACATAACTGTAATTAAAAATATGATTTGAAACTATTCTAGAAGATATTCAATCTAATCTAAGGAATGCATTTAAGGAGAAGAGTGTTAACTAAAACTACATATCCTTTCAGACTAATTAATTTTGTTCCTACTTCATCAATCTGGAAACTTGGCAATTCTAAGTAAAATGAGCAAAATGGGATTTTGTAACTAAAAAGGCCAAGTCAAGTCCTCACCAGAAATGCTATATTAGTCTAATTTTGTAGTGAAAGAGGTAATATTTTTTCTTCTGATAAAATTTATAGAAGTAGAACTCTTAATATGGATGCAGTTAATTAGCATAAAGGTATATGATACTATCCGTTTATTTCACCTCCTGAAATAGAACAAACGCTGGTTTACCAGTATAACTGTTAATGGAAGAGCTGGTTTGATGCTTTAACTATTCCAACACAATTTAAATAAGAAAAAAAGAGTTTTACTCTAAACAGTGACACCACAAAACCCACCTAAGATAGGTGCCACCTGTATACTAGAATCCAAATGCTTTGATAGGTGATGTCCCTGCCCCCTCTACCTCCGCACCTCTTCCCCTCCCCCTCCCCCTGCCTGCCTGCCCACAAAGATGTATTTTGCAAACTAGCCAGGAGTGTATGCAGCCACAGCAAACAGCTGCATGGGATCACTGAGGTGCTTTGGCTGTATATTGTGGCTTTTATTCAAAGGGTGCTGTTTCTCTGATCATCAGCTACACCACAATATGGGACCATGGCATTGCTCCAGCTTGTGAGAGAAGCAACAACCTTTGAGGTAAAAA
This sequence comes from Crocodylus porosus, assembly GCF_001723895.1. NCBI lineage: Eukaryota > Metazoa > Chordata > Crocodylia > Crocodylidae > Crocodylus > Crocodylus porosus. Next base: position 59,470,093 of record NW_017728943.1, read on the forward strand.
CCACAGCAAGCAGCTAAGCAGTTTGTTTAATTCAACAACCCACTGCACTCTAAGTGGGTTGTGAACCATGACTGTACCAAAACTTTGGGTTCTATTCTATTAGCATTTTTTCTATTATACTAACTGTCCAAAGAAAATTAACTACACCAACAGAAGACTTTTTAATGGTATAACTGCATCTATAATAGTAGTTAATATGGTTATGTTGGTTAGGGTACAAGTCTTTAATTTCTCATGCCTTATCTATGCTGTAAACTTCTAGTGGCACAGGTGCAAAGAAGTGGTGCAAAGAGGTGAAATCCTTGACCAATATAACTGTCAGCAAAGAGAGTCCTTGCACAGATTCAGTCATGCTAGTAAACTGTGATTTTGCCAAGGGACAACGGAGTCCCCAGAATAAGCTATACCAGGTGAAAACATAATTTTGCAACTACACTAGCAAACATTGTCATTATAGCATAGCAACTTACCTGAACTGGCAATGCTACTATTGTAGACAATCTACGTTACAAAACTATATAAAATTATATTAATAAAAAGTGTCCTAGGCCGGGGGTGTTCAACCTTCAGTCCACAGTCGCGTGATCTGGCCCGCCAAGCTGCTCAAGGATCTGGAAATTTGGGGTTACAGGAAAGTGGTGGCAATTAACACTGCCACTACTCCTCCACTACCAAATTCCCAAGCCCCATGGGTCAGATGATATGGCCCTGTGCTCAGGATCCTGCTAGCACCTACAAGGTGCACAATGGAGCCATGAGGCACGTGCAGGGCTGGGGTGGTGGGCCTGATCCCATACACAAGCAGAACCTGTGCGCGCACACACACACACCCCCCCATTGGGGGCAGGCAAGTTAGCCCACTCCTGTGAACTAGGAGGATTTTTTGTCATTACACCTAAATAAGTGAGGTATGATTTGGTGCTTACCAGTGTAAGCAGGTTACATAGGTTGTTATTTTTTTTTCTCTTCTAACAAACACTGCTACACCAGCAAAACTTTGCAGCACAGATCTGACCTAAGATTATATGTCCTCTTGGAACACTTTACCAGTATAGCCTACTGAAAAAGTGTTTCTAACATGGAAATAACTGTACTAGCAAAGCTATGATTATTGATACAATAAAATCGCACCCAGTGAGCTAAACAAATTATACTGGTGAAACATGGTTTTTCTTCATGTATACTAGCAATATAGTTGTCATACCATAGTTGTTAAAAAAGGATTGTGCAACTTCACATGCCTGCCCTGATAAATATATTTATGCCAAAAGAACACAAAACAGCCTAAGCAACATGGTATCTTAAAAAAAAAAAAATACCATGCCTAACTGATGCTTGCTAAAAATTTAGGTTACAAACCTACAAACATAGGAAACAACTCACATAAACAGAGGTAAGCATGTGCAAGACTGAGCAGCAAAGTTATGCAGTGTCCCTGAAACTTCTACCAAGTATTTGGTCTAATTTTCACACATTGGTACAATAATCTGCAAGGGGTCTCTTTAGCCATTACTGAAAATTTTAGAAATTCTGCTATTTAAATAGACTATGTTATTAATAAATTTACTCCTTTATGTCCCAAGATTATTATTCACAATAATGCAATGATGCATTTCATTATATCATGGATTTCACAAGTACACATTAAGAGACATCATTCTAAGGGTAAGCAAACATTTATAACACAATTTTTACAGTCTGAAAGAATTTACTGTTCTGTCAGTAATATGGCCCATCTTTAATAAACAGATCAAAGTCAACAAGGCTTTACCAAGAGGGACTGTGAAAAATACAGGTAAAAGATAGATAGACATGAAAAACTGCCTTAAAATGAATCAAATATCCCAGTTTCTTCATAAATGAAGAAATTAGGAAAAAGTCTTGGCTTGACAACATGTAAGGATTCAAAAGGCTTAATGTTCAAAAGCACTCCAACATGCCTTCATAGTATTAGATGGCAGTCCTGAATTTAGATTCCATTCTTTAAAAAAAAAAAAAAAATGAGCATGGACGTTAGGCCTTTTAAAATCTAACATTAATAGGTATGCTTTAAACTGCATAAAACAGTGATTCCCAACCAGGGTGCTGTGGCACCATGTGTGCCTTGAGACACTTTCAAGGGTGGTGCAGGTACTACACAGTGCTAAGTCTAAGGTGTGCAAAAATGATTAAGGGGATAAACCCAGAGATTTCAAATATAAATCTACAATGTTAAAAACATCCTGACCTGTTTTGGGCTTTCTGAGTTCCTTGCAACAGAAGAACTGCCCTATTATTTTTCTGTAGTAAAAAAAACAAGCAAAAACCTAAGAGCTGGCATTTCCCACAGGGGGCCTAAGGAAGGGTGCTTTGAGTCTAACAACGTTGAGAACCACTGACAAAGAATGCGACTGAAAAGGGTTTTTTAATGGTTTTTTTGTTTGTTTGATTTTTACAGTTGGAAGTCTCACAAAAGGTTCACCACCCCAAAACACAACCCACCAAGCCTGTAGTGACGGAACTACCATTAAAGTAAGGATGGGCAAAATATTGCTGGGAAAGATTTTCTATCCACCCAGCAGCATGTCCCTGGATCCCCCTCAGCCCAGGTGCAGGAACAGCCTGAGCCATAGCTCATACAGCTAGTCCTGCCACCCCAGGGCGTATATCAGCACGGGGTGGCACAGCAGCTGGACAGCTCCCCAGCAGCAGCTCCCTCTGACTGTAGCTACCAGACCCAACCCCACTCACTGCCCAGGCATCCCAGGCTGTTTGCCCCGCGCGCACCACCAGGGGCTCCAGTTGGAATGGGTGAACAGGCGGGTCTCCATGGAACCAGTCCAGAACCCCCACAGGCAGGGCATGCTTGGCCAGGCAGATAAAACAGAATTGTGGGTGGGCAGGCAGGGCCAAGGTTGGGACAGAGCTGTGATCTGCTTCCTGTACATCCAGAACCACACTGCAGCTCTGCCCTGATCCTGGCTCTGGCTACCCCGCTCCTGGAAGGTGTTCCCTGCCCACCCGCAGTCCCATCCCAGCCGAGCACACCCTGTCCACAGGGGTGCCAGACTGGTTTCCAGAAGACCCTGCCTGCCAGCCTACTCCATCTGGCACCCCAGCAGTGGGTACAGGGTGGACAGACCTGGACCAGGTAGAACCAACTGGCCCCCTCACTGCCTCCCCACTCCCCAGCTATGTCAGCATCACCCTCTGCACCCACTTGCAACAGCTCACCAAAATCCCTACAGTGGCCCTCCAAGCCAAAATAATTGCACACTCCTGCATTAAAGGCAGCCTGCGTTTGGGAAAAATCAATTTAAAGCAACTTAAAAAAAAGCACAAAATTATATCAGTTGCACACAAAAAATAAATACTCCATATCTACCAAGAAGTGGATCGCAACAACAGTGATCCCAGCTTGCTCAACCAAGGGTTAATTGTCCTGAGCATGTGGGTAAGCAGGAGTTTGCAAGGCTTTTTCACATGGACACCCAGTTATGGGCTCTGCAGCCACTCGGGATGCTGCTGCCCAGTGTGTGCCAATGAAGTGTCAAAAACTCTCCCTTATTTCAGGGATCTGGGCAGCAGCCGTGTTGGTCTCAGCACAAAAGGCAGGTGAAGTCTTATGGTAGAAGCAATGCCTTTTATTAGATCAAATAAATAGTTGCAAAAAAGTTATTTCCAAGCTTTGAAATATACACATCCTCTCTCAGGCAAAAAAAAAAAAAAAGCAATTAAAAATGCTGAAATTAAAAAACTCTTTCACATCTCTCACCATTTCAAAAGAAATATATCTGAAAAAAATTAAAAGTGGTGAAATTTAAAAAACTCTCAAATTTCACTGTTTTTCATTTCACCATTTTGTGTGTATACATTATTAAAAAAACTTGCAGATTTCTCACCATTTCAAAAACTAGATAGGTTGATCGATCTTTTGAAATGGTGAGAAATCCTAAAGTTTTTTTAATTTCACCATTGATGTAATTTTTTGAAATGGTGAGAGATCTGAAAGACTTTTTAATTTCACCGTGTTTATCTTTTCTTCTTTCTTTGCCCAAGGAAGGCCCTGCGTGTCTGAAAGCTTGCACATAACTTTTTTTGCAACTATCCAGTTGCTGTAATGACCCCCACCCCAGGCATTTTCCCGCGCCCCGCCGTGACCCCACTGTCCCGCGCCCGCCGGGCCCCCTTGCTGCCCGAGCTTCGGCCCCAGCGGCGGGCGCTGGGGCAGACGGGAGCTTCCCTCAGCGCGGGGCGCCCCTCTCCCGGGCAGCAGACACGGCAGCAAGCGCAGGGAACCCCCGTTGGCGGCCCCGGCCTGGGCATAGAGGCCGCTGCGGGCCCAAGATGGCGGCGGCGGGAGCGGGGGTGGGGAAAGAAGACGAGTGTCAGCGCGAAACTGCGCAACAAACCCTGGCAGGCGGCCAGGCGGCGCCATCTTCCCCCGCACCGCCGGCGCCGCCGCCCGCAGTGCTGCCTCTTGTCCCGTGCGCCCCCTCCCACCCCCCGTGATAGTTAAGCACCGGGAAGCCGGGCCCGGCCGCCACCCCTGGGACGACGCAAGCCGGGGCAGGCGGGCGCCGCTCGCTTCCTCCATGCTCCCGCCCGGCCGCGGCCCCGCACAGTGACTGCGGACCGGGGGGGGAATCATCCCCACGGCGGAGGCGGGAAAGGGAAAATGTCGACGCATTAAAAAGAAATTAAAAAAGACGAATTAAGAAAAAAAAATAAGCGGCGCGGGCAGGCGGCGGCTCCATCTTCCCGCGCCGGCCGGCTGACCGGCAGCGTACGGGAGGTTGAGAGAAAAGCACCCAAAAAGAGGAGCGCGGGGAGAAGCCAAAAAAATAAATAAAAGAGGAGGGAGGAGATAGAAAAATAATCTTTTCCATTCTCCCCCGCGCCGCGCTCCCTCTGCCTCTCGCGCTCTCCCCCAGCTCCCTCCCGATGGCCATCAAGGGGGCGGCAAATAATAATACTACCAAAAAAAAACCCCAAACCCCGAACGACAACAACGACGACTAATTTTAACCCGGCTCAATCAATGAGTCATTAAAAGCACTCCTTCCCCCACCCCCCTCGCCTGCATTTGCATGGCATCAGCGCGAGAGAGAGAGAGAGAGGGAGAGGGAGGAAAAAAAAAAAAAAACCCGACACAACACCCACCCCAAACCTCTCCCCTTCCCTCTGCAGCTATCAGCCTGGACCTGAAACCTTATCTCCCTCCTCGCTCTCCCCCTCTCTCCTCCTTTTATTTTATGAAACAACTTCTTTTTTTTCCCTCTCTCTCTCCTCGCTCGCTCTCTTCCCTCTAAGTGCCCTCAGTAGCCGCCGCCACAGCCTCGCTGCAGGGGAAGAGAAGCGAAAAAAAAAAAAGAGGAATAAATATTTCATTTCCATGTGAATTAACATCTGCCCAACAACCACCCACCCACCCCCAGCCGTCTCCCTCGCCCGGCTCCCCGCTCCTCGCTGGATAGATATTTATACACAGAGCCCCGGAGCCAATAGCTCTCTGGGCTTGAAACCTAATATCCTGGTTTTGGCAACTCCTGGCTCTTAATTTGCTCCTCTTTTCTTTGCTGTCTGTCTGGAGATAGATTTCCCCCCCACCCCCGCCGCCCCTCTCTTTTCCCTCCCCGAAGGAAGGGAGGAAGGAGGTTGTGTGTTTTTTTTTTCTTCCTTGAAATTTTTATCACAAAATTATAATACACTCAAAGGGAAACTCACCGTCATGAAAAAGCAGTGCCTTGTCAACGGGGTTTCTTCGCCATCACATCAGGGGCTGGCAGTGTAAGAGAGAGAGAGCGAGCGGGCGAGAGAGCGAGCGAGGGAGGGGGGAGAGGGAGAGAGAAAGAGAGAGAGAGAGAGTGAGAGAGGGGGAAAGAGAAAGCGAGCGGGAGAGGAGAGCAGAGCGGAGCGGAGCGGAGTGGAGCACACCACACCGAGCGAGCCGCGCTTCGCGCCCGGCGCAGCCAGACAATGCACAGCGAGGAGCCGGCAGGCGCAGCACCGCACACATTAGCCTCATTATTCTTAGCGCCGGGCTCCCGCTAAACTCCCTGCTTCTCTCTTCTTTACCAAATCAGGCCCTTGCAAAAGTTTTCTTTTATTAGTAGTATTATTACTATTCTTTCAAAGAAAAAAAAACGCCTGAAGATCCAGTTTTGTGCTCTCCCGTTTAAAAGAATGGAACAGTTAGGGAGCTGCTCACCTTTCTCCTTTTTTAGCGAGCCAGTCCCTTTCAAAAGTTTATTATTACTATTATCATTATTATTCTTTTAAAAAAAAAAACAACCCTGAAGATCCGGTTTTGTGCTCTCCCGTTTAAAAGAATGGAACAGCTAGGGAGCTCCTCACCTTTCTCCATTTTTAGCGAGACAGTCCCTTTCAGAAGTTTATTGTCATTATTATTATTCTTTCCCAAAAAAATAGAGATCCAGGCTTTTTCTCTTGCTCATGTTCAAGAGAACAGGAGAGCCAGAGAGCTACTCACCCTTGTTTTTTAGCAAGTGAGTCCCTTTCAAAAGATTATTATTCTTTCAACAGAAAAAAACAAACCTAAAGGTATTTTTCTTACTCGTGTTTAAAAGAACAGAAGAGTTAGGAAGCTGCTCACCCTTCTCCTTTTCTAGCAAGTCAGCCCCTTTCAAAAGTTTGTTATTATTCTTTCCAAAAAACAAAGAAACTTAAAGATCCTGGGGGGAAAGAGGGGGTCTTATTCTTGTTTAAAAGAGCAGAAGAGCTGTTCACCTTTCTCCTTTTTTTAGTGAGTCAGCCCCTTTCAAAAGTTTTAGTAGTAGTAGTAGTAGTAGTATATTCCTTTTTTAAAAAATCCTGAAGATGGGGGGGAGGGGTTCTTACTCACGTTTGAAAGAACAGAAGAGATAGGGAGCTGCTCACCTTTCTCCTTTTAGCAAGTCAGTCCCTTCCAAAGTTTTATTATTCTTTCCCCAAAAAACCCCCTGAAGATCCAGGGTTTGTTTGGTTTTTTTCTTACTACTGTTTAAAAGAATGGAAGAGCTAGGGAGCTGCTCACCTTTCCCATTTTTAGCAAGTCAGTCCCTTTCAAAAGTTTTTTTTATTATTATTACTTTCTTTCTTGTAAAGAAACTGAAGATCAAGAGGGGGTTTTTTCCCCCTTACTCATATGTTTAATAGTTGCTCACCTTCACTTACAAGTTGTACTCTACTGACTTTCCCTGTGTTCATGCTTAAAAGACTAAAATAAAATGAGAACAGAAACAAGACAGACAACTTTGCCTGTCCCTGAAAAAGGAAAACAAATTCACCTTGAAATAGCTTGGCTGATTTCCTCCACTTGGAAAATACTCTTTCTACTGTTTGTTTGTTTGTTTTTTTAAAAAAGGGGTAAAGAGATGAGCCTCCTTCCAGTTAACATCAGTTAACTTAGGGCAACTTTTATATTTTTATTAAAAAAAAATGTTATGCTAAGCGAGTACCCACTGAAGCAGGTTCAATGGTTAGAGCAGTAATAAAGTGAACATTAAAGACCCAGCGCTGAAACTGCTGCATATGAAGAATTTGTGCTGATTTCCAAGTTTGAGTATCCCAGAAATGCAGGCTTCAACCCAGAGCTTGAAACATTCTGAACACTGGGGAATGCTAAATTTGATCATTCTTCAGTTTAGTTAAAAGTTCTCAAATGTACCTGTTCTCTTAAAGCATGCACATAAGAAGTCCAACAAGTTTTCTGTCCGTAACATCAAAATAAATTCTGTTAAAATATCAATGTAATCCTGCAAGTCACCTTCATTAAAAAGCTTCCATCCAGGACAGAAACCTAATACTTGCCTTGAAAAGATTTTAGACTAACATCTTTTATAAAAATAACAAAACCCTTTAAAGATGAGTTCCTCATTTTTTTTCTGCTAAAAGTTTTAACTTCCAGGGTTTTGCAGACAGTGGGCCAAAATTCATTTTCCCAACCCCCTTCCTGGCCAATTACTTGTATCAAACCTCTTTAGACTGAGAGAAGGATTTGGTAACTTTTAGTGTGGCAGCAGCTTTTTTTCTGATTAAGTCTTACAACATACCCATTTTTAATTCATATTAGAAGTGACTGATTTGAAAACAATATTCACAGGGAGATTCAAAAATAAAAGGGCCACATTATTTACATACTTAATTTTCACATTGTCCCCAAATGTCCTGTTAATGACAATATTTTAATTGTGCGAGAGGCAAGGATTTCTTTGGGTGATTTCTTTCACTGGACTAACGATGTAGCTGGGATAAAGTTAGACAAGCTTTCCAATGCAAGATGTTCTCCCTCAGGTAAAATGTAAGTTATTTCTAATGGCCTGAGCCATCTCATCTTAAACCAAACACACAGAAGGCCTCACTTGAAGTTTCTTACTCTAGTAAAATGCCTGCTGGATGTAAAACTGTCATGAATTGCACCTTGTTCAACATGACTGACTTTGATGGGAATTTTTGCTTGAATAAGTAGTACTGAACTGGCCTCCAACCAAGAGGCCCCAAATGCTTTCTTCTTATTTGATGAAGAGAAAAGTGAGAAATACTGCCTTCTCAATATGTTTCTCCTTTTCTCACTCTTGCACAAGGCACAAGTATAGGGAATGGAAAATGTTAAGTGTGAAAAAGGAGGGGACAGAACAAACAGTTTTTAATAGATTCTCCTGTCAAAACCACAAGGAAGCTAGCGTAAATTGCTAAAAAGAGGCTGTGCAGTAACTTCTCCCCTTTTGAAGGAGTTTCAAGGGCAACATTGGTTATGAACCGTCTCTCCTTGAACCGTAGGAAGCAGGAAGCTGTGTTGAAGCATTTTGTCTCTATTGGGTCTCTCAAAATTTAAGTTCAGCAGGTTTGGGAAGAAGAACCTTTTACTGATTGGGCACATTCTGAATTTTCATTCCTAGCTCATCGCTACAGCAACATTGTGTTGGCGGGCACTTACTGTGACACAGCTGCTACTGCGCAGTAGCAACAAGCTACTAAGCATTTGAGAATCTAATTTTTTATTGTCTATGCCCCCTGTGTTGAGTGGGAGGGGTTCTGCATCCTTGGAAAAAGTAGATTAGGCAAGATTTAATATTCTGAGAGAGATTTGGTTTCCTATCACACAAGGTTCCTTTCTTTTTTTTTTTTTTTTTTTTAAATGCACCTACTTTACTATTGAGACTTCCTAGAAAGGGAGGTGCTGTCCTTGTCTCAAATTCTTTCATGTTTCACTGACAAGATTTAAAACATCATTAGCTCTCAGGCTTCTGGGGCCTGCCTCAGAGGCCTCTGGGAAATGTGGTCAAGGCCTCAACTACATGTTTACAATATAACAACAGATTAAGCAGTGATTCTGCAGTTACATAATTTAATACATTATCAGTGTGATTACAACTAAATCTATAGCACATGAATGCTGCATATACCCGGAGGGGTGGAGGGCGCTGCACAGCGGGGGGGGGAGCAGTGGCCACCCTCAGGCACTGCCAGCAGTGTCAGTGGCACCTTTTCACAGGGGGTGCACCATCTATATGTCGCCAGTGCGACAGCATACACTTTATATACAATTGTGATTGCCTTAGTGTACATCAATAGTCTGTGTCAACAGTACTTCTTATTCCATTCTTATAAAGTTTGAATTTGCTCTCCAGATTTAGCACAGTAAATTTACAGTCCACAACTGAATTTGCCAAATCCTTTCCTTTGGTAGCTTAATATTTACTGACTTTGATAAAAGAAATATTTGAAACTACAGGGAATCACTGAAAGTCTCTGCACCAAGGCACTGCTGCCTGAAGACTGCTCCATGTCTTCACTTACCTAGAGCACCAAGGAGCAGAGATCTTCAAATGTGTCAACAGTGTTTTTTGATCCTAAGCTCCCTGAAGAGCCTAGTCCCACCCAATAAAAATCCTGTTCCTCAAATTCCATCTTGTACACATTCTGATCATTTTCTGGCACCCCCAAAGTCCTCCTCTCTCTTCGTTACCTCTAGTGCACCATAACGTAGCTCCATAGCAAACTATGGGTAGTAAAAATGAAGAGAGAGAAGAGGGGAGAATTGCAAGTTTGCAGAAGCACAGCAGAAATCTTTGAAAGGGGATGGTGTTGCTAAAGATACACCAGGTCCACGCAGATCTGGACAGACATGGGGGGTGTCAGCTGAAATGGAGGCAAAGGGAAAAGGATTGCTGTGCACAAGTGGAAATTAGGGTTCAGGAAAAAAATGAAGACAAAAAGAGATAGTCTGATGAAACACCTCTCCCCTTTTCTAATCTCTGTCCCATTTCTTTAACTTTCACCCACATCTTATGTCTCTCCAGTCCCCATTCCCTGTATATACTCTCTGATCCCTCTATAATCACCCAGTATCACTACCATATCACATTTTGAGGGGTGTCATTAATTTTAATCCCACAGTGACCCAAAATCTACCCAACTTTGGCATCCCTTCACTTTTATTGTTGAAATTATTAATGAAGATCCAGAAGCACCAGCTTTGGAAGAATAAAAGTGATATTAAAGGAATTAATTCCACAGTATCTTAAATTTCTTGCACAAATAATTTGTGTTATTGTCGTACTGGATTGCAGATTTAGGATTTAGCAGATTTAGAGATACATCTCTGTAGCAGGGCACTGTTGGTGCCTGCCAGTTTAAGGGCTGAAGCAGGCAGCAGCCAGGTGCTTGAGTACAGCAGCCATTTTGAGACCCAGGATATATGTAGGGTGAAACAGCAGTTTGCTGCTGGCAACTGTGAGAGAGACATCAGCTGGCAGAGCTGAGGCTGAGGAACAGCTTGGAGGTTTATGGCCTGGGGCTATGAGGATAGAGGTGGCTCCTGGTCCTAGGCATGCCTAAAACTGCACCCTGCTGGCGATGAGTGGCCTGGTGGGGCTCCTAGTGGTGCAGGAGCCCCTAGGAAATGCCAGGCCAGTTACCACCCCAGTGAAAGGCGGGTCAGGGCACCTTAATAACCCCAGCTCCCACAACTTGGGAGGGCAACCCCATGGTAGGGCCCGGGAAGGCAGATCCATGTAAGACAGCATGGGTTAGTTGCTCAGAAGCCTGACTTGAGGCACCCTTGACTGGTCAGTGCTGGACCCAGGACCAGAAGGGTCAAAAGGCCCACGGGCCCACTGTGAGGGATCCCCAGAGCCGAGGGCCTAGGGTTCCGACTGGCTTTGGAGGCAAGGCAAGAGCCTGTGTGGCCAAAGATCCGGCGGGGGTCACACCCGAGAATGGGAAGACTACAGGGAGCTAGGCAGCCCAGAATGAAGGCAGAGTAAGCTGCCTGATTAGGAAGGATCTAGTTGGGGTTCAGACTAGAGGGTTATGAGGCCCAGTGTGGGGCTGGAGACATTAAGAGCTCAGATACCATCTGCAAGACATAGGCTGCAGTGTAGGGCAGGCTCGGAGCTGCAGATAATGCCTCCTGGCATTGGGGCAGGAAATGGGCAGCCTCCCGCCTGGGCAATATCTTAATCATTTTCCATCAAGGAATGGCAGACGAGAATCAGGTGGTGTGCCAACATCCAAATGGCCCTGGGAAAGCCCCATTATAGTCTCATACCCTACTCCAGCCTTGTTCCCTAGCCCCTTCCAGATTCCCCCAAGTCCCACTCATGCACATATTCCTTCCATGATACCCTTCAGCTCCAATAATTAACATGTTTCCCAAGTTAACTTGGTATCATAGTCCCATCTCCACCAATACACACTACTTTTAGATGCTAGTTTGTATAAGCATGAATACATATACATGTGATTACATATAAATCGATACATATCCATAGGTCAATAGTTAAAGTGGAGGCAAGAGCAGGAAGCTGAAACATTGGTTGGGAAGAGGGCATGTTGTACACTATGGTAGACCTTAAGCTGCTTAATGGAGAGATAGCAGAGTGTTTGCTTGCAAGGCATGAGCCATTTTAGAAAAAAAAAAACTCAAAAAAATGGAATGGGGGAAAATGGTTAAAGGTCTCGCTGAAGGTCGCTTAAAGTACATTTAGTGGTTTGGCTAATTTTAAACAGGATATAGCCTAGAGAGAGAATAAGAGTAGACATGTGACTGTTAATTAGAGTAGCATCTATTAGAAATAATTTTATATATATATTTTTTTTACTTTATTTAGTAAGCTTTTTGATATTTTAGCCAAGCCACAGGGCACATCCAGACAAGCCCATACATGCTTCTTGTAGTGTCTCAAACCCCTTTGAGATGCTGCAAGAGGCATGTGCAGGAATAAGAAAAGGTTCCCCCCGCTGCAAGTTTGCAGTGTGGGGGCAAAACTAGATCCCTGGATAGCAAGGGATCAAGAAAAGGGCACAGAAAAAAAGCAGAGCAGGGCACAGTCTGGGACCATGTCCGCTTTGGCTGCCAGAGCATCTCTATGGCTGCCCTCCCCCTGGTGCTGAAGCACACTGCCTGCCCATGACGGCAGGCAGCATGCCAGTACCAGGGAGCTGGACCCGGGCTCCACTGCCAGTAAGGGGTTGAGGGAGGAGGGGGTAAGGGGACCAAGGGGACCCCCACTGACCCTGCCTGCACCCCTTGACCCCCAAACACTTCCCTGCCCAGCCCCACCCCCACCTACCCCCAGCCCTCTGAGCACCCCACCTCCAGCATTGGGGGGGGCGGGGAACCCAGCACTTACTAGCAGTTTGAGCAGCCATGGAGGTCACTGAGCACAGTGCAGGGCACAGTGACAGCCCCAGTGGCCCCAGCCCAAGGTCTGCTGCCCTGTGCTGCCTGGCGGGGCTCTGCCAAGAGACCCCACAGCCCCTGCCTCTATGGTGAATACAGGCCTTTTTTTGTTTTGTTTTGTTTTAAAG
>NW_017728943.1:59482987-59492989 GCF_001723895.1 Crocodylus porosus
GCAGGGTGGGGACTGTAACCCCTGTGGGGGGCAGCAAAATATATATTCATGTATTCATGAAATATGTATTTAGAGTTCACTTTATTGTTATGATAGAAACATTGGTAGTCTTCCAAATTGCTTTAACACTGTAGATATAACAATAAAACATTGTTCAACTGATTGCTGTCTCTCTCTCTCTCTCTTTATAGGAGTCTTTTGTTTTAATTGTGGATGAACATGGATTTTGGGGTATTTTCCAAAGTGACTTTGGGATTTTTTTTTTTTTTTTTAAATCAGGGATTTTTCAGTTTTCCAACAGGGAACACCAGAATTCCATTGAGGGAGGCCAGTGGCAGGACCCTGCCTGCTCAGAGCTGGCACCTTGGACCCAGCTGACTGTCGCTGACTTTCTGGCCAAATGGGACAAGGAGGACATGCTTTTACAGTTCAAAGCAGGCCACCACACCTGAAACATCTTCCAGGTGATAGCTCCCCAGATGGCTGGGTAGGGGGCATGCATGGCAGTAGTACTGCACAAAGACTAATTCTGCAGCCACAGCCCACTGGCAGCTGGCCCAGATGGGCAGATGCCTCATCTGGTCTGGCAGGTGCACAGCAGGTCACAGCCAGGCACCAGCCTTTATTGCCAGACTGCTGCAGTAGGTAATATGTGCAGGGAATTCTCAGGGCAGTTTCAGCAATCCAGCTGGCACAAGGGGTAGTGTCCCCAGGTACCAATTGTCTGGGCCCCAGAAGCTCCTGAGAGTGAGTAGCCCTAAGCTACTTGCCAGGGCAGCTTTTTGTATTGATGGGCCAGGACAGGGCAGCTTTTTATACTGCTGGGGACAGCACAGATGCTGGTCCCGGGCTCTAGCTCCCCCTGGCTGCAGGTCCAGGAGGAGCCAAGCAGGGTTATTTTGCCCCAAGTGGCACAATTTGCTCCACAATAAAGTGCATGTCTGAGCATGTGCATTGAGGCAAAAAGCTCCGGCTCAAATTTGCACTGCTTCTATTTGACCTGCTGCAAGTGCACATGCCTGCATGTGTAGATGCACCCACAGAGTATTAAAACCTGGGTTCATGTAAGCATCTCTGCTCTTCAGCCTTGAGTTACAAATAGCCCATCTGCAGATGAACTAAGATAGAGCTCTTTTAAAACTGAATTTGAAACCTAGGTGAAAAGTCCTTCTCCATAAGTGGCTGTCCACCTCTTAGAGGCTTTTTAAGATTTTAGGGCTTAGAAATGTTAAGATAAATTTGCTTTCAAATATCAATAAGATTGTTATGCATTTAAGTAACTGTGCACTTTATAAGGGATATGCCTTATCTGTACTGATTAGTCATTTATATCTTTTCTCCAGTTCATTATTAGATTTGCTATTACAATTCATCTACTTCTGTTTGTGAGTATTTAATTTTGGTGAAACATTGATACATACTTATTGGAAAAAAATGAAAATTCTAGTACAAAGCACATTTTAAAATTTAAAGTTAAGGTTGCTAGTCTGTATAATTCACCAGTGTACACTGTTAAAAATGTGGTAATTAACATTTGTTCATTTACCATCCTATCTACACACTACTACTCATCAGATCTTTCATATTTCCAACTTGATCATGCAAACCTTGTGACCCACATTCCCTCCATCCTGAAAAACCACCTTTGGCCTTAATTCTGACCACAACAACACTGCAACATATCCCACAGGAAATTTTTAATCCTGAAATTTCAACATAAAAAGTTACTGTCAAATTTCAATTGCCAACAAAACTCATTTTCAAAACCTTATAAATATTAAATTTAAAAAAATCCTACAACCACAATTTCCAACCTAAAACTATGCATTAATTATTTATGTAAGCCAAACATGCAAAAAATCACATTCAGAAATTTACAAAAGCCAGAATAACCCCACATTATTCATCATATCAAACACAAACATATAACAAAAGTCAAGGTTGCTTGATCAGGCTGAGGGTAAAGATATGTGGGCAGCAGAAGGTTGAGAAGGTGTCTGTTGAGTGGAGTGCAGAAGGGTTGTTGAAGATAAAAGGATGATGGGAGGAAAGAAATGGGAGGAAAGAGAGAAAATGATCAATTCACACCTCACTGAGTACTTCCATTTAAAAAAAAAAAAAACGCAACAGGATCGAGAGGCCTGTTCCAAGACTGAACATAGAGAACAGAAGAGTGTGCTGTCTGTGAGGAATGAGTTGTGAACAAGAGGTGGAAAAGGATCCAGATGAGATCAGAACCACTTATCACCTTTCACAACTGACCAGTGGCACAACTTGGACAGGGAGAATGGGGCAGCCACCCCAGGAGCTGATTTGGTAGGGAGACAAAAAAGCAACTGCTGCTAAATTGCAATCACAGTGACCATTGGAAGTCACCACTGCCCGTGTGCCCAAGGTACCTGACTGCATCCCTGCACTGCTACAAATGACACATCAAGATTCCTGTTGCAACAGATCAAAGATCATCACACTAGACTGGGGAAGGATGATCAAAGACATGAGGGGTCAGGATTTCTTCACTGGAATTCTGATCCCTATAGGAGCAGAACAATGGCATGACAAGATAATCAAGATCAACAAACAGCTTAAGGATGAGCGTCATGAGCAGGGTGTTGAGATGTTGGACCTTGGAAATACATTCACCAAAAGACTTTTCCTGAAGCACAGATTTAAAAAACCAAGTACCTGAGGCACTGGCTTTCTGGGATCAAGGTTGACACAACAGAGAAGAAAACACGTAAACTAAGGTAAGGAGAGAAGATTGTGACACGCCTGAGAAATCACCATGCTTAATTTAAGTATACAGGAAGAGGAAAAATGAGGTATATAATAACTGAGGATACAGAAATGGATAAAAGGAATATCAGTTGGATAAAAGGAATATCAATAGGTAGAAGGATGGAGAGCAAGGAGAAAACAGCACTAATAGTAGTCAGGTAAGCGATACAATCAATGAAAAGACTGTGCCCAATCCAATTTGAGAAATGAGAGATCAGTAAGAAGCAACTGAAATGTATCTATACCAATACAAGGAGCCTGAGCAACAAAATCAAGCAACTGAACTTCTGGTGCAGAACAGGAAAGCGAATATTCTAGGAACAATAGAAACATGACAGAATATTAGTCATGGCTGGAAAACAGGCATGGAAGGAACAGGCAGTGTGGATCAGGAAAGACAGAAATAAAGTTAAGGCGGTAAGATAGTGAATCTTAACAAAATGAAAAAAAAAACGAGCGAGAGAAGTTAATAGATCTAAGGAGCTCAAGCATTTGGAGGAAGCCTGGAATTTCTATAAGTCAATATTCTAAAATTATCTGGAATCTGCATCCCAAGTGAAAGGAAAAAACTTGTAAGGAAGGGCTCCACATCAACCTAGATTAATAATTACCTCAAGAAAAATATTAGGAATAAGCAAGAGCCTAAAATAAATGAAGGGAAATGGACAGATCAGCCAAAAATAAGCGACTCAGAGGCCAAGAATTGTAGGGATAGAGTGAGAACTGTGAGAAGCCAGATGAGACCAGGCAAAGAATATTAAAGCAAACAGTGAAAGGTTTTTAAGACGTATAAATAAAAAGCAAGAAAGAAATAAAAGAAGAGGGCACTATGCAGTGAGGTCACACTTGATTAAAGGTGATCTGCATATAGCCCAAAAACTAAGAAATACTTTGGCTTTAGTTTTCAGCAAGGACAATGATGTTGAACATGGGGATATACAATGGTTATCGGAGTGCTAAATACTGGATGAAACTTCATCATACAAAATGCAGTGGGTCTAATTACTTCCGTTACACGCTGGGAACTCAAGAATTTCTGTTGTAACTGGGAACTCAGTTGAAAAAATGAATGAGGAGGAGAGAGGGATCCATGTGAAATTAACTAACTACAGGATGATAATCTACCGATATGATGCTACCGTGAAAAAGGCAAATACAATCTTAGGCTATAATCAGGCAAGCTATGTCTGGTAGAGATAAGAAATTGTACGACTTGCAAAACCTCATGTAGAACACTGTATATAGCTCTGTTCATGTTTAAGAAAGACAAATTCAAACTGAATGGGCAGAGAAGGATTACTAGGATGAAGAACCTATTGTACAAGAGGAAACTTTTTATCTTGGTTTATTTAGCTGATTAAAATGAAGGCTAAGAGAATAAAATAGCTGTCTGTACACACATCTGGACAGAGGACAAACCACTACCAAGCAGGGAAAAGAACGGTTTAAACTAAAGAGTTATTGGCAGTTAGACAACTGGCTTTGATAAATTTAGGCTGGAAATTAGAAGGGCATTCCTAACAAACAGGGCACTGAGATTTTGGACCAAATTTCCAATTAGCATAGTTCAACGAAAAAATCTTACTACAGACTGATCATTTTACAGAAGACTATATAGAATGGTTATCTGCAATAACAGGCAGTGAATCTGAGACCGTAGTCCCTTCCTATGAATGACATTATAATTACTCACTGCCTTGATTTTTACAGTTTCTGTTAATGGGATAAGCAGTCTAACACCCCTAATTAAGATGTAACTGACTTGTTATGGGAAAATGGATATAGAAGTGTGAAAATGGAAGAACTGTTTGTTACATTCTATGAACCTGAACTTGAAATTAAACACAATACAAATGCGTTTTGCCAAGCTTAGGAAGAGAATGGATGCATTTTGGATAATACAAGCCATTCCATAAACGGCATGTGCCCCCAGCAGCTGGGGGGCATGGTGGCAGTGGGAGCACGGTGGCAGTAAGCAGGGGAGCTCCCACAGACGCCACTGACGCAGTCAGCAGCGGGGTATGGGGAGTGCAGACCAAGGGATTACTTCAGTTTCCAAATGGCTGACCAGTCCTCTGAATCAGCTGAGGAGTTCATGGCCACTATGAAAATGAAGAGGTTATGCCTCGTGGTTGGCAGCAGCCAGCGGGCATCGTGGACCGCCTGCAGACGCCAATGGCACTATCAGTAGCAGCGTGGCAAGCGGCAACTGCCTGCAAGCATCACCAACAGTGTCAGTGGCACTTTTTTGTAGGGGTGCACTGCCACGCTCAGGGGTTGCATGTGCACCCCCTATGCATCGCCTGAGCCATTCTAATGTTATAAAAGCCTTAATCTGTCTGTCTGTCCATAATGTTTTATTTACACTCTGACTGGCTGACAAACAGCCAATCAAAGTGCAAAGAAGCATTTGCCATCTTAAGGTAACGTGAAAGTAGAGTAAGGCTGTTGTGGACCAGAATATAGAGGCCTGACTGGAATAGTGGGAACGGGAAAACAAAAGTGGAAGAAACAGCACTAAATCCTAGCTGAGCATGGAGTATCAGCATGAATAGCAGAGAGGCCAGCATAATACACCTGTCTTGTTTACATTCAGCTTAAAACAGTTTTCTCTCAATCCAAACTTCATAGCATATGACGCATCTATTTCTGTTCGCCAGTCTTGGAATAGTGTTAAATTTGGATAGGTGGAAAGGTACTATATTAATCACCCTTCTGCATAGAAGAGTCCTTCTAGGACAGGGGTGGGCAAAGTCCAGCCCATAAGTCAGTTGGGGCCACAACAGACACCATTTCCCAGCAGCCCCTGCCCACGTCACTCCAGCCAATTTTCATGGAGATCCCAGGAGCAGTAGGGCCATGACAGCATGAGGCCAGGGTTTCCATGAAGACTGGTCCAAGCAGTGCTAGCAGGGTGTGTGGCTGGGTGGGGAGCTGCTTTGAGGCCAGGATTTTGCAGCGGTGACAGCACAGGATGGAGCCAGGGCAGAGCTGTGGTATGCTGTCACCACCACAAAATCCCAGTCCCAGCCCCAGAGCAGCTCCCTGCCCAGCTGTGTGCTCTGCTTAGTCCAGGCTCAATGGAAACCCTGGCCCAGCACTGTCAGACCTGCTGCTCTCAGGTTCTCCATGGAAACGGGCCAAAGCAACACAAACAGGGGCTGCTTGGAAATGGAGTCCGGCCACCGGCCAGATCCGCCTTTTTGCCCACCACATTCTAGGAACTGCTAAGGTTGTTCATCCTACGGTACTTGGTATAGAGCAGTGACCCTCAACCTATGTGACACGGCACCGTGAGATTCTTAAGGTTGTAACAGGGTGCTGTACAATTTTAGCACTGGTAGGTATGCAGACACCTATGTGATTCACAAGATAAACCCAGAAATTTCAGGTAGCATCAAACATATTCTGTTCTGTTGTGGTCTTTCCAAGTTCTTTGCAACAGAATTGCTCAATCATTTTTCTATAATCAAAACACAAATGGAATTAGTTTCTGAAATGGGGTTGCATGACATTCACAAAAGTTATAGAGGCGTAGCTTGAGTCTAGGAAGGTTGAGAAGCACTGGTATAGAAGAATTGGGGCTTATAGCAAGAGATTACTTCAGTTTCCAAATGGCTGACCATTTGGAATCAGCTGAGGAGTTCATGGCCACTATGAAAATGAAGAGGTTATGCCTCATGGTTGCTGGATCAACCCATGAAGTTCACCACATTTTTGGCCTAGTGTTTGAAATGGGAATACCAAAGTGATCATTTGCCTTACCAGACAAAAGCTAGCTGCATTTTCTCTCTTTGAGGAAAGATCCTGGACCAATCACAAAGATTATGAATGTCCTTTTGACTGAAGCAAATTGCCTATATTGACCTTTAGAGCACGCTTGTTTTCTCTAGTTATAATGGAACTGGAATGTTTTGCCAATATATGTGAAATATATTTAATATGTTTTTACTGAAGAGTAAAAACAGGCCCTCCTTTGTAATACAAAAGGACATCAAATAAATAAAAACATAGAACTACAGTGAAACAATAAAATGTAAACAACTTCATCTTTAAAGTAATGGCTACCCAGGAAAGATGCGGAAAAGGTGAGGTTACACAAGATGTCAGCATAATGGCCGTTTTCTTTTTAAATAATAACAATAATTAAAAAACAACTGGAAAAAGATCGTTTAAAAATAAGGTGCAAGGGCAATACAGACTGACATAGACATCAAGAAGGTTCAACATACACACCATAGGGCCTACCACAGCAAAGGCACAGCATCTGGCTTAGGATGTAAGAATGCAAGTACACAGGCACAGCATAAAAGTCGGGCAGGCAATTCTTTTGGACAGAGGGCCACTTCATGGGTTTCGGTGCGCGGCCAAGGGCCCAACTCCTGGTCGCCATCTTGGGACCAGAAGTCCTGCCCCCTAACCCTTAATCTTTGTCACCAGAAGTACCTCCCCTTGCCCCAGAAGTACTCCTTTCGGGCAGTGGGGTACCCCAGGGCTTGGTCCTCAGGCCCGCACTGCTCAACATCTTCATCAGTGACTTCAACGAAGGGGTGAAAAGCACCTTGTTCACATTCACGGATGACACTAAGATGTGGGGAGAAGTGGGCACGCTAGAAGAGAGGGACAAGCTACACCTAGACCTGAACAGGTTACAGACATGGGTGGATGAGAATAGGATAGGTTCAGTGCTGATAAGTGCAGGGTACTGCACCTGGGAAGGAAGAACCAGCAGCATACCTACAGGCTGGGGAACTCCCTTCTCGTCAGCACAGAGGCAAAAAGGGATCTTGGAGTCATTACTGATTCCAAGATGAACATGGGCCGCCAATGCGGGGATGCAGTCAAGAAGACCAACCACACCTTGTCATGCATCCACAGGAGGGATGTGGACAGCATCGAGAGGGTCCAGAGGAGGGCCACCCACATGATCAGGGGCAGCAGGGCAGGCCCAACAAGGAAAGGCTACGGGACCTGAACCTGTTCAGCCTCCATAAGAGAAGGAGGAGACGGGATCTGGTGGCCATCTCTAAACTTGACAAGGGGGACCAGCAGACAATGGGAGAGTCCCTGTTCCCCCAAGCACTACTGGGAGTAACAAGGAAAAACAGCCATAAGTTGACGGACAGTAGATTCAGGCTAGACAGCAGGAGGCACTACTTCACAGTCAGGGCAGCTAGGAGCTGGAACCAACTTCCAAGGGAAGTGGTGCTCGCTCCTACCCTGGGGATCTTCAAAAGGAGGCTAGACAATCACCCTGCCCAGGCTGCTTGACCCCAGCATTCTTTCCTGTCCATGGCAGGGAGTCAGACTTGAGGATCTCCTTAGGTCCCTTCTGGCCCTACCAACTATGAAACTATGACCCATATGGTGCAGCACAGGGCCAGCCCAACGAGGTTCCGGCTGCAAAGCCAGGGCCTGCACAGCATGGCACAAAACCAGCCCATTCCAGCTGTGGCACACCGTTCCCAGCTGCAAGGCCATGACCCACACAGTGCGGCATGGAGCCAGCCCAGTCTAGCCCATTCCCTCTGTGCTGCACTGTGTGGGTCCTGGCCTTGCAGCAAGGAACCACATGCCACAGCCAGAGCAAGCCAGGCCAGACTGGCTTCATACTGCACCGTGTGGTCCCAGCCTTGCAGCCAGGAAAAGCACAGAGCAGCATGGAGGCAGCCCCGCCCATCCCCACAGCATGTAGTTCCCTGCTACAAGGCCAGGACCCATGCGGCACAGCATGGAAGGGACAGGTTGGGCCATGCTGGCCCCATACCATGCTGTATGGTCCCTGGCCTTGAAGCTGGATCAGTGTTGTGCCAGGTCGAGCTATGCCTTGGCCAAGGCAGGTAGGGCTGTTCTGCTTCCCTTACCTCCAGCTGCAACTGCTGCTACCACTGCTCCTCTCCCTGCCCCTGCCGCACCACAGCGCTCAGGGTGGGTGAGTGGGAAGGTTCAGCAGGAGACTTCTGCCCAGCATATGGAGCTCCAGCTCCAAGCCACCTTCCGTCCACACCACTTCAGTTTGGCTGCTCCCACTGGAGGCTAGGGAAGCAGAGAAACATCCAGCTGGCTACAGCTGTACACTGGCTGTACCCACTGGGGGGGTACAGGCACAGGCTGCCTGGGTGGGAGCAAGTGGGGCTCAGCCCCATTTGGATCATTGCAGAGGCATCCACAGGATCCAGACAGTTGGTGGCCCAGATGTGGCCCACTGGCCATATTTTGTCTGCCCCTAGCCTAAAAGGGCTAAAGCAGTTTTTCTGTGTATGACTAAAGGAAACAGAGTGGGAGAAGGCAAGCAGTATTATTTTTATAAACAATGTCATGAACCCACTCGAAAAGCAGGAATGATTTGGGGGTGCACAGGTATCTGTCCTTAGTCTGATCTTTTGCAAAAGCTAATGATAAGCTATGTTTGTTTGTATTACTTTTATTGCTGCATAGAACATGTTATTCTATGTTTATGTATTTGTAATTCTGTGTCATAACTTAATCAAAGAGTATAACCATTAACTAGGGATCTAGCTATTTACATGTCAGAAGAACTGGAGTACGAACTGGCTAATGAACAGGAGAAAGACTAAATTACCAGGTATCACTGGCCAGTTGCTTTTACAAGGACAAGAGCCAATATCACTCATAAACCCATAACAGAAAGGACTTTTGTTGGGCTGGTCACCCAAAGTATTGGGGATATCCATCTGCCTATAAGGAGAAACGTCAGCCTCATAATAATTAGCAGATTCTGGAGAGACAGGCAATTACTTTAGGGAATTCCAAACATCCCAGAAAGGAAAAAAAATGGAGGATTCTCATGCTTCCACAAAATAGACAGTATAGTTATGATGAGGGGGCTGGCCTGAAGGTATTTAGGAAACATCAACTGGGCAAAAGGGTCTTCAGATTTTCCCATGTCTTGGGAGAAACCTTGTCCATAGCTGTTCAGAGTCAACAGGAAACCTGGTCTCTGACCATTCTGTCAGGACGCTCTGAAGGACCGTGCTATAGTCAGGAAAGAGGATGAGAAATTTTAAATTTTTTTTTGTTCTGTACTCCATCTCCAAACAGGTTCTTTTTTTTTTTTTTTTTTTTTTTTTTTTTTTTGTTTCATGAGCCTCCAGACTGAAATCCTTTCGCTGTTTTGCTCTCTTACTGCTTACCTGTGGTAAAGAGTGATCTCAAGCAAGTGGTATTTCAGGCATACCTCTTCTGTATGGGAGGTCATATAAT
>NW_017728943.1:59493089-59500791 GCF_001723895.1 Crocodylus porosus
AGCTGTTCAGAGTCAACAGGAAACCTGGTCTCTGACCATTCTGTCAGGACGCTCTGAAGGACCGTGCTATAGTCAGGAAAGAGGATGAGAAATTTGTTTATTTTTTTTGCTTAATACTCCATCTCCAAACAGGTTCTTTTTTTTTTTTTTTTTTTTTTTTTTTTTTGGTACACTTTACTCCTATTTAGTAAATCCTTTTGCTGTTTTGCTCTCTTACTGCTTACCTGTGGTAAAGAGTGATCTCAAGCAAGTGGTATTTCAGGCATACCTCTTCTGTATGGGAGGTCATATAATTTGGTATAACCCAAGGGGAGATTCTCCCCTGGAGCAGGCAAAGATTTCCCTGCTGCAGCTGTGGAGTCTGGTATACCAGCAAGTTGAGCTGAGGCTTCCAGGGATGAGTCATCATCCCAGGGGCAAACCTTTGTCTGTTCCTCAAGACAAGCAGTGAGAAACTTAGGGCTCCAAGGGTACCCCACAGTCAGGCCCATAACAAACAACATTAATTTCACCATTATGTGAATGGTTCATCTAACTCTGGTATCCACACTTGAAAGAGAATGTCAAAAAATTGGAAAGAGTTCAGAAAAGAATTACAAGAAAAATCTGAGTCTGAAAAACATCTTACAGTAGATGACTTAAGAAACTGGACATATACAAACAGTGGCGAGAACATTAGGAGAGGTTACTCGATTTATGGTTTAAGTACTTATGTGGAAAGATTTCAGATACTAAAAGGCTCTACTCTTACAGATAAAGGCAACAAGTACAGTATAATCGCAACTTACGTGGGGGGTTACGTTCCGAAGTCAGTGCATATAGCTGAAATCGCGTATAGCTGAAATCACCGGGCTTCGGTGCTAAGCAGCCACCACCAGGCCTGGACAAGGCGGCCAGTTGAGCATGACCCACCCCCCAGCCATGCCGGCACGTGCAGGCAATACCACACAGCGTCACACTACGTGCCGTGCCCCAGCCGGTACCCAACAACCAGCCCCAGCAGCTGAGCACGTAAAGCTGAATTTACGTAAGTTAAATACGTGTAAGTTACAACTGTACTGTAAAGTATTATTTAAACTCAACCACAAGCTGTAGGCCAGATACAGGAATTCCTGGATTAAATTCTATAGCCTGCATTGTGCAAAAGGTTAGACAAGATAATTACTCCTTCTGGCCTTAGCATTTATGAACCTGCAGAAATTAGTGCCAAATTGGACTGCTTTCATTTAAACTGTTTTGATCCAGCCCTAATGGTTTTGCAGGGAGTGAAGACACTGCAAAATATGTGCTGTGGCCAAGCCGTAACAATTCTCACATGCAAAAGAACAAACCAGTTATGGCAACTTTGAAGGAACTTCTCTGGGACCTGAAAGCAAGTGGAAGCAGGCTACAGAAAAAAAAAAATCAGCATTTCCACCTTGTAAGCCAGAATCCAAACATTTGTATGTCCCTTCATTTCTAAGGCCAAAGAGTGGCATTTGGAATTTCTGAAGTATGCCTTAACGCACCAGTTTCAAAACTCAAGGTGCATGGTTTACAAGACCATACATAAAACCAGATTATTGTGAATGAGCTATTATAGGTGTGGCCAACCTGTGGCATGTGTGCTACAAGGAGCACAGGTAGCTTCTACCTGGCACACAGGAGATATGCCAGAAGGCAGCACAGCAATGGATTGACCAGCAAGCAGAAAGCAGAGCAGCAGACCAAGCAAGGGAAAAGGACCAGAGTGACACTTGGGGAGGATACAAGGCTAATTTGTGGCACACCTGCCAAAGTGGTTAATATCCACAGATATTATATCAACAGCAAATTCAGATCTACATGAAACATAATATAAATAGAGTACAGAAATATTCTAAGTGTTTTTACATAATATGAAAAAAATTAATCACTTGTTCAGGGGGCGAGGGGGGATCCTACCAAACCTCCCCTCATTCTTTCTTTTTTGGCTTATAGTCTTTCCCTGCAAGAGTAGGCATGACAAAGTACAGACCCACCAGAAGCATATCAATGAAAAAGAACAGGGTTGGTGTTATCTAAAGGTGCTAAATAAGGAGTGTCAGATGAATAAAGCAGACGCATACAACTTTGAACTCGGGCTTATCTGTTGACAACAATAACTTCTCTGAATGCTAAGGGAGCATTCAGTAGACTTGCTGTGTGGCAGTAAATACAGACTTGACCAATGTCAGCTGTTCATGGCAACCTTACTGCAGTGGCTACAAGTACTAAGTGATGGTTTAAATATTGCAAGGGTTTGAAATTATATGAAGAAGTATCTTTTGTACAGGGGAGTGTTGATATGTTATGCTTCCTTAACCCAACCCAGCTAAGGTAACAGGATTAATATGCTTAACTCAAAATATTTAGGCAGCAGTACAATGTATTCTACACATGCTATTCTCCAGGGACACAGTCAATCTAGTCTACAATTCAAACAAGCATTTAAACACATGTAGGAAACAGAAGGAAGATGAGTAGAATGAAAATGGGAGAGGAACAAGAGGGATTAGTTTGGAAAACTGCAACTACAGAAAAGGTAGGGTGAAAGAGAGCCCGCAGCTAGGGGGAACACAAATAACAGTGCCTATCCATGCTACTGATACATTTTTTCCATGCAGGCTTTTTATATATTGCTGATTCACACTCCAACAAGCCAAACCTCTATTCCACTGCCAAAAACTCCTCTCTGGGTGTGAAGGGAACAGCAGGTTTCGCTACTAAAGTAAATAATGTAACTTCTCTCTATTCATAATGGTCAAGGGCTCAATTTTGCAGCCTTCAACATTCACAACAAACACTTGCTAAAGTATATAGCCCTATTGGTTTCAAGTGTTATACATAAAGAAGAGTTTTGACTTTGGTCCCCATAATTAAGTCAGTAACAGACAGAAACAACTAATTTCCTGGTCCAATCCCCATATTCTGGATCAATCCTTATCCAGACAAAACCTTGTTTTATCTTTCTTGCTTTTTATAGCAGAGATGCATTGTGTAAGTCTGTGAACAAGGATGAGAAAACCCTAGGACAGATTCTATTTGTCTGTAGCATTAACTTGCAAAATATTCCAGAATGACACAGCTTAAAGATTTCATACTAAAACAGCAGCCTGCCCAACACCTTCCACCACTTTGTACTTGAATTCAAGACAAGGCCATTTTTTCCACTCCCCTCCCTCCTGCCCATGTTGAACAGGATGGGGGAAGGGTTCTCATCTTGTATTCAAGTAAATAGGTTAGAGAGCATTCTCTAACAGCATGAGAAAGATTGAGCAGGACTTGCTTGGGAGCCTACTTAATGAAGCTGATTTCAAGAAACTCCACCTGGCTAGTACATACTGAGCATAGATGAACCAAGTATCTGTACAGCTGCAACATACAAAATTCAGACTGATTCCAATATTTTAGCAGGAGTGACCATCTAAAAATCTCTACTGTGCATATGTAAATAGCAATTTTAGATGGTTACATAGTTTAAGAAACAGTTATGACTCTTAATCCAGGACTAAATTTCTGCTCTCTCCTTCAAGAAGTAAAGATACAGAAACTCTTCAAAATAATTTGGAAAGAAGAGAATTGGCAAAACTACTCTTTCTTCCTTTGTTCTCAGAAACAGCTAACCTGCTTTTGCTGAATCTTACTACAAAGATTCACCCAGGCAGACAGCAAGAATGAAAAAAATTAACTCAACTGGTTAAAAATTAACAGGTAGGATCAGATGTCCTGCCAGCTCTGGCTAATGGGAAATGTTTCACTTTCTGTGCTCAGCCAAAAATCCCTATTAGCAATTATTACTGAAACCTGACATCCTAAATGACAAAAGAAAATTTGTAACTTCCCCTTTTGCAAGTCAAAATTTTTCTTCTTTCACTTCTAGCATATACCATCATCAGCCTGTCATATCCATGAAACGTATTTGAATCAAGTTATTTGCTTACCCTTTTTATACCATCGATTTGTACCATAGATAGCATCAAAAGGTTCTATTTTCACTGTGAATCTCATAGTCACGAATACTCCCAGGAATCTCAGGAAAACCCAGAAGACAAGGATTTAAGGCATTATCTGTTATTGGACAAACTATGTAGTTAGGATAAAGTTAGACAAGCTTTTGAATGCGATACATTCCTCCTCGGGTCTCATCACAGGGAGCCAGGCACAGAAAACCCACGTGAAACTACCAAATTTAATGAACAGACTAACGTTCTATTGCATCACAAAATGTACTTGGTTTTATTCTGCAAGCATAATTTAAAACAAGAAATTGAATTATTTCATAGTAAACATTTCATATGATATAGTACGTGTGCTTGTACACATTTTATAAAAGTGAAGAAGTCTTCATAGACTGACCTCTATACCAGTATTTCTCAGCCAGTGGGTCACACGAATATATGAAAGGGTCATGAACAAACTTTAAAAATGGATTCTCCTTTAAAGGAGAAAAACCATGAGAAACCGTGGCTTTTCCCTTGCAGGCTGGAAGAGTTACAGCCTGCAAGTGGCTGCTTGGGGCTCCCCATGCCCCACACACCCACCCCCACCCCAGACACTGGGGAGCTGGGACCCGAGGGAAGGGGGCAGTGGGTCAGGACTGGTCACTGATGTTTACAAATGGACAGTGGTTCAAAAAAACGTTAAGAACCACTGCTCTAATACAGCACTCTAAAAAGATAACCTCAAAAACTGAAAAAAGATTGAGTCTGCTTTTTGGGAGATTTTATCATGTAAGATCATGAAAGTACTTATTTAATTACAAACACTATCATTATTTACACCATGTATTAGTGAGAGCAGAAGACAGGAAATTCTGAGCCCAAGACAGGAAATTCCACCTATTTTTTGACACGACACACACAACAGAAATAAGGAAAATATCTGTTTGAAAAAATGTTACTTTCAGATAGCAAGTTTACTCAACCAGTTTCAGGCTTGATGTAACCCTGCTTCAGGAATGGGCTTGGCTCTTCTGTAAAGATATGCTTAGATACTTTAAACATATTCTTCCCATAACAACTTCTCGTTCTTCCTGTTTTGATGACAGAACATGTCTCTTTCCCAAACCATGAGATATTACTTGTGAGATTCAGGAACTCTTTATGTTCCTTACCAAGCAGACTTCTGGAGACATTAACTTTGCAGTGGTGAGATAGCCAAGTGCAGCAATGCATTAAACACTACATTACATATCTCTATTCAATCTGAATAAGTTATTATCTCTGCTATCCCACCAGTCAATTACAAGGCGGCAAATGTGAATCCTTTACAATTACTGTGTGGTATTACTTTTGCTTTGTGCCTACAAATCTGCAAAGCACTAATCTTACAAAACCAACATCCATCCTTCAGTTTGGTAGTGCCAGTGACAGGCATACCCCCTCACTTGTAATGCAAAATAAGACAGCAAGATACAAAGGCATTTATTTCACTGCCTTTTCATACTAGGCTCAGATGCTGCCTACTTTTCAAAGCTGTAATTCTACTTCTGACACATCTATCAAGAGATGCCGAGTATGAAAATAATAGCTTGCAAAGAGGTCAGTTTGACTCAATACCCACCCCTGGGACTAGCAGTGAACTATCCTGTTAAAACAGGCAATGAGCTGCAAACAAAAACAAGGCATTTTTCCAAATGAAAGCTACAAACCCAGCACATTCTCTCAGCTCATCCCATTTTCACTTAAAACACACTGCTTGAGGCTGTTTGGGGTTTTATTAATACAAAAAGGCATTTTCCAAGTGTAAAGAAGAGGGCAATGATGACAACAAGCACAGAAAGAAAGAGTTTATTTTCCTAAATTTCCTCCTGCCCCATAAGCTTTCTTTGGCTAAACTAACATCTTCAAACCCACAGGCCATACTGCAATTCTTGGCAGAGCCACTCCCAGGGACAGCTGACTATTTCTGCTGCGCAGCCCCAAGGCTTTGCCTCGTGCTGTGGCAAACTCACTTAAAACCACTTCCTGATCTCAAGAACCTCAGAAGAAAGAGACGCTTTCCTCATCCCAGGACTGCACCCATGTCTTACATGCCTTCATCACTAGACCAGTGATCAGAGCAAGGCTACTAGACCCCAGGCCCACAGGCCAGATGCAGCCCCTCATGGGCCAGGTAAGGGGTTGGGAGGGGCACCGCTCCTCTGCTGCCTGACTGCCAGAGCTGTGGGGAGCCGTCAGCCCTGAGCACTAGCGCAGGACAGAACAGGCAGTGCTAGGCCCTAGGGGTGCACAGCAGTGGCATTGCCAGGTGTACAATAAGTATCATATTTGTACTGTTTCAACCCTTATACAACGGATGATAGATGACACTAAAAGTGTTCAAAAATGTATGATAGGCAGACAAGGTTCTATAGGTAAATCCGATTATCTTTTCTTAGACCAACTCAAACAGCTGGAAAAATTATTTGCAAAAGCTTTCATGTACCTTCATTTGTATCTAAAAGCTTACAAAGAAGAATTTTTCCAACTTTTTGAGTTGCTCCAATAAGAGAGATCAGATTTACCCAAAGAACCTTGTCTGCCTGCAGCCCCTGGGCCAGCTGTTCCCAGTCTGTGGTACCAGTACCACCAACGGTACCCAGAGCCTGTCAGGGGTACATGTTAACGTATGTATTATAATTCCTTATAGGACAAAAATTAGCTGGCAGTACTTAAGGTTATATCATTTTAAATAGGTGGTGCACAATCTCCCTGAGTTTGGGAAGGGCTGCCTTAGACCAGCACGGCTACAACCAATCCTCCCAAAACATACAACGACTTTGGATGCAGTTACTTGATGCAGCCTATATAAGACCCAAGCCAAGCTCAGAGACTGACTTCTGAATGCACTATCAGCGCTTCCTTACAGCAGCTTGCCTCTAAATAAAGACTCACTTCCACTTGGATGACCCAGTTCTCACTCACAGGAGCCTTCTAGTGAGATTTATATATATATTAAATAAGATTTATCTACGTACATTTCCACCCCCCCTGCCATGTACGACGGTTTTTCGGCAAATACAAACATTTGTGCTTCCAATATGATCATTTGATATCGAAGACCAGACAAGGCGGCAGGGCAGCGGGTGCGCCCCTCGCAGCACCCGGGATAGCGCCCCGAGCGGAGCCCTGGGCAGCGGGGCCAGGCCTCGCGCGCCGGCAGCAGTGACAAGCCGGGCTCAGCCAGGCCGGGGCCACCCGCGCGGGCCCGGGGTGGGGGAGGGGAGGCCGCCACCAGCCGCCGCCGCCCCGGACGTTGGCGCGCAGACCCAGGACGGAGGCAGACACGGGCGCGCGCCTGGGGAAGCTCCCAGCCGCAGCCTCGCGCTCCGCTTCGGCAGTAGCGCCAGCAGCCAGCCCAACCCCCACCAGGCCGCGGCATCTCACACCCAAACTCACCCCATCCCGCAGCGCGGCTCCGGCCCCTTTAAAACCGCGCCAGGCCCCGCCCACCCGCTCCGCGACCCCCCCTTCTATGCCTCCGCCTCCCCCGGGAAGCTGCCAGCCAATCAGCAGCAGGGATTTCACCCCGGGCGCTGCGGGCCAATAGGGAGGCGGCTTGGTACGAGGAGCCAAGATGGCGACGGCGGCAGGAGCTGAGGCGGACGCCGAGCTGGAGCCGTTGGGCGGTGACTCGGCCACAGCGCGCGGGGCCATAGCGGTGCCGGAGAGGCTGCAGCGGCGGGCGCTGGCGCAGCAGGAGGCGACGGCGCGGCGGCGGC
>NW_017728943.1:59500891-59575658 GCF_001723895.1 Crocodylus porosus
GGCGGTGCCGGAGGAGCGCAGCGAGGTCTTCGCCACCGCCTTCGCCCGCGAGCGCGACGCCGTCGAGGTGCTGCTGGCGCCCGGACCCCCCGAGGCGGCGGCGGCGGCGGCGGTGGAGGAGGCGGCGGAACGGCTACAGGCGCTGCAGCGGCGGGTAACGGACGCCGTGCGCTTCCTGGCGCCGTACGAGCTGCGGCAGGCGCAAGAGACGCTGGCCCGGCTCCAGGCCGCCCTCGCGGGCCGGCGCCAACAGCTACAGCCGCAGAAGCGCTTCGCCTTCAGCGCCCGCAAGAAGGAGGCGCCACCGCCGGCCCCGGGCACCCCTGCGCCACGCCTGCCCGAGGGCTCCGGGGAGGAGGTGGCTGAGGCTGGGCCGCCGCCGTGCGGGTTCCGTGGGGCCGAGGGGCAGGCGCTGGAGCTGGGCCCAGACGAGCTGCGGCAGCAGGATGTGGTGCTGGCTGAGCTGTGTGGCTGCCGTGTGCTCATGCGGGGCAACCCCAACACGCTGCGGGTGAGCAACTGCCGTGACTGCACGGTGCTGTGTGGGCCTGTGTCCACCTCGGTGATGGTGGATGGTTGCCACAGTTGCATCCTGGTGCTGGCCTGCCAGCAGCTGCGCACACATGCCACCCGCAACACGCAGCTGTACACAGCTGTGGTCAGCCGTACCATCCTGGAAGATTGCGCTGGCATCAGGCTGGCGCCCTACAGCTGGGCCTACCCCGGTATTGAGGCCGACTTCGAGGCCTCTGGGCTGGACCTGCACCGCTGTCGCTGCGATCTGGTGGATGACTTCAACTGGCTGGTGCCAGACCAGCCCTCGCCCAACTGGAGCATCATCCACAAGGACGAGCAGGTCACCTGCTGGGACTGAGTGTGGCCGTCGCCCTCACCCTGGAGTCAGAAGTAATGTTAGCCTTGATTTGCCTCACAGCCACACTGTGCCATGGGCCTCCCCTCCCACTAGCCTGGTGCCTGACCATACAGTCCTCCCACCGTCTCCACCCTGGAGTTGGAAGTAACTTTAGCCTTGATTTGCCCTGTGGCCACCACATGTCAGTGCTCGGTGATGTGGTGGGAGCAGATCCCCGTGTTGGACAGGTGCTGGTCACGGTGCAGTTGACCGATCTTATAGAATCAATTTGCTGCTGTAATAGTGAAACCAAGGTGCTGCGCTGGAGCTCACGGCCAGAGCCTTGGTGATAATTCCTCTGCTTCTGTGCCTCAGGCACCAGAGACTCTGCTGTTCCACCTGGATGACAATGAGCCTCTAAATAGGAGTATGATGCTGCCTGCTTGTTAAGTCAATGAAGGGAAATCTGACCTGCCTTCTTCCTACAAGGTGAAAAGCAAATCCTCAGGAGGGTGGGATTTGGAGGAGCCTGAGCTCCCCAGCATATATAATAGCCTGTGACCTGGTCTTCAGCAGGGAGAAAATGTGTTCTTATCTCTCTCTTTACCTCATGCAAAATAAAAGTCTAGTGAGGACAAGGCCACTGGTAGCTTTTGCCAGTATTAGCAGCTAAAGGTAAGTATGGGGTCCCAACATAATCTTGGTCTGTTAGTGCTGGTAAAAGGTATGGGCTGCCTTGTCTATATCATCTTTTCTTTTTTTTCCTAGCAAAATTATTTTTACTAATGTTAAATAGTACACAATTAACTTCTGTGAATACAGACAAGCCCTTAGATTGTGAATTTACACCATTAAAGTAGGTGCTGTTTGACAAGGGTCTGTTAAACTGACAATTGCCGGAAAAAAAAAAATACTTGCCTAGGAGAGATCTTTTGTAGACACCTGGGAGTTTTGCTGATAGGTGGAAGCAAGATGGCTCTTAATGTACCTGGCTTTGTCTAGCTGGGAAAATTCCCCTACCCTGCTGTGGTATGAATTTACAGTGTGCTGGCTGCTCTGCACTACAGGTGGAAATCTTACTGCATATTAAGTGCATCCACCTAGGGAGTTAGTGCATTGGATACTATATACTGTAAATTCACACAGCTGCCTGCAGCATAGTGACTTTCCATACAGCCATGCCCAGGCTCTTGATCGCTACACAAGACATGAGGTAGGCAGCAGCATAAGTAGAGGGTACAGACAGTTCTAAAAGGAAAAAAAAACACTTGGGCAAGTCATAGTTCGTAATTCTGTGTACTTCCATCATGCATCTTCTCAACAAACTTTTTTTTTTTTTTTACAAACTTTATGTTCATTGATTTGTTTTTGTTTGTGTTTGGGGTTTTTTAATTTCCATTATGAAGAAAAAAATAATTATGCTTAGCAACTGAGATAAAATTAGTACAAGGACATGTTTCAAATGTTCAAGTCATTCCAGTGCAAATTGCAGATGAATGCAGGCTAATCTCTGTACTCTTAAATTCCATATGGTTATCTTTACTAACATATTAAACATTGCCTTGCCTACAAAAAAAAAAAAACACCTGTGAGGCTGAACAGAAACTTCCCATGCTGGCCAGTTCATTGTTTTACCTTTTGAGACCCATCTTTAAGTATTTGATTCTTTTTGAACAGCAGAGAATTTCACTTATCCATCATTTCTTTCTAGAATTAAAGGTTTTATTTTGAACCATGGGATAATAGAGGAGTTGGGTTTTTATAAACAACAACTTTTGCACATTTTGTTTACTTGCACTAATGTGTGTGTTTAAGTTTTTTTTTCTAGGTTTTATACAGTGAATGTACATTTAACAACTGTACTTACCTCAGCTATTGTACTGTTTGTTTGTATTTGGTTAAATTTTCTGCTGTTTTGACAGTTTTCTGAAACTAATTCAAAGAAAATAAGTGTTGCTTCTAGTGTTAATGCAATGTATCCCCAGGGAAATTTTTCCAAACTCATTATTAAAGAGATGCGATCAGGTGAAAGGTTAAGTGTTTAGAGCTATTGACAGGCTGCTGCCCTCCCCCGCACTACCATATTTTCTCACATGAAACATGTCTTTCCTCAAACCAGTCGGGAGAAGCCTGCTGCCAAACTTACAGACCTCTGGGGGTGCCCCCCTGGCTGATTATAGGCTTGCATTCTGGATCGTGCTGGCATGTGGGCTTAGTCCATGGCTGGACTCAACACATGGAGAGGGAGTTGGGCCACAGCCAGACCTTGCAGGTGGGGCTGAAGCCAGTCTGGAGCTTGAAGTCTAGAACATGGCCCTAGGCTGTAGGTCCCATGTAGCACACAGAGCTGGCAGCAGGCTTGGCTCCCTAACTGCTGCTACCCTTTAGCCAAGGTAAGAATCTGTTTGCTGCATTTTCAAAAACAGAGTATATATTAAATTCTAGGGTGAGAAATATATGTGAGAACATATAGTACTACTCTTTTCCCACTTTGCAGATCCTTGCACTGACAATGAGACCATCTCTCCTTTTCCCACTCTAGTTCCATGTTGATTAAAAACAGTTTGTCTTGGGTCTTTATAATAGTCAAAGAAATCATTACAAAATGGCACTGAGGTAGAAAAAATGGGTGTTATGACTAAATTCCTGCATTACTTCAGCAAGATAGAGCAGTGGATCAGTACAAAGTACCTTCAAACACCAGTTACAAAAATGCAAATCTTAAAATACTGAAAATCAGTTACTTTCTCCTGAGTGCTTCCCCCCCACTTCCCTTTTTTTTCCCTGTCTGCTAACCAGGTTTCTTTTTTATTTTAAAGAAATTTCCAGCACTAATTACTGCTGCCTTTCCAAAGAGTGGCTGTAATGATTTCTTGCCTTGGGGGTGAGAGAGGGACTTGAACCTTAGTCCCCTGTAAAGTGACGATTTTCTCTAGGAGTAAATCTAAGACATATTTTGTTCAAGGAATCCCATGTGCATGTAACAATAAGTATAGCAGCAGTAGTGTTAAGTCTGGTCTTAACAGTTTCTCAAACTTCCCAGAGGCTATACTGTGTACGCTGCTATACATGTCTGTTAAAAATTACATCCCTGTCTTGAAATATATCTAAACCAGGCTAAGTTTTAGTATCTGTGAGCAAAAGATGATGTTGAAAGATATGGTATGCAAACACTCCGAGTCTGCAGTGAAAAATTTGTGTTGGACATACTGGATATTATCTAATTGTGTCAGTATAAGAGCAACTTGCAGCTTTCTGAAAGGAAAAAATGTGAAAGAAACATTAAGTTACCAAAGTACTTGAATAAAAGGGATTAAATAGTATTCATCATGATGATTTTTATTAAAGATATACATGTAGGGAAAAAGTTGTTACTGTGGGGGTTTTTTAAAAGCATTGGACTGACTCCCCTGGTTGCTCCACTAATCCAAGAAAAAAGTATTCTCTCCTAAAGGCAATGTACTCTGCAAGGTGAAGGGGGAGGGGGAATGCTCTCATTACATGACATTACAGTATGGTAACCTCCTGCATCCCAGGACTATTAGTAGGCATGATAGAGTTATTTCACTGACAACCCTTTCTGCCTGAATTATGTATTGGCAGCTGTAAGCAACAAAAGCATAGTTGGGTCCTATTCCTTTCCCTTAATGTGAAATGGAAAATTGTAACAGAAGTATAATGCCAGTGATATAAATATCATTCATTGTTTAGTACTGTTTACAAAAGTGTCTAAAGGATGAAATATTGGTAGGAGTACAGTTTAAATGACTATTCCATAAAATATTTCAAGTACAGTTTAGCAGCCTGTTTTAAGATATTTTGCTTAATCCTGCTCAACACTTTCCTTTGTTGATAGCAAAATCATTTTTAAATAAAATGTCAATGCTAACAGCTATTTATGCATTTGAAATGCTTTATTTTATTATAAAAATGAGCAGCTACTTCTGACTGCGTTTTTAATAGCATTTTAATATATAGGGTCAAATTCTGTCATCTTTAGTCCATTGCAATCCAGTCAATTTCAGTTAAACTAATTCAATAAGGTGCAGGTTTTGTAAGGAAAGTAGCATCTGCCTACAATCTTAAGAACTCCATCAATTTATCTAGCCTTCCCCCTCAGTGCAATAAACATATTAGAAAACTTTGCACTCATAATTCTTTTTAAAAGGAGAACAGAGGAGCTTTAAGCCACTTTTTACTTGAGTGAATTTGTAAGTAGAGGAATTATCTTGGACAACATGCCTTAAATTCTACACAGAAAATGAATTG
This sequence comes from Crocodylus porosus, assembly GCF_001723895.1. Classification (NCBI taxonomy): domain Eukaryota; kingdom Metazoa; phylum Chordata; order Crocodylia; family Crocodylidae; genus Crocodylus; species Crocodylus porosus. Next base: position 59,506,014 of record NW_017728943.1, read on the forward strand.
AGCAAGCATGTGTAACATTCTCTGAGGGAGACCAGTTTAAAAAAGTGCAGAGCTAATTGCTCACCCTTCTGTTTCTAGATGAATTTGATGGAGCTGGTGGGCACGTCTACAGGAGACGGCTAATACCCATTGGACTAATTCTATTGCATGTTAGCACAGCTAGCAAAAACTGCTAATGTACAGTAGATTAGTCCAATGAGCATTAAGTGTCACCAAAAAAGCATTAATCTGTGCTAATACACAGTAGCACCAATTATGGCATATTAAGTTTAGTACCTGTTATTACAGGTACTAAACTTAATGTGCTGTAATTATGGCGCATTTAAATGATTATGTAGATGTGTCCAGAGTAGAGTACTGCAGCTATTCTACTTCTGTCTCAAAAGTACAGAAGGCATACGGACTGGGTACACACAGTAATGTAACAGTGGTGGCACAAACGGTTGACACTGCTCACGGAGCAGGGAAGTGTGGGAATGGAACTGGAGAGACATCTCACAATCCTCACCCTCCCTATGCTCTGCTCCTTCCCTGCAGCAAGGAGTGCGTGGCTAGTAGTCACTGCTGCTAAGGAAGATGTCGCCTGTTTTGCTGCTAAAACCCAGGGTTTTTTGACCACGATACGCATGTCAGCAGCAAGAAAAGGAGGCAACATCTCCAGTGAAGTTCCAGGTACTTCAGCATGGGCTGCTGTTGCAACTAAGGGCATAGTACTGGCCAGTTAGACATCTGGGTACCATGGCACTTAAGACTTAACATGATGCAGGGTGACATCTCAATCCTACTGCCATTAACAAGATTTGGTCATCAGTAGTAGGGCCAGGATTTCACCCACGCTATCCAGCCATGAGGGATGTTGACTGCCTCAGCTCTCATTTAAGTCAATGGGAATTTAAGACATTTGGCATTGTACTGAAGTGGCTCTCTAGCTTCCCTGTCTGCAGTTAACACATCTCTGAAGGTCTGTGGCAAAAGTAAATGACAAAACTGTATGCCAGCCTGTTTAATAGATTTTAGAGAAGTAAGTCTGAAAGGAACCTCAGTTCATCTAGTCCAACCAGGGATGGAACCTGCAAACTTAAATAACTCTTCTTACATGCAAGGTAAGAGTGATAAGATGTGAAGAAGTATATACGCAGTCACTGGGCAGTAACAATTGTGCGTTTCCATGATTTATGTTTGCTGTAAAAACATTTTAACTTTTTCTTAAGGGTTCTGTCCTCCTTAAGCTATTTGCTAAATACTGATGACAACAACACCCCAAAAGAATTCTCAGTGGGATTTTCCTCAGTTTTACAAGAAGAAAATCGTTAAGAATTCTCACTAGCAGGATTTTCTGTGGAGCTTGCTAGGCACAGACTCAACACTTCCCTTTCCCATCTCACACAGGTTTCTCCCCTGCTTTCCTCCTCATATTAGAGCAGAACCTGGAAGGCAATGGATGTTAAAATATATACAGCTGATGAATTTGTTTGGGAAACGTTTCAGGATGGCTTGCTTTGAGTAACCCTGTAGAATGGCTTGATTCACTTAATCTAGGGCTGTCAAAGATATGGTCTGAAGAACCCTGGCATTCAGCCATTTGTGCTACCTCAGATCTGGAGTCAACCCGCACACTGCACAAGGCATGTGCCAGACCAGCTTCATGCATGGGCTAGGATATGTGGTGCATACTCTGGCCAGTCCAGGACTGGGCTGAAGGTGGCATTCATTCATTTGGTTTGGGACACACCAAATATGACATTTGTGTAGGCTGGTCTGGGACCCACGCTGCACACAGTTCCCCCTACTCCCAGCCACTCCAAGTCAGGTGCCATATGCAGCATGGTTCCTAGAGTGGGAACCACATGAAGCACAATACCAGATTGGCCAGAGTGAGTACCACATGGGCTGGATTTGGCATGTGTGTGTGTGTTGGGGGGGAGGGCAGGGGGCATCCATGGGCCAGATCCGGCCTGCAGGGTCAGCCACGTACCATTCATCTGGCCAGCCCCACCCCACTCAGCCAGCCCATGGGGCCAGATATTTGACACCTCTATCTTAATCAATTTTAAATCTGTAGAAAGGTACATTTTCACTGGAGGATACTACCATTAAAGTCTAGCAATTAGCAACTGCATAGGGCTTTATCACTAATATTTTATTATTTAGTTATTTATTTTGCTAGCTAGGAGTACAGTATAACACTGCATTTATTTAAGCAGTTACATAGCTTAATATAAGATTCTCTCTACATGTGAAGCTAAAGGCATGATGGGATCTAATGTGCAATTCACACAATCACACCTCCTGCCGTGCAACAGCTGGTGGGCTTCCAGCCACGGAGGCACCCCACACACCTGTGATGCTGGAGGATCATTGCTGTGGTGAGCTCCCTGACCTGGGAGTGTCTTGCCAGAGGATCACTCCCTAGACCTAGGGTTTTTACTCTGGGTGTGGTGCACCCCTGTGATTGGGAGCCCCATCAGCTGACAAGACTCCCAGCTGCACATGCACATTAAAGCTCAATAGCAACCAGCTATAAAGTTAGCACACATTTTCAAGGTTTAACTTTATAGCTGGCTGGTGCTTTTTACGGTGTTATAGGTACTTGGCACACATAGCTGGTCTCCAGTTAACTGCTCAAATCTTGTAATGTGGAGAGTTGGCCTAAGATTCTTATTATTGTTACATGTTAGAAAACAGTGGATGGTGTACTGTTTATTAGAAAATACCTGTCATTTTTATTATGGTTTGTTTAAATCAGCCTGTATTAAAATCAGCAGTTGTGATCACCCAAGTGGGATCAGTGGATGGTCCTAATGGGAGACATCTGATATTAGTGTCTCCTGGACTGAGGCTGTCCCACAAATCTTGGCTTCTGCAGATTCAAGCCGTTATCATCAAATGTGTCATACCATAGTCATAAAGCTTGACCTCAAAAAGTTAGATGTTTCCCTTTCCAGTTCTTTTGGGACACAAAAAAGGACAGAAGCTATAATAACCAAGATTTTGATAGTGTTGTGAATTCAACAGGCTGGGTTTTTTATTTAAAGTTTTTAAAATATTAGAATACAGTCTAACAACACGTTGTATATTAAATCCAGATTTCATTTTAAACAGGCTTATTTTTAAAAAGAAAAAAATAAACTTAAGAAAAGTAAAAAATCAATTTCAGTTTAATAAAATATGTTTATTAACCCCTGAAATAGTCATTCCTTTCTTTCTCAGCATGATTCCTCCCTTTTCTGTCCCCACTCACTCAAAGCTTCCTGGGCTGCAGCTATTGCCATTGTACTTTCTTGTATGCAGCTTATTTGTTGTGATCAGAGACTTCATCCATTCTGTGAAGTCCACAAAGGTTGCAAAAGCTAGTTCTAATAGTTCAATATTTCCTCTGAGGCAGAAGATCAGACAATCATTCAGGGTTTCCACTTGGTGTCTTGGTAGTCTTTTGTTAGGACTTTTTCTTCCACACAAATATTGTACAACCATGTGAGATGATCTGTGGCCATTTGTGCATTTTCCTTAAGAATGTCTATCTGCAGTTCCTGCTCATTTAACTAAACTAAACAAGACCTTAAACTACACTCCATAAACATGATCACTGATAACTGGTGTAATAGCAGCCTCTACTGCATCTCTACAGGCCATTACAAAATTCACAGTCTTGTTTTTAAACTTTCTTTATTCAAATCCGTGGCATCATTTGCTTGTTTGAACATCTTGTATATTTTCCACTAACCTAATCCTTTTGCAGCAGGATAGTAAGAAACTGATGCAGCTTGCTTGATGCTATTTCTTCTACAATCAGTTGAAACTTTTGGGAAGTGAATTAACTTCTATTATATTCTGAACTGCATTCAGAAAGTCTAGTTCTCGAAAATAAGTTATAATATCTCCACTGCCTGTGGTGGGATGGCTTTAGGCCATTAAAAAATGTATCTACTGCAATCAGAATGGTCCAGTATGAACTTTGTGGCCATGTCCCAGGACACAATGGATTAAGGTTAGATGCATGCTGTTTTTACTGGCAATCATTGTTACATTGTTTTGTTGGTATCTTTTGTGCATCTATCCCTTACCAGAACTTTCATGTTTATGATACCCAGGGGCCTTCATGTACCATAATTTTGGGAGTATGCCTGACTTGAGCACCACAGGAAAAAAATATATGGTGGAGGAGACAAGATCTTAACCTTTCTCTGGCCTGGCCATATATATGAGTGCCTCAGGCAGTAACTTTCATTGTCTATAACTACTTTACTACATAAAAAAGAATTCAGTACTCTTTGAGCTGAGCCAAATGCAAGTTCTTGGCACATCTATTGGCTTTCAGGAGTTCTGCAGTTGTCTTTGGAGCCATGATGCTTTTGAAGGCAAGTTATTAATGCTATCAGCATAATAATACAGGACATACAAGGTCTACTTGCATATGCACATTGCTGCTCTGGTGGGCTTCTGATAACTTCTAAAATAAAGACAACAGTGAGTATCACTAGTGACCTTGCAAACTATTTAAAGCTATATTACATTATTGATACACCGACCCAACCATAGGGTGCAGCTTTCATATCTACCACAGTGATGTTTAGTGGAGTCAAACGTTACCTAGCAGCTACCAATGTCCACATCAGTTTTGTGTAAATCTAAACTTTGCAGTATCCACATAGAGTTACACAGGACCTTCCTCCTTGGTGTGCCTGATTCATATATCTTGTTTTACTCCTAAATGAAAAGTAGAGCAAGTTTTTCACGTCTTTTGTTGATCCATATTCTTGGATTCTGTAATTCTGTCTCAGTTGCTAAAGAGTTTACTATCACTGACACAAGGAAAACTCTTTTGGGCACTCAGGTAAATATTTGTTTCAAACAACCTAGTCAGTATTTTTCAGCTTAATGCTAGAAATTCAATCCATTATAGTGACCTGCACTGCAGGGTCATGTGGTATTTGAATGACCAACAGAGAAAGACTGTTTCAGTGCTATTTTTTACACAGAAATATTTCACATGCACTCCAAAAAGTAGCACTTTCCATCCCCTCTGTCAATGAGCTGATATCCTTTTTATGCTTGTTATAATTGCCTTCTTTCCTCTCCCCCTCACCCCCCAACACCTAAGCACCCAAAAAGGGAGTCAGGAGCTGGGAAGTGACAGTACAAACAACCAGTCTGTTGCTAAAGAAAAGTTTGAGCTCTTGGATTCACTATAATGTGCTATTGTATTAGTGAATGGGACTGTTACCTTTGCCTGTGGTCAGGTGCCCAGCCCCACTGTAAGCAGTAGGTAGAACTGAGAAAACCCAGCTTCCCTTCATGAAAGCAGTGGCAGTGGTCCTGCTGTAAAATAAAACCAGTAACTGAATATCCTTTACAACAACTTGAAGAAATGTCTCCAATACCCAGTGCTTTCTGATGGCAACTGACTTCAGTCTTGCTGGGCACTGTCAGAATATGAAGATATCAATTCTGAGACTGAGCTGCTGCTGCACCTATTACTACTATTACTCTGACGGTTATATAATCCTTAGTTTGCCGATAGAGTTTTACTGCTAGTAGATGAAATAATTACATTGATCTATATTACACTGACGTTTTCCACAGAACCATTCCACTATTAGCCACTAGGGGATGCACGTAAGTCACATGATCTGTACTTTCCTCCTTGGGAAAGTTCTCTAGGCCGCCATCTGTCTGGGGAAATAAGGTCAATCCTTAGTAGAGCCGCTATCCTTTCTAATACATTGTTTCAATACCTAAAGTCCCTCTCTCACATTCTTACTTCTTTTCTTTCTTTCCTTTTATTTTTTAATCCTATGTGATTTTTCTTTTCAATGTGTTTAGTCCATTTTGATTTGTTGAGAAGAATTCCTATCTAGTCCACAGATGACTATAACTGCAGAACATTTGCTGGCTCTCCTTTCCCCCTCTCTACCCCCAGTTAGAAGATCAAATTGGAGGGGAGCGAGAGATGAAATTACGAAGAGGGGGAAGAGAACTGCATTGAAAGCAGCTACACTTGCATATATAATATCCTGATATTGTTGCTCAGTGTAAGGGCTGTGGTTGCCTAATGGATATAATGGGATGTAATGTCTTTCTAACAACATTTTGTCTACAAAACAGGAATGTATAGGAGCCCCCAGATTCTGCATTGCACTCTGTATGCCCCTTGACACACTTTTGGGATATTTATAGGGACTATAATAGCATTTCTTATATCTTAACTAATGATGATAAAGCAGAGATTCTTTTCTTAATCACTGTGTCAAATTCCTTTCTGGTGTAACTCTACTGAAAGTTATTCTTTTCCGCATATCCTTGACAACCCTCTTTCTTCTATTTGCTCTTCCATGGTTAGCCAATAAGACACTCATGACAAGTGTTCTGGATTTTAGGCCATGATTTATTTTGTGAATTTATCTGCACATTCATTTTCCTTTACTCTTGCCAGAAAGAGTAGAATGGTATATTCTACTTGCTTCCAAGGACCTGCACAAATTTAGGGTCTTTAGGTCACAGAAAATGATACCCTCAACTGTTCCCACAACATTTAAGCTGAAGAATGTCATCTAGGAGAAGGATAAGCACTAAAATATTGTTTCTGGGTATGGGTTAAAATAACTCAAAACAGTATATAGAACATACTTTTCTGGTGATATCATTTTAGGAACCCACACCCTTGGCTCCCCAAAATAATCCATATTCATCTGGCAACAAAGATTTTTTTTCCGTATTTGGATTTTTATGTTTAGTACAATGTCACCTATCATGTGAAAGCACAAAGCTACTAAATAGTAAAATGAGGGATTAATTCCGCTCATCTGTTGACAGACACTTCTCTAAATTGGCTCAAACTGATTAAAGGTCTTAGAATGACGTCTTGCAGATCCAGATCAAATTATTTGAAACTTCTAGATTGTTTCTTCTTTGCTTGGAAGGGACCACCAGAAATAGCTGTAGGTGCTTTTTGCCAATTATTTTTATTAATGTATAAGTAACTTGGCATTTTAGATATTTACTTGCTCAAACCATAGGTTAGGGAACTCAAGATGGACAGACCAAGCAATGGCTTCCTTAAAATGATCTCATTCAGAGTTTTTTAACTATCTGGATGGTTCTTTCTAAAATTTCTCACAATCAAGGAAAGGATTGATAATCGTGCAGTCTTCCAGTATCCAACATTACAAAGATGGCATTGATGAAAATCAAATTTACCCAAAAGAAGAGAGTAAAATTAGCTCAGGGACTATGGCTCATGAACTGGTTTTCAGTGTTTGCAGGAATCCTTGTTTTTAGCATGGGATTGTTCCTCAAAATTGAGCTCCGGAAGCGAAGCGAAGTGATGGACAACTCTGAAAGCCATTTTGTGCCCAATTCCTTGATATTGATGGGAATATTATCCTGCACCTTCAATGGCTTTGCTGGCAAAATTAGCTATGATTCTCTGGATCCCACCAAGTTTGCGAAGTGGAAGCCTTTTCTGAAACCTTATCTGGCATTATGTTTCCTTTTTAACACCCTCATTTTTCTCACTGCCCTGATTTGCTTTCTCATGAGGGGCTCCCTGGAGAATACACTAACCCAGGGGCTAAAGAATGGCATGAAGTTTTACAAGGATACAGATACCCCAGGAAGATGCTTCATGAAGAAGACAATTGACATGCTCCAAATTGAATTCAAATGCTGTGGGAACAAAGGTTTCAAAGACTGGTTTGAGATTCAGTGGATCAGCAACAGATACCTGGACTTCAGTTCTAAAGAAGTGAAAGAGTAAGTCAGTTCATGTGGTTTATTTAACACTGCATTATTATTTGATCCATATCACATCAAAGGACTAGATGTTGAAATAGAGAGAGAACTATGGTCCTTACCTGGTTTTTATGTGGGATGGTTGTTCACATGCTTTATTTGAGAGACTAGAATTTCAAGTTATCAAACAGATTATTTTGTCTCCTGATCAATTCACCCAGCACTATCCAGCACATAAGTAACAGTGTGATAATTATCCTCCCCTTATACAGCCTTAATACTGAAGGAATTTCAAAAACATTTCCTTAGTTTTTCTTTACCAGTTTGTCTTCCACGTCACAAGCCCAACTGTGCTGAACACATCCATACCTACTACAAAAATGAAGTATATGAATAAGAGAATAGTACTGAATTACTGTAAAGAGGACCTCTCTCTGACCTGTAGGACTAGTAGAATTGTAAGGTTCTGGCACAACCTCTCTCATGAAGACAAACTGAAACATACTTCTTCCTCTACTATATGGTCAGGGTTTTTGTTTTAAGTCAGTCTTCAAAGTTCTTTTTCATTTAATTGCATGCATTCATTTACTGTTACAACAATGCTCTGCAGTTAACTGCCATCAGGAATTCTCTGCCTAACCTTTAGTGCAGTACTTCTAATAAATCAGATAAACTCTGTATTCTTCCAGTTTGAATACATTTCATCCCAAATGTATTATGGGAAATTAAAGCAAAACACACAGAGAAGAAATAGCACAGATTCTTCATGAAGTAGATTATGGAACATAATCACAAACCTTCTCTCTAATACTTTTAAAATATGCAAAGTATGCAAACATTACATGAAGAGTCTGACCAACAACAAAAGTGAGAAAATTCAGAATGAAGGTAGGCTGTACCTTCAGGCACATAAAATTGGGCTTATAAAATCCTCTGACTAGAGAGAGGAAATGTAAACAATTCTTAGGCTTCCTATAGACCTCTCTACATTTAAATGGATTTTACACTGTCTTGTGAATTAACTAATACACCACTCCTTTGAAGCAAGTGGTATGTAAGGATTATCAGTTACAAGAAGGAAAACTGACACTGAGGTTAACAAATTTGCTAATGACATCTGGGAGAACCAGTTTCAGAAAACAGATCTCCACAGCTCAGCCCCATGCTCAGCCTTTCTGTTAGCCAAGGCAGTGTAAGCCATCATCAATCCATTCAGTTCTGATAAATAATAGAAAATCACTAAGAGTGTAGCACAAAAAAATGTACTGTTTTCCACCCCTTTTATACTTGATACTTCAAAATAAATGAAGACAGAGACATTAATGTTCTTGATCCTGTTTTTCTGCTTGATAATAAATATGTAGTTGAGTTCTCAATGAATGGATAGGAAATATTGACTGCTGATAAATTCCTTTCAAGCTCAGGTAATTTCAGTGAAATAACTGTAGGGGTTTTTTAAACAGACCGTGTAATGGCTGGCTCTGAGGTCACAGCATTGGAACACTTTAGTCTCTAGATCAGTTCAATGATAACTAATTTCACACCATAATACAAACAAGCCCTTCTCCAAACTTTAAGACAAATGCACTTTTTGAATGAAAAAAATATAACAAGTCAGCATGAACATGCAGAAACCTTTTGGCTAAATTAAACACCATGGGGCATTATGTTGTAAATAATTAGTAAACAGTTTCATTATCATCTGCATGAAGAATGTCTGAAAGCAGAAACACATCTGTGTTCTAGATATATATTATGTATGTTAAAATTGACTGAAGTTGTTTAAAAAAACCCTCTTATGCCCCAAGCCAGCTCCCTATGTGATTCTGCCTGTCTGTATTATTTCATTTGATCTTTAAAAACCTGTAGTTAGACATTTAATACTTAAAACAATGATGGTCTTGGTTGTGCTGTAGCATTTTGACCTGACATTGTGACAATACACATATTTTTTGCTTAAAATGGGAGCACTGAATTGCAGGAAATGCCCTTAGCTATAAATACCTACTTGAAAACATAAGGAGAGGTTGACCCTGCTAGTATTATCTTAAGATTTGCAAACTGGAATGTAATCCATCAATGGCAGAAGGGCAAAGCACAGGGAGAAAACAGGATTATATTGTTCTTAAAAATGGGGGATATGAGTTCCCTGGTAATTTCCTTGGAGATTTCTTCAATGCTAAAACAAGTAAGAAGGCCTTACAAATTCATGTCTGTGGCAATTTTGGACTATGGGCCAAATTCTGATTTTTGATAGTGCTGTATATTGCAAAACATGCAGTTCATTAACAGCCTGTGAAATCCTGAAACCCTGCAAAACTTCCAGTTTTTTCAATGAAGCTAGGATTTAACCCACAGTATCTTATTTTTGCACTGACGGGCCCTGATCCAACTCCCACTGTGTTGTTAGTCCTGCCAGTGACAGACAATGTCCTAAGAATAGAAAAGGATTCTGCTCAATATTCAGACATGTTTACATCACGTTTCCAAAATTGGTTTCATGCTTTAGAATCATAGAAAATTAGGGTTGGAAGGGACCTCAGGAAGTCATCTAGTCTAACTCTTATCCCCAACTGTCTAGCCAGCTTTTGAAAACATCCAAGGATGGAGCTTCTACCACCTCTCTCAGTAACCTGTTCCAGTGTTTTACTACCCTCCTAGCGAGATATTTTTTCCTAATATCTAACTTAAACTTCCCATTGCTGCAACTTGAGACCATTGCTCCTTTTTTATCATCTTCTACCACTGAGAACAGTCTAGCTCCATCCTCTTTGGAACCACTTTTCAGGTAGTTGAAGGCTGCTATCAAATCTTCTTTCAGTCTTCTCTAAACTAAGCAAGCCCCATTTCCTCAGCCACTCCTCAGAAGTCATGTTCCCCAGTCCCCTCACCATTTTTGTTGCCCTCCACTGGACTCTTTCCAATTTATCCACATCCTTTTTGTAGTGGTGGCCCAAAGCTGAACACGGTATCCAGATGTGGCCTCACCAGTGCTGAATAGAGGGAAATAATCATTTCCCTTGGCCTACTGGCAACACATCTATCAATAAAGCCCAGTATGCCATTATCCTTCTTGACAACAAAGGCACACTACTGGGTCATATTCAGCTCATTATCCACTATAACCACTAGGTCCCATTCTGCACAGTTGCTGCCCAGCCAGTCAGCCCTCAGCCTGTACCGGTGTATGGGATTGTTCCATCCTAAGTGCAGGACTTTGCACTTGTCCTTGCTGAACCTCATGAGATATATTTTGGCTCAATCCTCCAATTTGTCTAGGTCACTCTGAATCCCAGCCCTACTCTCCAGCGTATCTACTACTCCCCCCAGTTTGGTGTCATCTGCAAAATTTCTGATGGTGCACTCTATGCCAGCTTCCAGGTTGTTAATGAAGACATTGAACAAAACCGGCCCCAGGACTGACTCCTGTGGCACTGCACTTGATACCAGCTGCCAACTAGACATCAAGCCATTGACTACTACTCTCTGGGCCAGATGCTCCAGACAGTTTTCTATCCACCTCACAGTCCATTCATCCAGCCCATACTTCCTTAGCTTGCCTGTGAGCCTGTTGTGGGAGACCGTATCAAAAGCCTTGCTAAAATCAAGATACACCACATCCACCTGTCTACCCACATCTACAAAGCCAGTCACCTCATCATAGAAGGCAATCAGGTTGGTCAGGCATTTCTTGCCCCTGGGGAATCCATGCTGACTTTCCTAATCACCTTTTTCTCCTCCAAGTGCTTAGAAATGGATTCCTTGAGGATCTGCTCCACCATTTTTCTAGGGACTGAGGTGAGACTGACCAGTCTGTAGTTCTCTGGATCTTCCTTCTTCCCTTTCTTAAATATGGGCACTTATGCTTGCCCTCTTCCAATCATCTGGGACCTCTCCTGATCACCATGAGTTTTCAAAGATTATGGCCAATGACTCTGCGATCTCATCGACAAACTCCCTCAGCACCCTTGGGTGTATCCCATCTGGCCCCATGGACTTGTACACGTCCAGCTTTTCTAAGTAGTCCCTAACCTGTTCTTTCAGCACCCTCAAAACTGTACTTGTCATGACCCCCAACCTCCTACCCATTTTTGCTTTCCACTGGCATTGAGGAAGGAAGGGTTTGAAAGTCATCCTCATTGAAAACAGTTATGGAAATGTTGCCCTTATATTTCATGATTTTAAAAATTCCTAGGAGATTTTTTGCACACTTCATGCATCAGCAATGCCACTCAGGAATGTTCAGACTTGAGACAAGCTCTTCATTCAGGTCCTCCTCCCTGTCTGATACCCACATATGCCATTTGTGATCCATTAAAAATGAGCCAGTCCGGATAAAAGAAGAAAATCCCCAGGTGACACCACTACCATGGACAGCAGTGCATGTCAGATTTAAAATATTGTTTGGGCATGAAACATTAAACATAAAACATTAAACATTTTAGAAGCTAGTTCTTGAAATCAAAGTCCTCAATTTATTTTTGCTTTTCACAGTTAGTCACAAAAATTGGGTCCTGATACTAAGTGGATGCATTATAAATACCTAGGTAAACACTGGGGTCGGGGGGAGCAGGTAAAATATCAGCTTAAAGGGTTATTCATTGGGAAATAATCAGTTCTGAAAGGGAGAACAAAGAAGTAGGCAGGTCCCGAGTAGCAAATTTTAAACACTATTGCACATCTAATTGAAAATCACATTTGTTGTTTTAAATCCTGGGTCATTTTACCTACTCTGAGCCAATGGTTGTGGCCATTGTTGAAGGAAAGACCCTGGATTTGTTAGATCAGTAGTTTACTAGGGTGTGCCAGATTCTTTGACTGTTGCTGAGTCTTATTCAAGGTCACAGAGAAGCAGTGGTCTTTTCTGATTGCCTTCCTCCCCCATCCGCCATGTCAAATGCTGTCAACATTGGTAATGGCTTGATTGGTGAAGGGACTGGAAATGTTAAGTGCCCACTATGGAGTACTGGTTACACACACTAATCCAGGAGAGATGTTACAGAAGTCCCAGGAGAAGAAAAACATATGGTACAAATGTACAGATAGGGTGGACAGAAGTAGGACACTGCATGATCATAGAACACTATAGAAGAAAACCTGCTTTTGTTTCTCCCTTTCCCATATATTAAAGTTCTGTTTTTTTCCTTGAATCTACACATTGACACTTCCTTCTGCCCTTGCCTATTACACAGTCGAATTAAAAGCAACGTGGATGGAAGATACTTGGTTGATGGAGTCCCCTTCAGTTGCTGCAATCCTAATTCCCCAAGACCGTGTATCCAGTACCAGATCACTAACAACTCAGCTCACTACAGCTATGACTATCAAGCAGAGGATCTCAACCTCTGGGACACCGGCTGCAAGGATGCACTTCTGCGCTACTACACCAACATGATGAGCTCCATGGGCGTTGTTGTCCTCTTCGTCTGGATCTTGGAGGTAACTTGTGGTTATGGAAATTTCTCAAAACATATTTGTTGTATTATAACGTTGATTGAGGGAACACAGAGCACAGTACAATAAATTCATTTCTGCATTAACTATAAGCTTAAATTTAAGAATCCACCAATATGTGGTTGCACATATTAACCACTATTTGTATAGGGGGCTTCAAGGCCTGGGCTGCAGGAGTAGCCTGCAGCCAGAGAAAATAAAAGCTGCATTTTCCTGTGACAGATTATAACCTGTCTTTCCAGAAAGGTGTTGGTATATCATGGAGGATACTAAAAAACATACTAAAAGCAACACAAAAAAGGCACTAGCTGTGGATTTCTAATTTAATGCAAAATACCTTTTGCTGAACAGAAAAAAGCAAGACAGAGATGTGGGTCTTTTTTAAGAATACATCACAATTGAAGGAGAATCATATGCATTAAAACATGAATAGTGTATTTTGGGGCAGAAAGCAAAATTAAAGTTCAATACAGAGATGATGTCATCCTTAAAATTTTAATCTGAGCCAGGATCCAAGTGCAAGACAATAGGGCTGGAACATGGGGTTGCTCCTAGCATTTTCATCTAGGCACTACAGTTACTTCCACAAATATTCTGGGCAGAAAGGATGGCGTAGCTGAAAAGGTGGGATTTAGAACAGCACTTTGAATTCAGTCATGGTGCAAACGCTATGACTGGTGGTGATGTGATGTTTTAAGACAAATTCAACACAGTGTGAAGAATCTATGTTCTCTGCATCTAAGTGAACACTGACTCCTGGCTACTACGTTTGATGAAAAACTAAATGTGAATGAATTAGAAATTTAGGTTGGAGTTAGCTGGAGGCAGCATGAAGAAGTAGGGACAGGTGGGAGGAGAACAGATCATGCTGCAAATAAGTAGACTTAAAATGGTTGCCAACAGGAGGGAGGAGCATTTTAAATATTTAATTGTAAAATTCAAATATATACAACCCAAAGATTAACTAAGGCACTAATTTAATTTTTATCTGACTCTCATTTACTTCTATGAATGACCAAATTTTCTTTTTATTGACAGAAAGCTATTTAACTTTTCCATTTATTTTCCATCACTATGGTTAGAATGCAGATGGCAAATTACATTTTTTTTTTTTTTTTTAAACCTCCCATGTGACCATGTGTGGCTTGTCTCCATGGCTCTTATAACAACTGTATAATTCCTGGTAAACAAAACAAAGAAGATCTTCAGCCAGAAGATTTGATTTAGGGAAAATCAGAAACCAAGATCTCTCACACAGAGGGGGATGAAAATATATTTCTGAGCAATGAAAATAAGCGGGGGCTTAAAGGACTGACAGACCATACAGCAATGATATTAAAAAAATCTTGGATTGGTCTCCCCAAAACACTGAGATTTGAATTAATGTGAGGGTTTGTTTTTTGTTTGTGTTTAAAAATATATTTAATTGTATGAGATTTTTGTTCCTAAACCATCCGAATGCATTTGGGGAACATTTCCAAGCTTCTTTGCAGATGTATGGAGTACACTTTTTAAATGAAAGCTAAGTTTTACATGGAATCAGAAAATCCCTATAGTCTGGGGTTTTAAGAAAACTTGAAAAATTACAACACTCAAAAGAGTGAGAGTTGGCAGTACTTGACAATAATTGTTCAGGAATGGGACACCTCACCTCTGCCTGGCTTCATGTTCAGGCCTGTTCATAGGTCTGTTCAGGTATAGACAATCCAGATTTAGGTTCTGGGTGCCCTTTGCTGAAGAGCTGGATGATCAGCATACAACTTCTGTCTAAACAGATAAAAGAAACCCATTTAAAGTCAATCCTTCTCAGTGAATTGAAGCTACAGTAACACAAGGCCTTTGAAGAAAAAAAACAGTCTAGGAAACAAATAGGCACTGTTTTATTCTCCCATAACACAGCACAGCTTTCATAAAATGCATAGAGTAATGAGGCTGGAAGGGAACTCAGGAGGTCATGTAGTCCAACCCCCTGCTCATAGCAGGATCAGTGTTGTCTAAACCATGTGGGTTTTGAATAAAGAGAAGACAAATAATTCTGTACTGAATAACAATGATCTATATAAGGACACTGTCCCCAAGCCAGAGTTGAAAATTCAACCTGGCTAACAAATGGCAATCACATGGAGGAGTTATCTTTCAAACTTCTAAATCTCTCATTATATTTTCACCTACTACTGGTTTGCTGAGAAGCTGAATATAATAGCTGTACCGTAGCCTCCCCATTTTGCTTTGCATCTGAATACAATGAAAGTTCAAAGCAGCAGCACTATAGTGACCCCTGACCAGTAAGTACCATTCCGGGTGTTGCAGAGCTGTGCACATTCTAATGATGGCATTGATCCTAAATTTCAGAAAGAGGATTAGAGAGAAAAGGATGCCCACTTCAGAATCATGGGCAAAAACAAAAGGTGCCCAATGGAAAGAAATGAAGTGGGAGGGGAAAACCATTTAAGTGAAAGCTTTTGTAGGAACATTATGAGCTAAAGCAAGGGAATAAGTTTGATATATTAAAGTGGGTATAAAAACATGTGATATGATGTCTCTTTTGTAAATATTTACAAATTTACACACCAGGAATTCTGTACCTGCTGTTTCTAATAGCTGAAAATTTATACTCTCAACTCCTGCTTTAACAGACAGCCTTCAATGTGATAAAATAAGATCACAACACCTTCCACACAACTAATCCACTGCAAGCCAAAGCTTAGTAAGCAGATGAGACTTGTCTCTGAAGGTCAAACAGTGCAAGCTCCACTGCCTTTCCTGACTTGCTTTGACCAATAGGGAAAACAAGCACCAGATTGAAGGACTGTCCACAGAATGCACTGTCCAGAGCAGTCCAAGCTGAGAATGCTTAGGATAGCAGGGTCAAGTAGTTTGGTAAGGCTGATGAAGTAGGTTGTCATCTCATGCCTCTCTCTGAACCAGTTGGTCTCTAAGGGCATTTATAGGCGTGCTCTGGGAGTGGGGAAGGGGCACTTTAATTCGAGGGGCTCAGAGAGGCATCCTAATTAAAGTACCTGGAGCATCATGTGCATCAGTGAGTCTAGTTAAAGCACCCCTGCTGCCATTTTTCAGCATGGGGATGCTGATACAAGTGACACTGGAGTGTGCTAGAATGCAGTAATTGCTACAATCCAGAAGACTTGATTAACCAAGTCTGCTCCGAGGTGCTGTAATTACAGTGTGTCGGAGCCACCTCGCTTCACATGTATAGGCACCCTGTCCTACCTTCCTTGCCAGATTTCAAACTAACTTGCCTGACCACCTCTTTCTCGTGGAAGGCATTCCAGAAAATACTGTGATTTCATAGATTTCATAGACATTAGGGCTGGAAGGGACCTTGGGAGATCATCGAGTCCAGCCCCCTGCCCAAAGGGCAGGAAGTCAGGTGGGGTCATAGGATCCCAGCAAGATAAGCATGGACAAGGAAGAGACAAATGGGGCTTAGCCATTGCAAAGGTTCACAGGGGACAAGGTGGTCTTGTAAGTAGGTCTAATGTAGGAAATAACATAGGGAGTGTACTCCGCAATTTTATTTGGACCCCAACGAACTGTAAAATGAGAGATGTATTTGATATACAAATATAATACAAGCGGTATGATTTACATAGCAAAGACAACATGCTGCTACCTTCAACATTAGACAAAATTAATGGTGGGGGGGGCCATGATAAAGGCAATCTGTTACTCCAATGCAGGGGGTGAAAATGCTAGAAGTAGACAGGGGCCTAAGTGGTCTGTAGTAACATAAGATTTGTTTCAGTATAACAGACATTCACCATCTTCACTGGATCCATGTGATGCTTTCCTCCACCTACCAGCATTCCTGTCTGAACTGAGTGGCAGCTAGTGGAGCACATCTCCTAGCTTAGTAAACCACTGTGAGAACAGAGACCACAAAATATTGTCAAGGGATTAAAGCTGAATGCCATCATTCTGTAGAACACAAACCATCACACCTTCTTTTCTTACATCCTCCTGTGCATGTTGAATGGGAATAGTGAGGTCATTTACAATTAAGGAAGGAAGGAACAAATAGCTTCACCAATAGGCTCTACCCATCCCTTTCAGATCCTGCAGCAAGATTGCATCGCTTTGTTATCCAGTGTCCACAAAAGCTATAAGAATTGTTACAAATGCTCCTTCATTGCAAAAAGGAATGGAACCAGCAGAGCTCTCAGGCCACAGCTATCAGCATCTCTCTGCTGCACTGTAATTAGGCGAGGCCCTACAGGTAAAAGCATCAAGGCAAAATGAAGGAACAAACTTTAGTTTAGTTATTTCTTTCATAAGAATAGTTCATTGCATGTAGCTTTCACAGTCCTAGTCAGCTCTCAGATGCTATAATAATGGGTGCTACACAAAGAGTGCCTGGACAAGTGATGCTGGTAGATAATTGACTAATAACTTGATTAACAGGAGAGGTGGCCCAGCGCTCTGTGCTGTCATACCGGAGATGCAAGCTCACTTTTCAAACTTCGGCCTTCAGTTCCCTAGGCTCTCATAAGCTGGTACTGCAGCAGAAATGCAGGTTCAGCCCAGATGCATTCATCTCCAGGCAAGCCTCTCTCAGTCCTGAGGGGCATTTGTGCCTCAAGGTCTTTTAAAACCACAAAATGAGGCCTTACAGGAAGAGGTGGTGTTAAATTGGTAAAAATTACTGGGAATCTTCTCTGAGGCTGCCTGAGCTACAGGGCATGAAATGAAGATGCCTTACTGCTAAACCATATCCAAACAATGAGAGCACCTCCGGAGAACTACCTCATACAAGCAATTTACTGACAAGTAGTAAAGCTGCTGAGGCATTCTGCAAAGACCTTCTGTTGATGAACAGTGAGGAATGCAAGACAAATAATTACTGGACGGTTATAAAGACACTGTATTTTAGGCCCAAAGCCTGAAAGCTATTTATTGCCTCATAGCAGTAAGCCTATAAATAGCACTGGTCCCATAAGAAAAAATAATAGCATTAGCCTCAAAATTGGAAGGATTGATCTCTCAGATTGTCAGGAGTCTGTTAAATTCTAAGAGTGATTATTGTGAATTAATGCTTCCTTTGATAGAGATATCCAATAGTGCCATCTGGTTAAACAGAATTGAGGCACTCAGCATCTTCCAGAAGTATTTGTAAAAGTCAGGGGTCTCAAGGGTCTTTTTATGTGCCCTGAGAGCCAGCTGTCTTTGAGTATGGAAATATGTGGACATTTGGCAAAGCCTGTTCATTTGATCAACCTTTTCTCTTCTTGAATAAGACAGAACAAATACTGCTACCTGCAGTATTTGGAGGAAACTAAAAAGTAGCCTTCTTTACCTAGGAGTTTGAGACAACATTTACATCTATCCAATACATTAGGCCTGGTTAAAATGAGAGAGAGTGATCTTGTAAGTATGTATCTAAGCACCTTAAACTTAAGAAGTATCCAAAGTCTGGATGTGAGTTTTGCAGATAACCATAATCGGCTAAACCAAATCTATCCATCTGCGCCACCACCAGAATACTGCAAGTCTGAGCTTAAGTTTTACAATTTGCCCCCATGTCTAGTTAAAATAATGCAGTAAATACTAATGCTTTACATTTATGTGCCAATTTTATATCATAAGATTGGTGCGGTTACACCTTTGCCATAAGATGAATAAGGGATTGTGGCAGTGCACTCAGGTGCCCTGCGCCTGACAGCAGAGATTGCTCTGGGGAGACCCCTAGTGGCAGAAAGGGGGAGGCTCAGCTGCCAGTCACCAGGGCTGCACAGGTGCTGGTTGCCGGGGCAACTGGTAAAACCAGCTGAAGGGGCAGGGCTTATCCCTTCTTAAGCCCAGGTAGGAGGCCAGGAGGGCAGTCCCTCTCCAGCAGCCGTGGGAGTAGGGACTCAGCTTGGACAGACAGAGGGGAGGACTCTGGCAGTGAAAGCATACCCCGGTTGCTGCTGGGGTTGGGGAGCCCTCCTTCCCCCCCGCTCCCTCACTCTCTAGTAGGGAGTAGATTTTGTTTGACCAGGCGGTCTAGTTTTTATATTGTAGCCCAGGGGCTTTATGTTTTATGTTTACTGTTTTGACTGGAGGACCGGGTGAGGCTGTTAGGGGTTGAAGGAGGCCTCATAGGGACTCCACAGTAGCGTGGGGGTTCCTGGCGCCTGAGAGGGTGCAACATTTAGGGGGTGCAGTAGCCCTAACCCCAGAGCGAGGGGTGGGCAGTGCGGAACCCCAGAGCGAGGGGTGGGCAGCAGGAAGTCCCAAGAGAGAGGGGGCAGCGAGGAGCCCCAGGAGTAAAGAGGAGGGCCAGAACATAACACGGCCCAGGTCAAACCACGTCAACTCCATCTGTGAGGCTTGGGCTGCAGTGTAAGGGAGGAAAAGGGCTGCAGGTAGCATCCCCTGTCACCGGGGCACGGAAAATGGGCAGCCTCCCGCTGATTACAACCATCTTCTAATCAGGTAAGATCAAGGTGTGGCAGGCGAGCAGGTAGGCGGTTGGCCCATTACAGGAGGGTGGAGCCACCCCAGAAAGGCTCCGATATTGATACTCCTGTCACAGGGGCAAAGACCACAATCATTTTAACCATTACTGCAATATGGCCTCTAGGATTAAAGGCGGTACCAGTGCAACGGTTTAGGGTCAGGTGAAGAGAACTATCACATTCAGTTCAACCTGGAGGGAATGTAGTAAGGCAGGATTGCAATTACTTCATTTAAACCTTGAAGAGGAAAATGGCATTAGCCCCCTTTTCTAGTAGAAGAAATGCCAAGAGATTGTTAATGACAAGTGACCTAGACCTTAGTTCTACGCAACATCTGAAATCCCTTCCCACTGTTAGTGTATCTGTCCTTCCACTGCATGAAGCTTTCCATTAAAAACAGCATTTCCTCTTTCTCTCTCTAAGTCACAGACAGCACAATTTCTTTATAAACACAACACAGCAGGAAGTTTGATTTTTCTGAGCCATGTTCAAAGATAAAAGAATGCTTAAAAACCAACAGGCTCCTGTGACTTGCCATATTTTGTTTGCAGGCAGGTTGGAGACAAACCCACCATAGTTCTGTAGTATGAAGAAGGCTTTAGGGATCAGTAAATATTTTACCCCAGCCAAAATTTTCTTTCAGGTATACACAATGACAGATAAAGACAATGCAATAGGTGGAGTATATTTTTTGTATAAAAAAGCAACATAGACAATTATAACCGAGTAGCTGATGGGTCACTTACTAATCCCACTTATTCCTGGATAGCATGACCAGCTTTGGTTCAGGAAACCTTTTTTTTTGACCTTATTGATACATTTACCAAAGATGATGATTAATGAAAGAATCAAAGTGTTTTATTCAGAATTCAAATGGACTGAAGACGATGAAGTCCATGTAGCACGTATAAATGATTTTATTAAGGTTAGTACAGAGTTAAGGTTAAAATTCCTTGGGAAATCCATACACCTCAGATCAGAGCTTCTAGAAGAAATGGAGAGCCACGTACGAAGTAAATTTAGCCAGAATACAAATGCGTGTGCAGACACACACATGCGCACATGCACAGTCAAGCCCATCACTGCACGACAGCCTGACATACTACATTTGCTTCATGATTTCGGGGGTACCAGCAAAATTAATAAATCGATGTCAGCCAGATACTACAATGCACATTCCACCCCGTGATTACTTTGCGATTCCCAGATTCCAAGAAATGCAGTTTCTCCTTTCTATGTCCACTTTTCCATTTCTTACTCCTCACACCGCCTCACTTCTTGCTATTCCATATTGGCTGGCTGGCTGAAGGTGATGGGATGTTTTCTTTCTTCCTTCTGTTATTCATAGGGGCTCAGGTGACTTCTTTCATTTGGGGGATTTGCATTTCTCTGTTCTCAGCTGCATGGATTTTTCAAAGTTTGTATCTGGCAAGGCGCTGGCTCTTCCTGAGTGAGATGCAGGTAAAGCAAATGAAATGCTACTCAGACCTGCAGAGTCTAAGAGTCAGAACAGTGAATATTGCTTTCATGATACTACATGATAACAAGGGGAAGGAGCATATTCAGTTGTCTGAAGATCTAAGATGTTTGCTGGATTTCACTGACTTTTTCAATTCATCCCACCCAGGTGACAGTGATGATTGGTTTGCGTCTTTTGCACACTGCCCTAGAAAGCATTGCAAATCCTGAAGACCCTGAATGTGAAAGTGAGGGCTGGCTTCTGCAGCAAAGCATGAAGGAAACTATCAAGCTCATGTTGGACACTCTGAAACAGCTTGGTAAGACCAATCAGGTAGAAGCAGGAGCCGAAGGCGGTGAACCAACTCCAACCGTTGCAACTGTCAGCTGAGCTTCTTGATTGATGTGGACTTTCACTGAAGTTAAATGAAAAACTGAAAACTGTGAAGATTTACTTTAAAATGTATGAAACATCAAAAACACATTTCTACATACACCTTTTTATATATGGCAGCTGTGATGCATTGTACTCTGGAGTGATACATCTATCCTCATAGTGAGTACATGTGATATTCATAACTTCCATGGGGCATAACCCAGCTGGGGTTTTCAGGCTCTTACTCACTTGTTAGGGATTGTTACATCAATACAACTACAAGCAGTTCGTTATGCCTCAAACGAATGTAAATTAAAAACAATTAGCTGACATCATTTTGTGATTCTTTCCATTTCTTTTTCTTGGAAATAAGAAAAGAAATTTGAAAAAGACCAATAGTTTTTTTATTCAGGTTTACAAAGGTATTCAAACAACATACCTTGCATTTTTAAAGTTAATGCAATCTGGTTGGTCTTCTGGGGAGTACAAACATCAGAAACCAAACTGAAGAAAATGCATTCAGAAACATATAAAAAACTTTTTAACTACTATTTTAAGAAATCTATCTTGAGACAAGATCTTTGTTAATATACTAAGAGATAATATTTTATCTTAAATTCATAAGATGCACATAATAAAGCAGAAAAAACTGTACTGAGAATTTATGCACTGTGCAAAAATTGCAGTATTGTGGAACAGTGCAACTAACATGACAACATTAAGGTAACATTTGTGCTTACCGTTTCTCAGGTATTTTCTGCCAATATATCCTGAATGAGCATAGTAGATAGTACGCTGGATCTTATATATAAATTAGCAGAGGGTTGAGGGCTCCTCCTCTCATGGGCTGAATCAGTAATTTGTGCATCTGTAATGGTTATTCTGCATACACCTGACCAGTTAAAAAGTGTATGAAATGTTAAGATTTTTTTATCCAGAGTACATGTGATAACCAGCTCCAAAAACTAGACCAGAAATGGTACCTTGGAAATCAACACTTTAAGTACAGGAGTTTTCTAAGTTATTGACAAATCCATTCAATTTGTCCACCAGTAGTCTAGCCCTTAGACCCTTGAGGAAAATAAATCTATTCAAATTGGCCCTGAAAAGACTAACTGGCCAGTTTTTAGTCCTTTGATTTCCTTTACCAGTAACCACACTGAAGAAAAGCTGCTGAGGGAGACGAGCTAGGGTGCCCCTCTATGAATCATCCAATTCATAAAGTCAGATATTATTTGTAGGTGCATTTTGAACACACAGCACATCCTAGAATTAGTTGGAGGATCCGCAAGCAGTTATTTATTTTAAACTCAAGAAAGTTGGACTAAAACATTGACTGAGTTGGCAGTGGTATTTGGGATCCTGCAAAGGAATAGAACTTTATCTTTGGTATCTGCACAGCTGCCAGATAAGCCCAGCTTAAAAAAAGCAAATCGTAGAGGGCAAAACTTAGCCTAACCCTTATTGTTAGTAGTAGAATGACAGAGCTAAAATACCAGCTCAACTTCTAAGGTCAGGCATCGACAGTTTTAACTAAATCAGCAAGATTTTACTACTCTCTGCTCTAACTGGGAATATTTTCTCAAAACATCTTTGCAGTCCAGTTGTTGCTGGTTTTCAGATGCTATGTTGACAGGTACCTGATCGCTGTACAGCTAAGTAGTTTTGATTTTCAATCAGCTGTTTGTTTTCCCCAGCTGTATTCCAGAGTCACAGCTACTGTAGCGTTTGTTTAAACTAATGGACAGCTCCTCTTGTCATGGGTAAAAGCAGATAATATAATGTGAGAGCTACAGATATTCTGTATGTTGAGCCATATCCTACATTTTAGCATCCAGACTATTACATGAAGGGTTGTTTGTTTTTTTTCTTGTTGTACCTTTCCATTTCCTCAAACTGATCTAAACAGGGTTCTTTGCTTTTGGTGTGGAAAAAAAATTAAATTCTCTCTCCCTAACAAGAAGGAAACAGAATGAGGGTGTTAACAGAAAAGCTCATTTGCTAAACACTACTGGCTACACATCTAGCTTTGCTGAAGGAAAATGTGCATGGCAGAGCTGCACAATGTACACAAACTGCTTTGTTCTCAGTAAGAGAGCTACATGGCCTGCTGCTTCTCTCAGCTGGTCCACTGCCGAGGACAAGCTGTTGACAGGTGTATCATATGTTCAAACCCGTCAGTCAGAATGGTTTTCAAAGGGGAACCAGGTGGAGAAGAATTCTAGTACAGGGAGTCCAACCTCTCTGCGTGAGCTGCCACTGTTCTGTCCCCTATACATACCATCAAAACCTGGGGGTGGGGGAGGAAGGATGTAGGTTAATTGCTAACCTAGGTGTTTGGCTTAGCCTATCACGTATTCCCTTCACATGTGGCTCTGTCCCATTATCTGTGCTTCCTATTTTGTTCACTACATTGCTTAAGAGACATAACAAACCATTGGGGGCTTCTTCCAACACCGTGCAGTCAAAAAGCTGAACCCCAAAGCAATGGCCTCACTGTGTTAGATAACCTGACAGACTGTAGAAGACAAATTTGCATAAGGACACAAGAACGGTAGCGTGTTACTGAAACCGGATCTTGTGCAAATAAAACAAATAGTAAATATGCTAACATTGTCTATGCTGAAGCCTCCCAGTTAATGAAGGCCTTTGTACTATCTCATGGTTATTACTTGACTGTAATATGACAGCTTTGTATTATATAACCTGTAACATAAAATGTATTTGTCCACTCTGTCAGAAACAAGAGAATCTGTAACATTGTAAATGCTGTTCTAGACATCTTCAACTTTGCTGCTTGCAAATGTAAATTTAGATATTAAAAAGATACTGCAAGAAAAAAAACACACTTGTTAAAAGAAAATGTTTAAATATATGCAGTTTCATACAGCTTTTCCTTAATTTACATGCTTGCTGACCTTTGAACTCCAAATTATTTTGTCTTCAGTTTGTGTATAAATTACTTTATTTTATGAGGTTCCATAACTGAAAGCCTTCCTTTCTGTGAATAGTGTGTCCAGTGAAATCAGCTGTTCCCTCCCTCTTTGCTAAGACAGAGGCATGGACACACCTTGTTCCACATGGAAACACAATTCAAATGACAGGTCTCAAATTTGATTCAAGAGAACAATTTGAGTTCCTAAGACTTCCACTAAATTCACTGTGGCTTTTGAAACCACATTCTGAACACACAAGAATAATTAATTCCATGGGATTCAAAGTAGATGTAAAGGCCAAGATTTCCAAAACATAATAGCCTTAAGAAGCACCTAAGTAAATGAGCCTGACTTTAAAAAGTGCTGACAGACACTTTCTCCCAATGTCTTCAGTAGCAATATAGTTCCACTTGGCCTGATTTTCATATGTGTGAGCACCAAGATTTCACTGCAGTCAATGGCAGCTACAGGTGCTCACTATTTCTGACCATCAACCCAACCATATTTTACAGTCCAGTTTCTCAAATTAAAAACCAAACATCTGACTCCGAGTGACAGACATTAAAAAAATACACATTTTTTTTTAAGTTTAAAGCCAGTTTTAAAACCTGTGTTCCTTGGACCTCAACTCCAAAATCCATATTTAGGCACTTAAATGGCAGTGTCCTGATTTCCAAAGGCACTGAGCTTGCACTGTGATTTCAGAAGTGTGTGAGTTTGTCCATTACTGATACAACTCCCTCCTCTTTAGATGCTTAACACCAGGCATTTAGATGTGGATTTGGGAATTTAAATTCAGGCTTTCAAGTCTGAAATCTAGCCCGTGTGAAATGTTAAAAATGCAAGAAATAGTTTAATATGTTGTAAAAAATGTGGCTCACACAGCCAAGACAATATTTTATTTGAACAGCTACAGAATATTGAATATAACATTCCAAGGAAGCAAGTATAAACAGCTTCTTCAGAGCTAATAATTCCTAAGTAACCTTAATACAATTTATGAGATTAGCTTTCTTGCATTACACACCATTCTGGTCACCTTATAATACCAGACAAATGTTTCCTTCTTTGTGTGGGTGCAGCTTAGCAAGTAGCAAAGGAATGCTATATCAGGCTCCCCAAGCTACCACATTCTTCGTAACCAATTGTCAAAGACAACTTAGAAGGATACAGTAAAGATAGGGCATTCCAGCAACACTCACTTGCTGAAATTTTACCAATTTAAATCATTGCCCTTAAATTTGTCATTGTAAAATGAGGACAGATGCATGATTACTTAAAAACATAAAGAGCATTAGAGATTAGTTAATTAAGAGATAAGGCCAGAGAAATAGAACAGTGTCATGTGATAGTGGCTCCCTGCTGGGAGATGAATGCCCACACAAAATTTATTTCTTGCAAACAAGCAGTGACGGAATGCAGAGACCTTTATTTTCAGCTAAATCTAAAGTGGTCAGTACTTGTACCTACTTCCTTCTGCAATGACTTTATACGTGTTATGCTCAAAAAACTGATCCAGTAAGCTTTGCTTTTCTGGCACCTCTATGCCAAGACCCCAAAGTACTTCACAGGCATTAAAGAATTATGTCCTTATAGATGCTTCAGAAGCAGGGAAGCTCAGCAAAGCAAATTTCCAATTAACATTCCTAATCCTATAGTTAAAGCTCCTGGCGTGCTACAGCCAATCATTCCAAAATATACTATTTTAAGGGTGATAGCACAGTACTATAACACTGCCTCAGTGTACCTTTACTTGAATAACTATGCTGACTGACATGAAGAACAGATGTAGTTAACTTGCGCTTAAAAGTATGGTTTCTGCATATGCACGCACACACTGCAGCTAAATGAACTGTCTTACCTTATTTTTTTTAATTAAAAGAATTACTGACAATACACACAGATCAGCCATCAAGTTCATTATCTGGTAACCCTTCCACATGATGTAACAGTAAGGCAACACTGGTAGTTAATAGGGCTGTGCAAAGCTTCAGTTCCTGATTCAATCCGGCAGAGATTCAGCCCCATTCGGAGGCCGAATCTCTGAATCCAAATTGAATCAGAGGACACTTTAATCTCTCCAAATCGAACCAGAACCCTCCAAACCGATTTGGAGATATTCAGAAAGATTCAGCGACTCAGACATAGACACAACTTGAAATGTTTTTTCTAAATACCTCAAGGTACCAGGCATCTCATGAAAGCTGTGATACTGGAGTGGATGGAGCATACCACAGGAGCTCAGGGGGAGGTCCCCAGCGTGCTTGGCAGCAGACCTGGAAGTGGACCAGGAGCACTTCCAGTCCACTTCTGGGTCCTTCAGGGAGCATGGGAGGGGAGGGGGGGGGCATACCTCTCCAGCTTGGTGATTGGTGCTTCCTGGGTCTGGGGGGGCATCCAGGGTCTCCCCATGGCCAATTGCCGAGCTGGGGGGGAGGCATGGGGGCCCCCTGTGTACTCGGTGGCAGACCCAGAAGTGGACCAGAAGTACTTCTGGGTTTGCTGCTGAGCTTGGAGGGGGGCCCCTCCCATGCTCCTGTGGGACGCTCCATCTGCCCCACCATCACAGTATTCACGAGCTGCACCTGGTACCTCAAGGTATGTAGAAAAAAGCATTTAAAGTTGTGTCTACAATTGAATCTCCGATTCTCCAAATCAGCATCAAAACTTCAGATTCGGATTCAGCTGAATCGAACCAGAGACAGTGATCTGAATTGACGAAGTGAATCACTGTCCCCGAAATCGGGCTGAATCCAAACCTGAATCCTAATGGAATACAGCCCGTTTTGCACATCCCTAGTAATTAAGTCAAGTCTCAGCACATTTGAGTGCCATGCCACAAAAGAACCAGCAACCACAAACTAGAAACAGAAACTAGGAGACACAGATATTGAAACTCAGTTAAAAACAAGTCTGAGAGTGCCGGGGGGGAAAAACAACCCAAAAAATGTATTTTTGGACAGTGGAGTAGAGACATATGCTTTTCCAAATTGACAGGCAAGATAAATAATGCAATTAAAAAGAAGATAAAAATGACACACCATTCTAGCAGTAAAAGTTAAAAAAAGTCTTCAAAATATGCAGCAACCTGCCAATGAAATAAACAATAAAATTCAGGGAACCATTATTACTGTCAAGTATATCCTAGATCAACATAAGTCAAAATCTCTGAGCATTTCATATACCTGCACAGGCACAGTTGATTTGATGTAGTTATTTGGACCCCAGAGATATTGCTGTTCACCAGAATGCAAAACTTTAATTTAAAATATGTATCTATACAGTTAGTCTTTCAAATTGGACTATTGCAAGAATAGTCTTTTGAACAGAAACAAGGATAACTATATCTGAGACAAATTACTGCTCTAAGAGATGTGATTTGTCTTATTTATCTTAATTTAATTTTGTCTGATACTGATACAAATTTAAAGAGGAGAAATAACAAAAATGTTGGTCAAGTCTTGTGTGCTAAATTTGCAGCTAATTTGAGTGCCTAATTTGTGTGGATGCTCCCTAGATTTGAATCTGCAACTGGCCAGATAACAAATAGTAGAAATAATTCTGGTCTTATAAAACCCTCAAAATCATTTTTTTCCCCTATTGAGTGACATTATGCCTGCTTGGATGTAATTTGGGATCACATACCACTGATCTATATTTTAGTCAAAAGCTGAAATTTAACAACGTAAGATAATCATTTAAAAATTCATTCGCTTTCTCTCTAACCTGTTACTTGCAATAAACAAGAAAGTGTTTGAAATAATTAATAAAATTAGAAAACATAAAATGGTTAACGTTTCCAAAAAAAGCTGTTGTCCTAAAGTCTGCATTAACAGTAAGATGTTTTCCATTCTAAAGTTTACAAGGGGAAAACTAGGCACAAGACATCTGTCTCTCCTATCATGAGCTGTACTGGATGTTGTGCTAAGGCGAGCCACCACTAAATACTAGTATTTTGCAGATAAGTGTTAGGGGATATCCAGGAGAGCAGGGATCCCAAAAAAGGCTCCTTTGAGATTTCCTGAATGCACCAGAATTGTTTCCCCACACAAAAGCATGAAGAAGAAGATATTGAGGAAGACAGGATTTCTGACACCCATGAAGATACTCACCATGACAGTGCTCATAATGGCACATTGCTTCAAACATGCTACATGGTAGGTTACAATACAATCAATCACTGGCGACGTTTAGGGGGCACACAGGGGTGCACATGCACCTCCTGATAACATGGGTGCACCCCCTGGCAGCCAGCACTCCCCAGTTAGGCAACAGGTCGGGGGGGGGCAGGCAGGACCCCCTTCCCAGTTGGGGTGATTGGCCATGAAGGACCCCCCTGGTTGCTGACTGGCTGCTGAGGGGGCATGTGCCCTCCCCCCCGACTCAGGAGGCACCAGTTGCCCATGAATACACCAGTGCTAGGGCTACAGTAAAAAAAAGAAAGACTTTTGGGTACCCTGGCAATTGTTATTTTAAGGGGATGTGCTGCACCAGTCTGACCCTGCTCAGTTTTTACTGCACTGCCCCCTAAGTCACAGTCCAAGCGATGACCACACTGCAGTGACAGAAGTTACAGTTTATAGATGATCCCTAAGAGAAGACTGAAGGAGTTGGAAAATTGGAAGATGGT
Organism: Crocodylus porosus; assembly: GCF_001723895.1. Lineage (NCBI taxonomy): Eukaryota > Metazoa > Chordata > Crocodylia > Crocodylidae > Crocodylus > Crocodylus porosus. The sequence goes on from NW_017728943.1 coordinate 59,535,057, forward strand.
CTCTCAGATAGGTAGCAACAGTTAATCAGTCAGACAGGCTGTGTCCACACATGCAAGCATATCTGTTGCAGCACCTCAAAGCACTTTGAGACACCACAGGAGGCATGCCACAAATGAAAAAAGGTTCCCTGAGCTGCAAATACAGTGTGGACTCTAAGTTTAATACCGGGGAATCCCAGTATCAAAAGAAAACACTCTGGAAAAAACAGTGCAGAAGCAACTGGAGACTGGGTCATTCAAAGAGAGGCTCTAGCACCTGGCCAGAGCATCTCTATGCCTGCCGCATGCCCATGCTGCCTCAGGACGCTGGAGGAAATAGAAGCAGGGCAAAACTGGCAGCAGTGGCTCAGAGCTGGCTGGGACCCAGGCTCTATCCCCAGTAAGCTGGGACATGGAGGCAGGGAGGGGGACTTTGTATGGGTGGGGATGCCTTGATAATTGAACCTGGTAAAGTATTGTTAAGCACTTGGGTTCAGAATAGTTACTGCAGATATCTTTTTTCAGTAGAGTGTGTGTTGATGTGCAGGTGTTGTAAAAGATAAATTTAACTAAAATATAATCCTCTATCCTGGCAAACAGCCTTCTCATAGCTGCCTCTCTAATAGGTGTTACCCTTCTAGTCAGGCACACTAGTGAATTATATCACAAGGTATATTTATGGCTCATTCATGGCCTTTTTGAACAATGCCTTTGCTCAACTGTGTGATATTCCAGTTACCCTCCTCCAACAGCATGTAAGGGTGTGCATGGAGCTACACATTGGCCCCCTTTTGTCCATCACTGACATGCTGATGGGTGCATGTGAGTATAGTCAAAGTTCTGTTATCTGGCATCTTACAAGCCGGCATGCTCCACTAACCAGCATGCTGGGTTGTAAGATGAAGTGAAACCAGAAGTGTTCACCATGGCACTTCCAGTTTCTCCGAGCCCCCATGGCTCAGGGCAAAGCAGCCTGCGCTGCTGAGCCCCCATGGCCTGGGGGCATAACGGACTGTGTGGGGGTGTGCGGGGTTCACTGGGCCCCGCGGGAGGGATGGCGATGCCGTGGAAGGGGCAGAAGGATGCCCCAGACACAGTGGGAGAAGTGGAGGCTAGGGCCGCTCAATTAACTGCATATTTTGTTATCCAGCATCCCCCGTATCCAGGGGATGCCAGATAACAGAGCTTTTACTGTACTACCAAATCTCCTGAATCTACCTCTAGCTCACAAAGCTGTAGCTCACCATTCACCTGGGACTCTTTCAGGAGTCTTATACAAAGGAATAGTAAGGAGGAAAACTTGTTAGCCATGTCCAAAACCCCCACTAGACTAGAAGGAGACCGTAGGAATCACAATCCAAAACAGATTAACAAAACATTTATTTAGTGTTGCTTAAAAGACCAGAAGTAGTACAGTAAATTACTTTCTTCATTTCCCATACCTGACACACTGCAGTCTTCGTTCTCCACCACCCCTTTCCAGACCCTCTGGCAGATCCCTATGTCAGGAAAAGGGAGAGAGAAAAATGCTTGGGTACCTTATCCCAGAAGAGGAATAAAATGATAAAGGAAAAGACAAATGATGAAGGAGAAAGATCTCTGTATGTAGAGGGAAAAAAGGTGAGAGAATTGACACAGAACATGGTTGAGGAAGTAATTCAGAAACAGCCCCTGGAACTGATGTAGAGGCAGACAGTCCTGCTAAGCAATATTTTTGTACAGGGTTTCTGCCCCCCATCGTTAACTCCAAAGCACCCATGCTCTACAGTCTTAGAAAAATAAGGGAACACTTTAAGCAGCAAAGCACTTGCAAGCTCAAGCCACAGGTGTCTCATTTGACCTGGGACTGACTGTCCTGGATTTTGACTAATTACAACAGGAGTGGCACTGCTATTATTACTCGCACTGTTCTTCTGCGAGTAGGTGGCCAGGAACTGCACATAGCCTGATTCAGAGGTACTGAACCCTGTCATTTGTGCCTGATTCAGATGTACTGAACCCTGTCATTTGTGCCTGGAATGAACCACAGTTAAATTGAGTTGTAGTTACCGTATGTAGGTCATAGACCCCAGGATCTAGGGACAAAAGCCTCTGACCTCACCCCTTTCAACTCCTACACCTACTCCACATCTGAAAACTGGCTGGAAATTAGAGCAATCAGGTTCCAGAACAGCCCCTGAGAGAAGAAAACATTCTAAAAGGGATTATATGGCACATGCGCATGACCCCGGGGGACTGGACTCTGTGGTGTTTTGTCACCCTGTCATTCTACATGCCAAGACAAACTCCTCACCTATATGCATTTGTAACCAGAACAGCACACATACATGCACTCAGCACTAACAAACACATGGCTCCACACCCAGGCTGACATGGATCACAAAGTTTAGATGTTTTTGTTGTACTGTACATTCCACTAATGTAGAGTTTATGGTATTTGGTTCAATGAAGGAGTATAATTGCACCATTTCATATTCAATAAAGGTTACTAACAAAAGCATACACAGGCCAAAACATCCTTCCTATTGAATCACTGTACAACAATGAACAAAAATACAGTTAATTTCAAACTTTTAGGTTGTCGCCTCTAAGCAGGAGCCCAAAACATGCCTGACCCCTTGGCCCTGACAATCTGCTGTAGTTTGCAGAGACTTTATGAAAATCTCTGCACCCCTGCCTCCTGCCTGTTGTTGGTGAGCCTGTCTCCCTTGCCATCATCGATACAGTGAAAAAATGCACTTATAAGACAGATAGTGCTGACCAGTTTCCGCAGTTGCCCTTTAAATGTTTTTCCATGAGGAGTCCAGGAGAATAATATTAAATATAGATGTACACTGAACACTGTCACTGCTGGGTCTCCAAGGCACCTGCCAATACTGCTGTCAGTGGAACACTGGGACAGCTGATGCACTCAGTTCTGGACCACCATTTTGCTTTCCAAAATGCACGTCATTCTGCAGCTCAGAGTACTGTTAAGTTGTTCCTTTCTATCCAGATGTGCAGTAAAAGGATCGACTAATCAGGGAGTGGCAAGTTAGGTCTTCCAAAATGAGAGTAGGAATCACCACCATCAGTAGCCAAACAGAAGACAGGGCAGGGCAGCACTTTAGGGCACCTTTACACATTCTCCAACAAGTTCCAATTCAAATGCACCAGAGAGGACTTGATTAACTGAATCGTCTGGTGCGTTCTAATCAGAACGTTCCAGCATGCTGAAAATGTCTCCTGTATTCAGCACCCCGTGTTTCAACATGGTGGTGGGGCCGGGGGGCGGGTTGGCTTTAACTAAAGCATAATAAACAAGCTTTGAAATGCAGGATGCTGAATACACGAGACTCTCCCAAGAGCTGCTCTAATTAAAACACACCCTCTACCCCAGAGGACATGTATGGCACCTTAGAGATCAACTGGTTCAGACAGACACGGCTTTCAAAGACAACAACCTACTTCATCAGCATCTGTCCATTCATAGCATCAGACAAAGTAGGTCATCACCTTCAGCTCACACGTCTGATTCAGACAGTTCCTAATGTGTCACCCCTGCACTACTTTCTGTCTAACCTGAGACTACCAATGCCAACCATCTGCCTGCATCATTAGTGGCCATAATCATTTTGGGCATGGACTTTCCTCTCCTTTAGAAATTCAAGGTTGTTTTCCTCAACAGCCTAGTATAATGAACCTTCCCTGACTACCTCCCCCCAACATTAACAGTGGAAAATCTTTTGCAGCAAACAGCCAGGCCTTGGACTAGCTTTCTATTTGTCCAAGATTCAGTGTAGGGGACAAAGAACAGGCACACTGAAACATTTGGATGCTTATCTTGCTGGGATCCTTTGACCCTAGCTGACTTCCTGCCCCTGGGGCAAGGGGCTGGACTTGATGATCTTCTAGGTCCCTTCCAGCCCTAATGTCTATGAAATCTATGGTGCCAATTCAAAGCTCCAATATAATTTGAGAATCTCACCCAAACACATCCATAACCTCTTACGCACCATCAAGCTTTGTAATTGAGGGTATCAGCACCCTCTTTATAACATCACACAACAGTCCCAACAATAGATCTACTAACACAAGTTGGTAGTAATTGTATGCGACAAGCTTCTAGCTAGCAATGGTGATCCATTTCTCCAGGAAGGCAGTTTTGCATTCATGTGCTGCCACATCAGCTCCACAGCAACACTACACAGATTAAAGTAAATGTCTTTTTTCTGTTAGTCATCCCATACTTGCATCACTAGCCTTTTCAACTAGTCATTGCTAGTTTCCCAAGATACAGCATGCTACTGAGCAAAGCTGCTGCAGAAAATTTTAATCTACAAGTGGCTCCTTGAGTTGTTTTTTCTTCTTCCTCTGCCCAGATTGACTCAGCAGCACAGCATCCAACTCCAGAGTAAAAGCCATTTGGTTACAAGACCACAAATGGAAGTAGAGCAATCTCTTTGTGTTAATGTCAGTCAGGATTGGAGCACAAGTGGGTTTCCCTCTACACAGCTGTCAACAGTTTGAAAATGAGGGGAAATGATGAGTTTGAAAAGTGGGTTAAGAGACCTGGGATTAGCACAAGACCTCAGCCTACGGAAACCCAGTAACAGTGACTAGTCAGTGCAGACTCATAAACAATACTGCCATCAGTGGCAGTGAGAACAGAGGCAGAGGCCAAGCTGGACTGTGTCATTATTGTCCCAAGAGGAAGGCTTGGGACAGTGCGAAGAAGTGGTACTGTGAAGACTAATAGAAGGCCCCTGTGAGCAAGCCAGAGGCAGGCTCATGGAACTGACAGAAGAGATATCAATTCCTGGTTTTCTGCTAAATGAAAGTCCCTCTCTCACAGGGTAAGTAAGTGTCATCGAAGGGGAGAGTAATCTGAAGCAAGTATCCTAAGTGAGAAAGCTGGCTTCTAAAGATGCTAAAAGTTAACCTTCTGGTAGCTGTGCCCATCAGTCCAGAAGAACAAATAACAGCCTAAGGATTTGAGGGCTGAAAAGATAGGCTGCACTGGAAAGAGTAAGATGTTATAGCCGAACCTGGTTGAATGATTCTACACTGAAACAAGTACGACCTGTGTTCAGCAGCTGCATGTGAAATCCCAAAACTGCACAGTCATTAGCATTTTAGCACTTTGTGGCCTTTCACAGAAAAGTGAATGTGAGGCATATCTAAAGGAATTGAGGCTCATTCACTAAACAACATTAGAGACTATAGTGCTGGAATAGATTTAACAGATTATAGTTTAGGAGGGACAAGAGGAGGAGGTTTAGACAAGAAAGGAATGAGAGAAGCCCAAGGAAAGCTAAGGTTGAATTAAAACTTTCTACCAAACAGAGCCTGTTTGCAACATTAAAGACAATGTCCTGCACACCAGGAAAAGATCAACAGGCTTCTATTAGTCCCCTAACATGAAACCGACTTCTCCGAGTAAGAGTGAGTTATGTTTACTGCCTACTGCATTTCCAAAATCCTTGAGAGACTGTTCCACTTAATGGCCAGCTGAAACTTCAGCCCCTTACAAAATGTATCTTAATCTCTTAAAATGATGATCAGACCTTCAGGTAGAGGTCAAGACAGGTTTATCTAATTGACACTAATATTATAATCATCTTAAATTTTTAGTCAGGGAACTGCAGCTGTTGCACATCCAGGTATTTGTTATCTTCTGATTAACAATGTGACATACTTGGAGCATCAAAACAATCAAAGTTAACAATTCAAAGGCTCAGCAAAATTCTTTCTAAGAATAAAAAGTTTAAGAAGTACCGATTTAATGTCAACACCTAAAGCATTTATTTTGATGCTTTCAATTTTTTTCTCTTTACATATGATACATTCCAAATTTTACAAGTCATCCACAGATATTAAAGTTATAGCCAATTTATTACATGTATTACTTCCCTGATAACTGAAACCATGTTATATAAACATTTCTAAACTGAACATAAATACATGCAAAACAAATCAGAAAAGAAAAAGAGTTTAAGTAAAGAATGGCTAACCTTACCAAAAAAACCCCAAGGATAAATTGTGTACTTTGCAATTACTTGCAGTCATTATTTATCAGCCCATTCAACCTCAGTCTCAAGACTATGGTACCCAAGAAAAATAAGTTCTATCAATATTTTGTCTACGTAGAAAATCTGTCAGTATTATTAATTGTACCAGGTCACCTTTCACTATTTTTTAAATATCTATGCCCACGGTAAACTGAATTTTTAAATTCAAATTTAAATAATATGTTACCTGAAGCTATGGAATTCAGCAAAAGCAGCAAGACTGTCAAGTCAAAGAAACAGCTCTCTAGCAAAGGAAGAATCAAACTTTTATGCATCGTGCACAGCCAAAACTTGACAAATAACCTAATTCAAGAATGGGAATGCAAATATGGAACCTCAGTGACGATTATCTTTCTGATGATTCTGCAGATGTAGGAAGAAAGACAAAAATGGACTATTTAATACTGGCCTAAGGAAACAAGAATTGAAATTGGCCAAGTTTTCTATTTCGTATTTCATGTCAATACTATTTCCAAGCTTTTGGAAAACTATCCTGTACATCATAAATATACAAAATTCTGCTGAAGCATTACATCTCTAAAAATATGAACAATTCAGTCAAACCTATTCTAACTGAAGACACAATAGACATTAAAAAAGATTACTGGTCTGGATTGAAGGGGAAATAAGAGAGCAAAACTTCATCAAAGTATCGTTTTGATTATTTAAAAAAAAAAAAAAATCAGAGTTAACTTGCCAGAAGCCTGGAGGGACTTGAGGTCATTGATTTTTCTGTCAATAGGCATAAAGTCACTTTGAGAGATGTCTTGGAAGTCTAACACAGTATTTGACTACATATAACTAGAAAAATCTTGCCTTCAGGCACCCACATACCAAGTGCAAATCTGTGCAGTTATAGAATATATTTATAAAATATACTATAAGCAAATATCTTTACAGAACTTTAGCCAAGTGCATACTATGCCAGAAAGTAAATATACCTGATGGTAAAACAGAAAGGAATGAACAGATGCAAACACACAGACAGAGTAACTGCTGCCCTTCAAACAATAGAGTAATCTGTTCATTTGTGTCTGAGAGTTTCTATTTGCAGAACTGAAATCTAATAAAAATGGGATTTGAAATTATAGCTTTTAAAATCAACAAAAATTAAGAAAAAAATCCTCATGTACTTTTCCAAATTAATATAAAAATCACATTTCACATGACATTTTTTGTTATGTATTGTCATCGACTTGAAACATCTTCTAGAGCACAAAGTCAACCCTTAAATATTGAAAACCACCATCAACCCATGGAAAATAAAAAGGTTTCCCTGCTAAATTCCAATGACAAACTATACAATACTTCTGTGGAGTGCAGTGCTCTGGAAATAGCTTTAAATTAAATTGTTTTACATGGCAAGCTAATGTTAATTATTTTAGTAAAAAAACAAAAAAAGTCCCTATAAGAACACAAGTGGCAAAATCATTTTAGATGCACTAAATGAAAGTTAACCACTGATACAGACAGCTACATCTATTTGCTACATTATTTGCATCCTTACTTCATTCCATTGCATGTACACACAGTTAAGTATTAAAATGCAGAATAATAAATAAAATAAAATAAAATAAAATAAAATAAAATAAAACGGCTCAGATTACTAGCACAGGGCAAAACATAATACATAGTTGTGCTCAATCTAGTCTCCATTTCAGCAGTCTCTTTTCCTCTTTTAGTTCATAAGAGAAATCATGGCCAGACTTCCAAAAAGAGTCATTCCTTTTATATGAGAAGCTTAAGTTCATTTGCCCAGGTTCTATAACCCAAGAGGTTTCATGTGAAGGAAGCACAGTGCAAATAATAATACTAATAAAACCTGCTTACACAGAAAAAGAAGCTTACATGGTTATTATAACTTGTATCTTGACGAAATAAACTGGAAAACAAGTTAAATAAAAGGACTGGGTTCTTTTTATTTTATCAGACTTTTTTTTCCTAATCCGTCTTTTGTTTGAAAAAGCTTATTGGGTTATAAAAATCATCATCATAAAGTTCCAGTCTTCAGAAGATAACAAATTATAAATGCTGCCAATCAATGCCAACAAGGGTCTGATTTGCTTCTTGTGCATGTCCAATTTCTTCTGTGATACTGTGCTGTTGCCAGAGCTTTTGAATCTTTTTAAATCGTTCTTTGCAGAGATGCAAGGGATTCCCACGTCTGAAAATGACAGAAGATACATATCAGGAAATGAACATTTGTAAAAGTTTTGTTTTCACATGCTAAACAAAACCCTGATATAGCCTTGAAAGTTACTGTCTGAATATTACAGTTGCTAAAATTACATTGAGTATTGATACCAAAAAATCTGATCCTTTAGTACCTACTTTCAGAGGCGTAGCAGCACAGCTCTACACGCAGGTCACTGCCACTTCATGCTATGCTGATGGGAGCAGTATGATCAGCTACTGCTGCAGCAACAGCTATTTTCCCACCCCTTCCACAAAAATATCACTTGGGGCTGCTGCCCTGGTGCACCCATCCTCTCCCTCCCCGGTTACATTACTGCCTAATGCAGACACTACCAAAACTTTCTTTCCTATCTACATGATGTAAAGAGCTGTCTTCTTTTAACATCACTCCTTATGTGCACACCTCTTGTGTCCAAGACAAGGTGATACACCAACTTGTCTTAGCCTATGGTCCTATACTCCCCATACTAAAAAGTACACTGGGAGAAACATAAGCTATAAAAGCAGAAAAACTAAGGAGAGAAACAAATGATGCATCTCATAATTCCATTCTTTTGGGGCTATCTGGGTATGCATTATATCAAACCTAGAGAGAAACTAATACGGGTCAAATAAGTCTTTTAAGTCTGTGGAAATATAATGCTAGATTCTAAAGTGTAACTATGCCGCTTGTCCAGTATTATTGGTGTCATACAACAAAAAAATTACTTAGTTGAACAAGGCAAGCAAGATCTTGAATAGGCAATCCAGTCTACACTCTGGTAAACATGCTACTCATCTTATCTCCTGCCATTGTTGTACCAAAAATGTGCCACTTGTATGAAAAAGAACATGCTAAATCATAGACATTTTTGTTCCCTGTGACTGCTTTTAAATGCCATAATTCAGAGCAGCCCCTGGACATGTGTAAATTGGTATCAGGATGAGGGAATTCCGAAAGTAAGATTTAAGCAACCTTTGCATCTCACTCCAACTATTACATTTTAATTCTGAAATTCCTTAAAATTCTTCATGTCTGCAAAATTAGCAAGTGTTAAATATGCCTGAGCTCTAAACTGCTCCTCTCTCAAAAATGAAATGACCTTGTCTCCCTGTTTTATCTGTCAAAGGTTAGGGTGCTTTTGGTAACTTTGTAGCTGTGTGGCACAGTTGGTTGACTGTGTACATTTAGGTATAGGTTATAAAAGGACTCGTATGCAATGTTTTGGATGTTCAAGAAGGTGGCTGGACAAGATAACCTCTTGGGGTCCCTTCCAGCCCTACTCTTCTAAGATTCTATGACTTGAGTATAGAAACAGATTCAAAATGACAATATTAAATGAAACTAGAGGTAATATTAATATTAAAGGTGTGAATTCTGGACAGGATAAGTCTATGGATACCAACAGTAATCTGCTTACATGTTTACATTTGCCCCTTGCTTTATATTAAAGTGATGTTAAATGAAATCATCTCGGGAAGCTTTTACCAAGGATTGACAAGAGTAAAAAAATATTTTAATAATAAATTCTACATATAAGCATGATCTTTATTTGTCAGTAGCACTGTTTACAGAGCTTCACAAAGTCTCAGAGAATATTTAAGAATTCTTCCCCTTCAGGATACCTCTTTATATCAGACAAGTTTTCATGAGATTTTTCTAACATTAAGTAAATGTTAATTCTAGGTTTATTTTTAAAAGATTTATTTAGCTCTTTTTGCTGCCTACAATTATGACATTATTGCCCAGCTATAGTACTTAGCTTAGATAATTATAATGTATAATTAAGACTTTATGAACCTTTATAACCTTCTTTAAAAAAAATTACCTGAGTCCCTGGTCTGTCTCTCCGTAGTCATCAAGATAAGGAGGAGCATAAAAGCAGCCCTTTGTTTTTCCAGCTAAAAAAAGCACTTGACATTCTCGTACTCTGGACAGAAACACACACAGGACATTATGGTCATTAGCTTTATAATGTGGATGAAGTTTCTAAATTACCCTGAATTACCAGTAAGTGTGAATATGTACACAATGCAAAGTTTATAGTATAACTGCATCTAAAAAATAAGGTGAGAAATACATGGGAAAAGTCTCTTATGAGTTTTCGATTTTTTAAGAAACCATACTTTTATAAAACAGGAAGGTTTCCAGGTGTTGTGTTCTGAAGTACAATGAAGACAAAAACATGAACCTGTTCAGCCTCCACAAGAGAAGGCTGAGAGGGGACCTGGTGGCCATCTATAAGCTTACCAAGGGGGATCAGCAGGCATTGGGGGAGTCCCTGTTCCCCCCAGCACTACCGGGAGTAACTAGAAATAACGGTCACAAGCTGGCAGAGGGTAGATTTAGGCTAGACATCAGGAGGCGCTACTTCACAGTCAGGGCGGCTAGGATCTGGAACCGACTTCCAAGAGAAGTGGTGCTGGCTCCTACCCTGGGGGTCTTTAAGAGGAGGCTTGATGATCACCTTGTTGGGGTCATTTGACCCCAGTACTCTTTCCTGCCATGGCAGGGGGTCAGACCTGATGATCTGCTCAGGTCCCTTCTGACCCTGCCAGCTATGAAACACTATGCTACTTTTCTTCAAATAGTACCATCCTTACACACAATATACTGTTAGTTACATTTACTGGTAATAGTCACCTTATGTTCATACATACTACATAGCCTACTAATAACATTTTTAGATACAGCTATATCCTTACCTAAGAAATATGCCCACTCCAGAGCCACATAAATATGTATGTGCAGTACAGGCTCCAACATCTTCCCCGTCTAACTCTGTTTGACAACAGTAACTCTGAGAACACAGCATGGTCCCACATACAAGGCACAATGTTGGTGCTCTGCTTTTATCACCACCTGATTTTGGACACCTTAATGTGAGCACACAAAAAATTTGTACATGACAGTGAATAAAGTTCAAACCTTTACTATACAATAAAGACTTAAATGGCAAATCAACAGATCTAACATCATTCCAGAAGCATCTCTAGATAAAGTTAAAGCCCCAATAACCCTGAAATTTCTATTTCATAGGCATCTCAATTAAACAAAGGTTTGGGCTTCCAGCGGCTGCAGCAGGGGTGAGGAGGGGCACACACACAGCAGTGAGTGAGGGAGGGGGGCGGGGGCTGGGGCAGGCGCTGCATAGCCAGGGTGGGGTGCAGAACAGAGCTGCGAATGGCTCGTCCAAGGGGCATGGCTCCTGGTGCTATGTGCACCCCAGGAAGGCATGAGGCTGTGTGCCTCTGGATCATTGTGCAGGGCAGGGACAGGCTGCCACTGCACACTAGGGCTGGGGGCTGTGCTGGTCTCTTCCCGGCAGGGTGGGGCTGGGCCACGCTGCACTCATGGTGGACAGCAGCGGTGCTGGGAGGGGGCAACAGGGGGAGAGGGGGCTGCAACCACCCCAAAATTCACCTTGGGGGAGCTCCCAATACATTCATCCTCTAAGGGGGTGAAAAACTCCTAGACTGAACTCCCTCTGCTCTCTCTATCCCCTCCCGTTCTGAAGAGAGAAACAGGCTGGGAGCTCTGCAGACAAGTTACAAAAGATACTACATTTTGAAAGTCTTTATCTGATACCTCAAGCAATGAGGAGTCAGATTTTCACCTGATTAGCCATTTTTGAAGCTGTCTACAGCTGTGCACTTGTGTTTGGTCACAGTTACAGACTGCTTTCTTTGGTTAGATTGGGTGGAAATTGTCAATTCTGTCTGTACCCTTTATGATTTTCTAAATCCTTTAGGAGATTTTCCACTTCATCAGTACCATGGCTTTTAAAGCTCCTCATCATAACAGCATAAAACTTACGAGAAATTAGATGCTTGATTAATGAGGCAGCTGTAATCATCTGGAAGGTCTATTAATTTGTTAGAATCTCTTGCATAGCTAGAATGAAAAAACAGATTACCACTTAAAGTTTAGTAAATAATGGACACAATCATTGCAAAGTCATTTAATCTTCTCAAATGTACAAAGGAAACTTTTTTGCAAATATCAACACCTTTTAATTTTGGCTTTCATACCGTATATCTTTCCTTATCTATGGTACTGCATTATACTGGCATATAGCTGTAATAAATTGCATATTAAAATTACTGTAAACACACTGTGCTCAAAATATTGTATAGCTTACTAGAAATCAAAATGCACTCTTGGATAATTAACTGATACTGAATTGCAGGTGGGGCATGCTACAACTATTGGTCTAATCTCAAGCAAGAGATGGCCTTTCAAAAGAAGTACAGAATATGCATACTAGTTTTCTGCTGCTGATGTCAGCAATGTCACTGAGTTAATCACGTATTATGTATTACATAAAATTCAAACCAAAAAGCAGATCAGCTTTTAAATACTTAGCTGTTATCGTTTAAATGTTTGCTGCTATATTGCACTATCTGCTTAGCATCTAGGTGGCACTTACGTTAGATATAACTGATTTACAAAAAAAAAAGATCCCAACATCCCACAACTGAAATACTTCCTGATTCTTTTGCATGGAGATGGTTTTTTATTGATATTTTTCAGAGACACATAAGAGAAAAATTCCAGAATTATATTCTTCCACAATTGTGTATTTTAGCTAAATCCCAGTCTCAAGCATTTTTCCTGCTTAAAGAGATATAAATATTGTAAAGCAAGCCTTATACCGCTAATCTGATCTAACTGCTAGATCAAGAGACTTTTCTGCTTTAGGGAATAATTATTTTTCTGCATTGTATGAACATTTTAATGTTGGATATTCATATAGCTTAAAAATTATGATTCTTGATGTCAAGGTGTTTCCCCCCACAGATTACTAAGATTTTGCATTGTGGAGAATCTTCCTTTCAAGGACTAAAACAAACTGGTGGTGAAATCCAAATTTAACATGATCCAAGAAGCAGCGCAATGCATCATGTTGAGAGAGAAAAGAACTACCAGCAAATCAGTCATGTGCATCTCTTCACTGCTTCATGAATTGCAAAGAACAGAAATAAGAAGCTTAAAAATCAAATGAAAAAATCCTTCTGCTATTCAGTTAGAATATTCTACTGGTATAAAAGGTTACTCCAATTAAAATTAATCAGATGACTGATAACTTTTCGATTTTTAACACATGACTAGGTACTATGTACAGATTTAAAAAGAAAGTTGATTTCTATTATTTAGCATGAAAGCTTAAATAAAGTTTTTATGAGGATTTTTCAGTTTTGTTTCTTCCTTTTTTTGAATTAGCGCAGTGGAACACTAATATTTAGCCTCCTTTGACAAATAATAAATCTTGAGTAAATATTATGCATTAAAAGCCTCCTTAATTCAAACTGATTGCTTTAAAAAAAATAAAAAGACTACATCATTCGCTTTCATCTATTTTGGTCTCAATGATAATGTTTCACTTCTTAAAACAGATAGTTTAGAAAGCACCTTTGATCACCTAATGTTTTTAATTCAAGATTAGGAAACTTTTAGAAAGACAGGCTCTAAACGAATCTAATCAGGCTTGATTCAGGACTTCCTGGATAAGATTGTATGGCCTATATGTGCTGCAGATCAGACTAGCTTAATTAAATTATCCATTCTGACTTTTGACACTGAATTTTTGTAAATACTGTCTTTACTCAAACATGAGAAGTGTTTTTCTTCCAGTCAGGATGGGGAATACAGCACCTTGTCTTACATTCACGTACAAGAAAACCTTTTAAAATATCTTAATCTGCTGCCAAAAACAACATGTGCTCAGTCAGGGAACCCAACTATGAAGCTGATTAAATAAAGACCATATTATAAAACACATGGCCCATGTTGCACAAACATACAGGAACCCACCACAAAGACAGGCTAGTACAGCCCATCTGAATAAGGTCTATGAACTCGGTCCCCTTCAGTGCCAACTCTTTTTCAAGTCATGGTGAGCCATAAGACTGAATACACTTCGGTACGTATTCCCATTCACAGCTGAGCTGAGCTGAGCTGCATCTTTCTTTCCCACTTCCTCCGATTCCTGTTTCTTCACCACCCTTAAGTGGCTAGCAAATTTCACCAAATGGTGCCCCACACAGGTCACCCAGAATCCCTCTGTTGTCCCCTCTCTCAGGCTGGCACATACGATTAATGGCCCCACCCTTTATCAGGTGCAGCAGGACCAGGCTGCCCTGCACCTCATCTGCACAGACATTTTTGGAAGATCTCAGGACTTGTGACAAGAACACTCATTTCCAGTCATGAGTAGGGGAGTTAATTAACACATAGATTCTTTATGGGGTTTACCTGAAGTAGCCCCCAGTACTAAGCAGTGCTGAACTACCAGTAATTATTAAAAAGTTCTGGACAAACTAAATCTATGGATACCCACAATAATTTGCTTACATGTTTATTTCCAAAGTCAGTGTTTTCATATTTGCCCCTCACTTTCATTTGTTTAGGGAGAGCAGTGTTTGACAGCAAGAGGAGGAAGGGCAGAAGGCAAAGTGGGCACCTGACTCCCTCCCTGTTGTAGCAGTGGGAAGGGGACAAATTCAAGGCAAACTACTAAGAATTAGATTTCATACCTAGAAAATATAACATATCTATATATTTTCCATATATAGAATCTAATTATTGGGAGGCGGTTTTATATGCGAGTAATGTGCAGGGGAAATTGCTACATTTAGTTACATAAAAGAGTCTTCTCCCTTGCTGGCCTGAAATCCCATCCTACTTACCTTATGGCTGGTCTCTTGCCTTCCAGGTATCTTTTAACTTCACTGTTACTACACCAACTTTAATAAAGAAAAATAAAATGCCTTTTAGTTTTCAGTAAGCAATGCTTTCCCTGAAACATATCCTAACCAATAAAAATACCAGTGTATATCTGTTTAATACAATCTCTATCCCAAAATAATTTTTTGTGGATGTATTAATCTTTCACTCCAGAAAACATGCATTACAGGGTAAATATTTATACTACTAGCAAGCTGCCCACCATGAATGATGGGGGGAAGGGAGGCAGGCAGGGATGGAGCACTGCCACCCAGCACCCCAGAGTGCCGCCACTCTGCCTCTGGCCCCATACAACCCCAACCCCAGGTCCAGCCCTGTGCTCCCCCTGATGTCTGACCCCGAGGGGGGGATGGCAGGGACAGGGCACCACTGCTCATCATCCCACGCTGCTGCCACCTGCCAGGAACAAGGTGGGTGGAAGCTTGCCCCACCGTCCCCACCGCCAACACCCCATGTCACCGCCGCATCCAAGGGGTGCCTTGCCCCCCCTCCCCCTCCCTGGAGGTGGCAGCAGCACAGGATGCTGACAGCATGGCACTGGCTTCGCCCCCTGCTCCAACCCCTCCATCATGGCGGCGCTTTGCTGTGCCAGTCCGTCTCAGCTGTCCTCTGCATCCCCCTCTCTGCTGGGGACGGAGCTCCGCCATGACGGCAGGGACGAAACTTGCCAGTGCTGCCACTGCCTCTAAGGAGTAGGGCTGGGGAGAGGGGGTGAGGCCACCCCTCGGATGCAGCAGTGAGGGCAGAGCAGGGTGAGGCCAGGCCAGCGCTGCATTGCCATCACCCCACACCTCCATCCCCGCTATCATGGCAGCACTCTACCATGTCAGTCTGTCTCCACTGTCCCCCTCTGCCTCCAAGGAACAGGGCTGGAGGTGTGGTTGAGGCCAGCACTGCGGCCTGTCCCCACTGTCTTGGTGGCACTCCACCATGTGTGGTCTGTGCAGAGCACTCTGACTGGTTGTTTCAGTCAGCATTGTGATTGGCTGCTGAGATAACCAATCAGAGTGCTCATAAAGCGTTATGGACAGACAGGGAGACTAAGGCTATTACTATATTATAGGTTTTTGGTGCAAGATTACTTTACTAAGTGTACACTGTACCTAAATTAGAATTAAGTAAAATTTTTCATACCTTTCTACTAATGTGTTCATAATTTTGTTATTTTCTTGGAAAAGGCAAATAAGGTTGCTTGGCAGGGAAAGATAACTACATAAATGTTCAAACTGGTTTGCCCCATTTACTGTAAACATAGAAAAGAGGTAGGTCAACACAATGCTAGCAATTTCTGAAAGACATTACCAATAGTACATAAAGTTTGACCTTCGATACAATTATTCTGCAAAAGGGTGGCAATTTCTTTTTGTTCCTCCACTCCCACAAAAATAGGATGTTGATTTACTACTGAACAATGCCAGGCTTGGAAGCAAAGTGCTGAGGCACTGACACACAAAACAGATAACAAAAGCAGTGGCAGTGCAAACTCCCCCATCTCACTCCACAGGGTGCGTCAACCTGGACCCACATGGACCACTTCATTGTTCTGTTCAGTCTCCATGCTCCATTAACTCTAATAACATTTTCTCTTTTGAGTTTGCCAGGGAAGTAGCTCTTATGAACTATTAGACACGTCCTCCATTAAAGATGGGGTTGAAAGTTTGGGACAAACTTAACATCCTGCGAAAAAGGGAAGGGTTCTTTTATAATGCAATGCAAAAGATGTGTGTGCTGCTACTTACTGGACTAATAAAATTGTAGTCCTTCTAGAAAACTTTTAAAAGAATGAATATTGCAATCTCACAGATATATTCTGTAAGAACAACTTACCTAAACAATAGTCTAAGGAAAACTACACTTATTTAGTTTATTAGGCATTTAAAAACTCACATATTTTAGTTTTCAAATTAAGTACCCTGAAGTAGTGTGTGTGTGTTTGTGTGCGTGCATGCACATGCATGTGTGTGAGACAGAGATGGAACTTTTCTTTTTTTATAACTTATACCTTCAGACTTACCTTTAGTCCAGACGTCTATCATAGCTGGACCTAAACTAGGATTGTTCCTAACATGGATTCAACTACAAATGGAGCATAACATTACCATATTTGTGGGTTACTTAAGGACCTGCTGCTAATTTCATTGAAATCGGTGAAAGAAGAAGCAGGTTTCATTTGAAGAAAAGAATGCCAGAGATAAGAGTTCAAATAAACAACCACACTTTAGTTATCTTAACCACAGGATTACCAACTTTGCTTCAACATAATTGGAGGACATCAATACAGGTGTAAAAACATTTGGCTTTTACTTTAGAAACACAACTTTTTAAAACTAAGCAGCATTTTCTTTTGTTTTGTATTTTTGGGCAGATGCAGCATTGAGACAGCCCTGCATCAGTAATAAACCTATACGCATTAATTTCAGTTACTATTGAAAAGAAAACTTAATTCAGTATACTTTTCAATACTGAAATAAATGTTTTGTATAATTTCCAAAGCTGTACAACCAAACACAACTAAACAGGCCTTACCTTTAATTTCTGGTGGTGCTGGGACCCCATTTAAATAATGGAAAAACATAGCAGAACATCTCAGGAAAGGCATGATTCCAGCTTTTATACTTCTCCATAGATGCCAGCCTGAGGAAATTTCTTTCAAGGCACTTAAAAGCAAAGATTGTATGTATTTTTATAATAAGTATTTCTGACTAAATTAAAATGCAGAACTAATCCAAGAATGTCTGGATTAACATAATAAATCTTAACTGATTAACCCTAGTTAAAAAATTAGACTAAAACCAGCATTTATTTTGAAATTAGCACTCTAATAATAAAGCAAAATTAGAGAGCCACTAAAATATATATCTCTAGTTACTTAAGCTGAATTCTGTAATTTGATTAGCAAATTATAAAAATGTACTGAGAAATAATAGAAATGTACCAACTTGTCACGTGACTATTTTAAGTCAAATGAATCGGGACTTATTGGACATATCTACATGTGTAATTAAGGTGAAACAAACGCTAGAGTAGTCTGAGCTGGAGTAAACTGCTGCCAGGCACCACATCTACGTGAGCCCAAGACAGCAACAATTTGAGCCACGGCAGAGCAGGCCTGGCCTGGCAGGGAGTAGGGGGAAAGGGGGTCAGCCTCAGGCTCCAGGCAGAGGCATTGGGCAACAGAGGGGCTGGCTGGGGCACAAAGTTGCTGACCATGTGGAGCCGCAGAGCTAGGGGGTAGGCAGGAGTCTGGCCCCTGCCCAGTCACTATCTACATGTGCATTTCAGTGCAGTAAATTACTCTGCCATAAGATAGTACTGTCCATGACAGTACTATCTTATGGCAGAGTAATTAGTTTACAGCGCCCTAATACCAGTGCACCTGTAGATGGTGATGCTTTATTGCAGAGCTAATTAGTCCGCTCTGCAGTAAAGCACAGGTGTAGATACACCGACCCAGTAGCAAAACTTCGGACATAAAATGTAAAACATCAGTATATAAATTTAGTGTTGTGATATTGCAGCTTAATGGAGGAACTAGATGTGGAACCATGGCTATATACTTAGAAACAATTATTTTACCTTCCTGTACACTGGCAAAGAAATTTATGCAAAGCAAGCACTGCCAATTCCTCTTCACTGTTACTGTTTTCTTGGTCCATGCCATTTTCTTCTGAAAAGCAAATGGAAGATAAATGAGGCACATTATAAAACCTAGAAACAACCTGGGGTGTTACTTAAGTTGTTTTTAATAGATAAGCAAGTTTTGGGAATGGAGGAATGTGAGGTATCCAAGAGCAGGCATACCCAACCTCTGGCCCATGACGCCATGGCATCCAGCCCGCAGAGGTCCCACCAAGACAGAAAATTTGGTAGCAGGGGAGCAGTAGAAGCTCCACGCAGCCAGATCAAGCCTCACCCCAGCCACTGCTGTTCCCTGCTCTCATGCATATCCAGATCAGGGTAGCCCCTTCCCCATCCCAGCCTCCCACCCCACACATCTGGATGGAGCCAGACCATTCCTTACACCCACATACCCACTAAAAGGACAGATCAGGGTCAGGCTTCATACCCTGCTGTATTAGCCTGGCCTACCAGATTGAGCCCACCACCCAGATCTGGGTCACGGACAGGTTTGACACTGTCCACCCAGCCCATGGGGCAAAAAACTTGGGCACCATTGTACTAGAGGTATACTACTATAAGCAAAGACCTGACTATACTGGAACCTCTGCCAAACATCTAAAAATCAGGGCTGCCCAACTGGCAGCCCATGGGCTGCATGTAGCTTCCTCAGGATTAACATATGGCTCTTGGGTTCCTGGTTCAAGTACCACTCCCTGCTTTGCTCTGCTGGTGGAGTCCCTGGGTTCCCCCTCCCTACTTGAGCTTCTGCTGTCTGGGAGCCTATGGCCAAAAACCTCAGGGTGACCCAAAAACCTTGCTCAGCATTCATGCTAGTGCAGTGCACCAGCAGTGGTCCACCGTGGGGTGGGGCAGAGGAGGGAACAGCAGTGTACTACAGCCTATATGCGTGGCACGGGGTAGGGGACACATGGCATATTGCAGCATAACCACGTGGCATAGAAACAGGGAAGAGTTAAGTGGCACATCCACACAGGATATGAAGGGGATTAGCGCATCGGCAGGGGGAGGGGATGGAGGAAGCTCATGGCTTGCGGGGTTCACATGGCACATCAGCAGCCTGTGCAGTATGGTGGGCTGGAGGGTGGAGCCCTCACTGAAGTGTGCAGCCCTTTTTCAGGTTGTGCATGGCCTTTTTGGTGGGTTGCTGAGGGTCCTGCAGCCCCTAGGCACTCAGAATTTGGACAGCACCAATCTAAAATGATACTGTTGTATAACAATTTTTTTAAAATGAGAGACTAAGAACATACAAATAAAATACTCCATTAGACAATTACACCTCTGATAACAAGAAAAAGTAGATTGCGTCACGTAAGGAATCAGATGCAACTGTCAATGACTGTATAGACATCCTGTACTACCAGGAGGAAATGTCTCAGAAATTCCCCACCCCCTCAAGGAGAGGGAGCAGTAGAGACATGCAGTCTGTAACCACCCCTTCTCCCCTGCTTTGTGCCTTCCCAAGACAAGGGTGATCCCATTCTGGGGACAAGAACAGTGCCTGCTTTACTACTCTCAGTCACAAGGGGGAGCAGAGTAGTGGGTGAAGGTACCTGCCCAAGATCAGGCTCTGGGAGCAGCCTCCTTCACTCTACTCCCAGTCTCTGGGAGCAGAATGGAAGGAGCACTGGGGCAAAGTTGCTACCCCTAGCAGGGCAGTGGCCAGCTTGGAGAAGAGACAGGAAGCAGCAGCATCTGCTCCTCTCCTCCCCTCTCCCAGACTGGTCAGAAAGGGGAAGGAAGTAGCAAGGCATACCCCCCAGCCCTCTCAAGCTGGGCAGTTTCCCTGGCTTAGGGAAGAGGAAAGGATTAGTGGTGACCGCTCCTCTTCCTTTCCCCTCCTAGACTGGTCTGAGACGGGGAAGAAGCAATAAGAACAGGCTGGGGGCTATGCCTTGCCACTCCCTTCCCTACCTAGACCAGTCCAGGAAGGGAATGAAGCCATGGCACAAAGCTCCCCTGCCTGGAGCACCTGCTCCTCCACTCTGCTCCCAGTCTCAAGGGAAAGCAGTGGGTGAAACAGAATAAGCAAAACCAGCAAAAACAGTCCTGCTGGTATAAGCTGCACTCAGATACTATGAACACTTTGCTGCTACTGTATGCTGGTACAGAATACTACACTAGTAAAGCTAAATGCTTGTTTAGAGAAATACTGGAAGTGAGAGAGATAGATATCATTACCTGTTGATGAGGTAAGTAGAATTTGCACTATGTGTGCCATAGTGACAAGATGGAAGAGGTGAAGATCTCCAGTGGCTAAACTAACGCCTGAAAAATCCTGGCAGTGTATGGCAGGGAAGGACAGCACCAAGCTTACCTGTAAAATAAAACAAGGAAGGACATGCATCTTCTCCCTTTTCCACCATAGCTCAAGAATCTGAGCTTTTATTCTTGCACAGGTTGTAGCCACAACCCTATGTGCTGCAGGACATTTTGATGGGACAAATTTTGAAGGCAGTTTCCCCAGTGGATCATGGGATAGAAAAATAACTATTAAACAATGTGGATTTCCCTGAGGCTGAATTTTGCTTTCACAGCATTCCCAAGAAGGGGCATAAAAATTAGGTATAGCAAAAGAACCATTAAAATGTTAAAGGAAAACATGTGTTCCTAAATAGCTATACCCCTTCCACAAAATGCAATGGTACAGAGAAAATATAGCAATGAGGCTTGGACAAATAAAGATCCTCAAGGACCAAAACTTTAGTTAATATGAATTACTTACCAATAAATGAAGCATGTCAATATCAAGTATGCATGGAAGATTTCCATGTTTTTCATTAGGCACCAGTGCTGAATATTTAAAAAAAAAACACAAAAAAACAACCCACAAAAGGTCTCAATTTATATTATCCAACAAAAAGATTCTATCTCTACTTTTTATACAACCTAGATTACAGCCACCAGACTTGTACATCAAATACTTTAAGGGCTTATTGGAAAATCCTTTCGGTCTTGGTTTGACTTGGTTTACACTACCAGAATAAGTTATTCCATTCACTAGCCTTTAGACTGCACTGAAATAAGGCAAAAACAGTACTTCTAAAACTAACTGCTGTATCCACAGTTCTGATTTGGATTTTTCTTCTCCTAATTACAGTTAGGACTTAAAACAAGAAAAATAAGGTAACAGTATTCTCCCCAAAACTGCCCTCCAAAATACCATCTCTCATTTTAAGGCAAAAGTACATCTGAGATGCTGCTCACTGTATCACTGTAGACCGTATAAATGTTCAAGACACAGCATACAACTGTCTTAAGTCTGCTGGGCTACTGGTGTTTGGCTCCCCTCTGTGGATTTAAACACATCTATAAATTCTGTCAGATTCTTTGCATCTGGCTCTAGCAACCCCTCTCTAAAGTCATCCTTACTCTGAATTTTGTAGATCTATGGCATCTTCTTTGTCTTCCTTACATTAAAAATTAATGATACAACTGAAATTAACTCATGCTTCACAGCAACACCACTTCTGAGACTAATGTGTTGGTTCATGCTTCAAAGTTATTGTCCCTGGCTCTCAACTGACCTTAGCATTGATCACATTTGAAGTTTGCTTGGCAATTATAACAGCTAGAGATTTGCTTTTATATTATAGGTCAGATTGCAGAGAAGAAGATAACCATATAGCTTACTGATATTTCCCAGATGCTGCTACAGACTGGCTTAAATGAAACTCAGTGCAAGCCTTTATTTACCACTCATTTCATGTTGCACTAACGGATTTCCACTGATTTATAATATTTATTTTAAGTTTAGATCATGGAAAGGTAAAAAAAAAAAAAATCATACTTCATTATTACATTATGCCGAAAGCAAATAAACCTGGACATTTAAGCTAACAATAACCAAACAAAATGCATAAAGCAAGCAATCTAGACAACAGCTAGACTTCACTATTCCTTCTGCATTCACTACAGCAATGGGGACACATTTTTAGCAGGCATGCCAAATTAGCCCTTCATTCTGCTTAAGTGCCACTCCAATCCTCTTCCTCTGCCTGATCTCCTGCTCTGCTTTTTGTTCCTTACTCTGTGCTCTCTGCCCAGTCTCCTGCTCTGATTTCTGCTCCCTACCTTACCAGGTGCTGTACTGCCTGTCCCCTTCTTGATCTGTTGTGTGCCACAACTGCTTGTACCCCTTACGGTAATCCTGCTGCAGGCTGGTTATCCCTGCACTTGGATTCATTTAAAAGCAAACAAATCACTATGTTTTAACATTCCAGCCAAAAAAGAATGTCACTAAACCTTGTAACCCCCAATATAAAAATCTCAGATTACAATGAAAATCAGGGTAAGAATATTTTAATTGCATCACACTGTAAAGTAAACCAGCCACCACACTGGACAATATCAAGAACTGACAGAAGCCATGTGTGCACAGGACATGGTTGTCAAGGCAACTTCAATTATCTGGACATCTCTTGGGAGGAACACTCGGCCAAGTCGGACCAGTTACGTTCCTTCCTGACCTGCACTGAAGAACTCTTCCTGGCTCAGGAAGTGTACAGACCTACCAGAGTTAATGGTCTCCTAGACTTGGTCCTGGCCAAAGGAGACGACCCGGTGACCAACTTAAAAATAGAGGGGAGTCTGGGCGACAGCAACCATGAAGCCATCTCATTCACTGTCCATCGCAACGCAGACCAATCTGATAGCAGGGTTGAAGTCTTGGACTTCAAAAATGCAAATTTCAACAAGCTCAGGTCACTAGTAGGGCAAGTGCTGCAGGACCAGGGCCCAAAGGCAAAAGATATGCATGAAGAGTGGTCACTCCTTAAGGACATGATTCTTGAAGCACAAAGGAAGTCCACTCCCACGTGGAGAAAGGGCAGCAGAAGGGCTGGGAAGCCCTCCTGGCTAAATAGGGAAATCACGGTCCTCCTTAGAAAGAAGAAAGAGGTGTACAAACAATGGAACCTGGGGACAAGCTCCAAGGAGGATTATGCAACAACCGAACGCACTTGTAGGGAACAAATTAGAAAGGCTAAGGCAGCAACTGAACTTACATTAGCAATGGGAATTTAGGTGCGTAGGAAACAAGAGAAAAGCAAATGGGAGTGTGGGGCCACTGCTCAACAACTCAGGACAGCTGGTTACCAACACTCAGGAGAAAACTGAACTCTTGAATGACTACTTTGCCTTGGTAGTTCACCAGGCCACAGGGAAAATCATGCTGGACAGGGGGCAGAAATGACTGCCTCCCTACTGCTGCTGTAGAACTGGTGTGTGATCAGTTAAAGAAATTAGACATACATAAGTCAGCAGGACAAAATGAACTCCATCCAAGGGTGCTGAAGGAGCTGGCCAACATCACCGCAAGAGCCCCTAGAGAAACTGTTGCAAAACTCATGGTGCTCCAGAGAGGTTCCCAAGGACTAGAAGAGGGCCAAGGTTGTGCCCATCTTCAAGAAGAGGAGGAGGGAAAATCTGGGTAACTATAGGCCAATTAGCTTAACTTCTATGCCAGGGAAAATCCTGGAAAAATTAATTAAGAAGTCTATGTGCAATAGGCTTTTAGAAGGTAGGATTCTGAATGACAGCCAACATGGTTTTTGTCATGGGCAAGACTTGTCTTACCAACCTCATCTTTTATAACCAGGTGACTCACCACCTGGACAAGAGAGAAGTGGTAGATATTGTATACCTTGACTTCCAAAAAGAATCTGATCTGGTATTCCACAACATTCTCACGAGTGAACTTTACTGCAAGACGGTTAGGTTGGTATGAAGCTGGCTGTGGGGCAGGACCCAGAAAGTCCTAATGAACGGATCTGCATTGTCTTGGTGAGAAGTGGGCAGTGGTGTCCCACAGAGGTCAGTGTTTGGTCCTGTACTTTTCAACATCTTCATCAATGATTTGGATGAGGGCATGAAGAGCTTACTGGCCAAGTTCGCAGATGACACCAAGTTATGAGGAAGCGTGGTCACACTTCAAGATAGGTTATGGATACAGGTGGATCTAGACAGGCTAGCAAGTTGGGCAAGTCAGAACCAGATTAAGTTCAACATCAAGAAATGTAAAGTGCTCTACCTGGGGATGAACCATCCCATGTACACCTACAGGCTTTGCAACACCAACCTGACCAGCACTATGAAAGAAAGAGACCTGGGGGTAATAAAAGACCACAGCATGAATATGAGCTGCAGTGCAACTCTGTTGCCGATAGGGCAAATAATACTCTGGCATGTATCAATTGATGCATCTCCAGTAAGACCAAAGCGGCGATTCTTCCGCTCTACTCAGCGCTGGCGAGACCCCAGCTGGAGTACAGCATCCGGTTCTGGGCACCGCACTTTAACAAGGACGTGGTACAACTTGAGAGATTTCAGAGAAAGGCCACCCGTTTGATTAGAGGCTTGCACTGCAAGCCATACGAGGAAAGACTGAGGGACCTGGGACTCTGAAGGCTGAGAAGTGACTTGGTAGCAGTTTACCATCAAGGGAATATATCAGGGGCTTGGTGAGCAACTATTCACCAGGGTACCCTTGGGGAGAGCCAGGAGCAATGACTACAAACTCCTGGAACACTGTTTCAGGCTCAACATTAGGAAAAACTTCTCCACAGTTAGGGGGTCCAGACTGGAATACGCTCCCTCCCTCTACCCCGGAAATCTTCAAGAGGAGACTGGGAAGTCATCTTGCTGGGGTCACCAGATCCCACCTGTCTTTTCTGCCTGGTACAGGGGGCTAAACCCGATGATCTTCCAAAGTCCCTTCCACCCTTACAATCTATAAATCTACATCTTCTTATAAGTATATTTCTTGCCAGATATATTATATAGGTATATAAATAACTTTAGATTAGAAACATTTATAAACTCTCTTAGCTTCACATTACTTCCATTGCCTGATTTTATTCTCAGCATGCATCTTAAGCTTCAACATAGCTTTCTTCATTATCTGAAAGACTGCAATACAATTCCTCTTGAAATCCATTCAATAATGAAATATACATTGAATAAACATAACTGCAGTCACCCTGCACTGGACAGCTTATCTTTCTTCTATAAAGGTCCCCAGGCTAGAACTGATTCTCAAAAGAAGTCTTTACATACTGCAACTTCATGTGCTCTGGTCACATGTATAAACATAACAGCTAATGGTTTATGAGTTAAAACTGTACACGATAAACAAATCCCTTCCTCAAATGATCTCACTGCTTACTATAAGCAAGTCTATCTGCTTTAGGAGACTGCACTTTTATGCAATAAAAAATAATGCAAGAGTACATGCTTACATGCTAAAAGTGTACAAAAGTGACCCTGTACTGCCGAAAGAGAGGCAACTGTCCAGTGTGCTGCTGCAAATCTCGTTAATGATGTAAGGCAATCATCCTAAGAAATCAAACAACAGAATGTCACAATTAAACCAGGTCTTCAAGATAAAACAAGGTTTAGTCTCCAAACAGTAGATATATATCAGCTACGTACTGACAGTATTTAGTACATTTATTTTTAAGGACAATCAGCGCATCTTTCTGAACATGTGGGCTACGTACAGACAGTTAAAAAAGTCCGAGACTGAATTGATTCAATCTTTGTAGGTTAGTCTAAACCAGGGGTAGGTAACGTTTTTTGGCCAGTGCCGAAAAACACCATAATGCCTATCTCAGAAGGTGCTGGAGTGCCGGAATGCCAAAAAGCCAAAATGAGGGCAAGGGGTACATGGCAGGATGCCCTGCTTGTGCCCCTTGTCCCCCACCCAAAGCCCCTGCCCCCCAGCCCGGGCTCTATGGCTGCCAGCAGCTACCCCAGCTCTGGGTAGCTGCTGGAGCCCAGGCTGGTCCCAGCAGGGCTTGCAGCATCCCAGCTAACTGCTGGGAGCAGCCGGGGATCCCAGCTGACAGCAACTCCCCAGAGCCAAGGCTGGCTGCAACTGGGAGGCTACAAACTGCTGTGCTGGGCTCCGGGATGAGCTCCGCACCAGCACATGCAGGTGCGCCTTGGAGTGGGCAGTTGGGGTAGAGCCTGAGGCAGTGCAGCCCCAGTCTGTCCCCTGGTCCTGGCTCAGAGGCGGTGAGCCCGGCGCAGCTGTTTGGAGCCTGCCTGCTGCTTGCTGCAGCTGCCCAGAGCCTGGGCTGGCTACAAACGGCTGCGCCAGGCTCATCACCTCCATGCCGGGAGTGGGGGAGAGACCGGGGCTGTGCTGCTTCAGGCCCCACCCCCACTGTCCGCTCCAAGGCGTGCCTGCATGAGCTGGTGCAGAGCTGATGCCAAAGCCCTGCACAGCTGTTTGGAGCCTCCTGGCTGCAGCCGGCCCTGGCTCTGGGGAGCTGCTGCCAGCCGGGATCCCGGGCTGCTCCCAGCAGTTAGCTGGGATGCTGCAAGCCCTGCAGGGAGCAGCCCAGGCTCCGTTGCTGGCAGCAGCTACCCGGAGCCGAGGCTGACTGCAGCATGCCAAGCAAAATGGCCTCATGTCCCATGCTTGGCATGCGTGGCAGGGGTTGCCGACCCCTGGTCTAAGCTGCGTAGACTGAACCGATAAGCAAGTGAACAGACATTCACTTTTGATTCTGGAAATGCAGCCACATGCTTGCAGTAGCCCAAGCCAGAAGCCAGTGTAGAACATGCCTCCCTACACTGCTGGAGCAGACAGCTTTGGCCTTGGCTAGACTACCCACCTTTCAAGGGGACGGGGGGTTTTACGGGGTGGTGCAAAGCATCCTGGGATGCTGGAAAACTGAGCTAACTTGAACCTACAGGGGTTCAGGGACAAAAGCTCAATAAACCGATTTAACCTAAATCAATCAGGTCTGATACTACATCCATCCAAGTTTATCCTCAACAGGTTTCGGCCATTTTGAAAGTGTTTATGTACACTGAACTTCTGTGGTGTTACAGATTTGAACCAGTTTCTGATTATTTATACCAGTTTATGTGTAATTTCTGTCCCTAGCCCTAATAAAGATATCAATGTGTGCATAAACAGAGAATGTACTGTCAACCCACCTTGCTTAGGCTATCACATTCATGACTCTGAAAGAGGAAAGGGTGGGATCCAAATTAAAGAAAACTGTCCAATAATTATAATCTACAATTTTAGCATTGCAATTAAAAAATAGGTAATCTATGCTCAATCCAGTGATTCAAAGAACTGAAGCTGCTATTTAATCTTACCTGTCGACAAGGTAAGTGACCAAATAATGGTTTATCTTCATCAGCTAAAATTCGTTCTGCAGGAGGTAAAACAAAAAGCCAAATAAAGTCTCGATACTGTGAATTTTCAGGTCGGTCTGTAAACAAATATTAATGCATACTAATAAAATATTACCTATGGTCTGTATTGTGTAAGCACAGCTACCCCAGCACATTATGGGTACACGTGGATCCTCTTCATTTGGATGAACCTTCAGTCCCACCTTGTAGGTTGCTGTAGCAAATGTGGTCAGCATCTCTCTAATGCTCTCAGAATATGGATTCCTAAGATAAATAAGAAACATACATTTGTTTTTATCAGCAAGCTTAAAAATATTCTCTATCATATCAAAACATTTTATTCTGTTAGCAGACAAGTTAATCAATGAGTAGAAGCCTCATCTCCAAATGTTCTGATGTGTAAAAATTTGTCACAACTTAAATATCCTCTTTACCTTGAAAAAGGATGTAGGACAGTGGGGCCAACTTTTTTGACTGGAATGCCACAAACTAGCCCTGCATCTTCCTCAATAGCCACTGCAATCTTCCTCTGCCCGATCTGTTTCTCTGCTTTGTTCCCTATTCTGTGGTCCCTGCCCAATCTCCTACTCTGTTTTCTGCTTCCTGTCCTTTGCTCCCTGCCTGATTTTCTTCCCTGCGTTCCACTTCCTGCCCTATCTTCTGCTGTGCTGATGCCTGTCCCCTCTTGGTGATCTGCCACAGGCTACATGGAGGTTATTTGTGGCATTTGAGGCACTAATGCAGCAGGCTACCCACCCCTGAAGTTAAACTATTTGACCTACTTGACTTGCTTGTGTGAATGCTTTAGAAAGAATTTGTCCCTTCTTATGTTTTAAACCGCTTCTCTCAGTTGGAGGGCAATCCATTTTTAGTATTTTTGATCAGATTGGAATTTTATTGGTCTATATACCAGTAACTATGTTCTACCCTGGAAGAAACTGGGTAGAACACAATTATGACTCTACTGGAAGTATCAAGTACAATTCTGAAGGCAACATTTTGTAAACAGTTAGGACTATAGAGTTTAATATATGTGACCATACTGACAACCACCAATTAATGAAGTACATTTTTAAAACACTCTCCTACTACAGGAAAATTATTAACATACAAATAGAAAAGTATCCAAATATCTTGGTCCTGTAAACTACATTTTAATATGTTAAGAAACTTACAACTTTGTAATTTTAAAAAGTTGTATTTATAGTTATATTGAATTTTCTAACTCATGTAACAATCAACTTTAATTATGACTCTGAAATTATGTAATAGATACAGAATCATAGAAAGTTAGGGTTGGAAGGGACCTCAGGGGGTCCTCTAGTCCAACCTCCTGCTCAAAGCAGGACTATCCCCAACTAGATCATAACAGCCAAGGCTTGGTCATGCTGGGTTTTGAAAACTTCCAAGGATGGAGCTTCCACCACCCTTCTGGGTAACCTGTTCCAGTGTTTTACTACCCTTCCAGTGAGAAAATTCTTCCTAATATCTAACCTAAACTTCCCTTGCTGCAACTTGACATTACAGATTTTTCCTGTTCACCTAGAAGTCATGCCAATCCCAGAAACAGGTAACTGTACAGCACCTCTATAACTACTATTTATGGCCCAAATTGTGTACACTAGTCAGTACTCAGCATTGGCTCAGCTCTTCCATACAAGCAATTCAGAAGGGGTTTCTCCCACTTTTTTAATGAAGCCCCACAGAATATAATTGTACCTTGTTTTTGTCTTATATTCCCACAAAAAAAAATTATTTGTTTATAAATATATGAAACATACTTTGGTTGGAAATCTGGCCTAAATCCTTCGGGTAACTGTAACTGATCCATTTTTTCCAAGTTACCACAGCAGTTGCTACCTGTATAAATAAAAAGTATCATATTTTGTGAGTCTTTAAATTTATCTCTGTGAATTTTACTGTTTTTGAGCACTGTAGATTTAACAACACTGAAAACTGACATTATGAATTATTCTCAGCATAGTTTTTAGCATAGACACTGATTATACATATAAGCATAACCACTTTGTCTCCATTTTAACTTCAGTTCAAGGTGAACTGGTTCATCTCTATAGAAAATATTAATTCAACTTTCATTCTCACATAAACTTTGTCTCAATATTGAGACCGTCTCAGTACTGATATTTGAAACAAATACAATGAAAATCAAGCTGAAATCAAAGTCCATTCACATTACAGTAGTTAAAGGGAAACTTTTAGTTTCTATCAACCGGATATAAATTCCAATTAGAGATACTATGACATAATATGTATTAACAATGCAATATTTCCATAACTATGTACACAGAAAATTTATATCATCATACTTACTAGCACTTTCTTCATCTTGAAAGAAGTAGAATGTTCTTATTTGCTGGGATACTGTTCTGATCCAATGAGTTAGGTTTGGCTGACCTGCAAAGTCTAACCTGTCAAAAGATAGAATACTTGCATTCTTTAAAAAACATCTAACAAGAATCCCTTTTGCTGCAAAAAAATGCATCATCCCTATTGTTTAAAAGTGAGCATAGAGTTCAAGACAGTAATAAAATTAGATATCAAGGTTATGATAATAGAGAAGAAAAATACTGGAATATAAGGGATAGGTCTGGGAGGTTCATTCATAATCATGAAGTCCAATCCTCTCCTTTTGCAATTAATGTTTCAAAATGCAATGAACAAATATTATCTACTACAGTGAATACTGCATACCTCACTATATACATTCACTCACACACCCCCTTGCACTGCCATACATGCAAACGCTCACACCCTCACCCCCTCATACACCCTAGCCATCCTTCCTGCACACAACCCACCACAAACCCCATACCCACCCACACACCTCCATGCTCCTTCACCCCACATCTATGCACCCTCCACAGACATACCACAGCCTCCCACAAACCTATATCATCCCCCATACTCCCACCCACCCACAATATACAAGAGTAAAACTTCATTTTAAGCTACTGTGCAATCACCTCTACGTATACTACACATACACATGTAAATCAGGACAAAAATATTTTTTTAAACCAAATAAATGAATGCTGTACATGTTTGATTTTTAGAATATAATTTGGTATTTTTCTGGTTCCAAGATGGCAAAACCCCTTGCTGAAAGGAGTACTTCTGGAGGCAAGGGGAAGGATTTCTGGTGGCAAAGGTCAGCAGTTAGAGGATAGGACTTCTGATGACAAGATGGCGACCAAGAAGTGGGGCACCTGTCAAGGGGCGGGTCTAACCATGCAGCCAACAGCTTGCCAGAACTTGGTAAGCGGAACTCCACCCAAAATAATTGCCTGCCCCTGATCCAAGTAGTCTACAGAATATCTGCTAAGTCATGGGTGGCCAAAATGGCAGATCTGGCCAGCGGCCAGGCTCCATTTCCCAGCAGCCACTGCATGCATCGCTACGGCCAGTTTCCATGGACACCCCCAGCAGCAGCAGCAGCACTATGAAAGTATGGGGCCAGCATTTCCATGGAGACTGGCCCCAGTAGCACTGGCAGAGTGGATCCTGCAGTGGTGACAGCATGGTCCTGAGCTAGGGCATGTGGGGGAGCAGATCACAGCTCTGCCCCAGCTATGCTATCACCACCACAAGATCCATGCCATGGAGTACCCTGCTCAGAGCTATGTGCCCTGCCCTGCCAGCTTTGCTGGAGCCAGTCTCCATTGAAACCCTGGCCCTGCGCTGTTACCGTGCCACCGCTGCTGGGGTCTCCATGGAAACCAGGCAGAGCCTGCTGGGAAATAAAGTCTCCAGCAAACCCAATCTGACCTGCAGGCTGGACTCTGCCTGCCCCTGTGCTAAATGAAGGAAGTTCCTTTACTTTTTCTACAGAAGTAGCTATATATTATTAACATTTTATTCAAAATAAACTTTTTGCACACAATAAACAAAAATTAAATAAATTAAATCCTGAAAATCTAAGGTCTCCTTAGAGCTGTTTTTACTAATGAGTGAAATTTTTTTGAAACTACTGTATTTTTTGCATAGCAAACATAATTCATTTTTCACCCATATTAAAATTTGCTGCCAACAAAAAGTCTGCTTCTGGTTGTGATGACAGTTTTGACACTAAACTGTAAAACATAACTGCCACGATAAGTCAGCATTCAACAGAAGAAAAAACTCTACAGTCCCCAAGACAATGATAAAATGAAGGAATGATCTGAAATCAATCAAATTAAATTCAATAAGGGCAAATGCGAAGTCCTGCACTTGGAACAGAACAACTGCATGCAGAAATACATACTGGGGAAAGACTAATTAGGCTTACAGTATACAGAAAAGGATGGTGTTATAGCCAATGGTGTACTCTTATTGCAAAAAAATGCCACTAGTGGGCTGTATGAACAGGACAGTTGCTTGCAGACCAAGGGAAGTAATTTTCCTGTTCTATTCAGCATGGATGAGACCACACTGATGAGTCCTGTGTCCAGTTTTGGGCCCCTCACTTCAAGAAAGATGTGGACAAATTAAAAGGAGTCCTGCAGACTGCAACTAGAATAATGAGACACTTGGAAAATAATCCATATAAGGAAAGACTCAAAGTAGGATTATTTAGTATGAAGACAGGGAAAGACAGGGGCATGTGACCACTTCTCAAATTCCTGAAGGGTGGTTATATAGAGGATGGAAACGGACTAATTTCTGTGGCTGCAAGGGATAGAACAAACAGCAATGGGCTTATATTGCACGTTTACAATCAGGTTACAATTCTGGAGTTTGCTCAGTTTAATAACCAGTTTGGAATTTAGAATAGACTTTTCCCTATTAACATGGATACCCCTAAAAGCAAACTAACCTGTTAAATAAAGCTCTTGGTGGAGGAAGCAGAGGAATAACAGTGTTGCTTAAACACTCGCAAAGAGGGCAAAGGAATTCACCATTTTCTACATCATAACTTGTATGAACACGTAATCTTTGTTGTCGTCTTTGCTCCTTTGCCTGAACAGCATCAAAATACCTTTAGAAAAAAAGAACAGCAAGGTATTAATTTTCTATCACTACAATCAATATTTTAGTGTATAAATCTATGTATACTCTGGCAGCATTTGTTTTTTCTAGATATACACAAGTATATCTTACCTAAAAGAATTATTGGCTAGTACCTTCCTGTTAGTCATGGTTTACTAATCACTATTTGTTGATGATGATTTTTAAAAATAAGTCAGTCCACTGAACCATCAAAATTAAAGCAAGACTCTTGAAGTCTCAAAATCAGGATTTCCTGTATTCTTTTTTTTTAAAAGAAACCTGAAAGACTTAAGAGGAAAAAAAATCCTGATTTTTACACAGAAAATCTAATTTTAAAGTATGCTTACATATGACAGCATACTGTTTCATCTTAATACTTGATGGTGCCAGGCCACAGATATACAACTGCCAGCCTGAAAGCTAATCTCTGAAGTGAGCAAAGAGCTAATATTAACCTCTACAGTACAGTGCCATACAGAGTTACTAGAACTAGCTCAAGTATTGGAAGCAACACAGGGTAAATTAATTTGTTTAGCTCTGGAGAACTCATGACTGCATAACAACTGTCTTTGTACTTAATGTCCTCTTGGACTAAGGAACACAACTGACAAAAAACAAGACTGAGAACAAGACTTCATAAGGACTACAAAGAAGCAATAAACTCCTCTCTACCCTGTTTCTAAGGGGAAGTTAACCCAGGTGGGATGCTACACAAGCACAACTATATTATTTCCTGGTACTCAATCTAGGTTGTTTAGACCTGGCTCTGCATTGCCTTATACCACATAGAAATACCTTCAGAAATAGAGTGCCTCGTTGCTCACTTTTTTCCCCCCTTACTTAGCTTGTTCTCAATTTTGCTGGATAAGGCCAGCAAGTTTCAAGTACAAGCATCTTAAGCTTTATGCAGTCATCAACAGACCAGAACTAAAGTAAGAATGCTTCAAATGCAAAATCCTAGGTGCACCAGGAATTCAGACAACTGCTTCAGTGAGCCACAGAAACAAATGCTGAAGGTAAACCCAAAGTGCTAACATGATGACATTATTGCAACTAAACAGCAAAAACAGTTATAGTTCTTTGTATATTCAACTCAAAGTTTAAATGTTAACAGTATGTAAAAATTGATGCAAGTGAAATTAGCCACCAGTGAACCATTCTTTTCAGGTGCAGTTAGTGAACAGAATATTGAAAAAAAAAATTAAATTTCAGAAGTGAGCTGAGCTATAGCAGAAATAAAACCCTCAAACTGAAAGTGTCTATAGGGGCATATGCTGAAAATACATTCCAGCATTGTGCATAACAGAAGTTTTTGTGGGCAAAATCTTTTTTTATCAGACCCATCTGCCGATACCCCTATTGCTCCTATCTTTCACAAGTTTTCAAGCTCATTTTCTGATTAAATGGGTTGTTGCCTGATTAGATAAACATCACATACTGTTTCTGTTGACCAAACAATATATCAAAAGGCTCAGATCCTAAATACTGAATATTTGAAGCAAATTATACTACCAAAATCACCTACCAAATTCATTTCAACAAAACTATTGAATGTCCCACAAGTAGATAAAATTATGCTAATCAAATAAGTTATCTGCTGCAAATTATTTGTTCAACTCTAGGTTTAAAATATTCTTGCTTTCCTGGTTAATTTTTACATTAATCAACAGCTGTAAAAATAGTAATCACATCAGGACCCATGTTCAGCATTATGGCAATATGACAATTTTTTCAAATACTGTATACATATGCCAGGAAGTTCCTTTAGCTTGAAGAGAAAATTTCACCTCTTATCCTTTCAATGTTGTCTATAATTATAATTAACAATCTACTTTTTTTAAAGCTACAACATTCATGCAACTCCCTCTCATCAAGATGAGAAACTTCAAATTAGTTATGAGGTTTTCAATAATTACTCCCATTTGCAATATTAAAAATTTTCTTAGATATATATGGTGCATGTAAATGAGCACAAGTGTGGTATGTGGCACCACAGACCCACCTGCGGTGCTCCATACTGTACATGCTGCACATGCAGGTATTCCCCATGCTGCTAATTTGAAGTGTGGGGAGAAAAGGGGGTGACACCAGGAGATTCTGGTGTCAGAAAAACCCACGCTAGAAAAAAGCAGGGCAGCGCACATGGCAGCAGTGTGTGCCACCTGCAACTTGAGTCTGGCTGGCTGGAGCCATGCTCTGGTTGCTACCCAGGTTCCCTGCTGCTGAACCACCACCACTAGAGCCCCAGAAGGACCCAAGACCCCAAGTAAGGCTGCTAGGGCCAGCCCAGGTGCTGACCCCAGCCTCCCCTACCTGACCTGGGGCAACTTGCTGCACACCAGACCACAGGAGTTCCCTAAAGACAAGTAGCAGCAGCACAACTATATGCTGCTACTATTTGTCCCTGGGAAAACGCACGCGGCACACTCATCTGGATGCACACATAATGTCTTCGCTTCTTCTAATCTGTGATATCATTTGATTTTTAAATTCTATATTATGGCCTAATTCTTCCTTAAAGTAAATGTTAAAACTCAAACTGAAAATAATAGGAGAAAGAATGGACTCAACACCTAGTGGACTCAATGGCCTAGTTCTGCTACCTTTAAATATGGTACTTACCTCTGCCAACAGTGGGCATGCATAATATGTCCACAGCTACCCGTGTGTGTTCCACATGATAAATCTGGGTGCATGAATAATGGATCATATTTTTCTGCATAAAAAAACCAAACAATTATGCATTTAAATCCATCTTTAGCATATTTTATGTAATATACCAATATCCTATAATGTCATTTACATGCTTTATTAAACTTTGATGGTATATCACCATCATTTCTATTTTCAAGTCAATTAAGGTATATTCTAATCCTTAACAAGTATACTATCTTAGCAGCTTCTTTTATTGCACAATACAACAATGCTGAACACCACTAGCACCTGAGGTTAAGTGGGCATTTCAAAGGTTCTGGGCATGCAAAACTTTCATTTTCTGCAAGCAGTTAGAGCTAGAAGAAATATATAAGGTTTGGTAGAAGAAATATATTGTGTATTTACATACTAACCAAAAATGGGTTCTTTCAGAATGTCTTGAAACCAGTTTCCTTCCCCTACCCTCCAAGTTACTTCCCCAGAAATAGTCTAATAAAAAATAACCATGGACAGATGGAAATGTTTTAAACAGATTTCTTCCATGTAAGACATCAAATGAATTCACTGCTGCCAAACTGTTCCACAGAAAATTAGGCAGAACTACTGGATACACTAGTCAAGTTGTAACATAACATGCCCCTCCATTTAGATTTGGAGAGGGCAGGGGTAATGGCTCAGACCATTTGAGAAGGGCAGAAATGGGAGAGACAAGGAGAGACTTCCAGAGAGCTCATTAAAAAGTTTCACTGAGTGGGGCAGCAGTGAAATATTCTTTCCACACTGGGGTCAGTCTTTTAGCTAGAGGGAAGGTAATGGAGGGACTGATTTTTATCTTTAAAAGTTTTTAATTGTTTGTGCTAGTTTATGACAAACACTAAGTTTTTGGGTTTTTTTTAAGACTTTCCGTAGGGTCAAAGACAACTCAGGCTTAAAGGGCATTTTTACACGTGCAAGTGCCACAGCACGGGGAAGCTTTGAAAAGCACCCAGCACTGGGACACTTGCAGCTGTATAAGCGACAAAATGTACATCAACACTGAGAAAATGGCCACAGCCTGCTTTTGAACTAAAACACATTGGAGGTGCTTTAGTTCAAAAGTGCGCCGCCACCATTTTCTGTGCGCTAACATGCATTTTGTCACTTATACAACTGCATGGGGCACAGCGCAGTATGCATCAGCTCATGTGCATCCAAAGCAGTGGATCTCCAGCATGGTGCAGGACAGAAAAATGTGTATATAAATGCCCAACTGTTCTGTCGTCTGGAATATTCTATCTATGTCATGACCTATTGCTTTGGTATAGTGAAAACCTAAGGTTTTTTGTTTGTTTCTGGTTTCACTTGGCTTTATTTTTCCATACAGGTTTCTGTACCTGTTACAAGAAAAGCAGCTTCTGGCACCTGAGTATTGCCACTGCATTGCATGAGATACAGACATCCCTTATCAAGGAGAGCTTATCAGGGTAGCATTTGTGAAGTGAACTGTCTATGAAGATGTGGGTCACACTACTCTAGATTTGGAAAACCCTTGGGTTATACCAAACCATTAGTTGTTCTCCTATACTGCTTAACAGAACTGTTTCTGTAGTTAGGTTTCAGCACTCGCTCTACATTTATTTCTGCATATTTTGTTTCCAATTCTGCCTATGATAAAGAGGTGTGTTGCTGCCAGACTTGCACTATTAGGGGCCATTACACCAATAATGGAATTGAATAAAGAAAAATAATGAGCTTAATGTGTGACAGCACTTGAGGACAGTCTTTGAATAAACTCAAGCAACTGGAAACTGAAGCTAAAAAGCTTTTGCATGGAAATCATTAATGACAACTTGCATACCTGGCAGTGTATCAATGCTTCCTCCCCCTCTCATTCCTGGTACCATAAAATCCAAACATAAAATTCCTTTACCTGATATACCTGTTTTCCATAATTATAAATTTGAACGGTCTGCTGGAAGTGCATAAGATAATATGCTACCTCTCCATTTTTCCCCTATTACTCTTGGTAAGGAACACTACTTCACTGAAAACACTGAGAATTTTGCTACTGAATACAACAGAATTTGCTCACAGTTATACAGTTAACAATGAAAAGTACAGTAGCAAAACAAATCTACTTCAGGGAAAGATACAGGACAGATATCAAATATTCTGCCTTTCATAATATTATAGTAACAATATACACAACTCACCAGGATCCTGAATTATTTTATTCCGGTTTTTAGACAGTACAGTTGATCTTTGAACAAATGCTGCCAAGACCATGGCCCTACTGTCCACTTTGACTTCTTCCTCTTCTTGACACAAAATACAAGTAGCTACTTGTCTCTTTTCAGTCACTCTAGTCTGCTCTGGACCCAAAGCTGTAAGCTTTGTATCTGAAACTGTAGGACTAGAATCAAATTATATTTGTGAGAGTATGCTATTTGAAAAATATTTCAGTCAGCTCATGTCTTAAATTCTCTTAGAAAAAGGGAATAAAATTATGTTACATATTCCCATCTTGAAAATAAGCAACATTCAGCACATATTCATGCATGTTTCCCCCAAAATTATTGTACAAAAAATACAATTCAGAGAAACCATATGGCCTCTAAATCTGTGGTTCACAACCTTTTTGTACTAGGACCCATTTGCAAACATTAACAGCCAGTCCCGATCCAGTGCCTGTCCCTTATTCCTGACCTGCTGTCCCCCACCCCCGAGTGTGTGGGGTGGGGAGCGGAGGTTTGGGGAGCCCCAAGCACCCCGTGCAAGATGGAACTCAGCCATCCTGCAAGGGAAAAGCCACAGTTTCCCACATATTTTTCCTTTAAAGGAGAATCCATCTTTAAAGTTTATTGATTCATCTTTAAAGTCTGTTTGTGACCCTCTCATATATTTTTGACACCCACTTTTGGGTCATGTCCCAAAGGTTGAGAATCACTGCTCTAAATGGTGCCACATTTAAATATTTTTTGCTTCGGGTCATATAACCAACCAAACTAAAATTATGGTTAAATCACTAAATCGCTGATTTTGAAACAAAACTGGCAGGTATATCCAAACATGAGTCTTTAGTTTAATTTTTATTTTTTAAAGTTTAGGCATTGAAATATACTACTAATTCAGTGTCCATGTGATTCAGTTATGCACTATAGAAATTAGCCTCCCATTTCAACTGGTAGGTGAGAGGTTTTTGGTTTTGAATCATAGAATCATTTGGGGTTTTTTAAATCCTTAAAAAAAGACGACTTACATTGCTTGTTACAATGAAGTCTTAAGATTTCTCCTCCTGCAAATATTTTTAAATATAAATGTTCAACAGTAAGGTTTTGAATACTATTGACTAGATTTGGTAAGTATAGCCACAGAGTTTTGTAAATCCAGCCACAGAGTTTTGTAAGAAACTCTACCATATAGGAACTAAAAATACATTTCCATACATTACCTACTTCTTTAAAAATAGTAGTGAAGTATGTAGTTCTCCCAGCCCTGCCTCAGTCTGCTGACACTGTAGCATAATGGGGGGTGGGCAAATGAGGCAAGTGCCCTGGGGTGCGACTTAAGGGGAGAAGCACCTCAGTCTCCGGTTCCCTGCTTTGCTTGCCCTTGTCAGCTGCACATTGCAGTGGTGCAGGCAATGGTGTCTCATGGAGTGCAAGGCATTCAGGGAATCAGTTTTGCAGAGTGGTAGTAGAGTTCAATACCGCCCAGAGAAAACTGAACCCATTTTTTGCCACCAAAATTCACATTTTTTGGCCTCCTGACATGGGGTGGAAGGGTTCTCCTGCCCCAAATGGCAAATTCCAATGCTACTCTAAGGAGCTACAATCCCCAGAACACCTTGCACTCTATGACACTGCCCAGGTCCCTGCTTGCTGTTGCTCCTGCA
Organism: Crocodylus porosus; assembly: GCF_001723895.1. Lineage (NCBI taxonomy): Eukaryota > Metazoa > Chordata > Crocodylia > Crocodylidae > Crocodylus > Crocodylus porosus. The sequence goes on from NW_017728943.1 coordinate 59,574,322, forward strand.
TGCTGCCCTATGAGGGAAGGGTGAGAAATGACTGGCCCTGGCATATTCTTTGCACATTATGCCTCTGAGCTGACATACCAGACACTACAGGCATTTTCCATCTTTCAGCAGCCCAAAAAATACCAAATTGACTTAATTTAGATCACCATCTGCTTTTAATCTCTGCCCCCAAGACTCTCAGGCACAGATATTAGTTACTCCCTTTTCTTTAATAACATTTTCTGCTCTAGACAACTAACTATGCTGCTTGCACTTCCTAACCTGGTTTTTATATGAAAGTCAAGGTATTGTCAGTTTACCTTGAAAGCTCCAGAAAATTAAATTGAGAATATTTAGTATAATTACACCATATGCTTAGCAATAGGAGGCAGGGGGATCAACACAGAGGACACAAACAGTATGAAAGAGAAAAACAAATGGTCAGAAATATAGCTGCATAGCTGGTAGGCAGGTTCAGCTTTTCAGTTCAGTAATTATTTATACAAGAGCATGACTTGATTTGAAAGGTACTAAAGAATTTACGAATTTTCTTAAGCTCTCACTTAAAATATTTTTACCTATTATCAGGCACTTTGGAGGACGAAGTGTCTAGTTCTTCCAAAGTCTGCTGAAAGAGTTCTTTATTCTCATCAATGAAGTGGCGCTGCATCTCAGACATCTGAGCCATGATCTTCTCTCTGCGTAGCCTGGCAATTTCAGCTTTTCGCTTCCTCTCAGCTTTGTCTTTATCTCGCGAACTCTAAAATGTTGTTGTTCAGTTAGCCATTTAAAAAAATATTTATGTGGAATAGTGTGTTGTATTATACCTGCAACTTGTTTTATTAATTTTAATTTCTGAGATTTCAAAGTTGATAAAAATTGGGAATATTGTGCCTGCATCATATCTCTGTCTCTTCTGTCTGGTTCAAATAAGAACCAGGCAGAATTGGATGCCATGGAATCCCAGAGGTGCACTGGTTAATCCATAACCTGGCTCTCTTGTGAATGTACCATATCTCTAATAAGACAGATAAAAGAATCCGGACCACAACGTGACCTTTCTTCCATCATGCTGTGCTTTCCAGGCTGCTGTGACACCTCCTCTGAGTGGTGCCTAAAAGCATAATCTAGATCTAAACAAATGGGTAAAATGAAAAAACCACCACTCATTTGGAATGGCTGCAGGGCAGAAGAAACAATCAACATACAACTGTCTTCTAAAGTTGTTTTTGAACTGCCTCCACACAAAGTAAAAAATGATTAAAAGAACAGAGTCTATACCTACTGCTGTTATTTAAAGCTAGTATTAATCAAAAAGATGAGGATAAAAGGCTCAAAAGCCTCGGGCATGTGTGTGT